>NC_065541.1:38075198-38708379 GCF_932294415.1 Quercus robur | reverse complement strand
TGCGATTAGGTGACAAAATACCAAAATTTACTAAAAATGGCAAAATTGAGTTAAATGCCTTAAGAGTTATCTCAAAACAAGCGGGGACCTTATTCTGACTTTTGAGTAAAAAGTTATTAAGGAAATAAAAATTATTATAAACACTAAAATCGCAATCTTCAGAGCCTAAATGGAGGAATTTTTCATTTTCAGGGTTACCTTGTGGCAAAGTGATGACTATTGCTTAGGAGGCCATTTTGCTTTAGCCTGCCAAATTTCACGTGATTCCGACTCCGAGACCTATGATTTTTACTAGTGCCTTTTTGCCTTGCGCAGTGATTTTAGCCATATTACTTTATTATATTTCAATCACAACGTGTCACCAGCGTACGTCAAGCTTGTTGTTAAAGCCTAAGCCATGATTGTCACTATTAAAGGAGACACCACATCTATAGGCATAATACAAGCTTCTTAGCTAAACTTTAGTTTTAAAAAGACTATCTCTTATTGGCTCAACGAATAGGACTCCCATCTATTCCATATGTATATATATATATATATATATATATATATGTGTGTGTGTGTATCTATGTATGTATGGAATAGGACTATGTGACTGTTTTCCATATTTTTGAGATAATTCGTGATCGAACTTGCACCATATTTTTGAGATAATTCGTGATCGAACTTGCACATTCAGACAAAAATTGATAAAAATAATTTAGCTTTTAACATTTTAAAAAGCAACTTTATCTATTTTAATAACTCATTCTACAATATATCATACATCAAATTTTTTATTTTTACATTTACATATAGCATGTTAAATAATATAAAAAATCCAACATATTAAAAAATAAAAGAAGAGTGAGAGGTAGGGAAGAGAGAGATAATAAAAATTATTTTTAAAAAAAAAGAGTTGCTACAGTTAACTCTTATTTATAAGAGTTCATTTTAGAGGTTTTACAACATCTATTATGAATGCTCTTATGGAGCCTCTACTTATCGATTGTTGGAGCATATTTTAAGGATTTTCATTAATGGTGTGGAGCTACTTGGGGTTGAGCATATCTTCCACGAAGCCAACCAACATGCTGACGCTTTAGCCAAAAGAGGTGACATGCAATCCTATCATTTTGTTGTATTTGATAACACACTACATGTGGTGGAGATTTTGCACTTAGTGTCTGTTTGGCATAATTAATTTTGCCAACTTATTTTACTATTCAGCTTACTTTTGGCACTATTCATGGGTCTCATTGTACTATTTCAGCTAATTTTTACATTTATTTACAGTAGTTTCAACAAAAAGTTTTCTGTTTTAGCAAAATAAGCAAATCCCAAACAGACCCTTAATGTGTATTTATTTCTTGGTAACCAAAAAAAAAAAAAAAAAAAAAAAAAAAAACAAAATGTGTCTAGAAATTATTATGGTTTAGCTTTACCACCTAATTCCCGAAATGCAGGGAAAAGTACTTTGTATATAACTTGAATCCATGATATCACCTAGGGTGTCAATTCGGATTAGCATGTCGGGTTCGTGTGATGTCGAGGTAAGGATATTCGACTAAATGACTCAACTGTAACTCGACCTATTTAATAATTGTGTCATGATCCTTCAACCCTAACTCAACTTGTTAAGAAGGCGGGTTGACCTGATCCAACCCATTTGACACACTTAATAAACGAGTCGTATTGGATTGACATGAATGTAACACAACACATTTCAACCTGCATAATATTAAATATAACATCTATCTAGGAATAATTTTTTTTACATCCTAAAAAGCAATGTATACACTTCAAGTCTTCAACCCACATTCAAAAAAATATAGTTCAACAGAAATATAACATTCATCTAGAAATAAGTTGTTTACACTTCAAAAGAAGTGCATACACTTCAATCCAAATTCAAAATAACAAAAATAAAATAACATAATTTAACAAAAATATAATATCCTTGAAACTCGTTAAATGCTAAGTATCAATTTTGAAAGAATTTGATCAAATAGTAAACTAATCCTGACTATGACCACGATTATAATCCATAGATTCTTTGTTGATGTCCAAATTCATAACATCTTCCACAAGCTCATCTAATTTTATTTGTGCAAGTTTTATGCCAAAAAAAAAAAAAAAAGTATTAGTAGTTCTAGGGTTTAAAAGTTTCAATTTCCAGTTATATCCCTTGTAAATTTTTATAATTACTCACTTTTCTTTCTAAATTTAAAATATATGTTGGATATAAAAGGTATTTGACAAATCTAAAATAAAATAAATATTTATTTGTTATACGAGTTAAACGGATTGTGTTAAGTGGGTCATTTCGTGTTGACACAAATAAATTGGTGTGTCAAATGTGCCTATTACGGATTACATGGGTTACGCGGGTTGATACACTTATGATACGTTTCTTATCATGTCGCTTTCGGGTCAACTCGTTTATAACCCAAACCCATTAAGGCCCAACCCTAACCCGAAAAAACTCGTGTTGGGTTCGTGTCGTGTTCTTAGGTTGGGTCAAACATTGACAACCCTCCTTTCACTTAACAATTACAACAAGAGGATTTGACAATTAAGCTAGAGCTCCTTGGTAAGGGGAAGGAACTTGAGTGATTACATTTTACTCTTTTGAATTGTGTATTACAATGAGTCTATTAGGGATATATATATATATATATATATATATGGAAGGTTAATCTTATCCAAACCATAGAATAACCTTAGAATTACTTTATTCGAACTGTAAGTAAATCTTTAATAAGCAGAATTAACATTACTTTGCTACCAGTAATGTGCATTTGGGATTTGCTTTTAAAAGAAAATTTTCTTTTTGTCGTAACTTTTTTTTGCAAATAATCTAACTTCAAGTTTGTTTTTATTATTTAAATACTCTATCTTTTATTATTATTTTTCTTTGTAACACATTTAACATAAAAATGATCAAAATCATATATTTTGATGAACACTATGTAAATAAGCCACCAGAATAAACAAAAGCCAAACACACAAGTGGTTGTTAGAACAATAAACGTTACATAATTTAGGCTTTCTAATTCTATCCTCCTTTCTTGGTTAAATTATGTTTGGTAATTTTTTTTTTTTTTTTTTTTTGGATAAGATGTTTGATAGATCAAGTAAACATAACTACAAGTGTGCGTGAGTCGGTTTGGATCGAGTTAAGGGGATTTTTTGACCAAACCCATTATGGTGGGTTAAAAAAATTTCAACCCAACCTAGCCCGTCACGTAAGTCCAAACCAACCCAACCCAACCCACATGGGCCGAGTTGAACCCATGGGTTGGACAATTTTTATTTTTATTTTTTATTATTATTAGTATTAAATTGAATAAAAAAATATATCACATTTACCACCTAAATTGATTAAAATATATATATATATATATATATACATTAATATATGAATTAATATACATTAATATTGGCTTTTATATAGGATGGAAGTAAGAGCTGGTTATTTTTTTTAAAAAAATTATTAATTATATAATATATTTTAAATATATATTAAATATATGGGTGGGTCGGGTCGGGTCGGGTTTGGCGGATTTGAAATTTTATGACTCAAATCCAACCCAACCCACTGTCAAAAAAAAATTTGGTAACTCAACCCAACCCACCAAGTCCTTGAAACAGACCAAACTTAGCGGGTTGGGTTGGATCGGGTTAGTTTTGGAGGGTTGGCAGGTTGGTTGCGCACACCTAAAGATGACAAGCAAAATCATCAATATATTGATCATCAATTACTTTTTTTAGGTTTTAGATTTAGGTTGGAAAACCATGATAAAAAATGACTTGTTATAGTCATTTAGTGTCTATGCGTATAGTCAAAGGTTGTTGCGTAGGTACTCAAGGTTACTGTGCAAAACTGAGCTTCTAGACCCTTCTTGACACGTACTCAATTGATCAAGAAGCCTAGATCTTGACAAATTGGTATGTTGCTCGACAGATTGAAACTCGAGATTATTGGTTCGTTATTGCAGCTCATTCATCCCATTGAGTGATATCACAAGTAAGGTATTTAAGTAAACTTTGATACATGTCCAAATGACTTTTGGAGCTGCTCTTAAGTAGATTTAAAGATTTTGTGCACCCTGTTCTCAAAAGCCTCTACCAATGATCGTTCAATAAACAATCTGAACTGATGGTATTGAAGTTGTTGCAATATATACCAGTCATCGCAAGTACCAAATTTGAATATTGAAGCTGTGGAGTGAAGGTTCACGTTGTAACGTCTCCATAACTGAGGAAGTTCACGGAGGTGTGTTTGGTAAAACTAGTAAGTTTTACCAAACACTTGAATAGTGGATTTGTTTACCTTGAGATTGATAACTTAAATATCTTCAGGGTTTTTACTGTAGAATTTCTATTTAATTGGTTTTTCCTTGGTCACTATATCTTTGTGTACTGTTTTGATTCGGTTGTGCTAAACTTAATTGATATCCAAAGGCAAATCATAATTGATCTAATTAATAACTTAGCCTTAAATCTAGTTAATAACGGTTATAACAGGGGTGTAAAAACCAACAATATCACGGAATTATGCCTATTTTACAGCCCCATACATCAATTCGTACTAGTAGTAATTTGCCATCGTAAAAAAGGCAAGTAAACAGAAACTATATAATAGATCAACAACTATTACAAAGTTCTCCATGCATACAAATGTTTTAAAAACATAAATCAAAGCCCTCATGCTCCTCGTACAATCCATATGGGCACAAGAACTCATCAAAAAATGGAGATAAAACTTCAGTGTCCAGTAATGGTGCCTGGAAGTCACTCGGGATGAAGGAATAATCTGCCAAAAATGGCTGTGTCCAGAAATTATCATTCGTTTCTGTATATGCTTCTAAGGAAGTAACATTATCATCCACGACCATGTTTGTACTAATTGCAACTGCAGTATCTGTGGTGATGGACGAGAATTCACTTGGGGATTGTTGTGGGGATAACATAGAGCTATCAATAATTTCGACAGTTTCTTGATGCAGATGGGAATTATTTGTTCCTTTTAGTCTCTTTTGGCTTTTCTCTCGTGGGAAAACGTTGTTTGAGCTTGAGTTTTCTTCTTGTGCGATTGAGTTCTGTTTCAAGCGTTTTTTGAGGTTGGTGTGCCAGTGGTTTTTTATCTCATTATCTGTTCTTCCTGGCAGCTGAGAAGCAATTGTAGACCATCTGCAAGTGACAGTCAAGAAGAAGTGTGAGACAGTCCACATAATTTTAAAATTTGAGGGAGTACCAAGTCGATGTACTGACTAATTACTAGTGATTATAATGTCATCTTTTTCATGCCTGATGTTTTGGTAAATTTGTTTACAAATTGAATGTTAGAGCGTACCTATTCCCCAGTGATTCATGTAATTTGATGATAGTTTCCTCTTCTTCTTTGCTATAGTTCCCTCTTTTGATATTTGGCCTTAAATAATTCATCCATCGAAGTCTGCAACTCTTCCCACACCTTGATAGACCTGAAATTTTTTTAATTTCATTAGGTACTATTCCAAAATGGAGTTAATATTAACCACCAAGCCGAGTTCATTAATATTGGACACATTATTTCTGGCTATAGTTTTTTGTTTGGTACCAAAGACAACACATTGTGGACTAGAAGTGCAAAGAGGAAATGAGCGAAATTGTAAGAGACGAATACTGGAGTGAAGAACAAAAGGAGGCCATTGAATTTTGATTGTCAATAGAATTTGAAGAAGAATTCAGACAGAAGAAGACAAATGACAATTATAAGCAACAAGGAGAAACCTTTCTTGACTAATGAGAAGCTTTAAAAGGCGGACGAAGAAGTTATGAAGCTATAAAGAGATCTGAGATAATTTATATATGATAAAACAAGTCAAGAAATAAAACCATAAGCTATTAATTAAGGAAAACCAAAGTTGAGATTGTTTAATTCCATCAATTTTCATGAACAAAAATTATGCTTCATGTTTTACCAGCAAACTTGGGAAGCTGACGCCAATTCCAGCAGCCATACTTAGTAACATAAGCTATTAGCTTTCTGTCTTCCTCTGGTGTCCATGTACCTTTCTTCATTCCACTTTTATCACAGCAAGGAGTCCTCACCATCTCTGCAATTTTCTTTCTCTTTCTCTCTCTCTTTCTCTCTGTGTGTGTTTCTTTCCTCTCTTCCCCACTGTATTTGAAATTCGTGGTTCCACTAATTTATACCATGCGTTTGGGACCCAACTCGTGAATCATGCTTGATATTATACATAGGACAAGGGCCCCACTTTGAAGATAACTACAAAGTTCATTTTCCTATGTTGGGTGATTGGGTCGTCTACTCGTCTATATGTGGTAAAAAAGGAACCAAGTTTTTGGGGCATAACTAATTTCGAGGAAACCAGATGCCAGCTTCCGAAAGCACATTACCATGTGATCCACCACGCCTCTTTGTCTTTCTCAATATCCACATGGATGTCAGTGAATTTATCCATGTGGATCAACAAGTTTTCCTTAAGTTTCTTTTGGCAATAATAATTACATTGGAGTTGGATGTCAGTGAATTTATCCATGTGGTGATTTCAACCTTAAATATTGAAAAAAATATCAGAAGCTTAGTTAAACTATAAGGTTTTTATCAAATTAATATAACTTAAGACATATTGTTTTTTTGACAAAATTTACTTACAAACTTGGTTGTGGTCAATGGCTACAACTTCATTTTACACTTGTAAAATTTCTAAAAAATAAAAAATTAATAGTTATGTTATCAATAAAATGTTTATAAATTTCAAGTTTTTATAATCTAAAATTATGTATAAAAAATAATTTTGTTGATTGAATTTAGTAAATAATATCCAATTAGCACAAATTTTGACATACATATTAAGAACATAAAAAATATGTAATCTAACCGTTAGATTTTCAAAATATGTATTTATGTTGATATTTTTTAGTGGTAATTTTAGTTATTGGCTACATTCAAGTTTATAACCCAAACTTTGTCCATCATCTTTCATCTTCTAATAATTGCACATTCACGAACCCCAAATGTGGCAAGATAGTACACAGAAAAAGGACAGCAACACAAACCATAAATTTGGTTCCAAGAGTCAACATTTGGTTATACGTCAGAATGTGAGGTCAAGAATTATGCTCGAAAAAGCAAGCAGGAACAAAATATGTGGCAACTGATATCCATGAAATTACAGTCACACAAGAAAAGGGCCAAGGCAAATTAATAGGATGGTTGATTTATATGCAAATCGGCTTATTGTTTATATCAGTTGGATGCCTTATTCTTACCGCCGTTCAATATCTATTATTCCTTTTATATTAATGATTGAAGACCTTATCATTTCATGAAACTCGCAAGTTGAAACATTGGGAGATATATCAATCATTCAATTTCAGCCATGCTAGCTGTTCTATATGATCAAGAAGTACTGGGGAAAAATGCTTGATGTTATATATGTTTTTCCCTTTCCTTATTTTTGCGTTTCCACATTAATTTTTCTTAACTTGCACTTTCTCATCTTGAATTATAAAGTGTTTTTTAATATTCCCTTAAAACTTTAAATTTGAGCAAGATTAGTTACAATGTTTCCCGTTGTTCAAAACTTTCTCATATTCAACCATAATTTTATGTGATAATGTTGCGAGCACATAAATTTTTGTTTAGGATAATTTGATACCTAATTGGGGGAGAAGAAATTTGAATTTTAGATATCCACATAAATAGCATGGTTAAGTATAAAAAAAATTGAAGAAAATTTAATATAAGAAGGATGTTGCAATTGACTACATGACTTAAGAGGGTTAATTAGTCAAATTTAAATAAAGGGAGCACATTGCAAATGACTTATAAATTATAATTTACACTGAATATTTCATATTTCAGTACTGAAAAATCATCATACATGCACAAAGAGAATACAAAAAGTAGTTGAGATTACAATGTACAGATTGTAGCTCAAAAGGCATGGCTCAAATTTAGTGCAAGTGTTTTAATTCCATAATCTAGTGGTTCTCTTTCCTTAACAGGATATATATATATATATATATATATTATTTATTTATTTATTTATTGTTGGGATCTCAGAAATGTCAAAGGAAAAGATGATGACGAAGACCAATTTGGTCCCACACGTATAACGTTAATTGAATTGTTATATTTGTATTGAAGCAACTATCAGACAATGTTTCTGTTTTTCACATTACGTGTGAACTTGGAGCTTGTTCTAACGTTAGTAGCTTGAATCACGTGTAGCTCTTTTGGTCAATTAAGAATCTTTGATTTCTTGAAGACCAACCAAAACCTTTAGAAACTTTAGAAAGACTGAAAGAGCGAGGATGGAACGTACTCTTCTCCAATATGGTGGGTTCCATTCTACGTGCAGATGAGCGGACGCTAGGTAGCTAAGGAAATGAAAATGCGACTGATCATGGTTCTATGGAGATTACCTTTTTTGGTTTAGATTTATTTTAAGGATATAAACATTTTTATAATCTTTTCACAATTTTTTTTTAATTATAGCAAATAATAATAAGATAACGAGAGGTAAGATTTGAACTATAACATAAACTATCAAAAATAATTTTTTTATTATTCAGTTAACATTTGGACCCAATTTTTTCACAACCTTAACGTGGTTTGTTAATTATGATTGGTATATAAACAAAATGTTGGTCCTATATCACAAATTATCACCTTTATGAATAATACTGAAAAAAAAAAAAAAAAAGACTCCAATTTTTCAATTAAACCTGACATGGAGACAGTAGAATATTGGAAAGTTATGGCCGTAGAAAATATCTCAAAAAGAAGAAGGCAATAAATTTCCAAAAGGAAGTCGTCATAGCACTTTTAAAAGCCAAAAGAGGACTCAGAAAGACTTTAGACTTTGTCTAGTCTTCTTTGAAAACATAAACAGAAAATTAAACTGCATTTGTAAAACATTCAACTGCACCTTTAATGGATTCACATTCTTAGACCCAGTAAAAAGAAAGAAAAATTTTAAAAATAAAAAACGACTGAAAGAAAACCTGTTATATGAATATCTTTTCTTTTCTGGTCATTTATTCCAATCTTGTGAGTGTTCATAAGAGTACATCTAATTTTAGGGTCCGTTTGGATTGAGCTTATTGTTACTGAAACTGAAAACTGAAAGTACTGTAGTAAAATAATTTTTAAATGTGTAAATAGTATCGTGGGATCCATTTTTAATATTTTTAATGCGTGAACAGTATATGAACAGTAAGTGAACAGTGAACCCATGTGAGGTTACTGTTCACGTGCAGGAAAAAAAAAAAAAAAAAAAAAAGGCAAAACGTGGAACTGAAAACGCAAGAATAAGCACTCCCCAAACGCTCACTTAATGTATGCTTAAATGTTAGCTTATGATTAGATTTTAGTATTTCTACATGTAATCAATACTAGAATTTGCAGTTTCTCAAAAAAAAAAAAAAAAAAAATACTAGAATTTGCTAGCGATTTTCAATTAATTCAATTGGTGAAATCTCTAATGGTTAAATAATAGATCTAAGATTCAATCCTCGCTTACACAAAAAACTGATTAATGTCTTGATTTCATGATAAATCATTAGAAGCAATATGATCTACACAAGAGTTTTTTTTTTTCTTTTTGATAATTAAAATACTCTTTCAAACACTGTATTTTACATATTATGTGTTATTGACTTATCATAGACTAAAAACATGAATTAAACCCACATTCTCAGTTATAAAATTAAAAGCACGGTATGTAAAACACAGTTTGAAAGGTCCCATTCTTTATTTTTTTTGGCCTTTATTAAGCTTCTAGTACCTACCCAGGGAGGTTAATAGTAATACTTACTGCATCCTCATTGAAGTGTGTGTAACACACCCGTACCATGATAATCAACCATTGGTTTGTGAGTAAACCATTCTTCAATCACACTTCTTTTTTTAAAGGGAAGTGATTTTTCTATGTTTTGTAGATAAGGCATAAATAAACAAAGGCAGGCTTCACAGTTAACTTCTCGAATCTGAACTCCGAAGCATACGAAAGTACAAAGAAGAAACAGCATTTGGGGATCCAATATGGTTAAATGATTATTAAATCTTCTAGATGGGCATGAACATCATGCCTTATTCCATTTATTTTTTAAAACCTGCTACATGACATGTTTGCAGGAATCATAAGGTTGACTTTAAATTCATGTCAAAAGACTCAGGGAGAGTGAGTCAACTTTCCCGCGGATTGATCTAGTGGTTCCTACACGTTCTTGACTTGTTGAGGCGTTGAGGTCAAGTCTCTTATTCAATACTTTAAGTATCATTATCTTGGTTGGAATTTAAATAAGTGTAACTGAACTAAGTATTAAAAATTCAAGATATCTTAAATTTTAAACATCAATTAATAAATTTGTATTTATTACCAAGTTTGACTACATGTTTAAATTTGAATCATTCTTTTGTTGAACAAACTTGATTTTGCTCACAAATTACTTGTTTAAATTATTTTTTTCTATAAATAATAAGCACACTACAACTAAAATTTTATATTTCTTTACAAATCTACACAAATAATTTATAACTAAATTATATCTAAGATTATATTATATAAATTTATTAGATATAATTATTTTTTTATGAACTTATAGAAGTTTGATTCACGAATGTTATCGATCGTGTTAAAAATTATATATTAATTTTACTAGAAAATAAAATTTTAAATTATTAATAATAACAATTAATAATCTAATATCATATATATGAACTTATTTAATTACAAACTTGTGCAATTCAATCTCAAGTATATAACTATATTTTTATACACAAATATATATATATATATATATATATATTTATATATATAATATTTTATATACTTAATCGAGTTTTATATTCACAAACTTATTCCTGGATACCTTATTATATTTGAGTTTGACTAATCTATAATTATATTTATATATATATAACCGAAACATCTGAAACTCTCACAATTTTCCACATCAACACAATATTCAAATAAAATTATCATTTTATTTAATTTTTTATTTTTTATTTTGGTTAGTCTAAACTTAACAAGGAGTGAAACTCTATCTCTCTAACAAGTCCAACTTAAACTCAAACTCAAACGTTGATAATTTATCTCCAAATTTGCGAGGTTAATCATGAACACTATAAAAGCAATGCAAACCCCAATATATATATATATATATTTTAAAGGGGAGTAGAGGTATGAGCTCTTCTTATGTTATTTTCTTATCCTCTACTTTGTTAAAAAATTTTTAAAAAAAATTATTTCATCGTTTTTCATGTATTTTTTTAAAAGTAATTTTCATACATGAACCACCTCTCTTTAACCGTTTTTTACAAGATAAAAAGCTTTCAATAATTGAAATTATTCTTTTGAATGTAACTCATCTATCTCTTATATTTTTCTATTATTTAGTCGTATATATTTTGTTTTTTTTTTTTTTTCAATAATTTCTAAGTAGTTAATTATTTGATTTAATATTTTTTATTCTTTCAAAAGTTTTAATATCTGAAATTTTGAGGTTTTTTTTTTTTTTTTTTTTTTTTTTTTTTTTTTTTTTTGCAATATCTAAAACTTCCTAACAAATTTTTTGTAAGCCATTGCATGTTCAAGCAATGGCTTCTTTATCAAATTGTAACACAAATTGAAGTCAAACAAGAGCAAATCATGCAATGGTGTAGTTTTTTAATCAATTGAAGATTTTATAAAATTATTTTAGTTTACCTCACATATAGGTAGGTTTCCGTGCATAGTACAGGTTAGCGACTAGTTTAATAATAGAACCAAAATATAGTCCTGCTCTTGACTTGTTTGCTAAATAAACAAACATAAAAATATATTTTTTTTTAAACAAGTGGGAGTTAAATAGCTCAATTCACCACTAATGGATATGTACATGTATGTGTACGATGCTAGATCAAAGACGAACAACGTACGTAGAATGAGTTTCCAATGCACGTGGACATTCAAGAATCCTATTGATGAGCATGTGAGACACTAATTCTGATTGATTAGTGTGTACGAATGACATGTGATTCTCATGAATGGTGCATCACAATTCCAATGGGTGACATGTACGAAGGACATGTGATTCTCATGTGATTCTCTGTAGGAGTCCTTTCTCCAGTCCATACTCGCACCCCCTCCCCCTTACTAAGGGCTCTTCCTCCCCCAACCCCCACAACGCCCACCACCAAAACCCACATCCCCATAACCTTTACAAGCCTCTCCGCCTCACCCAGTTATGGATCTGTCTGTGCTTGAAGATCTACAAGACCTTTGCCTCACAAAAGACAAAGAAGAGGAAATCCAAATGTCCTTAATGAACAAGTCAAACCTCATAAAGGAGTGTGCTCTAAGCCTATTTGGAAAACTCCTCTTAGACAGATAGCAGAATCAACGAGCCTTAAAAAGCACTCTTAGAATTGCTTGGAGGATGGCTCGGACCTAAGAATAGTTGACGTGGGAAAGAACATCTACCAATTCAAATTCTCCTTAGAATACCAATTGGAATGGGTAGAAAAAATGGTCCTTGGAACTTTGACAATAACTTGCTACTTCTTTGCAGGTGGAGAAAGGGGCTTTCAGTCTTAAATATCACTTTCACTCACACTTCATTTTGGGTTCAAATTTAGGGCCTCCCTTTTGAAAACTTGTCTGAGGATGTAGGAAGAGACCTGGGCAACAATTTGGGAAGATACATAGAAATAGATAAGCATATGTGGCTAACGGAGCAAGCCAAATTTTTGAGAATTCTGGTCGACATCCCACTCAATAAACCACTCCACAAGGGCAGTAACATAGTCAATCTCGATGGGGGCAAGACCTAGGTCATCTTTAAATATAAGAGGTTACCCTCCTACTACTTCCAATGTGTCTACTTGGGTCATGATGAAAAACATTGTCCAATCCTACCTTGTAACCCCGATACTCCCAAGCAATACGAAGAATGGCTGAGGGCAAATGACAACTAGAAAAGTGGTGCAGATAAGCCTAAGACCTCAAATAGCTAGGGCTTTGACAATGAAAGATTAGGTCGCTCAAGTGAGAGATCCATACCAGCAACGAGGAACCTATCAAACCCAACCTTCGAACCAAGGGCACGAAAGGAATTTCAAGAAAGTCTCCAAAGTAGAGACATTGTGGAGCCCAAGGATCCTAGCAGAAAGGAAAAAGCAACCTCACAAATGGTGGAAATTCAAGAATGTATCAGGCCTAGTATAGTTGTCAAATTTTCCTAGTCAACCCGCCCTTCATGCGACAGGGGCATATCTAAAGCCTCCGGCAACGTGGTTAGAGACGAAGCATCACTAGTGGGCTTACCATCTCATACTCTTCCTGAAGCCTAAGAAGTGACTAGTCCACTAAAGCCTACCAATGAAGAACCTACTCCCAAGCAAAAGCCCAGCTCACCAACAAACCCACCAAATATTACCCAGCCCAAAGGAAAAGGAAATTTGAAGAGAATTACCCGTGAAAAAGGAAAGCAAGCCCTAGGTGAACAAACACAACAAAAAGCAGGCCTCTCCAGTTCAAAAAGGCCTTGTAAGTTAGAATTTCTTTAAGATATTGAGGGAGCCCTTCCACAAAAAAGGATGCGCGAAATGCACCTCCAAAGCACAGAACCATCTCTTGTAGTATCGGCGATGGCTGCTAGGCAACATCACTAGGCATAATGAATTCCTTATGCTGGAATTGTTGGGGAATTGGGAACCCCAGACAGTTTATACACTGCGTGAATACGTGCGGCAATGGACTTCCTACTTAGTCTTCCTAGTGGAGACCAAAGCAAAACAAAAATGCATGGAGAAAATAAAATTCAAACTGGTCTTTCTAATGGCCTACTTATTCCCAGCCAAGGGAAAAGTGGGGGACTTGCTCTTCTTTGGTCAAAAGATGTCAAGCTAGAAATTAAATCCTACTCCCAGCACCACATCAATGCCACTATCACAGAGCATGAAAGCAACTACACTTGGAGATTTACAGGGTTTTACGGCCATTCAGAATCTCACATAAGAAAAGAATCCTGGAAACTCCTCTTTTATCTTAACAACCAATTTTTTTTGCCTTGGTTCTGTTGTGGTGATTTTAACGAAATACTATCTTTGTCTAAAAAATCAAGTGGCCCCCAAAGAACTCAGTGTCAAATGGAAGGCTTTCGGGACGCGGTGAATGATTGTGGTTTTCAGGACCTCAGATTCTCAAAGCCCCAGTTTACCTGGTGCAACATGCGTAAAGGTAGTGACCGAATTTATCTATGCCTTGACTGGGCCTTTGCGAACTCATATTGGCTCAACAAGTTCAATAATTACAGAGTCCATCATGTTGTCAACTCCACCTCTGATCATTGCATCCTGAGAATCACTGACTCAAAGGCTCCACCCCCATCTAGGAAACACCCCTTTCATTTTGAGGCTTTGTCGGCCAAACGAGACAACTGCCATGGTATTGTGGAGCCAGCTTGGGATAGTGGTAGCCTTATCAACACCCCAGAAGGTATTGCTGCCAATTTGAGTCTTTGCACCTTTGATTTATCCAACTGGTGTAAAGAGGTCTTTGGAAGAATCCCAAAAAGGATCTAGGAAAAAAGGAAATTGTTGCACACCCTTACAGAGCGGGATCGGGATGGCTCACACAGTGCAGCAATCAATGAGTTGAGAAAAGAACTAAATGAACTCCTGGATTGTGAGGAGACACTATGGCATCAGAGAAGCAAAACCCACTAGCACAAAGAAGGTGATAGAAATACTAAGTTCTTGCACACTAGAGCTTTAGAGAGAAGAATGAAAAACACCATTCTAGGATTGTGGAACGGTGAAGTCAGTTGGTGTGATGACAAAGACAGTATTGCTACCACAACTTTGGATTATTTCTCAAAGATTTACACCTCAAGCTTCCCAAGCAGAACTGAGGACATCACCAACGCCATCCCCTCGGGTTTTACCAGTGAAAAAGTCCTGAAAGCCCTCCATCAAATCCACCCCACCAAATCCCCTAGCCCCGACAGTATGTCCACCATTTTCTTTCACAGATATTGGAGTATAGTGGGTAGAGACATCAAAAATATGGTCTTGAATGTGCTAAACTTGAATATGTCCATAGCAGAAATTAATAAGACCAACATATCTCTAATCCCAAAAACAAAACACCCCACTAGATTGACAGAGTTTTGCCCTATCAACTTATGTAACATTGTCTACAAGCTCATCTCCAAAGTCCTTGCAAACCGCTTAAAAGTTGTCCTCCCTCTAGTAATTGCCGAAAATCAATGTGCCTTCATAGCGGATAGACTTATAATCGATAATGTCCTAGTTGCCTTTGAGCTCATGCATTATCTAAATCACAAATCGGAGGGTAAGGATAGCTTTATGTCTGTCAAGCTTGCTATGAGCAAGGCGTTTGATAGAGTTGAGTGGGGCTTCATCAAGAGAGTCATGGAAAAATTAGGCTTCAACAGCAAATGGGTCTTTCTGATTATGCAATGTATTTCAACAGTCTCGTATTCTATCATTATCAACTGGGAAGCCTATGGCTACATCACTCCTACTAGGGGCCTTCGATAAGGTGACCCACTCTCCCCAGGCCTTTTCCTTCTTTGTACAGAGGGCCTTTCGACACTGTTCCACCAAGCTGCAAGAAATCAAGCTCTTAATGGAGTCTCCATTTGTAGGGGCTGCCCACCTATCACACACCTTTTATTTGTTGACAACAGCCTTCTATTTTGCAAGGCTAACGCCTAAGAATGCAACGAGCTTATGTGCATCCTTAGTGACAATGAAGCTGCGTCGCGTCAAAAAATTAACCCTAATAAGTCTTCGGTTTTCTTTAGCCCAAACACCTCCTTTGCCACTAAGGATGAGATCCTCAACATCCTTGGTCCGATGCAAGACTCTTGACACAAGAAGTGCCTTGGTCTCCCCTCTTTGATTGGGAAATAAAAAACACAAGTCTTTACTAAAATCAAGGAAAAAGTGAGCAAAAAACTAGTGGGGTGGAAGGAGAAGCTTCTTTTCATAGGAGGTAGAGAAGTTCTTATCAAAGCTATGGCGCAAGCAGTGCCCATATACACTATGAGCTGCTTCCTACTTCCAAAAACCATGTGTGACGATTTGGAAAGAATGATGAGAAACTTTTGGTGGGGCCAAAGAAACCAAGAGTCAAAAATGGCTTGGGTTAGTTAGAAGAAGATGTGCAAGTCCAAATTATATGTTGGCATGGGCTTTCGGAACCTCCAAGTCTTCAACCTAGCCTTACTAGCAAAACAAGGGTGGCGGATCATCACAAACCCTAACTCCTTAGTTGCTTGGGTCTATAAAGCTAAATATTTTTCCTATGATGATATCCTAAGCTCAAAGATTGGTAGTAATCCTAGTTATGATTGGAGGAGCGTCCATAATAGCTCGCAGGTTCTAAAAGAAGGCACTAGATGAAGGGTGGGGAATGGCAAAAGGATTCACATTTGGGAAGATAGGAGGCTCCCAACACCAACCACCTACAAGGTGATTTCGCCTCAAAAAGATTTTGATAACTCCCCAATGGTCTCATCACTCATAGACAATGACACAAAATGATGGAAAACTAATTTGGTGAGATCTATCTTTTTGCCTTTTGAAGCTAATTCCATTCTTAAGATTCCTATTAGCTATGACCTCTCTGAAGATTAGCTCATTTGGCTGGGTAACAAAAGGGGCTCCTTCACCGTGAAGAGTGCCTATTATATTGCAATGAGAGTAGTTGAAGTAAATGGAAATGGTGAAAGCACAGCTGAGCACAACCAAGCCCCTTTCTAGAAAAGAATTTGGCAAATCAATGGTCCCCCAAAAGTTCAGATCTTTGCGTGGCAAGCTTGCAGAAATGGCCTTCCAACATTGCTTAATCTTCGATGAAGAGGCTTAAACTCATCTGGTTTTTGCCTGCTCTGTGACAAGGAAATAGAATCTCTCTAATATGCTCTTCTCCTTTGTTCCCATTCCAAGCATACTTGGGCTTCTTGGCTTGACTACCCAATGAATTTGTCAATCACTGGCGTTGACATTGTGGACCTTGCAGCACAGTTTATTGGAGAAGGGAAGCTCAATGATTTGGACTTATTTTTCATGGTTGCGTGGTCAATCTGAGGAAACAGAAATCAGGCCATCCATAATGACGCAGCAAACCCGCCATCCTAGGTTTGGGAATCAGCGAGAAGAGCCTTACTTGATTATAAAGCTTCTCGTCTTAACCCTCTCTCAACTCATCCTCCTACACACTTACATTGGGTTGCACCACCACCAGGATTCCATAAGATCAACATTGATGGCGCAATTGACGACGGGGGAGGCAACTCTTGCATTGGAGTTATCATTAAGGACCCCTCGGGGGCCACTATTAGCACTCTTAGCAAGGTCCTCCCTACTTACCTCCATGCAAAAGTTACTGAAACTTATGCACTGCACCAGGGGGTCCCTTTTGCTTTGGAAATGCAGATAGATCATGCCATCTTTGAGTCTGATGCTTTGTCTATCATCCTCGCCTTATCTTCAGGATAGGCTGGTGGCAATTTAGGCCACATCCACGAGGACATCAGGACAGCGTCAAGCTCCCTTAGTCAATGCTTCTTCCATCACCTGAAAAGGGACGGCAACAGAGCAACTCACACTTTGGCAAGAGAAGAAAAAATTTCAGGCCAAACTAAAATTTGGAAAGGAACCTCTCCCCCTTGTATTCTGCAAATCCTTTGAGATGACTTGCTATAATTTCTTTCCTTCTCTGGCTCTGTTGTATTTTAGTGTCAGTGTGGAATAATATTTTCTTCCAGCTTTCCATAAAAAATAAAAATAAAATAAAAAATCCCCTTTTTAATAAAGAGTTAGTAGGCTTGTCAACGACCCATAAAGAAATCTTAAAACTCAAAAATTGGAAAAAGAAATCTTGAAGCTTATAAAATGGAAATCACTCAAATGTGAAAAAGGAAAAATTATATCTTATTTCAGATGTATACACCATCTCTCTTATAGCAAGCGAATCCCACAAATAAGGCCCACTGCTGTGAGAGAGATGATTTATACACCTAAAACAGGGTATACAATTTAGAAAGAAAGATTAATGAGTATAAATGTAGGAATCAATGCCTCATTTTTGGTTCTAATATAAAGACATACTCATAAACATCACTCGAAAGTCAGAATAACTCAACTTTTTTAACTTAGGGTCAGTTCGGTTGGGAAAATGGAAAAGTGAAAAAAGAAAAAGAAAATAGGGAATGTTAGGTTCTAAAGATTTAGGATTAAATTTTTAGAGTCCTAATTTGTTTATGTTGGCAAATTGAGAACAAAAACATATCTAGAATAAGTGTTAGACATTGCTTACGGTGATTCAAGTCAAGTCTCAAGAATATTCAAGTTGCAGGAAAAAAGAATTCAACTTCAGTGAAGCTTAACCTATCAAAAATTACATTCGACTGATCGAAAATTGCAGAAAAACAGATCTGCAGAATTTTAAATTAGGCCCAAGCTAGCGAAAACGTTTAGGGTTTTAGTCCAACATTCCTAAGTATAAAAGGAAAACTCTAACTACGTTTTGATTACTCTTGAAAGACTTTTGAGTTATTCTTGTGAAATCTGAGAGGTTCTATGCCTTTTAACTCTACAAGTATCTACTGAAACAAAATCTACAATAAAGTGTTGATGGAATCTAGTTGTTGCAAGATCAACAAGGGGTGATCTGAAATCTTTGAGTAGGATCTCAAAGTCATAAGCGTGGGAGTTTGTGTACTGCAAATCCGAGAGAGAATAGTCTGTGGGTTCAAAGTTTGCACATAGTCGTGTTAGTAAGTTATTACTAGAGGTAGTTATTGTAAAAACTCCAATTCTCTATTAGTGGATTTGATTACCTTCAGAATAGTTAAGTCAAATCTTCTCCAGGTTTTTATCTTGAATGGTTTGTTTCATCGGTTTTCCTAAGTAATTATATCTGTGTATTATTTACTTTTCTGTTGTTGTGTATAATATGATTTATTATTGTTTAACTTAGATTACATAATTAACCTAAGTAATTATTTGACTAATTTATTAGGTTAAACAATTTACTTTAAGGGGTCTAAACAAATAGTCTAAAAAAAAAAACTAATAGTCTAATTACTATAGTACATAAGAGGAGGAGGGTTTAATTTAATCACTGATTGCAACTATTCATCTCTTATTTATTTTCTCCCCAAATTGAGTGGATAGAATTTTAGTTTCACCCCAACAAAACGAACTCTTAATGTTTTGGATTAATTGGAATTGTAATACTATTTTTTATTAAAACTGTGGTATTCCAATATATTATATTAAAATTTACCTAGGATTCCTTTTATAGTAAAATGATTAAAATCTCCCCAACCGACCATGGCATTTCGTACTCCCATAATAATCGACTATGCGGGACAGCGGGCTGTACTAGAAATTAATCAGCTGCTTTAAAAACCCTGGATATTGATGTCACCAAAGGAAGATTCCTCGAGTCACAAGAAAAAAATTACTACTTACTGACAGTGTGAAAACAGTGTTCACGTTGTTTGACTAAGGTATTGAAAGTTTAACTGATTTCTACTACAATTGGCCAACTAGCCAAAAAAAAAAAAGAAAAAAAAAATTTTAACAAAATAATTTTCTTAAGTGATACCAAACTGATGATTATAACATGGCAGTAAACGTCCCCAGCTTAACTTCCCCGGATGATACCACCAAATTATAGTAAAAATATTGAACTAATATGGCCAATTTGAATTGGAAGTTGTGAACTGAATATGTTATGCATGTGTCTTAAAGCTCGCAAGGTCAACCTAAAAAAACCTTGTTTGCATTCATTATTTAAGCACAAGTGGAATTTTATAAATATTTGGAATAACTCATATTATATTTGAGCTTGTAATATATTTTTCCAAGTGGGAAACTGACGTGAAATTTCACCTCCAAAGTCCAAATATTTAATCTCTCATTATTGGCATGAGCCCATTAATCAAAAGCCTTTCCCTCTACCAATTTATTTTTTTGCAACCCTGGTTCAACTAGTAATATCTTATAATAACAAGTACATGTTAACATCACCATCACCTATCGGTGAAGTGAGAGTCTATATACACCATAAGAAATTTTTTTGTTGTTGAACACAACAAATTTGTGATTCTAGTGGAAAGCAAAAAACAAAAAACAAATAAAATAAAATAACTATACAAAACTTTGAGAAAGGGGGAAGTATATTAGCCCTAGGTCAAACCCGAGTACGTTATTGACTCTTATTCTTTAAATGCAAGACTTATTGATTTTAGACTTGTGGTCTACATTCAGACTCTCAGTTTGCAGAGTGGGAATAGCAGATGTTGAAACTTGACTAATCAATCATTGATCTTATTTCCTATTACGTTTCCGGCAACGTGAAACACGCTTTTCTACACAATAAATTGAACTCATACTCTAATGTGCTATAAACTTATAATGATGTAAATGAATTACGCTTGCGCGTTTCTGGAGTAGTTTAAATGAGGCAGCCATTAGTAATCACCATCACAACGAGTATTAAAAGTCAACCAGTCACAAATTCGTACGTTGTACCGAGTTTTTATGGAAAACGACTGTACAATCATCTATTATCACACGTAATCCACATTTTTCAACACAAAAGACGGACCACTTTGGCAACATAACAGAAAATGAGGGAAGTGTTGAAAAAATGCTCAAAGAAAATTATTCGCAGATTATGTAGAGAAGGATAAAGATTGGTTTCTTGCCTATTTTTCTTGAGATGACTGTTATACTAGGAGGGTATGGAAGTGTTAAAGAAATGATTATGGGTCAGATTGGGAATTGGCTCTAGATCTCAATTTAAAAACAGTGTCAACAATTATTCAGCATTTGGAAAATCCCTTTTTTTTTTTTTTTTTTTTTTTTTGGAGGGGGATTCTTAGTTTTCTTGATTGACTACTTGCCCAGAATCGTTTCCTTTGGATTTCTGATGTAAATGTAGGCTGGTATGCACATTTTGTAGTAGCTGCTTTGCAATGTTTTAAAAACTAGATAGTTTAAAGGACAGGAAAATTAAAATATAGATAAATAAAATAAAAAATTTTAAACTATAGCAAATTTGACTTAAAATATCTTAAAGATCTAACAATTTCCAACCATATTTTTACAACTGGTATAAGAAAGTTAAAAAAATATTAAATATTAAATATATACAAATAGATTACTATTAAAATTATGATTAAAGTACACTTTTATCCTTTAAAATTCAGGAATACTTTCATTTTGACCCTTTTGGAGTATCTGTAGTGGATTTTTTTTTTTTTTTTTTCCTTTTACTTTTCAAAATTTTCATTAAGATATTTATTTTTTATTATATTTTTATATTGGCTATATTGTCAGATTTGCTAGTAATTTGACTGTCCATAACATACAACAATGAAATTCTTGCATTACATAACATTTTAGAGCTATTATTTAATGAGATAATTAAATATAAAGGTTACTTAATGATCAGGTTATTAAAGGAAATTGACCATAAAGTAACAGATCAGAGAGGCAATTGAGACAAAGCACATCAAGCGTTGGGATATTCTCCCAGGAATTGGTAGTAGGCATTGGGGTGATCCGTAGGAACGAAAGGGTAATGCCAATTGTTGCTTTTAGTAGAAAAGTGGGACATTTTTTATTTTTTTTGGGGGTTGTAAGAGGGACTTGATTCTATTATATATATATATATATATATATATATAGATAGATAAATAGGTAGAAAAGAGGACCGTTTGTAGTGGATCATAGGAAAAAAAAAAAAATTGGGTAGTAAATAGTAACTCGTAACTAACGTAGGAGCTAATGTGGTATCTAGAGCGAAAAGTTTGTAGGTGTTAAGGTCCGTTTTTTCTAGGCCTAATTAGGAAGCCCAAGCCTAAAAAATAAGCCCAAATGAGACCAGGCCTATTATTTTATTTTCTCTTTATGACCATGTGGTTCAAGTCCACAGGAGGAAAGGTGTGGTTTGAGCCCAAGATAAAAGATAGCAAAGTGGGCCTGGATGAGCCCATGAGTGCCACAGTTGCAAGCCGAACACGTTTACAAAGCCTAAATCAAAATATTTGTTCAAGTAACATAAAATAGAGTTGTTCTGTTAACGCAATAAATAGCCACAATATTTTCATAATAACTGAAGGGTCAAAATTAAACTAAATTAAATAATAAAATATTAATTATACCGAAATCCACCACAACTGAAAACAATGATATTTTTTAAAAGACAAGTGTTATGCTTACAATACTTTCACAATAAAATTATAGATGATAGGTTATTATTGGTTATAAGTTGAACACACTATTAAAATTACTTTTTAACCCACTAGTAACCATCAATAACAACCTGCCACTTAAAATTTATTATAAAAGTGTTGTGAAAATATTGTAACATAGCATTTCTCTTTTGAAAATATTGTGACATTTTCTTGTCCCTAGACTTTTAATGTCATAAATTTTGCCAAATTACAACTCACCATTATTGATTGTCTGTCACCATTTAATACCAACTAAGATAATTCCTAAAATTTATTATTATTAAATAGGCAAAAATATAATTAACACCGGCTAACTTTTTTCAAAAATTATTTTAGTCTTTTAACTATGAAGTTAGTCATTTTAATCCAATAACTTTACCCACAAATCATTTTAGTCATTTAAGTTTGAAGTTGATCATTTTAGTGTGGTAACATTGCTCAAAAGTCATTTTAGCATTTTATTGACTCACTTAGAGCATTAGCATCCGGGAATGCAAAAAAAAAAAAAAAAAAAAAAAAAAACTATTTTCCATCCTCTCCTCAAATACAACTTTATCTATTTTATCAACTCATTTTACAACTCACCTTACATTCCAATTTTTATTTTTACATACTACCCAATAAAATGATAAAAAGTACTCTCCTCCCACTCTCTTTTTCTCTTCACACACAACCACAAGATTTTTTTTTCTTTACAACCTATGAACAGTAAGGTTGCATATATGCAACCTTTCTATTCATAGGTTGCAATTTTCTTTTTATAATTTCACAAATCCGGATGGAGTGGATTTATGACATCTTGGGTTGTAAAATAGCAACTAGAGGGTGGTGGTTACACCCCTTAATGCTAGTGCTCTTAGTCTGGTAACTTTGTCCAATAATCACTCAAAAATATTAATTTCAAGGACTAAAATGATTTTTGGGAAAAGTTACCAGATTAAAATGAACATTTTTAAACTTAAAGGCCTTAAATGACTTTGAGATAAAGTTACTAAACTAAAAAGACAAACTTCTAGAACCATTATGATTTTTGGTCAAAGTTAAGTTTATATTGGTTTTAAGGGACTTTTTAGTCACCTGTAATTTACTAATAAGCAATTCTTGCAATGACTTAGTTGGACCAACAAAAAACTACCATGTCAAATAAAAAGTAAACTTAACTCCAAATTAACAAATACAACTAACGGAACTCCAATCTCTCTCTCTCTCTCTCTCTCTCTCTCTCTCGTGACCACACCATTTCCATCACCACCACCATGAAAGATCGACATGGTTGACTCTGTGGCCTAACTTCAATGACCACAACTCGAGATTGTATTGGTTATATATAGTTTTCTATATTAAAAATGCTAATTGTGGGTGGACAAAATTTGGCCTAGGTTGGAACTAGCCCAAGACCCACAGACCCATAACTCAACCCACAAGTATAGGAGCCAAGCTAGATTATCACATAAGTGACCAAGCTAGGACCCTTGTCGGCCTGTATTACTAGCCGAGGAGGGAAAATAGTGCAGACAAGGGATAATGCGTTAGGGGAGCTGGTCATTCAAGCACGATACTTAATGACAGGTTCAAGTTACTAGAGAATCATTGCAGTGGTGGAGTCATGAGGCCCACCCCTTGACATAAGATTGGACATGATGGAACAGTGGCTTAGACCTAAGGAGCCACCTAGATACTGCGAATGGTGAGGCCTACGTATAGTTGAAATATTCTTTCATCATTGTGAACCCATTAACAAAAGAGAGTAAAAGAAAAGAGACATGGAAGAAGAAGGGGTTGGAACATTTTTAGGGGAAAGAAACACGAGAGAAAAGAGAGAAACTTGTTAGATTCTAAAAGTTTAGAACAATTGGCAAATCGTGAGCACAAACTTGTCTAGGTATAGATCATAGAGTCTATAGGGTATATTAGACAATGCTTAATGTACTGCAAGTTAGAATACAAGAACAAGGAAGCTGCAAGTTCAGGAAATTTGAAACATGCCAGGTTTGATTGATTGAGACTATGGTTCGACCGATTGAGACTATGGTTCGACCGATTGAGATGCATTTCTACAGATTTTAATTTCAACCCAATAGCTCATTAAGCCCATTAAGTGATCAGGGTTTTAGATCTAATTTACATAGTATTTAAAGTAAAACCTAAGGCACATTTTAAATAGAAAGAGAAGAGTGCTTCTTGTGCCTCCTATTGTAAATCTAGGGTTTTTGTACCCAAAGCTCTCGCAAATTTTCTATTGGCAGTATTCTTTGAAGAAATTCAAGATCCAGTGTTGTAGAAGTTGTTGCCATCACTAATCAACCTTAGTTGATGATCTAAAACTTTGAGTGGAGCTCTCAATGTCATAAACATGAGTGTTTGTATGCAACTGATTCATAATAGAAGAGTCTGTGGATTTGTAATTGCGTGTGGTCACGTGAGTAAGTACTACAAGAGGTAGCAATAGATTTAGGTTTAGTCTATTGAAAAAACTTTCATTCTATTAGTGAATTGTTGCCTTGTGGATTGTTTAGGTTAAATCATCCCTAGGTTTTTTACCTTGAAACTTGACTATTTTATTGGTTTTCCTAGGTCATCATATCGTTTGTGTTCTTTACTTTTCCGCTTTTTATGAAATGATTTATTATTATTTAACCTAGATCTGCTTAATTGACCTAAATAACAACTTGGCTATTAAGTTAGGTTAAACAAACTATGTTTTCCAAGGGTCTAAAACTTAACAAAACTATCAACTAGTATTTAGGAAAAGTGATTCAGCTCGGGACACTTAAGGGTTACTTCGACTATCTGAGGTCATCCTTGATTAGCTAGAATAGATTTCAAAACCACCTCACAACCATTGTCAGCCACCATTTACAGCCACCATTTACCAACCAAAATCCTCTTAGGACCTCCCATTGTGGGCTATACCTAAAGCATTACACAAATAATATTTTCCCTACAGGTTTCTTCAGAAGATGGATACAATATCACTCTATATTGTTCAATTTTCTTTGATGACATTCGGAGAATTAGGAATCAAATAATATTTGAAAATTATAGTTCTAATCCTAGAAAAAATGTTGAGAGAAGATAAATTTGAAAATTATAGTTCTCACCTAGCATGTCCAGCCTTGAAATGGTTTCCTCTCCAAGCCGGTTGGATTAAAATAAATTTTGATGTTGCAATTATACCCCATGCCACCATCTTAGCTGTTGTTGGGAGAAGGGAATTGGGAGATATTTTATTTGCTCATTCAAATCTTTTCCTTCCCTCTAATCTGACCCTTGGAAAAACACAAGCTGTATTTAAAGCCCTTAGACTAATAGTATTCTACAAGTATTCTTATGTTCTCTTTGAAGGAGATTGCAAAGAGGTTATTAATGCTTTGTAGAACATTCACTTGTCTCCTCCTTGGTTTCTTGCCTTTTATTTCCCAGATGTCAAAGCTACTATAAGTTCTCTCTTTTGTTGGAAATTTTCTTTTATTTCTATGGATGTTAATTTTCTTTGTCACAAGACTCACAATTTGGCATGAAGGACTGCTTTCTATAATTGTGATGGATCAATTTCCATCCCTTCTTTTCTTCCTTAGGTCCTTTCTTTGTTCTCTTTATAATACTATCTATATCAAGGAAGAGGATACTATACGGGCGGGTACAACCAATATGTGCACTGAAACCAAAACTCCAATGTTTCGTACCGGTTTAAATACAGGCTGATTTCAGGCATTTCGGCCAGTACTGGGCTTACTAGCCAGTAAAAAAAAAGGTTTTTATTTTTTATTTTTGTAATTTTCAAATTTTTGTAAGGGTAGAATGGTAACATATTTTTATTAACTTATTTGTATTATTATTTTTTTAGTATGAAATGAACAATTAAGTTTTCTGTTTTATATATATATATATATTTTAGTTGATGTTAAAGTCTAAAACCATAATAATTTGTTCTGAATTGAGATAATGTTTTATTATAAACTTTTATTTTATTATATATATATAATATAATATAATATAATATAATATAATATAATATAATATAAAAAATAGCGGTAAACCTGAAACGGTACACTAGTATTGACTGGTACCGAAATATGTCGTTCCACTGGTCAAATCAGTACAACCTTCAGTACGAGATTGGTTCTCTTAATTTGTATTCATAAATAAATAAATTTTTTAAAAAGAAGAAGAAGAAGAAGAAGAAGAAGAAGTTTCATACTTGGGTTTAGAACTACAAAATTGTTAGGACATATGTGATTCATTTGTTAGGAACATATGTCACTATTTTATGTAATTGGCTAATCCTTTGACAAAACACACTTTACTTGTATTTGGGTAGATCTAGGATGTGTTTAATACTTCAAGAAACCTTGTTTCAAGTTCAAGTGTTAAAGCAATGCAAGTCTGTCTAAGAATCAAGTGAGAAAGTGCTGAATTTTAAAGCTCGATAGCTGCTCGACACCTCTCAACACCTGGCTTATTTGTCGAGCTCTTCAATTGTTTCTTATCACAATCTCGACACCTCTCGATAGCTAGGTCAATCGATTGAGCAAATTTCTGTCCCCTTAACACCTCCCTGATAGCTATATCTGTCAAAGTTTAAAACTCGACACCTGCTCAACACCTCCTATCTGTCGAGGTTTAAGAAAGAAATAGAAATTCTGATCTGTTTTCTTGGAATCCGTGAATTTGTCTTTGTGACTTCTTTTCTCCTAACCCTAGACATATATAAGGCTTATTTTAGAGGTCGTCACATAAGATATACAAGGGAGAACATATGAAAAATGTGACCGATGCCTTATTCTCTCTAAAAGAAGCTACTGTGTCTTTGCGCCTTAAGGCTTTGTAACCAAGTGCTTCTTGATCTTCATTGTTGATGAAGTGAAGAACTTTACAGCCACCAATTTTCTTCAAGTTGGTGAGTGAGTCGCGTATTGGGATTTGTGCAAAAGAGTCAGTCACGTACTGGGATCCGTGCATCAAAAAGGGTGGTATTCATATATTGAAGAGTTCAGAGGTTCTGAAGCAGTAGAAGGTTTCTGCTGTGAGTTCATCTACGAGGATTGTAAAGTCTAGGGACAAAGATTTTGTACTAGATTTGAAACTTCTCTTTACTATAGTGGATTACTTTTCGAGAAGGTTTCCCCCAGGTTTTTTTATTGTGAAACTAGTTTGTTTCATTGGTTTTCCTGGGTCATAATATATTGTCTTATTTATTTTTCCGCTGCATGATTATGACATGATGTTGATGTTTGTTTGTTTTAACAAGTTTTATTCATAATAAATCTAATTAACAACTTAGGTTTAAAACTTATTAATTCTATCAACCGGAGTCTAAATTTCCCAACAAAAATAAAGCTCCTTTTAATAAGATTGTCCAAGAAATAAGTTGGCCCTAGCTGATGAATGGGCCTTATGAAAAACAAAACTCCACATCTTCACGATCCAATCTAACAGTTCTCATTGTTTGGTAAGATTTTACATTCTTTTTCTTTTTTTAAAGGAAGAATTTACATTCATTTGTTTTTTCCCTTGGTACTTCACATTATTTTGATTGAATTTGAATAAAATTGCTTATTCATTAAAAAAATATATCTGTATTTACAAAAAGAAGAAAGATTATTATATTTCAATTTGATCTATAAGATTGAATTTAATCAACCATGTGTTGGCTTTATTCCGTGCCAAATTTGCTTGTAATTCAGCATGTAGAAACCCTGTATTTAGGTGGCAATAATGTAAGGGTTGTGTGTGAGAGAGTGTGAAGAAACTCAAGTTGTGTGCATTTAAAAGGAGTCTTGCGACTGGATCTTGCGACTGACATGCGACTGGCAAGTCGCTAAAGTGCCACACATGTGAAGCATGCAGGAAGCTGAAGGGTCTTGACAGCTAGAGCACTACAGAACAAAAAGTATAGTCTGGCCTAGCAATTTACTCGCGACTTGTTCCAGTCACGAGGCCGAGTCGCCAGAATGCATTGTTTTGCTGAAAACTAACTTTTCACATTCTGTCTCATACCCTACTATAAATACCCTTATACCCACGAAATGTATGGTGCTGAAAAAGGAGCCTATTAAGAGAACAACCCTAAGAGAGGTTTCTACAACACACCCACCCTATTAGAGAGAACTCCTCATTCTTAGAGAGAAATCTTTGTTGTCTCTTCTCATTCCCTCTCCCATTGTTATACCCACTGAAAGGGGATTTGTACCTAAACACTACCCACACCTATTCAAATTGTTAAGAGTGTTTTTGGAGCGTAGGAAGCATTGGAAGATGCCAAGGATGGTGGATGTAAAATGGAGCTTATTGCGGGATCCAGAAAGATAGAGAAGACAAGGTTAGGCATAACCCTATTGGAGCAAGAAACTTGGAGGGCTTAGGTGCATCGGGTAGATTAGGCTTAGAGGGTCTATTGCTATTTGTTGGGGTACATTTCTTTACAACTAATATTATTTAAATGACACCTATTTATTTCTTTTCAAAATATCACAAACAAATTATTGGGCATGCCTAAATATTTTCTGACTATCATTATACTAGCCTACAACCTTTCTCCTCTCTATCACAAAACTAGGCTACAAATGCAGAACACCATGGGACCTAATATTTTCTCGTAAAAGCCCAAATTATTTAGTAAGTGAGATAAAATCTAATCCTTTCTAAGGCCCAAGAATTTTATACTTAGCAAATATTCAAAAAAACCCATAATACAAATTCATGGCAATACTATCTCGTCCAATGGGATTCAACCCCATGATCAAAGCCCATGATTCAAACCTGTGGCAATATCAAAAGCCCAGTCCCCACTAGCAATATCAAAAGTCTAATCTTCATTGGCAATATCAAAAGCCCAGTTCCCACTGGCAATATCCGAAGCCCATTTTTCATCGACACTATTTTATCAAAGAGCCCAAGATTATTAATGCTTGGTAAAGAAAAAGGATATATCACGGTATAATTGTTGCTTAAATATTGCTACGACAATCGTCTTATAAAAAACCCATTGGGAATTATCTTGAATATTATGACCTCATGTTATAAACCCATGAAGCACATAATCACCATTTGTGTCACAACATCAACACTCATGGTAAATATTCAAACCCACAAGCTCGTCATTTAAATTATGATGCGATTATTAGAAACCATGGACATTGTTGACAATATAGAATTCATCATAGCGAAGGTTATTTACAAAGGTATTTTGGGAACTTGTCCTATTGTTTCAAAAATTACAACTAATTGATCAAAGACCCATTGCGAGCGTCTATAAAAAAAATATACTAACAAAAGTCCATAAGGAATGAAAACCCATGGCCAACATCTATTGTCCATTTTGTAGGATGCACACAACCCGGCCAAGGAACCAGCTCCTGTAAGCAAGCTCAAATCAAAAGGACCCCAGCAAAAGGCAAAGAATTGGGAATGGACAACCAACCCTTGCTCATCCCTAATCAAAGAGCAACCAGAGACCCCTACAAGAGAACCAAGCCTTTGAGGATGAACTAGGGGCTGTCCCATCAGTTTTTTGCCACCCTCTACATAACGTGAATAGTGCCCGAAGGCTATCATATCAGCTACAGTCTCAAGGATGATGCAACTCCATCACCTTCCTCAAAATTACACCTCTAGCGAAAGGGGAGCTGAAACCAAATTATCCAAACCTCAATGAATTGATGCTATAAAAATTAAAAAACGTTCAAAGACATGATTCATGTGCCAAGCCCATGAATCCTAAAGGGGAAATATTGGGAACATGTGGTTTGAAGGGCATAAGGGGATCTCCAATGGAACCCCCTAAAGTGGACTTGGAGTTTGACACTTGGCTTGGGATATTGAATCTTACTTCTTAGGGGACCAAATATCAATTTGCAGCATTAGGATTCGTTCTTGATACACGCCTTAATCCCATTAATTATGCTCAGCCCTAGAAATCCTAGCATTTAATGCAAAACACTCTAAAATCTCATCATTACCCAAAGAAGCAAGGCAACCCCTAAAGTAAATCTCCTACTTCTGACCAAAAATCCCAGGAAGATTAACCTTGATTCACTACCTTTGATTAGTCCTACGTTTTTTGGATTCTTGTTAATTAATACTTCTCAAAAGCTCCATTATAAAAACATAAACACCTCAGCCAACAGCAGGACAGCTAGCCCTTCTGAAACTCTGGATTCGTTTGCCACTTTGCTGGTGATTTAACTTTCCTTAAGCTCACCACTCATTATCCTCAGCCCACATTCATCTAATCCCAAATACTCTTTTTCTCCTTTTCACACAACCACAGCTCAAAAGGTCTCCCAACTAGCCATAAACAACCCACTACTCACAGAAAACCTTAACCTCAGTATTAAGCCTATCCCATTCACTCAAAACAACCCGCATTCACCTCGTTCATACTTAACAAAAACACATTCACCAAAACTCTTAGTTTAATACTTGCTGCATTGAGCTGAGATCTCTCTCTCCCTTCACGCCATGCCAATTAATCCTCCATTTTTCCTTCCTATGGAACCCTTAATTTTTACCTTTTATTTTATTGTTGAAGGATATGATGTATTTATAATGATCGAACTTTTCCCTTACATTCACCAAAACTCTTAGTTTAATACTTGCTGCATTGAGCTGAGATCTCTCTCTCCCTTCACGCCATGCCAATTAATCCTCCATTTTTCCTTCCTATGGAACCCTTAATTTTTACCTTTTATTTTATTGTTGAAGGATATGATGTATTTATAATGATCGAACTTTTCCCTTACATTGATGTAATGATGGCCGAAAGTGCCATAAATTCCTCTTAACCGAGACATATAAGAACCCCTAGGAGTTAACATTTTTTCCTAAATTTATTTACTCATTGATTGTTGGACTTAAGTGTAAATTCACTCTTACTGCTGGAGAATTTATTTCCCTTGAACTATCAGAACAGGACCATTAACATGTTAATTAATGTATTGTAAAATATTTTTCCACTGTGCTTCTATTGTTGTTTTGTCAAGTGCAGCCTTTGTTTTCTTGCTTGGATAGGCTCATCACCACACCGAAAGCCTTTGGGCACCATCTCAAAAGCCCATAGTTAAGTTTCGGCTTGGTTTCCCAATATTTTATTCAGAGGCATAAATTTCCCCTTTAGCACTACTCATGTGTCCCAACTTTATTCTTTAGCGGATCATTTCACCACTTGGAGGGCAGTGGAGAGGTTTTTCGGTGAGTTCTTCGGTTTCCTCTTCGATAACACATGCCTGTGTTATCCTTGTGTTTGCATCTCTCTTCCTTTACTCTTTAACCATTAATTACTATTGTGTTTGTGATTAATTATGTGTTAAAGTAGTTTTCCAAATTGGGTATTGCTTATATTTCATATTCCGCACATACATTGTTTGAATATAAGCTTGTGTTCGTATTTTATATTTGAGGGTCTAAACATTCATTAGTGTTTTACACACTAATTGAACTTTCAATTGGTATCAGAGCGGGTGCACTTTTTTTGGTTCAAATACCAAAGTGTGATCCTTGACCCCTTGTGTTATTTGTCATGGATAGTGATTTGAATGCTTTTATGCATGTTTTGGATGTTGATGAATGTAACATGCCGCGTGTTTGTGAAAATGCCTCTATGAGTAATAATCCTCATGATTATGATGCTATGTTACATGAATCTTTGGGTGTTGTTGATAGTCCTTACATCATACTCTTGAAAAAAATGCTTAAGAAGTTTCATAAGAATTTGAGCAAGTTATTTTTTGAAAAGGATGATTTGATTGTTAAACTCAATGAATCTAACAAATTGGTTGAGAACTACACGAAATTTGTTGAAAATTCTCTTAAAAAGTTGAAGGAGTTTGAGTGTTGGAATGTAGACTTGGATGCTAAACTTGTTTTATCTAACAAACTTGTTGATAAACTAAAATGTGAAAATGAATCTCTTAAGATACATGCCAAGTGTTTGATTGCTGAACCTATTGTTAAAAGTGATGAAAATATTTGTTGCAATCATGTTGTGGTACTTGATTTTGTGCCTATTGGGTGTTCTACTTCAAAGGACAAATTAGTGTACTTTCCTCCACATAAAAGAAATCAAAATGTGGAGAGAAAGGCTCTTAAGTCAAAACCTCCCTTTAGGTCTCAACCTAAGGCTTTGGATGGTTCTAAGTTTGTTCCAACTTGTCATCATTGTGGTGTGATTGGTCATGTAAGACCTCAATGTCTTAAGTTGAAGAGAGAACAAAACCATGTTGCTAGATCCTTTCCCAAAAAGTTTAGTGGACCTAAACACATTGTTTGTCACCATTGTGGTGCCTTTGGTCATCTAAGACCTCATTGCTCTAAGTTTCATGCTCTTAAAATAATCAAAAGGAAAGAGAAATTTGAGCTTCTCGAAAGTTGTGCTAAAAAGAGTAAACCGGATTTGAGTGAAAAATAGCATGTTGTTAAAGAAACTGTTTAATGCTTTTAACTCATTGTCTATGTGCATATCCGGTTTTCATTCTTCCAACCTTAGTCTCTCTTCTCATGAGACACTCATTCCAAACAATTGTTCCGTTTGGATGAGGAAGGGCTTCTATAGTTGAGCTTTTGCTCTTTTGGTTCTCAATTTAATCCTTTCGATCTTTGTAGGACCCTTCATGCATTAAATGTCACATCTTCATGAATTTTGTGCATCTTGCATTTCTTTATATGCATTGTTTTTGTTTTGATATTACTTTTATGTTTTAGTTTTGTGTGAGTAAAAAATCCAAAGCCACATAAAAAGTGAAAAATTCAAAAAGTTTGATCGTATATATTTGAGCACATATCACATGTGAGTTTAGCCTTGTACCTCCGTACTAATGGCTTAGTGCATTTATAAGCTTACCTTGTTATGTATGTACATCTATTTTTGTGGGAAAAATCTTGATATCTATGTGTGATAGTTGTAAATCGATCTTTAAACTTGTCATGAATGATTAGTCAATAGTTTTGTTGATCTTGATATATGCATAGACTTGTACTTATATCTCTTCCCACTCATTTATGTTTTTTTTTTTAAGAGCTTAACATATGTCAAATCTCGAAAAGAGATAATGAGCTAAAAAGGTCGCCACACAAACTCGTATTTGACTAGGAAAAAGGGAAAGCGACATGTATTGAATTGTATGGTGCCCAAAAGCCAAAGGCTTATTCATCAAATTGAAATAACAAAAATTTCAAACATCAATCTCAAAATAAGATGTATTGTTCCAGAATGATCAAATGTTATGAAATGTAAGAAGCCAAATGAAAAGCTTCGAAGTTATGTAATCAAGTTTTGTGGGAGGTCATATATATTCATTTCTATAATTAAGATAGACCACTTAATTTAGTACTAGTTGTGTATGACTTGATTGAATTGATCATTGAAGCTTCACTCTAGACTAAAGACTATTCCACATTTAATACACACACACAACACACATGCCTAATGTTTAATAAATGCCTTATTAATTTGTTTGATTGTATTTGTTTAAATGTATTTTATGTGTGCTCATCTATATATGGATCAAACCAAAAAGTTTTTTGATCATTTTATATGTATTTGGAAGTGATTTTTATCACTCTTTGTGCTCATGTTTAATACTTTGTTTTTCATTGTTTTAAGCAAGTTTTGTGTTGAAAAACATGTATAAGAATTTTTGGCTACTCGTTTTGGCTACTCTCGCGAGTAGAGAGTTTTGGGTACTCATTTTGGCAACTTACCTAGTCACGAACGCAAGTCACGAGTTTACATAGAATGGTTCGTGACTCGCTAGTCACAGAACACCCAGAAACAGCTTTCTAAAGAGCATTTTCGAGGGAAACTTGTTTTAAACCTCTCCCATTCTCTCTAAAACCTCTCTTTCAATATTTTTATATCAAAACCTAATAAATTTGAATGGTTTTTCATTCTATTAACATCTCTAAGGTATTTCTAAACTCGTTTCATTGATTTTGATCCTTAGAATTTGTTTTGGAGAGTTTTTTGCTCTTGGTTGAGATTTTCATCATAGGGGATGGGAAAACTTAATTTTTGTCAAATTTTTATATGAGATTGGTTTCTTTTGATGATTTGCTTTGGATGTTGGCCCCTTGTAGCAAAAAGAACATGTATTAAGGGTGGATTTCATGATGTTCATGCATTGTTGTTCATTGTGTGCACACTAGGTGTTTGATAAAATGTTTCTTAAGCATTTTCTCATTTGTTTGGACTCCGATGAGTATCAAACTTTGTGGTTTCTCATGTTTCCTCATTAGGAACATGTGTGAATCATTGGTTGTGTATTATCACACCTTGCCCTACATGTGCATTTTCCATGCTTTGGTCATATATTGCACATAACCACCTCTTGCACACATTTTTGCTACTCTTGTTATGCATTGGTCTATACCTTATTTCTTCATCCTAGCATGTCATGTTTATCTTATGCTTTATAGCATTTTGTTTGAGCTTCATTTCTCATTTATCTTGCACCCCTCATGCATCTTTATCCTTGTTCATACCTTCATCTCTTGCCCTCATTTCACCTGGACCCTTTGTCTATTCATGTCAAAAAGGGGGAGAGTATACTCTAGAGTAGTATATTGGAGAGTGTTAGGTTCTAAAGTGTAGGACTTTACGTATTTAGAACTTTAATTTGTATTGTTGGCAAACCATGATCAAAACAATGTGTTTAGAAGTGTTTAAAGCTAGCTCAAAGTTGTATGTCAATGTAAAGTTGGAATCGAGTGTAAAACAGAAAGCACTGTGGCTTTCGGCCTGGCTTGATCGATCGAAGCTTAGGCTCGACCGATCGAAGCTCGGGCAGATTGCTTTTCTGCAGAATTTTCCAACTCAGCCCTAGTTGTTTTAAAACGTTTTTAGGGTTTCTTATTTGTCCTAAGTATAAAAGGCAAACCCTAGCCACGTTTTAGTATTGCTCATATTGCGGTTTGTGTAAATCTCTTATGAGATCTAGAAGAGTTTTCCTTTACACAAACTTAGGGTTTTCAAGGAGGAGATATTCTCTACACAATCAGCTTTCTGGCAATGATCGAAGGATTTTCCTCACTATCTTTGAGTCCTCTATTTTCTCACCCAAGTTGAACTTGCCAATGATCATCTCATTCAGCTTGCTATAGAAAGAGTCAAATGACTCGTCCTCACTCATTTTCAGCTCATCAAACCGAGTGGTCAGCATTTGCAACTTAGTGTCTTTCACTTTCTTTGTTCCTTCATACGTGGTCTCCAATATCTGCCATGCCTCCTTGGCAATAGAAATGTGAGATATCCTGTGGAACTCATCTGGAGATACACCACAAAAAATGTAAGGTTGAATTTATTCAACCATCTAATTGGCTTTATTCCGTGCCAAATTTGCTTGTAATTCAGCATTTAGTAACCCTGTATTTAGGTGGGTTTGTTGTAAGGGTAGTGAGTGAGATAGAGTGAAGATTGCTCAAGAGTGTGCAAGAAAACAGAGACTCGCGGCTGGGACTCGCGGGTGACTCGCGGCTGCAAGTCGCCAGAAGCAGCACACGTGCCAAACATGCTGGAAGATGAACAGTCATGCTAGCTGGAGCGCTACAGGACAAAACAGGACAACTGGCCATACGGTTAACTCGCGACTGGATCTCGCGACTTAGTCAAGCCGCGAGGTCAAGCCGCGAGCCACCCCTGTTTTGTAAAACCTGACGTTTCACATTCCTCTCCCACTCCAGTATAAATACCCCTTTTACCCACGATTGAAAGAGAGCTTCCAGAGAGAATTTTGAGAGAGAAACCCTAAAGAAAAACAAGATTGTTTCACCCACAATCTATACCTTAGAGTCTCTTCAAATTCCCCTACTCTCTTCCTCTCCATTGTCAAATCCTTGAGAGGCATTATACCAAACCTGGTTCTCACCATCATCTTCACTGTGAGACAGTTGTTTGGATTTCTGGGAAGCAGTTAGGAAGGAACCAATCTTCATTGGTTGATGCTACGGTCTAGTAGCGGAATCCGGGAAGCTAGAAAAGAAAAAGGTTCGGCGCAACCTCGTTGAAGCAAGAAGCTTGGAGGGCTTAGGTGCACTGGGTAGATTAGGCTTGGAGGGTCTATTGCTGTCCTTGTATCCCAACTGTATTTTCTAGTGGATTGATTACTGCTTGGAGGGCGGCGGAGAGGTTTTTCGCCGAGGACTTCGGTTTCCTCTTCGATAACACATCGCGTGTTGTCTTTGTGTTTGCATCTTCCTTCCTCTCTATCTTTGCCTTTATATTATCTGCTGTGGTTTTATTTTGTTATGGCTTAGATAGTCTTTAACCAATTTCGTAGCATGTGTTAAGTTTCCGCACACTAGTTGTTTGACATATTGCTTGTATTCGTTAAGTTGTATTTTGGGGGTCTAAACGTTCAAAGGTGTTTTGTACACGTTTTTGAACTTTCAAAAAATAACGTTAAGTGCTTTACTATTTGCATTAAACGCCGCAAGCGCTGCCTTATCCCACGTGGATTTGGCAGCCTCCAGCCGAGTCCATCCAATATCCATCGCATCCCAAACGGTTTCATCCATTGAACACAAAACTACCCTCATCCTGACTTTCCAAAAGGCATAGTTGCTACCATCAAAATATGGTGGAGCATTTAGAGATTAAGACCGGTCCATCTCAAACGGGGTCAAGGATCGCACTAAGGTATTTAAACCACAGCAAGTGCACCCTCTCTGATACCAATTGAATGTTCAAATAGTGTATAAAATACCTAGAATGTTTAAACCCCCAATTTACAAATTACCAATTCAAGTTAATGTGCAGAACATGAACATAAGCTAAAACAGAATTGATAAAACAATCTAAACCAAATAAAATCACAACCACAGCAGAAATTAAATGACAAAGAATAAGGGAAGAGAGATGCAAACACAAGAAAGACATAGTGATGTGTTATCGAAAAAGAAACCGAAGTTCTCGGCGTAAAACCTCTCCGCTACCCTCCAAGCGGTCAATAATCCACTAAAGAATGAAGTTGGGATACATGAACAGTAGAAAACCTTCCAAGAAATTAAATGACAAAGAATAAGGGAAGAGAGATGCAAACACAAGGACAACATAGTGATGTGTTATCGAAAAAGAAACCGAAGTTCTCGGCGTAAAACCTCTCCGCTGCCCTCCAAGCGGTCAATAATCCACTAAAGAATGAAGTTGGGATATATGAACAGCAGAAAACCTTCCAAGCCTAATCTACCAAGTGTACCTAAGCCCTCCAAGCTTCTTGCTCTAACGGGGTTACGCCGAACCTTTGTCTTCTTTAGCTTACCGGATTCTGCTATAACCTATAGCATCAACCAATATCAATTGGTCCCTTCCTAACTGCTTTCCAAGCACCAAATAGCATTCTCACAAATATGGGTATTGTGAGAAAAAGTTTTGACTAATGTACCTCTCAAGAATTTAACAATGGAGAGGGTAAGAGTAGAGGAATTTGGAGAATCAAAGGATGAAGATTGTGGATGACCCAATCTTGTTTTTCTCTAGAGTTTCTTTCTCAAAATTCTCTTTGGAAGCTCTCTACATTTCGTGGGTATAAGGGGTATTTATATTGGTGTGTGTTTGGAATGCGAAGAGTCAATTTTTCCCAAATAGAGTGGACTGGCGACTTGGCCTCGTGACTTGATTGAGTCGCGAGTCCAACCCAGGAGCTAACTGAATGGCCAGACTGAATTTTTTTAACTAGCTAGCATGACTGTTCAGCTTTTCTGCATGCTTCACTCGTGTGTTTCTTTTGGCGACTTGCAAGCCGCGAGTCCTTTGTTAAATGCACAATCTTGAGCTTTTCTTCACGCTCTCTCATACACTACCCTTACATGATTCCCACCTAAATACAGGATTTCTAAATGCTGAATTATAAGCAAATTTGACACGAAATAAAGCCAATAAGATGGTTGATTAAATTCAACCTTACAGAGTGTGAAGAAACTCAAGTTGTGTGCATTCAAGAGGAGTCTCGAGACTGGCAAGTTGCCAAAGTGCTACACGTGTGAAGCATGCATGAAGCTGAATGATCACGGCAATTGGAGCACTACAGGACAAAAAGTACAGTTTGGCCTAGCAATTAACTCGCAACTCGTTCCAGTCGCGAGGCTGAGTCTCCAGAATGCCCTGTTTTGCTAAAAACTAACTTTTCACATTCTATCTCATACCCTACTATAAATACTCTTATACCCACGAAATGTACGGTGCTAAAAAAGGAGCTTATTGAGAGAAAATCCCTAAGAGAGGTTTTTACAACACACCCACCCTATTAGAGAGAGCTACTCATTCTTAGAGAGAAATTTTTGTAGTCTCTTCTCATTCCTTCTCCCATTGTTATATCCATTGATAGGAGATTTGTACCCAAACACTACCCACACCCATTCAAAGTGTTGAGAGTATTTTTGGAGCTTGGGAAACATTGGAAGATGCCAAGGATGGCTATTGCAATATGGAGCTTATTACGGGATCCGAAAAGGTAGAGAAGACAAGGTTAGGCGTAACCCTGTTGAAACAAGAAGCTTGGAGGGCTTAGATGCATCGGATAGATTAGGATTGAAGGGTCTATTACTATTCATATGTCCCAACTTTATTCTTTAGTGGATCATTTCACCGCTTGGAGGACGGTGGAGAGGTTTTTCACCAAATTTTTCGGTTTTCTCTTCGATAACACGTGTCGGTGTTATCCTTATGTTTGCATCTCTCTTCCCTTACTCTTTAACCATTAATTGCTATTGTGTTTGTGATTAATTATGTGTTAAAGTAGTTTGCCAAATTGGGTATTGATTATATTTCATATTCTGCACATAGATTGTTTGAATATAAGCTTGTGTTGGTTATTTTATATTTGGGGGTCTAAACATTCATTAATGTTTTACACACCAATTGAACTTTCATGATCTATAGATAGCATGATTGAATCTTATCAAAGTGATTCTCTCACTTTTGTTCTCTTTCCTTTCTTTCTTTTCGTGCTTTCTTTTCTTGAGTGTGAATAAACGATAGGCACAAATACTTCAGTGGAGCGTTTCCAAAAACTTATTGGATGGCCATCCAAACCCTTCTCAAATCACAATTCACAACTCCACCAACTAATCATTAATAATACCAACCTCTTCCTTTTCACCAACAAAATAAAAATGGAGTTATATCCTCCTGCCTGTCCCTCACGGGCAGCCCCAAAGCTTGTCCATCCACTCTCAACGCCACATTCCAAACTCAATAAAAGCAACCCCCAAAACCAATGGCTCACTTTGGTCAGGAAAGAGAAAAGCCACATATATATAAATACAATCCAACTACATATATACATGTCCACTAATCTAAACACTATGTTTTGAGGTGTCTAGCAATTGAAACAAACACAAATATGCTGGCCTTTTCCCACACCCAAAACAACAAAACGTACTAACTGAAATATACCATTTGTTGTAACTCTTTAAAACCAAAATTAAAATCCTTAACCCCTTTATGTTACAAAAAGCAATGAAGAGCGTTTCAAGAAACAGGTTCTTGCTTTGTTTTCGACCCGTTGTTGATATGGAAGGCGTTCTTCAGGCTAAAAGTCTCGTTGATAGCTCGGCTAGTCAAGGTTTACCGTTTATCAGTGTGGAAAACAAAGAGGAAACGAAGGTTTCAATGTCACCGAAGCCAACCTTTTCTCGGGTGGTTAAAGCTGTGATGTTTGGAACAATATTGGTTAGTCCTCTAAGCTTCTAACTCCAACATATATACTACTCCATATGATAGTAACATTTTGGTAGTCTTTGAGTCCCTTTTTATTGATGAATGATGTGCATCAATATCATCCTTTTGTTTTCAGAATAAGAGAGTTCGTGATAGAAAACGTTGTCATCAAGATTCATATCAATCAAAGCGTGGTCTTTCAATGAACTATGACAGGAATCGGGCATCAGTGGATAATACTAATTCTGGGTTGTCACATTCGTCTTCCTACGCTTCATCAGATTCTTCGTCTTGCTCAGGTTCAATATCAGAATCAAAGAATTCTTCCATCATAACAAATGAAACATGCAGCAAAAATCAGGAGCTTGAAGAGAAGCCAGAGAAGGTTGACATGTTGGATTGCTCTAGTTTCAACTCTGGCATATACTTGCTTGTTATTAGCCTTATAATAACAATATTGTTGGGGAAGCTTTGTGCTATTATTTTCACGTCAATTTTAGTATACTTTGTGCCTCGCCAGCGCTATGACCGACAAGAAGACGTGATCAGATTGGCAAAACCAAAGTCCAGAGACTACAGGAAAGGAGTCATACCCTGAAGAGTAATGGCTACTTGAAAGGAACCACTACAAAGGGCATTAAATTCTTGATGTGAAAATTCTTTGTTTCGTGCTAGATGCATCTTTGTCAAGGGCTCTTTTGGTTTTCAAATGCAATCATTCTCAGAGCACAAGAGACAAACACTTCTGTTTCTTGTGCGCTTTTCTACACTTCTAGGATGGAGAAGAACAGAACATTCTGTTCTTCATTTACTTCACCTGCTTTAGTTTTTCTTTTTCTTTTTTATTACTTGTATTTTTTTTGGGGGGGGGGGGGGGGGGGGATTATAATTTTTGTAAAGGTATAGAAACAATTGTGCCGAGATTTTACTCTTCAATGATTTCATGGGGTTCATTGTTCTTAATTTGTCTCTACAATTTACAATAGTACTATAATTTTGAACGATTCGGATGTTTAATTCTCAATTGTGGTGATCATTTTGTATGTCTTTTATTTTAGCGAGTTATGTTGTGATTTCGGGAGTTATTGATTGATACGTTCTGACTTTGATTAGGATTGACTATTATGAGAAATAAACTCAACTATCACTCCAAAAAAATATGCTAAGATAGAAATGATCTAAAAATTCTTGTGGCAGATTGCGGTTCCCGTATCATATTATTATGCTTGCAACTGAAAATTATGGCGGCATTATTTTATATAACTCACACATGTCAAGTTGTTTTTAACATTATTAAGGATAAAATTTAGTTACAAAATTTATTATAGAATAAGGTAATATAAGGCTACAACTTTACTCAATATAATAAACATCACTACATATTTTTAAAATCTAACTATTGAATTGCATATTTCTTACGCTTTTAATAAACATGTCAAATTTTGTATAAATTGGATATTATTTACTATAAGATCTATAATATTATATTTTATGCATAATTTAAAAATACAAAAACTTGACATTTAAACTATTTATTGATGACATAGCTATTGATTTTTAATTTTCTAAAAATTTTGCAAGTATAAAGGATATAAGAGGAAGATGTAATCCAATGATAGATTTGTCAAAATTCACCATTAATAAAAAGATATTAAGTAAGGTTGTAACTTAAAACTATAACCATATCTAATTTTGTAACTAAACTTTGTCCCATGATTAATAAATATTTCAATTTTATGTTGATTTTCTTAACCTGCATTCAATCAATCCCAATGACCCAATTCAATATTCATGTAAAGGCTAGTTTATATGTTTTGAGACAAACATATTTCATCCATATAAATGTAATTTTTATCCAATGTTAGTATGAATTTTAAATATAGAATTGAGTAATCAAACAAGCTTTAATTATTATATTGATAAATTATTCTTTGAAACTCTAAAGTTTCTAACCCTTTACTTACTAGAAAAATATCTCATTTTATTTGACTTTTCCTTTGTTGTTTATTTCTAAATTTTGACAAAATCTCATTGGGTTAAAATTCTTGATTATATGCTATTAGTACTTTAATTGATATTATTATGAAATAGATAAAATTTGTACAAAATTTATTTGTACTTTATGTGCTTATAATATAAATATATTAATTATATTAATTACACATGTTGAAATGGATCATGTACATGCCAACCCAACATAGGATTTAGATCCTCTAGATTTCTTAGGATACTCTACCAGTAGATTTCCTTAAATCCTAATCACTTTTTAATGATTTAGTGGTCAAGATTCTGTCATGTTAGTAATTCACTAACAATATTCTTAAAATAATAAAATAATGTTGCAAACAAAACAATTAAGATTATTGTTAGTGGAATACTGACATGGTAGAATTTAGACCATTAAATTATTAAAGAATAGTTAAGATTTAAGAAAATCTATTTAGTAGAGTACCCTAGGAAATCTAGCGGATCTCAATCCACCCAACACAACATAGTTATTAAATGGTTTGAAATGGATAGTGTTTGTCTAATTCACCACCACCTTTTTTAGGTCGTATATATCCATTCGCTTAATAAATATGTCGTTCTAGGATTATAGATTTTGACTCGATTAATAAATAAGTCATGTTCATGTCATCATGTAATTGAATATCTAACAACATAAACATTACTTATTACTTATCAACACGAACTCCAACCTCAACTGAAAATTGCTTGTATCAATTGAGGGAATTTGTATTATGCAATAAATGGAGTGTTTATACTTATATTTGTTCGCCTCCATTATATAGGTCATTATTTAGCAAATTTGTAAATTTCTTTATTTTTTGAATGAATAATCTAACTCATGTAAAGTTTGATATCCATTCCCTCTTGTCTCTTATCAAGAATGGTTTTTTTTTTTTTTTTTTTTTTTTTTTTGGGGCCTTATTTTTGAGTTCAATGTTTTGCCTCTTCTTCAAAATTCGCCATGATTTTGCCAAGGCTCAACTACATCCCCAAATTATATATTTCATAGTTCTCACAAAAAGAAAACACTTCTCTTTCTTTTTTTATTCTTTTTCTGTCTTTGCCTCCCCTTTAAAATTTATTCTTTTTATTTTTTTGCTGAATCCCTTCAAAATAGATTCGACAATCGCTTTCATACTATATTGCTTAAGATCTTATGGCGTATGTTCTTTTTTGGGTTATTGTCGTATCCAATATGCGACTTTGGGCTCTCTTAAACTTGTTTATTTCAGCTTCCGATTTATAAGTGCTTACATTTTGATTTTCAAACTTCAGGCTTTGTGCTTTCTCACTGTTTATCCAATACATTCAACCTTCCTCATTTCAAATATAATAAGTTTATTGATAAGTCGTATTGGAATATACGGTCAAGCTGGACTCCTTAAGAACATAATTGCAAAGGGAGGAAAGTTTTCAGGCCTGTATAATATAAACTATAAAGGTGCTCAAGTTTGTGGCTTCTGCCCAATCAAAAAGTACATGCAAAATTAAAGAGGCCAATCAACTTGAGGGAAAAAGCAGCCAAAGGAATAAAAAAATAAAGCAAAGCTAAAGCAAAAAGTTTTTTTTTTTTTTTTTTTTCCTTTCCAAAAGATCACTAATTTTAAATTCATTAAAGGAGACAAACATGCTTTTTAATCCGGTAGTAAAGATATTAGCTCGATTTGGTATTGAGTAATACTAGAGCCATATCCAAAATCACAATTTTGTCTACAACTCACTTACATAATAAGTTGTGGTTGGCGAAGGAGTGTCCTTATATGGACCTACCATTACCTCTCTACCAATCACAACTCACCACGTAAATAAGTTGTTGGCAAAATTGTAGTTTTAGAAGACACACCAGAATTTTTCTTTGGAATTATAGATAGAGACTAGACCGTATCATTATTGCGTCATTCTTCAATTAATTACAATTAAATGGATGTCTGGCACGTCGGGGGTAGTTAAAGAAAATGGTTACCTCGTGAAGCTCTTTAATGCCAAGTAAATATAAAGGTCTTTTTGAGATTTTTCTTTTTCTTTTTCTTTTCTTTTATTTTTGAGAAATAGATAAAGATAATATCTTTGTGAATCCCTATTAATTAATTTATTGTTTATTAATGGGATTGAAATTTAGTCTTCATCATTAAGGTTTCTCAAATTGTGGATCCAAGATGAATGTCAAATATAATACATAGTAATTATGGATTTTTTTTTTTTTTTTTTTTTTTTGAGGTGGCATTATGGAAAAAGTTAACAAAGGCTTTGAGAGCATTATTTTATGAAATATTTTTAGATACTTCAAGAAATATTTTTAAAAACTTTTTATTTTGACAATTTTTTATATTTATCATAAAACAGTGTTAAAACTTTCTTAAAATGATATTTAATAAATGCTCTAAGGGCACTCGTTAACTAAACCCTATAATTATTAATGGTATGAGATTCAAGTTATTCCAAAGATAATAGCAATCTTAGCTATGTCTATTTTTTTGGATCAAAAACCACATCCTTTCCCCCACCCCTTTCCACTATCTTCCTATCTAAAAAGAAAAAAAGAAAAAAAGAAAAAAAAAATGGGTGTTTTATGTCTAGACTCTAGACTAAGAAATTTTTTTTTCCCACACTTTGTTTTAATATTTTTGGAGGGTGTACCAACCTTGATCTTAGCCAAAAGGCCAAGAAAGGTACCAAGGGTCTCCCAACCAAAAACAGTAATTCCACACATTAAAAAAATAAAAATAAAAATTCACCCTAAATTTCACAAATTTTTAACGACCCCTACGAGCAACATATAGGCCCACCAAAATCTATATATATATATATATATATAACCAAAACTTTTGAAACTCCACAATTTTCCACGTCAGCATTTAATTTTTTTTTCTATTTTTTAAATTTAATTTAAAAATAAATCTAATTTTTCCCCACCAAATACACGATACAAAACTCGATACCTCTCTCTTCTCTTCTCACACACTGGCATCTCCTTCCCCTAAACCCAAAACTCACCCTTTCCTTCCTCCAAAATCAAAACCCAAAACTCAAATTCGCCCACCGTCACCACCACTGCCACAGATTGCCGCCACCACGAAAAGGCAGCCTACTGAATGATGCAAAATCTCACACAGCCACCGTCACTCCAATCCTATTCAAATCCTCACACAACCATTGTCTCTCTCCAAGTCTCTCACAACTTTCAATGTCAGATAAGTAACAATTTGAAGTTAGAGTTCCAAATTTCATCAAAGTAAAGATTCTAATTTGTTTATAAATTGTCTGAGATCAAGGTTTGCTATCAACTACGGATTTAAATGATGGTGGCTTCGTTGAACCTGGGGAAACCCTATGGAATATCAAATTCTACACGGACTTCATCTCTTGGAATTTTAAAGAATGGTTAGTGATGTTTTTATTTTAATTTTAGGTTTTTACCCTTACCTATTCTCTTTATTTGGAGTAAATTTGTGGTTTTGATTTTGGGTTTCGTTCTATTGGTTTTAGCTATTAAGTATGATTTAGGGTTACGTTTGGGAGTGTTTCTTTTGAATGATTAGCATAGATTGATGGGTTTGGAGCCGGTAGTGGAGTTTGCTATTTTCAATTATTGGTTGCATTGCTTTCTCTTTCATATTTTAGCAAATTCAATCAATTGCACCCATTAAGCCTTAGAAGAAGAACCAAATTCAGGTTTCCAACACCAAGAAACCACTCTTCTTCTATGTCAATCTTAGTAAGGTATTATCTCTCTCTCTCTCTCTCTCTCTCCTTTGTTTCAATTTGTGATTTGATGTTCTTATGCTTTTGATTAATTTTCTCTTTGAGGATAATGAATGTGTTATTTTTGTTTGTTTCTTTTAGTGGAATTGAATTCATGGACTGGATATGTGGTTGTAGAATGTAGATCTGTTATGTGATTCTTTCTTGATTTGTTTGGTTGTTGAGAAAACGAAGGAAGCGAAAATTAAAGAAGGAACATTAGTTTAGTTTTGTTTCTATTTTTTCCAAATAATTAAGCAAATGATGAGTTTTATTTATCAAAGATGAGTTTTATTTATTAACCAATCTTGGAGACAAAATTCTGAGTAAATATTTAGAGGAAGATTGAATAATTGTAAGATTGTTGAATTGGATCCAAAGATTATAGATTAGAATTCAATTGGTTTAAGACTTATGAGATGACATAATGGAGGAAATGAAAAAGTTTGGATTTGGTCAATCTTTAACACTTTGTTTGGTCACATGGAAAGAAAATGTGGTGAAAGAAAAAGACCAACGTGTTGCTTTGGGATACATTCAGCAGCATGATGAGGTCGAGCTTTCTGCTTTGGGAATGGGTACATTTTCTTCAAACTTTCTTTGTATTACATTTTCCTCTATTTTATACCCAAACAAGAAAAAGATGTGTTTGTTTTTTCTTTTCTTTTCTTTTCCATTTGTTGAATAATTGAGGGAAAAGAAAGAAAACAAAATTGAATTGAATATGATTTTCTTGTGCTATATATAATCAACTATGGGTTGAAGATTTCATGAATGATTAGCAATTGCATCTTTTTATAATGCCATACATACTCATTTTCTTACTTCTTGAGTTTTCTTCTTTATCCAAGATCAATGAATTTGATATGTTTGACTATGTGCTCCTAGGAATAGTTTTGACAGATTTTTTAATTATTGAGCTATGAGGAAGAATGGACTTCACAAGAATAGGCTTCCAATGATTGATGGGAATTTGGAATTCTCATGGGAGTTTAGTTTTCCAGAATAATAACACTATAGGTTCTCCTTTCTTTGCCTTTGCTTCACAGCAAAACTGAGGATAGGGTAATCGTGGAACTTTTATAATTCACATTGTGCAACTTTGTATACTTTCTAATTCAGTGCTTTTTCTCACCATCTATTTCAATTTTGTATGTTCTTTTTTGGGTTAAGAATTATCATATTTGCTAAAATTCTTCACATATTTTATTTCATTACCACTTCAGTTGTCACAATCTCTAAGATTTTGAAGAACAATGGTTTGGCTACTGAGAAGAGTAAGAATCCTATTGTCCCAATGCTAATAATCATTCCATGTACATGATTGTAGTGATGATTTTTGTTTACAGAATTGAACAAAAGTTTTGACATCTACTATTGGCATGAAAGACGAGAACAAGGGTAGTGGTGTTCAAAAGGCCAAGGTGGTTTTTTTCTTTTTCTTTGGGGGAAGGGGTGGTGTGCATTTGGGTATCTTGGTTCAGTTTGTTAAATTTGCTTTAAAAAATTATGATTTTTTTTATCTCTTTCTTTTTGGTTTTTAACTTTCTATTCCCTTGAATTTAGATTGAAATTGTGCTGGGGAAATCTTAGAAATTTGACTCTCTGATGACAACTGCTACGACTCCTGCTATGACTAAGCCTTCAACTGCTTTTTTTTTTTGGGTTGGGGGGGGGGGGGGGGGGGGTTGTCGTTCGGGAGCTAGAATGACCGCTGTGTTAAGCTTTTGTTTTGAGAATCAAATTAAATACAATTTCTGCTCAACCGCATAGTCTTGTGTACATTTGATATATTTTTGCAATTAATTTCTCTTGGTTTGTTACTTTTTTACTTAGTCTTTTAGACATATAATTGATCTTTATAGATTGATTTATATTTGTGTGGAGGGCTGTCCCTTTACTGAACTCTATTGCTAACAAGTGCTGGCATGAAACTTGAGAAAGGGGCCAAGTCTTCGTGCCAAAAACTCTGTTTTGCTAATTTTGCTAATTTCATTTTCTCTGTTGCTATGAGGTAGGAATGCAAAGTGGAGTGTGAAAATGTATTGTACTTATAGTTTGTTAGAGCTACAACTGCTAATACTACTCCTGCTACTACTGCTGCTAGAATGCAACCAAGTGTGTTGTTCATAAATCACTGTTGTTTGGTACCCTTGCAACTTATTGAAGCATAAATATATATATATATATATATATATGCATTATTTAATCACACATCCCTACATTGTGCAATGCTTGAATGAATTTTTTAGAAGCTTTCGACTTTTATTTGTTATTGGCCAAAATTTGTGACTTTTTAAAAACAAATGGCAAATATAGTGGGCACCCCCAAGGTTTTTTCCCTTTTAACTCACACCCTTTTAATTTTCATTATTAAATACCCATCTTTTTACATATTATCTACATCCTTATTTATTTAGGGTTGTTTTTTAGTTGGGAAGACCACACAGATTTTTGACTTTTTTTCCCCCTTTTGGATTGTTTTTTTGTTTGGAAGACTGCACAAATTTTGACAACATTACCAAGCCAAAAAATCTTTGTGAACTGCACTCAGGCATGCCTTTAGTTTTGGTTTGGCATAAACTTGAAACAAATGCCATAAATATCTAGATTTGTGGCTTTTGTATTCTTAATGTTTGAATAAAGCCATATAGTACAATTTAAACATGTTTCACAAAAAGATAATACCTTTTTGTGTGTGAATAATCTATTTTGCTATTTATTTCTGAATTTCATGATGAAAACCAATGGAATACTTATTTTCATGAAGATTATAAACATATTGAACTTTTTTAATAATTCAATAGTTGGGGTGGGGTTATTATGAAATTTATTGACATTAAGAGTGTTTGGTTATACATTGTAAATCTTTGATGAATTGGTATAAGGTGTTATACTTGATACTAATTTGACGGAAAATTAAGTAGCTTGAAGAAGTTGAGAAAAGAGAAGAGCCTAAGAAAGGGAGGAAATAGATTCTTGAAAAGCATTGGATAAAGCTTGAAGATGTAAGCACAATTGTATATTTATTCTATTTACTGGTTCTTTTGTAATACTTATTAAACCAAATGTAAGAGCACATTATGATTATTGTAATATATTACTTCATAATATTTGTATTTATCTCATTTTTAATGATTTTATGTGTAATATTTTGATAGTTTCATCATAATTACATGTTTCATCTTATATTAGAGTCAATTTAGCTTTCAATAATTGAAATTAGAGATGTAAAGTTGTGATTTACAAATATGTATTTTGTTGGCTTTTATTCCGTGCCAAATTTGATTGTAAGTTTATTAAATCTTTTGTACCCTGTATGTATTGTGGGATTTGATAAACGAAGCACCCATTTGGGTGTTATGGTGGAGTGGAGATCAATTGGATGGTTCGTTCATTATAAGGCAAGAACTAAACAAAGGACGACAACAAAATTCGAGCAATCTCGACAGTCCTCAAGGGTATGGCCTAGTTCAAAGAACACATTATGGTCTAAAGGTAAAATTTATGTGTTTCCCCCTTTCTACTCTCCAAGTATTTGCAAACAATATTTAAGCTTATTTCATGCTACATTGTTCTCAAGAGACATGTGGGTGAAACAAATAACAATTAACAAAACAAATTACTATAGTACTTTTCCATCCTTGAATGCAAAAGGCCAGACAATATTATAATTCCCAAGTTCTATGTTAAGCCAATGATGGAAAATTCCATAATTTAATTAGAAAAGCGTGAATTCATGGTAATCAATTTTAGGGAAAATAAATATATATAGTTTAGAGATATTTCAAAAAAAATATGCCAGCTTTAAAATAGCCTTGATTGTTGAATTTAAGATTCCAATTTGGGTGTTAAAGTCTGGATTTGAATAGCTGTACAACTGAGAGGATTTATGCTAAAGCTTATACATGTTCAAAGAACGCAACATGTGTGTATATATATATATATATATGGAAAGGGAAAAGAGAATGCAAAGAGATCAATGACCAAAGAATCTCACCACTTTCTCTTTAATATCCCCACCATTAAAGCCAAATATAAGTCAAACATTATGGCCTTGATATCCTAATTATGGCCATCAAAAAGAGTTTTACTACATCTCCTATTATAACCTGAGTTGTTTGTGTCTCTTTATAGCATTAAATAATTGATGAATATTTGTGCGTTATGGCTTTTTATATCACTACTTTTCTTTCCTAATGCATCGTGCTAAGACAAGGAAATTGAAGTCAGACTTTATTGCACGGCCCTCGTCAAAGGTAAGAAATCTCATATTTTACCATTTGAGAAAAGTGAAGTTGAAAATTGACATTAAAGAAGTGGATTCAAAACTTACTGCCTTTCCAAGTTTGATAAAACAAGAACGTATTTAGATATCTTTTTAGAAATTTGATTTGTAACTCAAAAAAGGCCTTCAACAAAGGAAATGAATGTATTTTTCTACATTTAATTCCGTAATGAAAATTATGGATCCCGTCAATGCTCCTTAGACGGCATTCACATTAAGTTCGTCATTCGAGGACAATCAACAAAAACCTCAACATGAAATAAATCATCCAGCAAAAAGAGGTCAGGGTGTAGGCACCACATGGACCTGCAATAATTGTTGAGAATATATATTGTAGATGTTTTCCTACCATGTCAGGTCCTTATATCTGAATTTCCACTTATGTATATTATAACATTACTTGCTTTATTGAGAATAGAGAAAATTCTAATAGTGTTTGAACCACCATAATGTGGGGGAAGATATTACACCCTCCTCTTAGCAACATTATTTATGGGTAAGTTATTGCCTCACTGTAGTTGCTATATATTGTCTAGATAATTTCTATGTTAAGGGCCAAGAGCTAGACCACTGTATGCTATGTGGTTAAATATTTGTTGACAAATTTCATAGTCAACTAATGAAGGGGACATTTTTCATAAAAAGAAAGCAAATGAGATGGTAGGCTATTTCTGCTTACTGTATCGCTACAAAATGAACTTGGCAACCAATGTGCACGTGTGTGCTTACTTTATTCTCTTATTTGTTTGCACTGATTTCCTTTCATGAATTATATGCAGTCATATCATGACCTTCTCTTATCATTTCATAAGGTTGCCATCCTTGTAAGTATATGTTAAGCTATATAATTGATGAAGGTAAAATGAGACACAAGTTTTCTCATAAATGGCCTATATGTCGTTCACTATTAGCCACCTTGACTTGAGGTGTCAATATAATTGATTATGGAATTTCATATCTTGAAAATATCACACCAAAGATGATGGTATTTTACATATTTATTCACTTAAAATTGAATTGCTATCACCTTGCACTATAAAATAATTTATCCAGTTAATTATCTCTTTCATTCTACTCATTTATTTTAAAGAGTGTTGAAGACAAATTTTTTACGCCACATGGCTTTATTTCATTGGCAACCCACACCACATCAACATTATCATGGATTTTGAGATAATCTCTTTTAAAGCCCAAAAGAGCCCATATTTACACAAAAATGTGTCAAAGCCCATGGTTCAAGCTCATGGCACATCATCTCATTTTCAACTCATGATCCAAGCTCATGAGTTTCATCGGAGGAATTTTGGGAGTCGTGGTTTGGAGGGCTAAGAAGTATGTTCAGCAAAGCTCTAGTGGTTCAAAGTTGATAAAGGAAAACATGTTGCTTGGCATGTCTTCCCTGATTCCCTGAATTCTAACGGGTCAATGTGCAATAGGTAACATTTGGTAATCCTCTCATATCACATAACACTCCCAATGCTCTTTACATAAAAATTAATGTCCATCATATAATATAATTTCAAAAATGTAATTTTATCATTTCATATTAATTATGTTATTATTTTCATTTAAATCAATCTCAAGCACATGGCTAAATCTATATTAGTATCTCATATCTAGCATTAAATGCTCTTCTTGCTCTCCAAGATTTGGTCAAAACACAAAGAACCAGAATTACATTTCTAAAACTTCATCAAATATCAACCAATTAGTTTATTACTTACCAAAATTATATTGTAATAAAACCATAGACTAAACATATAACTTTCCAAAAGAGGAAACTTAGCCAAAAATACTAGCAACAACTCCAGCGAAGCTGCAACAGCTCCAACAGAAGCTGCAATAGTTCTAGAAGAAGCTGTAATAGCTCCAGCAGAAACTGCAATAGCTCCAGTAGAAGCTGCAGTAGCTCTAGCAGCAACTGCAATAGCTCCAATAACAACTTAGGTAGTTGACACATGTCCTAAAATGACATCACTTGCCCATTAATGCCCAATCCAAGCAGCTTGCTGTCATACCCAAAGAAGTAAGGGTTTTATAAAAGAAATCATACCATATTGTGCTAAGATCCTTAGCCTCTAGCTGCAGTACCAGAAATAGAAGGATCTCATAAAGGTTATCTTACCATTTTTAACCAAATCATGAATTTAATGATAAATATTTCCCTCCAGCAAAAGATGTCATTTAGATGACATCATCCAAAAGCTACTGCTGTAGAGCTAACAGCTCTAACAGCAGCTCCAATAGCACTAAAGGCTCAAACTTTCTTCTTTCGGCTAAAAAAAAAAACCCACTAATGAAACCATTTACTTTGTCAAAGACTTATCCTTATTTGCCAAATTTCCCTTGAACTAATTCTAATCTAGTTACAAACTTGGCTCTATATAAAAAGGACCAAGCTACACACTAACACAATTACTATCCATCCCTCTCTCATCCTCTTATTCTAAAACTTCATCATTTTGCTACCCAAAAACACATCTCCATCTCTTTCTCTATTTCTCTTACAATAGCTCTTTTCTTAGAAAGCAATATAACCAATATCATAACACAAAAAACAACTCCAACAACAACTTTTACTATATTTAACCTTCATATTATCTATTTCATACTTCCATAGATTTTACAAACACATTCCTCACAAACTATCTATACATACTTCTTACATATATTTCTCATCTATCTTACAAATACCATATCTCACAAAACATATATATTTCTTAGCATCTCCATACATCTTAAAAGATACCAAACACTCTTCCAAGAACATATTACAAAAACCCTTCTCATAACAGACATACATTTCTAAACTTAAAGCTATTCTTATGAAAGGCACAAACTTATAAAATTAAAAGCCCTTCTAATGGAAGGCAATATCACTCATACTTGACTAAAAACTAAAAAAGCATTACATGGGGAAAATCATTTAAGTGCATGATAAAGGGGATAAACTTAACCAACTTATGCACACGGTTGGACATATTATCTCTCCCTCCAATTACACCCATTTTTCCCTTCAATCATGAAGTCACCATGAAAGGATTCATAATATTATATTGTATTGTTAGACTCATTTTCTCATGCTACTGAAATGTTAAGTCCACTAATGTTATACGGTTGGAGTTACAAACTATGAAGATAAGTCATTATATTTTTATCTTCAAATTTATATTATTAAGTATATTTTATTCATTATCATTATACCACTCAACTAATGTTATTATACCGCTAGAATGTTATCAACTCATTAATGCTGTATGGCTGAAGCCATTAATCATATAAAGAACAAAGTGATGTTATACGGCTGGAGCCATAAACTATGAAGATAAGTCATTATATTTTTATCCCCGAAATTATACTATTGAGTATATTTTATTTTATTATTATTGTACTGCTGTACTCATATTATTATGCCACTGGAATGTTATCAGCTCACTAACGCTATACGGCTAGAGCCACAAATCATATAAAGAATGAAGTGCTGCTATACAGTTGGAGTCAGAAACATAAAAGATAAGTCAATGTTTTCTCCATCTTTGAAAGTACATTATTAAGTATATGTTAACTCATTATCATTTTACCGTTGGATGCAAATTACTTTAATACTATCTCACCATTTAATAAGCATGGATTCACTAATGCTTCATTAATAAACATATATATTAATAAATTGAATCCATATCACTACTGGATATGTATTATTCGGACATAAAACCACCGCTAGACATATACCATTTGGACATGAACTACTGCTGGACACATATTATTTGGACATAAACCATAGCTGGATATGTATTTGGACATAGACCATTGATGAACATACATTACTTGGACATAGATCATTGCTGGACATACCTTATTATATTGAACATGAACTATACTGTAGCTAGATATGGACTATTGGACTCATCCCATTATTGGACATTTGATACCTAATTAATTATTTTCTAATATTGGTCATCACTTAATATATATAATAATGATGTTCATTTAATCAAAGCTATTAAATTAAATATATTATTTATTTATTTCAACCATTATCATGATTCTAAGACTTTGGGCTTTATCTATTTTTGTAGGCTTAAAAATGCATCGGAAGCCATTGATCTATGCAGCCCAATGTCGAGTTTCGGGTTGAACTCCCCAAAATAAATTCGAGCTCAGCAAAGTCACACCTCCAACGGAAAACACATGGCTACGTACAAAAAACCGCCCCCGACAAAGAGTAGCAGTGTCTTTTTGGGACCACTCTATAATTTTATACATAATTTTCTATCATGAGCATATTACCTCATCTCCATCCATACATATTCATAGGCTTTGGTCTATAAGTTTCTAAAATTTTTTCTAATAAATTAGACATGAAATTTTATGAAGATTTCCCTTTAGGACTAAGATTAAGCCCAAAGGAAGAAAAATACAAGTACAAACCATGACAGACTATTCTTTTGGTCATCATCCAACAGCAAATGTACCTTTCATGTTTGAACGAGGGCAAACCCTCTAGATATATCTACATCTTCAAATAACTAGAACAAAATATGACAACGATGCAGCCCAATTCTTGAGCCTTAAGGTCAGATTTAAAATTTTCTTTTTCTTTTAGCATGATAAATATGATGACTGTTTATCATAATGACAAATATCACTAAATACACCAACACTCTTTAAACACTTTGCTAAATGCTATTTAGTTCTACGAGAATAGGGGTAAAAACGATTGTTGGAAAGGCAAATTGCTAAATTACAAGATTAGTACAAACATGCACAATTGACACAAAAGGCTAGATAATTTCTTGCTAAAGTTAAAAGGCTTGATTAGTAATATCTTCTCTAAATAGTGTGACCTATTTTAGACTCTTGATCTCTAACCGATCAAACAATTCTAAGTTCATCTATTTCTTTTGCTATTCTACTATCGCCAAAACAAAGAAAAAAGTGGAAATGGTTGAATTGCCTATAGAGCATGCGCTTCATACATAAAATAAGACAATTCTATTTGATTGCATGGCATTAAGTGTGGCTTTAATCCTCACTAAGTTTTCATACTCTTACATGAAATGATATTGTTTGGACATAAGTATATCAATTCACCCAAAATTTTTATAATATTTAAACCTATAAGAGGTTTGCTAGATTACTAGCTTCAAATATGCAAAAAACAAATATTCTAAATTTTCGAAGGGGATGTCATAACTTGACAAAGAAAAACCTTTAAGAAGAAAATAGAGATATAGCTAAAAGTTGTGAAAATTCCATCTACATCACAAATGTCGAGTTTAACTCCTGTAAATTATGGAGTTGTATAAATCCAACAAAGAAGAGCTCTATAAGTAAGAGTTCAATGATGAAGAGTTCATTAAGAAGACTACAACAATGAAAAGAACGAGGTATGTACAAAATAGTATCGAGATTTAAGGTCTTCTATTGAGGTAACTCATTTCTTTCTTTCTTTTTTAAATTATCCATGGGATTATTTTATTGAAACTAAATAAATATCAAGCTTGCATGATTATTACAAATGTGTATGTGGAACATGTTGAAAATATTGCTATTAAATTGTTACAATTATCACAATCAATATGACTATATTATTAGTAGCATATGTTTCATCGTCATGAATCTAAGAAGTTCTATTAAGTTTCCTAAACTTAAAATGCTAGAAGATTGTGTTCACAATATGCTCTTGAGTTTAAGTGTCAATAAATTTCCGCTCACCAAAATCTTTTTAAATTGCTTTAAAAATCATATACGGTGCAAGAAACCTAACAAAGACCAGTTTGAAGAAACATATAGTCAAATAGCTTCAATTTTTATACTTCTCTTTGATTCGTATAGAATGCACTTCGTCTTGTATAGTGTGCAATTGCACATTTGTACATTGTCATGCAACTAGCACTATTGAAGCGACTTAAGTGTACAATTAAAGAAGAAGGAAGAGGAAATTGCTATTACAAACAGCAATGACCATAGTCATCAAAGCACGCCCAAAAAAACAAAGTTCCAATTGTGATACACCCTTCCTTTAGTCGTTAACAAATAAGAATTGTACTTTTCATGTTTGAACGGGGGCAAAAACATGGCCTAGTTTTTACGTCTTCAAAAAATTGAAGCAAAAGAGATCTAGGCCTTAGACATGAAGTATCATGTTGAGCTTAAAAAAAATCTTGAAAAGAGAAAAGCTTGTCATCTTAAAAAGGGAAGAGCCTGTCAAGAAGAAGATCGAGGTATATGACAAAATAATATTGTCACACATTTATCTCTATCTCTTTTATATTCGTCTATAAAAATTTACACCTAGTAAAGTGTCATGCAAAAATGTATGCATTACTAGATAGATCACAAAGGAGGTGAAACTCTAGGATTACAAGGAAATAAGAAAAAGGTCCACCTAGGCTATTGGTAACTTATTATTTATATATGAATTGTTCTAAAATTCTTGTTTAACCAAGTCTTGGCAAGTGCATGTGATACTTAATGCAGATATCAACATGGCCTCAAAAAGGTCCAAAACGACATAGCGTCAAGGAATCTTTCCAGCAACAAGTGACAAGATTTCTTAAATGGATGTAAGTCACCCAAAAATAGCTAAGTGATAAGATTCCGCCAAGACAAATGTAAATCACTAACGAAGCCTAAGTGACTAGATTCCTTAAATGGATTTAAGTCACCAAAAAATGGCTAAGTGTAAGGTTGAATTTATTCAACCATCTAATTGGCTTTATTCCGTGCCAAATTTGCTTGTAATTCAGCATTTAGTAACCCTGTATTTAGGTGGGATTGTTGTAAGGGTAGTGAGTGAGATAGTGTGAAGATTGCTCAAGAGTGTGCAAGAAAACAGAGTGTCGCGGCTGGGACTCGCGAGTGGACTCGCGGCTTCAACCCGCCAGAAGATGCACACGTGCCAAGCATGCTGGAAGATGAACAGTCATGCTAGCTGGAGCACTACAGGACAAAACAGGACAACTGGCCATACGGTTAACTCGCGACTGGAACTCGCGACTTAGTCAAGCCGCGAGCCACCCCTGTTTTGGAAAAACCTGACGTTTCACATTCCTCTTCACTCAAGTATAAATACCCCTTTAACCCACGATTGAAAGAGAGCTTCCAGAGAGAATTTTGAGAGAGAAACCCTAAAGAAAAACAAGATTGTTTCACACACAATCCCTACCTTAGAGTCTCATCAAAATCCCTCACTCTCTTCCTCTCCATTGTCAAATCCTTGAGAGGCATTATACCAAACCTGGTTCTCACCATTATCATCTCTGTGAGACAGTCGTTTGGAGTTCTGGGAAGCAGTTAGGAAGGAGCCAATCTTCATTGGTTGATGCTACGGTGTAGTAGCGGAATCCGGAAAGCTAGAAAAGAAAAAGGTTCGGCGCAACCTCGTTGGAGCAAGAAGCTTGGAGGGCTTAGGTGCACTGGGTAGATTAGGCTTGGAGGGTCTATTGCTGTCCTTGTATCCCAACTGTATTTTCTAGTGGATTGATTACCGCTTGGAGGGCGGCGGAGAGGTTTTTCGCCGAGGTCTTCGGTTTCCTCTTCGATAACACATCGGGTGTTATCTTTGTGTTTGCATCTTCCTTCCTCTCTATCTCTGCCTTTACATAATCTGCTGTGGTTTATTTTGTTATGGCTTAGATAGTTGTTTAACCAATTTCATATTATAGCATATGTTAAGTTTCCGCACACTTGTTGTTTGACATATTGCTTGTGTTGATTAAGTTAATTTTTGGGGGTCTAAACGTTCAAAAGTGTTTTGTACACGTTTTTGGAACTTTCACTAAGTGATAAGATTCCACTAAAACGGATGTAAATCACTGATGAAGCCTAAGTGACAAGATTCCTTAAATGGATGTAAGTCACCAAGAAAAGAAAAAATGGACAAGACTCTGCTAGACCGATGTAAATCGCTAACGAAGTCTAATGACGAAACTCCGTAACTGAAGGTAAGTCACCCAAAAGTGGCTAAGTGACTAAATACCCTTAAATGAGTGTAAGCAGCCAAGGATTCTCATACAAACACAAGTCACGCACAAATCAAGAATATTGAACATGACAACCAGAAAATGAATAAAAGAAGAAGCATCAAAGTGATAAAAAAATGGTCGTCCAAAGAAATCACCTTTCTCTTCAACGTGATAAAAAAAATGGTCGTCCAAAGAAATCACCTTCCTCTTTAGCAGTGATAAAAAATGGTTGTCCAAAGAAATTAGCTTGCTCTTTAGTAGTGTTAAAAAATGGTTGTCCAAACAAATTATTTTGCTCTTCAGCAGTGATAAAAATGACCGTCCAAAGAAATTAGCTCACTTTCAAGATCAAGCTATGATCCCTCAAACATCCAAAAAGACCTTCAAAAAGTAGATACTAAGAAGTTGTTACAAAAAAACTACCATTCTTGAAGAAAGTAGTTGAAGATAAAGAAGCCCGAATCTAAACAAGTCAAGAACATTCCCTAAGCCTGACCAGCATGAAGCAAAATCAGACTTGGGAATGGGGGGCAATTGATGAGTCCATAAAAACCATTAAGATCGTCCATATTAATGGACGATCATTGCGTCATTAGTAGGCCATCAAAGATAGATGAGTAACCGCCCAACACATTCAATAATGGCCGTCAAAGGTCTTAAACTCTCTCACCAAGATAAAGAACGTTACAATTAGATAATAATCACCCTTATTTATGTCCAACAGCTACCTAAGTCACCTATGAAAGGGACAATTTGTCTCAATAGCTAAGGTACGTCAAAAAACTATTACAAAATGCTATCTACATACGAAAGATATGGGCTGATACTAACTTGAGCATCAGAGGCTCTCCCACTAGGCACAACTTGGTGGTCTCTTTGATCAGTCTCTCCTTTATTTTGCAGGTCCTACAAAATCGTCAAGAGCTCTGGATTGGACGAGTGACCCAACTGATGATTTTGACATCATCAGGTACAATTTAGGAAAAGTAAATTGCTTTTATTTCTAGTTATATGCTAAAAAATGCAAAATTAAATGAGTAAGCACTAGTCTCGAATGATCTAAATTTGAGGACTCATGTTACAAAAATGGGAAGAGATTAGGCATACACTCCACCCGATCGAAGCTAGTCTTCTATGAGTTAATGTCCATGGATTCATGTCATGCTTACATGAACTCATGGTATAGCATTCCGACATGTCACAAACAAGAAATTAAACATGTGATCATCAAAATACAAATTGAGCACGTTAAGTTTTTGCAAAATCATATTTTCATGTAAGTATATTTGAGTGCCATGTCCGCAGGGGTGAACTCACCTTATAACGCTTGATACTTGTGCTTATGGGGACCTAGCATGAATCTTTGTGTCCGTCCCAAATCTTTTAACTAGATTCCTTGCATACTTAGATTGATGAGATGTAAATATCCCATTTTGTGACTGTTTCACCTACCCTACTCATCTCAAACTGATTTTTATTTCATTAGAAAACTTATGAGCACGTGACTCAATACTATAGCCAAACACAATGTCATCCGCATAGATCTATGCAATAACAAACACATCCCTTATTTATACAATAAAATTGTGCCACGTTGGTTGCCCTCCCATCCAATTATTCATTCAAAAAAAAAAAAATTGTGATTCTAGAAGTAAGAATTGATGCCAACAGTAGATCCATGTGCTTTTTAAAAAGAACATATACACAACAATTTTTATCATGACTCAAATGTAACTCCATTTATTTTTAATGCTCACAGTTAACCACTTTAAAATTATGCATAACAATACGGAACAAAATGGTCTCCACCAATTTTCTCCCCCGGAAAATATCATGTGTTATAGATAGGCTATAATAGCATTGTTTTTTGGTTATAGAAAAGAAAAGAAGAATGTAGGGATGTGTTTGTGTGAGTCATCTCATCTGCCTCTGCTGAGTGCTGACCTCAAGCTTTAATTTCTTCTGACAGTGGTAGACATGGCAAAACGAGTCAGAAAATTCTGACCCGACCCAAAAAATACTTGACCCGAACCCGATTTTTTTGACCCGAAGCAAAAACGGGTTGACCCGTGACCCGACCTGTGTTTTTTACGGGTCAACCCAACCCAACCCCGAACCATTTTTTTTTAACTTTTTTTTTTTGGGTAAAAAAATAGTGAAATTAAGACAATATTGGTTTAATTGTTTATTGTAAGCTTTAAGGAAACAATTGATACATTTACATAACTGCATTCAAATTAATTAAAAGATAAATGGTTGAGCATTCTGTAATGAGTAAGGATTTTTAGATATCAAATAGCAAAATACATGCCAAGATAATCTGGTTACAGTAGAGTTAAAAACAGATTTAAAATTGTAGACATGTGTGAGATACATTCACATGTGTGAAAATAGTAAAGCCAAAGTATCAAATTAGCATAAATTATGAATGCTTAGACCTATTTTTTAACAATTTATGTTTAAAATAAATGGCTTTTCAAAATAAATTATGATATTTCCTAGAGTGTGTGCTGCTTAACAATGATATGATCTTCATAAAAGAGACCATGTATAAATAAGTATGCAATCAAACTTTAACATATATCTCAAATTGAAATAGAGTGCCAACCACAATTGATAATAGATTATAAAATTAATTTTCAAGATTGTAACTTTCTTATATGTTTTTATTCTTTATCAGATGAGTTATCTAATAAATCATTTATAATTTTGTTTTATATTTTGGAATGTTGATATTGTGTAGAAATAAAACTTGTGTATTTGTTTTACTTATTTTGTGTTATTTTGTTTTAGATAGCAATGTTAGGATTTGTATAATTTTAAAATTATTGAATAAGTATTAATAAGTTTAACTGAGTTCATTCTTGATATAAGTGGTGAATTCAAAATAATGCATTTTACATCAAGTAATATGCTGCATAACTTTCCAAATGGCAAATACATATTGTTTTCTTTATAAAAAAAATTAAAAAAAAAATTCATGTGAAAAATATGGGTCAACCTGACCCGACCCGCAACCTGATTGACCCGAACCCATTTTTAACCCACTTAAAATGACCCATTTTTGACCCATGACCCGTTTGACCCGACCCAAACCCGACCCGACCCGCCCGTTTTGCCATGTCTAGACAGTGGGCTGTGGCTGTCACCTGCAATGCTAGGGTGACTGAATTTGGATGTGTTTAATTGATATTATTTTTGTTTATATATTTTTTTTCCTTTTTTTTTATTATTTACGACTAAACTTTTTAAGTTTTAAATAAACTTTTTCTTAAAAAAAAAAGTTTCAAATAAATTATTTAAATACTTTATTCTCTTAAAAGAGATTGACATGATAATAAAAAATTATAACAAACTTATACCTTCTTTTTTTTTTTTTTTTTTTTTTTTTTTTTTTTAAGATAGAAATTCTACTATAGCCTAATCTAAATGTAAATATGTGTGAAACTCTCTTCTGGAAACTTAAACCTCAACCCTCTCCTCCCCAACCCACAAGAACTTTGTATTTGTAAAATAACCATCATACCAAGTGTGTGCGTTAGTATAACAAACTTATACTTTCTATGTATAATTTATTCTCTAAATTTTATTTTAAATAATTTGTTCGTCCTAAGAATTAAAAATTTTCCAAAAGTAATTTCCATCACTCTATTTTTACATATATATAATTTTTTAAATTTTTTTATTGATATTATTATTCTTTTTTGAAGTGGTCCATATTCCTCTAACCATTGTTGTTATGCATTATATTTTCCTAATTTTTTTAAGTTTTAAAGTTCTTATTCAAATTCTCTTTCTCTTAGGCTTCGTTTGGGAGGAGGGAATGTAATGGAATAGAAAGGAATGAAAAGAATCATTTTAGAATATTCTTCCCTTCTCTTGTTTGGGAGTTTTAATAGAGGGAATGGAAAGCTCATTCCTTTATTTGGGAGTTTAGGTAGGAGGGAATGGAATGGGTTGGAGTGAACACTTATTCCTTTCTGTTCCCTTAAAACATCAAATTTTCATTCTCCCCGAAATTGGGAGGAATTGGAGGGAATGGAATTAAATTTAATGATTTTTTTACTAAAATTCTCAAAATACCCCTGTATATTCAACTTTTTATTTTAAAATAGGGGTCTAATGGTAATACTGTCATAAAATGATTCCATTACATTCCCTCCATGTTGCTCCCAAACAAGATTACTTACATTCCATTTATTTTCATTCTTTTCCATTCTTTTATTTTAAAACATCCAATCAAGGTTAATTAATTTCATTCCATTCCATTCTTTTCCCTTACTTAAATCCATTCCATTCCTTTCCATTCCCTTATTATTATTCCATTCCCTTTCCTTATGAACTCCTAAATGGAGTCTTAAGGAAATTATTATGATAACCAAAACTTATCCTATAATTATAATTGATATTACTCAAATAATTGATAGTACTTTTAACCAAAACCTATATTTTTCCATTCTCAAATATATACCGAATTGGACCAAATGAACTGAAGTGAACTGAAATAGACCAAATGAGCAGTATTGACCAAATTGGACAGATGTGGCCAGATGGACTAAATAAACCAAAGTGAATTGGACCAAAGTGGACCAAGTTGGACCAAAGTGAAAGAAGTAGATCAAATGGACCGAATTGGACCAACATGGACTAACGTAGACTAGATAGACCTCAATGGACCAAACATGACCGATTTGATATGTTTCCTTTTTTTTATTTTATTTTTATTTTTTTTTACAACTAAAGTTTTTATGTTTCAAATATATTATTCAAATTTCTCCTTCTCTTTCGCTTAAAGAAGAATATCATGATAATCAAAACTCATTACAAAATTACACTTGATATAACTCAAATATTGATAGGCACATTCACATACATAACCAAGATAGAGTTTTGATATATATATATATATATATATTCAAATTCTCACTTCTAAAATGACTAAGTATTAACACAAACAAAAATTAAACCATAGCTATAAGAGGGAGAGAGAGGAGTTGTGATAGGGAACTCAAAAAACACAATACCAAAAAGTATTAACCCAAAATAGAGTTATAAGAAACACAATGATTTGTCTACCTAAAGTAGGGTTGCAAGAAAGAATGAAAAAAAAAAAAAATATTAATCAAGAACTTAAAAGGTGAAGCATAAAAATATCATTTCCCATATAATATTTATTGACAGAATTTTTTACATAAGCTATGTTAGAAATTTGATGAAATTTCTCAATATCCAAACTTTGTCTCCCTAATATCAAAAGCAGAGAAAACAAATATAAAAAATGTATAAGCCAAAAAAATAAAATGAAACAAATACTTTCAAGACCTAAAATACAACAAAGCCATAATTTTTGGAGAAAAAAAAGGTTACCTTTAATGCGTTAAATAATTTCTAAAATTATTTCATCTTTCTATCTTTGCCAATATAGCATGCTATTATTTTGGGATTGTTTGATTGGTATTATTCATTTATTTGGTGGTACATATTCTTCAAAATTATGTTATACTTTTTGAGTTTCAAATAAATTATTCAAATTCCTCATCCTCTTAAAGGAGATTATCATGATAATAAAAAAATCCTAAAAACATTTCACTTAATATTACACAAGTATAGGCACACTCAAATGCATAATCAATATAGTGTTTTGATATAAATTCAATTATCACTTCGAAAATAACTAAGCATTAACTCAAACAAAATCAAACCAAAGTCATAAGAGGGAGAGAGACTACTTGTGATGGGGAACTCAAAAATACAACACCAATAACCCAAATAAAGTTTTAAAAAAATACAATGATTTATCAACTTAACGTAGAGTTGCAAGGACGAATATAAAATTAAGAGAGAGAATAATCTCTTTTTCAAGATAAAATAATAGAGAGAGTAATAAATTTATAGAAAATAAGATGAGAAGAAAAAGAGTAAAAATAAAAGATATAGTAATAAACACTAAATTGTCCAAGTCATGCTATATAATAAAATAATATTATATTTCTTATATACTATCTTTCTAATTCAATAAGATAACTTCTATGACTATTGTTGACCAAGGTCCCCATCCATACTTGACAATATTGATGCTTATATTCATCTCTAGCTTAGTTACCATAATTTGTAGGAAATTTAGTGGTCATTAAGTCTAAAGAGGATTTGCAAAAGAGTATGGTACAACCATGGTGAAAAAATTAGAGATAAATTTTCTGCTCGATAAACTATAGTATATTCCTTCTCAAAAAAAAAAAAAAAAAACTATAGTATATTCTTGAGAACCTTGTGATCAAATTCCATCATAGAGAAGCGTAGGGTGGAATATGGAGATGAGATTTTTTGCATAATATACATTTCTTTTTGTTGTCCATAAGCTTGGATCAAGTCATCAAACAACAAAAATAATAATAACCTGAACACAAAAATTCATCAACCTAAAGTAAAGATGCAATAAAAATAATTAAATCCACCAAAAAATAAAAAATAAAAAAATTAAGAGAGAGAAGGAGAAAGAAATAACATTTTGTGTATGGGAAAAGGAAAACTGTGCCTAAAATGAGAGAGTGAATTGTAAATTTATAGTAAGTTGATAGGAATAAGAAAAGTCAAAAATAAAAGGATAGATGATACGTGAAATTAAAGTAGATAGTAATGGGGATATGAAATGGTAAAAAGAAGGGACAATGTTGGAAAATGTGTGAAAATAAGTTGAGAAATTAATGATGGGAATATGAGGGGCTAAGAGAGAGAAAAGATGATTGATTATAAAGAATGTGTGAAGTGGGAAACCAAAAACAAATTGTGACATGGCGATGATGTTTGATTTAGAATCGATAATAGTAGTTGTATTCCCTCGTCATTTGATTCACATAACAATGCAATTTATAGTCCATATCTTGCATTTTTGTCCCCTTCTATGTTGGCTTGAAGAAGGATTTCTTTTCCGCTTGTAGTTTGATCTTGAACAAAATATTTGCAATCATGTTGTATGCTCATTTTGTGATTGTGTAGTTGTATGATGTTTTTAGTTTGTAATTTTCAAGTTGTTTAGGATTGTAATTTATAGTGCTGTGTGTGTTTTATGGATTAGTGATTGCTCTAGCTATTAGAATTAATTTTTCATTGTCAATTAAGTGAACAAAAGCTATTCACATACCGTCCACTATAAAGACCAAGCCTTATAATATTTAATATATTTTTCAATTATAGCTAACTTTTAATGTTTTCCTCAATAAAGCTCAAGCCAAATAGTTTTTCACGCTACAATAATTGTTCAATTGCCACTTTCCTTAAAAAATCAAAAGACTATATATATATGAACTATCAAAAATCTCTTATAATTAAATTATTAATAATATTGAAACAACTGAAATAATCATTAATATCTACTTCTTCAGCTCTTCCTCTCTCTCTATTTAACTGAATTACTTCTTCATACCTATTCAATTGCCACTTTCCTTATTAAAAAAATAATAATAATAAAGTAGAAGACAGTGCATATATCTAAATTATCAAAACTCCTATATAAATTAATTATTAATAATTTTGAAGTAGATGAAAAGTTATTAATATCCATATCATTTATTTTACCTTTACATAATTAAAGGTGAAATAAAATGTTGGAAAATGGGATTTTTAAATTGGGTAACTTTTTTTTTATGCAATTTATATTATTACCGGAGGACATATCCTTGGTAGCTATTTAATAGATTTGGAGGATATAGTTGAATTTAAATGTTGAATAAAATGAGCCGAGATTATATTTTGATTGTTAAATAATGAAGTTTTTATTTCTGCTTAAATGAGTAAAGTTCATGGAATAGTAGTAGCCATAGTTGCCGACTGGTATTGATGTGATTGGACATTTTTAAACCCCTTAACACAAGTTGTTTAACCTAGTTATTTAGCCAAGTGTTTACTTAGATAAATTATTCATTTCTAAGTTAATACAATAAAATCATATCATGTAAATAATGCGGAAATATAAAGAACACAATGATATGATAAACAAGGAAAACTTAATCGGTAAAAAACCTGGGCAGGATTTAACCTAGCTATCCTCAAGGTAAAACAGATCCACTTTGAAAGAATTGAATTTTGTACAATAGAACTTAGACCACTAACATCCTATTGCTACATCGAGTAGAAAACTTACTCTCACGACCACATGATAGCTCCGAGTCCATGGACTACTTCTTTCTTTAATTTACTGCAATCACAAGTTCTCCTACTTGTGACTTTGAGACTCCACTCAAAGGTTTCAAATCTTCTTTATAAAGTTCTTTGTGTACCAACTGAAGAGATCATCAAGTTCTTGACGTGAATCTTGATCTTGACAACTCTATGTGTGTGTATAAAGGTAAACACCTCTAGATCCCACAGAAGATTCAACACACACCTCTCTAAATACTTCTAAAATGTAGCTAGGTTTTTGTTTTGTTTTTTTTTTTTTTTTTACTTGAAGTAAAACACTTAACCCTACACGTCAAACAGGCTTAGGCTGAATTGGAAATTCTGTAGAAAAATAAATCTGCACGAGTTTCGATCGATCGAGTCTAATTTTCAATCGATCGAGCCTTGCAGATTTTGTCCAATAAATCTTGCAATCACTCAATTCCAATTTTACATTAAATCACACTTTGAGCAAGCCTAAACCTAGACTCCATGTTTTGATCATGGTTTGCCAACACAATACATATTGAAGTTTTAATACATTAGTTCCTAAAGACTTAGAACCTAATAGTGATTAATTATTTTTTCTACATTTTACTGTTTGTTTTTGTCAGTGCTAGTGTTTAATTGGATACCCTTGATTCATGTACCTCATGGGGTCAAAACTTTTGCTACTTTATTTATTTATTTATTATTTTAATGATAATCAAAGTAGGTAGAAGTTAAGAATGTAGGTAGTATAACTTGCATAAGTTTTGATTTTCCATAAAGGTTTTATTATTAATGGAGCAAAGACTTTTATTTGATTGTTTTGACACAATATGAATTCTAGTTTTAGCCGTTAAGCTTTAGTTGAAACATAAATGTTTTTTCAATAAGCTTTTTTTATTTTCATATAGTAGGTTGAAATTAGCTTTCATCTAATAAAATATTGAATTTAATTTAGCATATCCTTGTCAAAGTAAATGAAAGATCATGTATGCTAATTGTATGGTCTTACAGTTGCACATTTGTTTGATAGTTCTTTTGCTGTTGTTAGAAACAAAATTATCAAAATCGGGATCCTATGTAGGATTGTGGATCGTAAGATCCTACATTATTTGAGAAAAAAACAAAAAATACACATTGATATGTTAAATAATCACATAAATTATACATTCATTCATAAAAAAATAAAAATAAAAATTGCATCCATTTGATGTAATTACCATACATCACCACATCCATTTGTAAACATCATTTAAAGAGGCCAAAAATATCAAAATGTGACACTCTATTTGGATGTTATTTTTTATTTGGGTCCAACTGGCACTCTATCTTTCAACATTAGAGTAACAAAACTTGGTCTATTGTGATGTTATTTTTCATTTGGGTCCAACTGAGCCTTCTATCAAGTTAAAGAATATTACAAGAAACCAGGATTGTTTAGGATCGTCAAAATCATACGGTCCTACCGATCCTAAACAATTGCAGAGATCCTTGAAAAATCCAGATCATTTTAGGCAGGTGGGATCATAAAATCGTAGGATCGTAACTACAACAAAAGTGAGCTATGGTGACAAAATCTAGTGAGGATAAACAATTTCGTCACCAAATGATAACATTTAGTGAGGAAAAGAAGAATTCGTCACCAAATATTATAAAAAATTTAAAATTGGTGACGAAATATTTATTTTGTCACTATAGGTCATGAAAAAAAAGGCAAACCTAGGGTGACGAAATATTCGCGTCACCAAAGACTTACCAGAGGTGACGAAATTCTAAATTCGTCACCCAATATTAGGATGTAGGTGTTTTTGGTGACGAAATAAATTTTCGTCACCTATTGCTTAACCAAAGACTAACCGGAGGTGACGAAATTCGAAATTCATCATCCAATATTAAGATGGAGGTGTTTTTGGTGACGAAATAAGTGGTCGTCACCTATTTTTTTAGTTTCCGGGGATATTTTGGTAATGTTTTAAGTTTTAGAGGTATTTTGGTAATTTTATGATTTTAGAGGTATTTCAGTCATTTTTTACGTTTAGGGTGCATTTCGGCAATTTTAGTGGATTTTAGGAGTACTTTGGTTATTTGCAAGTTTTAGGGGCAATTTGGTAATTTTGATTATTGGGTAATTGGGTGGGTTGGGGTTTACCCAGAATAATTTGATTGAGTTAGGTTTGGGTTAGATTTAATTAGTTAAATGGGTAAATGGGTAATATCCAAACCATATCCAAACCGTTTGCACCAAATAATGGGTAAATGGGTAAGAATTTTTTATGGACCCAAAAAGTCCTCTCAAAAAATCTTATTTATGATGGCAAAATAAAGCTCTGACAAATACTTGGTAAAATGTGAAATATTTGTGACCAACAAGAAAACTGTCGCAATTATGTGTTATAACCATCACAAATACTAATATTTTGGGGGGAAATTTTCCCTCCATATTATTTGCGAGGGATAATTAAAAATCTCTCACAAAAAGTGTATTATTTGTGACAGTTAAAAAAAAGCTGTCACTAATACTAAATTATTTGTAAGGGCTAGGATCGACCTTCACAAATAATCATTAAAATGTCAAAATTTTTCGAGGGAAATGTTCCTGCCAAATTATTTCTAAGGGACAAAAAAAATCCCTTGCAGAAAGTTTATATTTTGTGCGGGTTAAAAATATGCCTTTACTAATGCTAAATTATTTGCGAGGGCCACAATTGACCTTCGCAAAAAATCATTAAAATATTAATTTTTTTTAGAGATAAAAGTTATTCTAAAATAAAAAGAAAAATAAAAAGAAATGTATAAACATAAAGCAATTTGTATTCTTTAGATGAACCTTTTGTTTACAGTCCAAAAAACAAAATCTTTTATATACATCCTATATAAGAAAGGTCTGTCCTTATTTTCTAAAAACTTTTACCCATAAAAAAATGATAGCACTTTCAACTTCAAAATGGTAGCCCTAAATTCAAGAATTTCAGCATTTTGTACTCTCTCTCTCTCTCTCAAAAGTGAATAAACATTTCATTCCATTAAAATAATTCATAAAAAATGAGTTTATAGATCAAATGGTAAATTGTAAGGTTGAATTTAATCAACCATCTTGTTGGCTTTATTCCGTGCCAAATTTGCTTATATTTCAGCAATTAGTAATCCTGTATTTAGGTGGGATTGTTGTAAGGGTAGTGAGTGAGATAGTGTGATGAAATGCTCAAGAGTGTGCAAGAAAACAGAGACTCATGACTGGATCTCGTGGGTGCAGGCTGCCAGAAGATGCACACGTGCCAAGCATGCCAGAAGTTGAAGCGTCATGCTAGCTGGAGTACTACAGGACAAAATAGGACAATTGGCCGTTCTGTTATCTCGCGACTGGATCTCGCGACTCAGTCAAGCCGCGAGCCAGCCCTGTTTTGAAAAACCTGACTCTTCACATTCCATTCTCACCCCAGTATAAATACCCCTTATACCCACGAAAGAAAGAGAGCTTCTAGAGAGAATTTTGAGAGAGAAACCCTAGAGTTATACAAGATTGATTCATCCACAATCTTCACATAAGAGACTCTTCAAATTCCTCAACTCTCTTCCTCTCCATTGTTAAATCCTTAAGAGGCTTTTTACCAAAACCTTTTCTCACCATATCCTTTACTGTGAGAGGGCTGTTTGGTATTCTGGGAAGCAGTTAGGAATGAACCAATCTACATTGGTTGATGCTATGGTCAAGTAGTAGAATCCGGGAAGTTAGAAAAGAAATAGGTTCGGCGTAACCTCGTTGGAGTAAGAAACTTGGAGGGCTTAGGTACACTGGGTAGATTAGGCTTGGAGGGTCTATTGCTATTCATGTATTCCAACTACATTTTCTAGTGGATTACTTACCGCTTGGAGGGTAGCGGAGAGGTTTTACGCCGAGGGCTTCGGTTTCCTCTTCGATAACACATCGAGTGTTGTCCTTGTGTTTGCATCTCTCTTCCCTTTATCTTTACCATCTAATTATTGTTGTGATTGTGATTATTTATGGTTTAGATTGTTTATCGATTCGATTATTAGCTTATGCTCATGTTCCACACATTTATTGTTTGACATTAAGCTTGAATTGATATTTTTGTTATTGGGGTCTAAACGTTCAAGGGTGTTTTATACACTATTTGAACTTTCAATTGGTATCAGAGCGGATGCACTTGTTGTGGTTTAATTACCTAAGTGCGATCCTAGACCCCTTTGTCATGGATGCTGTTATGGAAAATGCCATGCTGAATTATGGTTTAAGTGTTTGTGATAATGACTCTATGAGTATGTTTGAAGGGTGTCCTAACAATGAACTCTTAGAGTTGTTAAAAACAAAGAAACATGCCAGGATATTTGTTCACATGCTGAAATATTTTGAAAATAAGAATCACATTTTACACAATAGCATATCTGAATCTAAATCTTTGATTAAGAAGTACAAAAGAAAAAATAGAATGTTGTATGAGAAGATTGATAATCTGAAAATGAAATGTCAATCTAACAGAAGCATGAAAACAGAAGATAAAATTATGTTTGAAGGTCAAGAATGTTTGTCTCATGTGAGCTTATTTGTGCATACCTCATTGAAGGTACTTAATTCATGCTTATGGTATCTTGACAGCGGGTGTTCTCGTCACATGACAGGAGATAAATCACTGTTTAAGACACTCAAAGAGAAGGTTGGTGACTATGTGACTTTTGGTGATGGAAGTCATGCTCAAGTTCTCGGTAAAGGGACTATTAAGATACCTGGATTACCTCTATTGAAAGAGGTATTATACATCAAAGGGCTGAAGGCAAATCTTTTGAGCATCACTCAAATATGTGATGAGGATTTCCTTGTCCAATTCTCGAAGAAGGGATGCTTAATCATCAATGAAGAAGGGATTCAAGTCTTGGAGGGAAATAGAACTACAGATAATTGCTATGGAGTAGTTCCTACGGCACTCATTTTGTGTAGAAGTGCTCGTGTTGACATGTTGGAACTTTGGCATCACAGATTTGGGCATGCGAATTTCAAACAAGTAGCCAAAGTGTTTAAGCTTGAAGCAGTTGAGGGACTTCCAAAGTTTGGAAAGGTGAAGAAAACTATTTGTGGTGCATGCCAAATGGGAAAGCAAACAAAGGCAAACCATCACAAGGTGAATGTGATTGCTACTTCACGGTATTTAGAGTTACTTCATGTTGATCTAATGAGGCCTACAAGAATTGAAAGTCTAAGAGGAAAGAGGTACATTATGGTCATTGTGGATGATTACTCAAGATACACTTGGGTTGAATTTTTTAGAGAAAAATCAGAAGCATGTGAAAGGTTGGAAATCCTTTGCAAGAAACTACAAAACGAGAAAGGGGTTCCTATTGCCAAGATAAGAAGTGATCATGGGAAGGAATTTGAGAATGCAAGATTTGAGTCTTTTTGTGAAAAGAATGGAATCAAAAGGGAATTTTTAGCCCCCAAAACTCCTCAACAAAATGGAGTGGTAGATAGAAAGAATCGGGTGATTCAGGAAATGGCAAGAGTTATGCTACTAAATAAGCAAATACCTCAAAAGTTTTGGGGAGAAGCTGTGAACACCTCGTGCCACATTGGCAATAGAATATTCTTCTGAGTGGGAACAAAGAAGACCGCCTATGAGATTTGGAATGAAAAGAAGCCCAGAGTAAAGTACTTCCGAGTGTTTGGAAGCAAGTGTTATATTCTAAATGATCGGGAGAACCTTGGGAAATTTGATGCAAAAAGTGATGAAGGTATTTTCCTTGGGTACTCTACTACTAGCCGGGCGTATAGGGTTTTCAACAAGAGGACTAAGACAGTGATGAAGTCCATCAATGTCAAGATTGATGATGCCTTAACAAAGGTAGAGATGATTGATGATGGAGAAGGGCCGAGCACTAAAGAACCTGATGTTGAGGTCGAAGCTCTTGATATAGAAGTTGAAGGATCTACACCAGAAGAAGAATCAACTCCCATGAACCCAAGAATGGAAACAAGGTTGATGTCTAGAACATCAAGTCCTCTCACTCCTCCGGAAGTTCATCCTCCCATCTCACGGAATGATGAAGTCCTCGCATCAAAGAAGCCATCATCAAGAGTGATTAAGAACCATCCGGAAAGCAACATTATAGGGTTTCTAGATGAAGGTCTTCGCCTCAGAAAAGGAAACATCCTTTTGGCCAATCATGTAACATACCATTGCTACCTTGCTCAATTTGAGCCAAAAAGGGTAGAAGAAGCTCTTCAAGATGAGAATTGGGTTGAGTCAATGCATGAAGAGCTGAATCAGTTTGTGAGAAATGATGTGTGGGAACTTGCTCCAAGGCCTGAAAATGTTCATGTCATAGGCACCAAATGGATATTCAAAAACAAAACCGATGAAGATGGAGAGATAATACGGAATAAATCTCGGTTAGTAGCTCAAGGATACACTCAAGTAGAAGGAGTAGACTTTGATGAATCCTTCGCTCCTGTGGCAAGACTTGAGTCTATTCGAATTCTCATGTCCATTGCATGCACTATGAACTTCAAACTCTATCAAATGGATGTAAAATATGCATTTCTAAATGAATACCTGAATGAAGAAGTGTTTGTTGAACAACCAAAAGGCTTTGAGGATCCTCACTTTCCTGATCATGTGTTGAGATTGAAGAAAACCCTTTATGGCTTAAAACAAGCTCCTAGAGCTTGGTATGATCGGCTTACACATTACCTCCTAGATAGAGGATTCAAAAGGGGATATGTTGACCGGACTTTGTTTGTCAAAAATGATGAAGATTATCTCCTTGTGGCACAAGTATATGTTGATGACATAATGTTTGAGGCTACCATTAAAGATTGGGCTATTGAATTCTCTGAGGAGATGAAGAAAGAATTTGAGATTAGTATGGTGGGGGAACTCACATCTTTCTTGGACCTTTAAGTCAAATAATAGAAGGAAGGTATATTCGTTTCACAAGAAAAGTATGCTAGAAACATTGTCAAGAAGTTTGGACTAGACTCCAAAAAACATGCCTCCACTCCCATGAGCTCGTCTACTAAACTGAATGTTGATTCTTCCGGAGTGGAAGTGAGTCCTACCTTGTATAGGAGTATCATTGGGAGTTTACTCTATCTTACAGCTAGTAGACCGGACATTGCATTCAGCGTTGGTGTTTGTGCCAGATATTAAGCTGCTCCAAAGGAATCACACCTGACTGCGGTTAAGCGAATTATTCGATATATCAATGGAACTTCAAACTATGGTCTGTGGTATTCAAAAGACTCAATGCTTGCCTTGCCGGGTATTCAAATGCTAACTGGGCTGGTAGTGTAGACAGTCGGAAGAGTACTTCAGGAGGCTGCTTCTACCTTGATAACAATCTTGTCTCATGGATGAGCAAAAAACAAAATTCCATGTCTCTCTCTACTGCTGAAGTAGAGTACATAGCCGCTGGAAGTTGCTGCACACAGCTTCTTTGGATGAAGAAGTTACTCCATGACTATGGAATTCCTCAAGAGACAATCTGCGTCTTCTGTGATAGCACCAGTGCCATCAATCTTTCTAAGAACCCAGTCCAGCATTCAAAATCTAAACACATAGAGATACGCTACCATTTCATTCGAGATTTGGTAGAAGAAAGAGTTATGTGTCTTGAATTCATACACATAGACAATCAAAAGGCGGACATCTTCACCAAGCCTCTTGATTGTCCATGGTTTGAATCCCTCCGTAAGACCATTGGTGTTGGTACAATTCCTTGAATCTCTTGTGTGATGTGTGCTTCACTTATTTACATTGTGTTATTTTGTTTGTTGGGGCACACACTACTTTGTTGGCTATTTGTATAGCATGATTCTATTGGTTGTTAATTGCTTTGTTTGTTTTTGTTGTTTTTATATTGTTGCTTTTGATCAATCTTTTCCTTCTTATGTGTCAAAAATCCAAAAACCACATAAAAAGTAGAAAATTAAAAAATTTGATCGACATTGTTGAGTTTTGTCTCAAAACTTGTTTTGCCTTATACCTTTATGCCAATGGCTTTGTGCATTTACGAGCGTAGCTTGTTCCTTTGCACTCTTATCACTGTGGAAGAAATCTTGAAATTTATGTGACTATTGTCAATAGATCTTCAAACTTGTCATGAATGATTAGTGAATGGTTATGTTGATCTTGAGACATGCATAGACTTGTGCCTATATATCTTCCCACTCTTTATATTTGTTTTCTGCTAAAAAGAGCTCACCAAATGTAAATCTCCAAATGAAAAGAGATATTGAGCTGCAAAAGCCTGTCGCACATATTAGTATTCGACTAGGAAAAAGGGAAAGCGACCAAAAATTAAAGTGAATGATTATTCAAAAAGCCAAAGGCTATCTCATCAAGGTGAAATATCAAATATCATTCTCACAATGAGGGATGATTGTCTCAAAAGAATCAAAAAGATCAAATGTTATGATTGAAAGTGGAGTCAAATGTAAAGCTCCAAATTATGTAATCAAGTCTTGTGGGAGGTCATATATGCATACTTCTATAATTGAGATGAGTCACATGATCTAGTGCTAATTGTGTATGCCTTGGTTGAATTGATCATTGAAGCTTCACATTAGACTAAGGACTATCTCATTGTTGATACCCACACACAATACACAAGTTTATGTTCAATGAATGCCATATTCATTTGTGTGATTGTACTTGATAAAATGTGTTTTCACATGCTAAATCTTTGTTGATTCAAACGCAAAAAGATTTTTGAGTGTTTTAGTTGTTTTTGGAAAGTATTTTGTTCTTCAAAAACTGAAAAATTTCAAAAATAGTGTTGCCCTGTTTTGGCGACTCAGTCGCGGGTAAGTCAAGTCGCATGCCATAGTCGTGAGCTCGCGGGTCAGTTTTGGCGACTTGTTCGTGAGTGGAAGGTCCAATCGCGAGGAGTACACAGAGATTTTCATGGCTCAGCTCGTGACTCCCTCGCGAGTGAGACTTCCAGTCGCGAAAAACACTTAGCAATTTTTCAAAATTTTTGGCTTAACGTGTTTTGGCGGGTGAAACTGGCGACTTACCTCAGTCGCGAAAATCACGTGGTTTGCAAAAGGAAGCTTATTTTCAACACTGTTCTCAAAAAGGGTCTTAATTTGCCATTCTTGCATCCTGTGATTGTTCATTTTCTGGTCTCACTTTCAATATTTCAACACCACCGTGGTAAACTCTAAAATCTTCCACTAGTTTGTCACCATTTTTCTCAATCCTCAAGGAAAGGTATGAGTTTTGTCCTCTACTCTTTATTTTTCACAGTTATTGCCATTTTTCTCATGGATTGTGTGCTCTCTATGATATTTGTATATCTCTTGACTGTATTTGGATATTTGATTGTTTGGTGTCTTCATTGTGTGATTTTCGATGGTTATTCTCTAATCTATCCTATATTGTGACAACATTGGGTCATTATTGTCTCTCATTGTCATTTTCTGGACATTCCCATCTAGTTCTTAGGGTTTTCTTCATCATCCATATTTTTTGAAACTAACCCACTGCTAATAATGTCTCTTGAATTGTGTTCTTTCTTTTCCTCTATTGCATGATGCAGACTGGAAATGTCTCCATTCAAGAAAACAACTGTGAAAGGAGGTAGTTCCAATGGAAAGGAACCTGTCATTGATGTCGATGACTACTCACCTCAAACAAAAAGGACTCGTTCTTCATCAGGAGTGTTCGATCCCAACAAGTTCAGATCCTATGCTGCCTTTCAGACTCATGAGAATTATTTCCGAAATGCTACACCATTACTGGAAAGACCTCTTGACCAATCGTCACTTCATGACACTGACATTCCAAAATGGTTTGCCCACAAGGATTGGAATTATCTTCTCTCCGATCTGGATGAAGCTTATGAGAATTTGGTAAAGAAATTTTATGCCAATGCAATTGTGGAAGGAGAAGAACTCAAGTGTTGGGTTAGGAGAAAGAGTTTTTCAATCTCTCCTGCATATTTGGTAGAGATCCTTCACATCAACCGGCCAATGCTTAAACACTCACCGGTTTATGATGATCTATGTCCAGATGAGGAACTCCTTAAGGATGGTCTTGGACAAGACTTGGAATTCTCATCCAATGGAAACTCAGTTAGCGTTTCCTCTCTTCCTTCGAAACTGAGAGTGCTTACAATAGTGATGCAATTGTGGAAGGAGAAGAACTCAAGTGTTGGGTTAGGAGAAAGAGTTTTTCAATCTCTCCTGCATATTTGGTAGAGATCCTTCACATCAACCGGCCAATGCTTAAACACTCACCGGTTTATGATAATCTATGTCCAGATGAGGAACTCCTTAAGGATGGTCTTGGACAAGACTTGGAATTCTCATCCAATGGAAACTCAATCAGCGTTTCCTCTCTTCCTTCGAAACTGAGAGTGCTTACAATAGTGATGTTTCACAACTTGTACCCCCTATCCAGCACTGGGTATATGAACCTCGGATGTGCCTTGTTTCTTCATGACCTAATTTCTGATGTAGAGATTGACATCTGTGCTCATATCTTTCATGTTCTACGCAAAACGGTTCTACGAACTGAATCCCGAATATGTGTTCCTTTCTGCTGTCTCATTTCAAGGATCTTAAAGCTCAAAGGAATTTACAAAACAGCAGATGAATCTCCTTGCCCAAAACCGAGTCCAATCAACATACGTACATTCAACGCAAGCATTGGTCATAGTCGAAAGAGAGTTAAACCGGAAACTTCCACATCTCACAATGGTTCGCATTTTAGCACTTTCTCCCTTGATGAAAAACTCGACAACATTGTGACATCTGTCCACGAGTTGAGTACCAAGATGTCCGGACTCACATCTACTCTACACCATCACAGCACTCAGTGGGATATGAAGTTTACCTCCCTACAAACTCAATTGGATCAGATTCAGAGGAAGCTAGAAGAGGATATGTAGCTATTCCATGACAAAAAGGGGGAGATGATATCATAAGGGGAATACAATGAAAGGAGGGGTGATAGCTTGATCTGAGGGGGAGAAAATTACCTAAGGGGGAGTTTTCAGCAAGCAGTTTCAATATTTTACTTTAAGTTGTTTTTTTGTTTTTTGTTTTTTTTTTTTTTTTGGTTTTGTACCCATGTTGCTTCTGTAAGCTTTTAGGGTTTATGTTCTTTATCTGTAGGCTTTATGAGCTATACCATGCTTTATGCAACCTTTATGTTTTGTTAAATCAGTACTTCTAACTAAATGTCATGCATTTTCTTGTTAAGTACTGTCACTCTTGTGCCCTTGTAGGATTGTTCCTAGATGCATATACTTAGTGTATTGTGCATTGGTTGAGTGTTGGGCATGCAAGTGACTTGCATTGAGCTTGTTAGCTTGTTTGTTCAAGTGTTCATTCCAAGTGTGAATGAGCATTGTGGTCACTACCTGGTAGTGATTGCTTCGTTGATCAAGCCATGGTTTGTTTCTCAACTCCATCTTTGCTTGATCACATATTGCCTGCTTCATATGCATTCATGCTTTTCTGCATACAATGATCATGGTATATTGTTGTGTTTCAGGAGTTTCATGTTCCTATGATTCAAGAGCTTCACATTTTCTAGAGTTAGGTGTGAGTGAGTTTTGCTCAACTGTTCCTAACTCACATGTTAAATCTAGAGTCTGTTTTAGGGTTTTGTCACGGAATAGCCAAAGGGGGAGATTGTAAGGTTGAATTTAATCAACCATCTTGTTGGCTTTATTCCGTGCCAAATTTGCTTGTATTTCAGCAATTAGTAACCCTGTATTTAGGTGGGATTGTTGTAAGGGTAGTGAGTGAGATAGTGTGATGAAATGCTCAAGAGTGTGCAAGAAAACAGAGACTCGCGACTGGATCTCGTGGGTGACTCACGGCTGCAAGCCACCAGAAGATGCACACGTGCCAGGCATGCCAGAAGTTGAAGCGTCATGCTAGCTGGAGCACTACAGGACAAAATAGGACAACTGGCCGTTCTGTTATCTCGCGACTGGATCTCGCGACTTAGTCAAGTCGCGAGCCAGCCCTGTTTTTAAAAACCTGACTCTTCACATTCCATTCTCACCCCAGTATAAATACCCCTTATACCCACGAAAGAAAGAGAGCTTCTAGAGAGAATTTTGAGAGAGAAACCCTAGAGTTATACAAGATTGATTCATCCACAATCTTCACATAAGAGACTCTTCAAATTCCTCAACTCTCTTCCTCTCCATTGTAAAATCTTTGAGAGGCTTTTTACCAAAACCTTTTTCTCACCATATCCTTTACTGTGAGAGCGTTGTTTGGTGTTCTGGGAAGCAATTAGGAAGGAACCAATCTACATTGGTTGATACTATGGTCAAGTAGCGGAATCCGGGAAGTTAGAAAAGAAATAGGTTCGATGTAACCTCGTTGGAGTAAGAAACTTGGAGGGTTTAGGTACACTAGGTAGATTAGGCTTGGAGGGTCTATTGCTGTTCATGTATCCCAACTACATTTTCTAGTGGATTACTTACCGCTTGGAGGGCGGCGGAGAGGTTTTACGCCGAGGGCATCAGTTTCCTCTTCGATAACACATCGAGTGTTGTCCTTGTATTTGCATCTCTCTTCCCTTTATCTTTACCATCCAATTACTGCTGTGATTGTGATTATTTATGGTTTAGATTGTTTATCGATTCGATTATTAGCTTATGCTCATGTTCCGCACATTTATTGTTTGACATTAAGCTTGAATTGATATTTTTGTTATTGGGGTCTAAACGTTCAAGGGTGTTTTATACACTATTTGAACTTTCATAAATTACATCTGATTGGCACGAAAAGTGGCATGCATGTTAAGAACACATAGAACATGTAATCCGATGGTTGGATTTTCAAAATATGAATTCAATAATAAGTTATTGGGTGGGGTAACATTTTTTAGAGTTACATCACATGTAACTTGAACCCAACTCTATATTTCTTAATTCGATGTGAATTTTGACAAATCTACCATTAGATTACATTATCTTCATATATTTTTCATGCTTATAAAATTTCAAGGTGATCAAATATTAATTGCTATGTCATCAATCAATTGTTTAAATTCAAATTTTTGTAGTTTAAAATAATGGATAAAATATGAGTTTATAAATCAAACGGTAAATTACATTTGATTGGCATGAAAATTGGCATGCATGTTAAGAACTTATAGAACATGTAATCCTACAGTTAGATTTTCAAAATATGATATCAATAATAAATTATTTGGTGGTGTAACATTTTTTAGAATTACGTTAGCTGTAACTTGAACCCAACCTTATATTTTTTAATTTGATGTGAATTTTGACAAATCTATCGTTAGATTACATTATCTTCATATATTTTTCATACGTACAAAATTTCAAGGTGATCAAAGATTAATAGTCATGTCATCAATCAATTGTCTAGATTCAAGTTTTAGTAGTTTAAAATAATGCATAAAAGATGAGTTTATAGATCAAATAGTAAATTAGATCCGATTGGCATGAAAATTGGCATGCATGTTAAGACCATATAGAACATGTACTCCAATAGTTGGAGTTTCAAAAAATGAATTCAATAATAATGTATTGGGTGGTGTAATATTTTTTAGAGTTACGTCAGGTGTAACTCGAACCCAATCCTATATTTCTTAATTCGATGTGAATTTTGACAAATATACCTTTAGATTACATTATCTTCATATATTTTTCAGGCTTACAAAATTTCAAGGTGATCAAAGATTAATAGTCTTGTCATCAATCAATTGTCTAGATTCAAGTTTTTGTAGTTTAAAATAATGCATAAAAGATGAGTTTATAGATCAAATGGTAAATTACATTTGATTGGTATGAAAATTGGCATGCATGTTAAGACCATATAGAACATGTACTCCAAAAGTTGGATTTTCAAAATATGAATTCAATAATAACTTATTGGGTGGTCTAACACTTTTTAGAGTTACGTCAGGTGTAACTCGAACCCAACCCTATATTTCTTAATTCGATGTGACTTTTGATAAATCTACCGTTAGATTACATTATCTTCATATATTTTTTATGCTTACAAAATTTAAAGGTGATCAAAGATTAATAGCCATGTCATTAATTAATTGTCTAGATTCAAGTTTTAGTAGTTTAAAATAATGCATAAAAGATGAGTTTATAAATCAAATTGTAAATTACATCCAATTGGCATGAAATTGGCATGCATGTTAAGACCATATAGAACATGTAATCAAACGATTGGATTTTCAAAAAATGAATTCAATAATGACTTATTGGCTGGTGTAACATTATTTAGAGTTACGTCAGGTGTAACTCGAACCCAACCCTATATTTCTTAATTCGATATGAATTTTGACAAATCTACTGTTAGATTACATTATCTTCATATATTTTTCATGCTTATAAAATTTCAAGGTGATCAAATATTAATTGTCATGTCATCAATCAATTGTCTACATTCAAGTTTTAGTAGTTTAAATTAACGCATAAAAGATGAGTTTAAAAATCAATTAGGATAAAAGTGGCCTTTGTCGTTTAATTATTTTCTGACAGTAAATTTTATTATGTGATGCATGTGTGTACAAAAATGTTTGTTTAGAAGTGATTTAGAATGTCAGAGCATTCTGTCAGTTAAGTTTTTCTACAAGCAAATTCAAAGATCTTTAATTTGCTAGCATCTTCTTTCATCTCTATAACGTGCTTTGGTTAGTCCTTGACATGAGGCTTCTCTTCTTTAGGCACAACGTAGGTAAGATATATAATAGCCTTAGGCCTAATGTCAAATTCCTTAATGGCTAGGTTATAATTTTTGGCCAGCTCTGAATTACTCCCCTTGCCGCCCCCTCCATCCAAGCTGGCGATAACAAAATGGTCATTTTAGTTTGAATGGTATAATTATTATTATTATTATTTTGAGAAGAGAATGGTATAATTATTAGTGAAATGGTACAATTCCTTTTTTGTAACCAAAGTTTACCCACTTGAATGGTTTTTCCCCCAATAAAATACTACGTTTTCTTTCAAAAGTAAATAGATTTCTTGTGCAGGCCAACTAAGCTTTGTGACTTATTATAATTATTTATGACCATTAAACTTTGTGTTCAACTTTCATTTGTATAGGGTTGAGTTTCCTTCGCTTTATGCGAGTATAAGCTGAGGTAAGGATTTTTGGTCTTTTAAGACTAGTCTCAGATTCTTTTGCTCTAGGGTTTTGTCTTCTAAAACTTAAATTGAAGTTTGAAGTTTACACGTTGATTTGAACTGGAAATCTTATTTAAACTTGTTTAATGAAATTGGTGATGCTTGATATATTTGTGGGTTGTTGATTTGGAGCAAGCGAGTGGCTTGCATGGTGTTATATGGCGGTTAATGTTGGTGGTGTGTTATTTGTTTATTGTGATGGCTGGGTTTTTTGTTTATGGCAGTGACTGTGTTTTTGTGTTAATGGTAGTGATTGTGTTTTTTATTTAATAGTGGTGGTGGGTTTTTTGTTTATGGTGGTGATTGAGTTTTTTGTTTAATGTTGGTGGTGGGTTTTTTGTTTATTGTGATGATTGGGTTTTTTGTTTATGGCAGTGGTTGAGTTTTTGTGTTAATGATGGTGGCTGTGTTTTTTGTTTAATGGTGGTGGTGGGTTTTGTTTATGATTGATGATGTCGTGCTGGCCAAATACCATCTGAAGGTCAAGTTAGAATTTCTCACAAATCTAGAGTGCCAGAACGGGTAAATTATGCGTACCTTGGTTAGTGAGGGTATTGGGGCTTTTATAGTAGTAAAGGGTTGACATCTTTTCCTTGGTTTAGAAGTCTTTTCCTTATAGGAATCCTCATGACCGTACTTTACGAAACCCTTTCCTTGTAGGAGTCCTTTTGAGTAGCACTAACGTGAAACGCAAGATATTTTCTTATGTATGCTAACGTGCGGACCAAGCTAAGCCACATTAGGGTCGTCAGCTCCATATAATCCCTTCTGAAAGTTCAAAAACGTGTACCAATACACTTTTGAACGTTTAGACCCCCAAAAATTAACTTAACCAACACAAGCAATATGTTAAACAACAAGTGTGCGGAAACTTAACATATGCTATAATGTGAAATAGGATAAAAACTATCTAAGCCATAACATAATAAAATCACAGCAGATAATATAAAGGCAGAGATAGAGAGGAAGGAAGATGCAAACACAAAGATAACACCCGATGTGTTATCGAAGAGGAAACCGAAGACCTCGGCGAAAAACCTCTCCGCCGCCCTCCAAGCGGTAATCAATCCACTAGAAAATACAATTGGGATACAAGGACAGCAATAGACCCTCCAAGCCTAATCTACCCAGTGCACCTAAGCCCTCCAAGCTTCTTGCTCCAACGAGGTTGCGCCGAACCTTTTTCTTTTCTAGCTTTCCGGATTCCGCTACTACACCGTAGCATCAACCAATGAAGATTGGCTCCTTCCTAACTGCTTCCTAGAACTCGAAACGACTGTCTCACAGAGATGATAATGGTGAGAACCAGGTTTGGTATAATGCCTCTCAAGGTTTTGACAATGGAGAGGAAGAGAGTGAGGGATTTTGATGAGACTTTAAGGTAGGGATTGTGTGTGAAACAATCTTGTTTTTCTTTAGGGTTTCTCTCTCAAAATTCTCTCTGGAAGCTCTCTTTCAATCGTGGGTTAAAGGGGTATTTATACTAGAGTGGAGAGGAATGTGAAACGTCAGGATTTTACAAAACAGGGGTGGCTCGCAGCTTGACCTCGCGGCTTGACTAAGTCGCGAGATCCAGTCGCGAGTTAACCGTATGGCTAGTTGTCCTGTTTTGTCTTGTAGTGCTCCAGCTAGCATGACTGTTCATCTTCCAGCATGCTTGGCACGTGTGCAGCTTCTGGCAGCTTGCACCCGCGAGTCCCAGCCGCGACACTCTGTTTTCTTGCACACTCTTGAGCAATCTTCACTCTATCTCACTCACTACCCTTACAACAAACCCACCTAGATACAGGGTTACTAAATGCTGAATTACAAGCAAATTTGGCACGAAATAAAGCCAATTAGATGGTTGAATAAATCCAACCTTACAATCTCCCCCTTTGGCTATTCCGTGACAAAACCCTAAAACAGACTCTAGACTTAACATGTGAGTTGGGAACAGTTGAACAAAACTCACTCACACCTAACTCTAGAAGCTGTAAAGCACTTGAATCATATGAACATAAACTCCTGAAACACAACAATACACCATGATCATTGTAAGCAGAAAAATATAAATGCATATGAAACAGGCAGAATGTGATCAAGCAAAGATGGAGTTTAATAAACAAACCATGGCTTGATCAACCAAGTGAACACCACAAGATAGTGATCACAGTGCTCATTCACACTTGGAATGAACACAAGGACATACAAGTTAACAAGCACAAGGCAAGACACTTGTATGCTAAACACTCAACCAATGCATAGCACACAAGGCATATGCATCTAGGAACAATCCTACAAGGGCACAAGAGTGACAGTACATAAACCAAAATGCAGAACATTTAGATTAAGGTACTGATTTCAACATAGCATAAAGGCTGCACTTAAGCAAGGTACATACCATAAAGCCTACAAACTATGCATAAAACATAAACCCTAAAAGCTTACAAAAGCACATGGGTACAGACCAACAAATACCTGAATAACATCATCAACATATATTAAAGTTTAAATCAAGAGTATATGAAATGAGTTAGAGACAACTATACACCAAAACACAGTGTATCAAAACCATAAAAACCATAAGTTTAGAAGATAAGACTAAAAACAAAAGTATGACAAAAGTATGTGTGTACTCCCCCTATCACTATGCACACTTCCCTTTGAACTTTTCTCCCCCTTACTGAATGCTCTCCCCCTTTTTGTCACGAATAGCTAAAGACTCTCGTCTAACTTTCGTTGAATCTCATCTAGTTGATTTTCCATAGTCTCGAGGCGCATTTGGACATGGTTGTTTGTGGAGTAGAGAAGTGCCACAAGCTCATCAACGCGTTTCTGAATATGCTCAAGTACACTGCCAACTCTGTCAGTATGAGAAGCAGTTTGTGCTTGCGGAATACCAGCCGGTGAAGCTTCAGGAACAGCACGTGATGCAGATGTGGTATGTGCCGGTGTCTCTGAGTCAGGGGCAGATGAAGTAATCGGAGAGATGTGAGCACTTCTTGGTGATTTAGAGGAGTGACTTCTGCTCGCTTGAAGAGTGAACAAGGAAATGGGACGTTGACGAGTCAACATTTTACCATCTGCAGGAGGAATAATGCCAGCACTAAGAATGAGTTTCATGACGAGACTGCAAAATGGAATGATTCCTCGAGCTGTAGATCGACACGTGGTCTTCCTCAAGTTGTAGTAGATGTGAGCACATATATCAATGGGGGCTCCTGTAATGAGGTCACACAGAAATATAGCTCTCCCAAGATTGATGAATGTAGTGTTGGACAGTGGGTAGAGATTGGTGAACATGATCAACTTCAGTGTGGTCAGCTCAGGTGCAAACTTTGCGGTGCTGATGGAAGTTCCTGCACTGGATACCTCATGATCGTGGCCTAGGATTTGTAAAATTTCTCCAACCTCTGGATTTCGTTTATCATAGGGAGTTAAATTCACATTCTGAGGTCTGGTGATGCCGAGAAGATCTGCGATGGAGTTTGGGGTAACACAAAACTCTGTTCCTCTGACCCAGAAAATGAGGTTAGGTCCAAGATCAGTTGCATTGGAGAAGCATTCTTTGACCAGCTCATCCATTGGATCATCAAAGTTTCCGAACAAGTTTGCCCAGTCTCGTTTCTCAAAGATTCGAGGGATGAAAGTAGTCCCTAAGGTGTTGAACTCTACTACCTGTTCCACTATAGTGGTTGACTTGTCAAACACATTTGAGTAGGAGTGTGAGTTAAGGGGAACTCTGAATCTATCCTCATTGGGATCTTGAGATGCCTGAGATGATAGACGAGTTCTTTTAGCAACTGGTGTTGCTGGTTCGTCAGCAACAATGTCTTTACCCCTGGAAGATCGACGAGACATCTGCAAGAGAACAGGCCAACAGAAAAGAACCAAGCAACAAAACCCCACAAAAAATTGTCAACAAGATTCAGTGCAAACAATATTTCAATATATAAACCCAGACTGAAGATAGTGCAGACCCAACTAAAACTTCCAACAATACACAGAAGCATAAACTAATACGTGCATCAAACTTGGTGAAAGTGCACCAAGACAAAGAGAGACGGCACAACAGACAAAACTGTCACTGAGACAGGTTAACATGACCATGATATGCAATAAGATACAGCATTTGAATATTTAGAGCAGATAACATAAATCACTCCATCAGAGGCATGAACATGGGGAAAATATTTCAATCATGAAGAAACCAAACATCCACACCGGAGCACGTGGATGAGAGACATACATTATGTTATCATAACCACTCAGTGAACAAAACCAAACACCAACATCAATATTCAGGCAAGTGTAATGAGTAAGTCAAATAAACACCAAACCCATTTCAGAAAAGATTCTCAGATTCAATAATAGGCAAAAATCAGAACAATGAAATACACATTGTGACTGCTCAGCATGAAAACAGGTGAGAACAATATCAAACAAGACACTCCATACCCATTACACATAGAGATAAGTATAATGAACACAATACCAGTCCAAACAGTAACAGAAATATGCAGGAAAAAGAAACGGAGATTGAGAAAGCAAAACCCATACCTTTTCTTGATGATTTGGATAAGAAGCGAAGCACCAAAGGGGTTTGAAAAATGGATTCACGAAGAGTTTGGGAGGAAGAACAGTTTAAAGAGAAGATGAACAGTTACAAAAGTTCGAGGGAAAACTGAAAAAGTTTAAAAACTGCTCTTGTTTCTGCAAAACACGCGATTTTCGCGACTGGATTAAGTCGCCACACAGTCGCCAGCTCAAGCCGCCAAAGCACTTAAGAACAAAATTTTGAAAAATTTTTCTAAGTGTTTTTCGCGACTGGAAGGTCTACCCGCGAGTAAGTCGCGAGCTGAGCCGCGAAAATCTCTGAGTGAACCTCGCGACTGGACCTTCCACTCGCGAACAGGTCGCCAAAAATGACCAGCGAAGATGCGACTGAGGCTCGCGACTTGACATACCCGCGACTGAGCCGCCAAAACAGGGCAAAACTGTATTTTTGAAATTTTCAGAATTTTCAAACAAAATACTTTCCAAAAACACCTAAAACATTCAAAAATCTTTTTGTGCTTGAATTAACAAAGATTGAGCATGTGAAAAACACATTTTATCAAGTACAATCACACAAATGAATATGGCATTTATTGAACATAAACTTGTGTGTTGTGTGTGTATATCAACAATGAGATAGTCCTTTGTCTAATGTGAAGCTTCAATGATCAATTCAACCAAGGCATACACAATTAGCACTAGATCATGTGACCAATCTCAATTATAGAAATATGAATATATGACCTCCCACATAACTTGATAACATAACTTGGAGCTTTTCATTTGACTCCACTTTCAGACATAACATTTGATCTTTTTGATCTATTTGAGGCAATCATCTCTCATTGTGAGAGGGATGTATAACATTTCTCTTTGAAGAACAGGCCTTTGGCCCTTTTTGAATGAAATTTCACTTTTAATATAAGGTCGCTTACCCTTTTTCCTAGTCAAATACTAGAATGTGCGACAGACTTTTGCAGCTCAATATCTCTTTTCATTTGGAGATTTACATTTGGTGAGCTCTTTTTAGCAAAACAAAAATAAAAAGTGGGAAGATATATAGACACAAGTCTATGCATGTCTCAAGATCAACATAACCATTCACTAATCATTCATGACAAGTTTGAAGATCTATTTACAACAATCACATAGATTTCAAGATTTTTCTCACAGTGATATGAGTGCATGAAAACAAGCAATGCTCGAAAATGCACACAGCCATTAGCACAAAGGTACAAGGCAAAACAAGTTTTGAGACAAAACTCAACAAAGTCAATCAAGCTTTTTGATTTTCTAATTTTTTATGTGATTTTTGGATTTTTGACACAAGAAACAAAAAGAATGATAAAACAAAATTAGGAAATATTCACAAGAGAATAATCAAACAACCAAGAACAAAAACAACAAGCATACCAAACAAACATAGTCACAAAGCATAGGAAGTATTAATGCATGGACATGTTGTAATGCTTATGCATGAGTACCCCTTTTCACCCACACGTCACTTGCGTTTGGGGTGATTTCCTTAAAGGATTGGGTACGGGAGTTAGGGCTTTCAAACCTTCGTGAGAAGCTTTCCAAGCAGTTGGTGAATGCACCAATCATCTTCATCACGTTCATCATTCCGGGATCTCCATTTTGCTCTCTAGATTGATCACCTGCCCAAGTTCTCCTATCAATTCTGGGTCCTCCTGACCTTTGAGGAGTTGCACTGTTCTTTGCTCTCAGCTTTTGGCAATTTGGTCGAGTGTGCCCTTGAAGTCCGCAATAATGGCACACATACGTTCCTTTAGGACCTCTTTGTGGTCGTGGACGTGACTTGGCACGGGATTCAGACCTGCCCACAGACTGATTACGATGATTCAGCATCCGTTGGTCCACCACATTCTTCTTCTCCTCCACCTTGAGCTTCACACCAGTAAGGTCAGCTACAACTGGATCTTTGGCCTTTACAAACTTCACTTCTTTAGTGACATTTCCAGTTGAACTACTTCCTCCGGTATATCCCAGTCCGGATTTGTCTGAAAAGCTCTTTTGAGAAGATATAACATCATCTAACCGTCACTTCCACTTCGTCATTTTATTGACTCCATCGCTTGTTTTGCTACCGTCGCTTTCGAAACCGCTACTTGCTCAAAAGGCATACTTGTAAGTTCCCTTTCTCCTTTGCCTTATACATATGTTTTTTATTCTATTTGATTAACTCCATAGTGAGGCTGTCATCTTAGGTTCTTAGAATGGATCCGTCACTTGTAAGTAGTTAGATGTCAAGTGACGAAACAAGTGAATAGTCGTCAATCTGTGAAAGAGCGGGCTACAACGAGGTCTTGGGTTCAAGTGACGAGTCCGAGGGTTTCTCGTGGTTGTCAGAGAGGGAAACATCAGCACAGTCTCTTGACGATGATGTCGAGAGTTATGTTGAGGAGAATAAGTAAGAGGTAGTGGATGAGAGAGGAGATGAGGTGGAAGAAGGAGAAGGAGAGAGTGAAAGTGACAGGGATGAGGATGATGGTGATGAGGAATCCTATTAAGGGACCTCAGGGGGTCCTGTAGATAACCGTCACTTCATTCTTCCCGAGAATTGGTCCGTCAATAAATTCCTTCCCAAGATGAATTATAGGGTTTTTAAGGAGTTACGTACTCGTTTCCAGATTCCAGACCATATTCCACTCCGTCTCCCTAGGAGAAATGAAAGATGCTATATAAGGAGGACTGCAGATGTCGACATGTATGATGCCATGCTTGCTGCGGGGCTAAGGTTGCCATTGACGGCCTTGCACCGTCAGTTGGCTAACTTCTTAGGACTGTCCATCAATCAGATTGCAACAAACACCTAGAGAATCTTTATAGGTGTTGAGATCTTGTGGGGTCGTCTGAGTGGTGGGAATCGTCAGCTTTCATTGGATGAGTTCTTCTACTACTACAGACCTCAGCACATCATCTCTTCCAAGGGGATCTATCATTTTGCTGCCCGGGAGAAGGATTTGATACTTGTGTTTGATATGCCAGATTCCAATAAGAACTAGAAAAGTAGATACTTTTTTATTCTGGGGACAGACTGGGTATGCCGTCCAGAGGAATGGGCTACAATGCCCCACAGTTTTGATAATACCTGTGGAGAGGTTAAGGACTCAGGTTTAGCATCGACAACTTTTATTTGCTTTTAACCTTGTCAGCTTTTTGTTTATTCATTTTCCAAGTGCTTTAACACCGTCATCTTTTTGTTTTATAGCCAATGTTCGTCCTCATATAAGTGATGAGCAGGAGGCATTCATTCGTCGGGTTCTTGACATCCCTTTTAAGGAACGAAAGTGCAAAGATTTAATCACCCTTGACACTCTCCATTTATACTGCGAGGGTCCAGAACCAACGGAGGAAGCTTACAGATTAAACAAATATTCTCATCGTCGTAGGCAGACTTTTTATTTTCTATGTCAGTTCACCCTTTTCGTTTGATTTGCTAACATACGTTAGTATTTGTAGAGATGGAGGCTGGTAGGCAAAGGGTGAGGGCTACTGCTGCTCGCAAGAAGGAGGAAGAGAAGGCGGCCAAGGGAAAGGACGGGACTTCCTTGTCAACCCCTAAGGTCGTCGCCAAAGGCTCGGCAAAAAGAAAAAATGAAGAGAAGGACGAACATCCTACCAAAAAAACAGCCGTCATTACTGGGGATGCACGCCCTAAGAAGAAGTCACCCTCCAAGTTGGGCCGTTACGCAGGGAAGGGGATGATCTGGTCCTGTCATTGAGGGATCCTGTTGCCTGCTCACCCACAAGGATTATGCCGTCGAGGAAGTAGATTCCCTTATAAAGCCAACAAACATAGATCCATATGCTCTGCTAAGGACGGAGGAATTGGGGGCGTCAGCTCTTTTTTACCTCACCCAGGTAAGCATACCTCCTTGGTAAACTTTACCTCGTCTCTTCCTTGTTTATTAGCTGACGACCGTATCCTTTTCAGGCCTTGGTACGTGTTAAGCACTCCAAGACCGGTGCGTTGCCAAGGAGGACATTATCGTTCAGGTTAGAAAGCATAACACCAATTTGATGGATCAGCAAAAGTAATATAAGGAGGCCCTTCGTATTTTGAACATTGAGTTGAAGGAGATGAGGGAGAATTTGGAGGCAGTGAACCGTCAGAAGAAGACACTGTAGGGAGAGTTGACGAACTTGCGCGAGCAAGCGGAAAAGGCTGGGGCTGACGCTGTCCAAGAGTTCAAGGTGACATTGTCTTTTATTGACTCCTGTGCTGATTACTATGGCACTGGGTTTGAAGACTGCCTCAAACAAGTTGGATCTGCCTTCCCAGACTTGGACCTGTCAGGGATTACTATGGACGCTCCCATGCCGACGACGCCTGCTGGTGACGCTGTTGTTGGTGATAGTGACGACTCCACTAAGTCAGACCTTCCACCCAAAGATGATGGCGTCGTCTTAGCTCAACCTGCTGCCAATCCTCCCGTCTCTACTTCCAACCCGTCCATTGAGGTTCTGGCTGTAGAAAAGCCTTCTACTCAAGATAAAGATGACGGGATCTCTAAAGATGCTCCTGCTGCTTAGTCCCGTCCTTACTTTTGTAATTAGCGTACTTTACTAACGTGTAGACAATGCCCTTTTGTCTTTGGGCTTTTGCTTGTAAACATTTTACTCTTGCTTATGATGTTTTAGCATCCGTCGTTTTCAAAGTCGTCTAGTTTCTTACTAGTTGGTATTTGTGTTTTTATTTCTTCATGCTTGTGCGCAAGGATTTGTTTGTTCTTGATGAACTTGGATGATCTCGTCATTCTATTTACCTTGTAGTTTTGAGGCACCTTTATGACCTCAACTCGTGTATACTTACTTATTTTGAATTCGTCTTTTTAGCATACGTTCATTTTACAGACTTTATTTTAACACCGTTGTCTTTGTGGGCCTTTTAAAACTAACCATATCCTCTGAATTCTCCAACTTTATGGACTCGTTAATTTTGGGAATTTGCACAACCATCCATTTTGTGGATATTATTAACTGATAGTGGTAAACCTGTCTACTCTGCAGGCTCGTCTTTTTTTTGTGGACTTAATACCCTTGTCCACTTTATGGAATTAATAATTTTTCCTTTACTTAGGGTGAGATCGTCTACTTTGGACGAAGCCGTCCACTTGGACTTAACAATGTCATCTATTTTGTGGTTATTAATAGCGACCTTGTCCACTTTGTGGTCTTATTAAGCTTGTCCATTTTATGGACTTCATGATTTTCCATCCTATTGAGATTGGGTCATCTATTTTAATAAATTTGTCCACTTTATGGACCCGTCCACTTTATGAACTTTATCTGTCATCCTTTCGGGATGAAGTCGCCCATTTTATGGACTGAATATTGGGTTTGTCTACTTTGTAGACTCGGATTCGTCCATTTTGTGGACTTAACACTATCTTGCCCCCTTTTTTTTTAGGGTGAGGTTGGTTCGTGTCACGGACTAAATAATAAAGTCGTCTACTTTGTAGACTCGTCCACTTTATGGACTATTTTCTGTAGATAAGCGCTTCAGCCAAACCTGAATAAACTCCTTTTTTTATAATAAACCATGCATTCGTAGAAAAAGTAGCCCTTAAAAAGACGAAGACTTGCCCTTTGGGCTTTAAAAGAGTTATTATAGCAAAAACTAAAGTAAACAGAAAAACTGAGTATATCTGAAATTAACTAAGATAAACTAGAAATAAAGGGTTGCGGCTCTTCATGCCATACTCCCAATTGGTAGTACTTCCGCAGGTGTTTGGCGTTCCATAGATGGTGTAGCTTCCATCCGTCCAGCGTCTCCAGGTTGTAAGTGCCTTTTCTCTGCCATGAAGTGATTTTGTAAGGTCCTTCCCAGTTAGGGCCGAGTTTTCCTTGGGTGGGGTCTCTAGCAGCGCCCATGACCTTTCTCAAAACAAGATCGCTAACCTGAAAGTCTTTGTGTCGAACTTAGGTATTTTAGTGCTTAGCCATGCGATCCTGGTACTGTGCGAGCCTTTGTTCTGTTGTTGCCCTGACTTCGTCAACTAGATCAAGCTGTAGCTTGTGAGACTTTGTCATTTTTGCTTTCATCATGATTGTCCACCCTGTAGCTTGTGAGTCCGACCTCGGCTGGAACGACTGCTTCGCTCCCGTATGTTAGCCGGAATGGTGTCTTTCTCGTGGGTGTCCTTGCCATTGTCTTGTATGCCCATAGTATGCTTGGCAACTCTTCAGGCCATATACCCTTTACCCCCTCAAGCTGAGTATTGATAATTTTGAGCAAGGATCGGTTTGTGACTTCAACTTGTCTGTTAGCTTAAGGGTGGGTGAGGGAGAAGTAGTGATTTCTGATCCATAACTGTGAGCAAAAATCTTGGAACGAGTCATTGTCGAATTGTTTTCCGTTGTCTGAGACTAAGACTCTAGGAATCCCAAACCTGCATATGATGGACTTCTAGACGAAGTTTCTCACGCTCCTCTCCGTAATGGTGGCTAAGGCTTCAGCTTCCACTCATTTCATGAAGTAGTCGATGCCTACTACCAGGAACTTTAGTTGCCGCACTACTATTGGGAATGGCCCTTTGATGTCTAACCCCCACTAAGTGAACAGCCATGGGGCTGTCAAAGGGGTCAACTCTTCGGACGGCTGTCTGATGATGTTGCTGAATCTTTGGCATTTGTTGTAGGCTTTGACATAAGTCTAAGCATCTTTTTGCATGGTGGGCCAATAGTACCCTGCTTGAATCAGCTTGTGTGCCAACGATCGTGACCTTGAGTGATTTTCGCAAATCCCTTTGTGGACTTCTCTCATGACGTAGACCGCTTCCTCGGGACCCAAATACCTTAGGTATGGGTGGGAGAAGCCTCTCTTATATAGGACGTCCTTCATCAAGATGAACCGTGCTGCTTGGACCTTCAGCTTTCTCACGGCCTCCCTTCCATTTGGTAGGACGCCGTTTTTCAAGTAAGAGACAAATGGCGTGGTCCAGTTGCTTTTAGAACCTATAACCTACATATTGACGAAGTCTATTAGTGGAGAAAGCTGGACAAAAGAGAGTACGTTACCAAGGGTGGTCATATGTTTGACTGAAGCAATTTTGGCAAGATGGTCGGCTTGCTCGTTCTCTCCTCTGGGGATCTGGATAATCTTGGCCTTCAGCTCGTCTGCCCTTTTCCTCACTTGGTCCAAATATCTCTTCATTCTTTCGCCTCTGCACTCATAGACCCTATTTACTTGGTTAGTGACGACTTGAGAGTCATAGTAAAGAACCACTCTTGCAACTCCTGCTGCTTTGACGAGATCAAGCCCTGCCACTAAAGCTTCATACTCCACTTCATTGTTGGTGGTAGGGAAGTCGAGGCGGACCATACATTCATTTCGGTCTCCTTCAGGAGAAAGAATTATGACACCTACGCCCCCGACTTGCTTGTTGGACGACTCGTCTGTATGTATAGTCCATTGCGGATATTCATCTACCCCCTTGTCTTCCCCGTTGGTGAATTCTACTATGAAGTTAGCGACGACTTGCCCTTTGATGGTAGTGCGTGGGCGGTACTGAATGTCAAACTCACTCAACTCTATCGCCCATAGCGTCAACCGACCAGCAACTTCGGGGTTACTCATTGCCCGTCATAAGAGTTTATCGGTTAGGACGATTACCATGTGAGCTTGGAAGCATAACTTGAGTTTGCGGGCTGTTGTAACTAAGGCGAAGGCAAGCTTTTCCATGGGTGGATACCTCTCTTCAGCACCATAAAATGCCCAGCTAGCGTAGTACACAGGCTTTTGAACCTTGTCTTCTTCTCTGACCAAGGCCACGCTGACTGCTGCTGGGGAGACAGCCAAATACAAGAAGAGCTCTTCCCCCGGTTGTAAAGGACTCAATAGTGGTGGGGAACAAAGGTAGGCTTTTAGCTCCTCGAATGCTCACTAACACTCGACACTCCATTCAAAAGATTTCTTCAGCATGCGAAAGAAGGGCAAACACTTATCCGTCGCTCTTGATACGAACTTGTTCAGGGCGGCTACTTTACCGTTTAAACTTTGTACTTCTTTCACGTTCTTCCGGGGGGGGGGGTGCATTTCTACTATGGCTCTAATCTTGTCTGGGTTGGCCTTGATACCTCTTGGAGACACCATAAAGCCTAAGAATTTTCCCGCTATCACTTCGAATGCTTACTTACTCGGATTAAGCTTCATGTTGTAGGAGCAAAGGGTGCTAAAGGTTTTTCGAGATCCTTCAAATGGTCCTCTTCTCTTCGGCTTTTTACCAACATGTTTTCAACGTAGACCTGAACATTCCTCCCGTTTTGGTTTGTAAACATCTTGTTCATGAGCCTTTGATACGTCACGCCCGCGTTCTTAAGGCTGAATGGCATTACCTTGTAACAAAAAAGGCCTTGGCTGGTAACAAATGAAGTCTTCTCTTGATCCACTTCATCCATCCGGATCTGATTGTATCCTAAGAAGGCGTCCATGAAGCTGAGTAGCTAGTGTTGAGTCGTAGAGTCTACTAGTACGTCGACTCACGAAAGAGGGTAGCTATCCTTGGGGCATGCTTTGTTCAGATCCGTAAAGTCTACACACATCCTCCATTTCCCGTTGGCTTTCTTAACCATCACCACGTTTGCTAGCCAATTGGGATAATATACTTCCTTGATGAAGCCTGCCTCTTATAGCTTGCCGACTTCTTCTACTATTGCTCGGTCTCGTTCTTGGGAGAATACTCGCTTCTTCTGTCGGATGGGTGGAAAAGAAGGTGACACATTCAGTCTGTGTACCATGACTGACGGGTCGATTCATGGCATGTCTTCATGACTTTAAGCAAACACGTCCTGATTCTCCTTGAGGAAGGCTACGAGCGTTTGGCGAACCGTTGGGCTGGCGAGAGTGCCAATCCTCATGGTTCTATCCAATCTGGAGCTATCGAGGGGTATCTCCTCGAACCTCTCTACAAGTTCCACCCCCGTTCGTTGTTCCTCTATGCTCATGGTCTGTAGGTGGTCGTCCATCTCCAGCATCGCAACATAGCACTTGCGTGCAGCTACTTGATCTCCTCGTGATTCCTCTACTCCGTACTTCGTGGGAAATTTGATCATTAGGTGGTAGGTTGAAGTTATGGCCTTCCATGAGTTAAGGGTTGGTCATCCTATGATGGCATTATAGGCAGAGGAGCAATCGACCACAAGGAATGTAACATCCCTAGTGATTTGCTGAGGGTAGTCCCCGATCGTTATAGGCAATATGACCGCGCCAAGGGGGTATACTTTTGTTCCTCCAAACCCAACGAGTGGAGCATTGGTTGGAACCAGACGTTCTTTGTCGATCCGCATTTGTTGGAATGCTGAGTAGTAGAGAATGTCTGCGGAACTTCCATTGTCAACCAAGACCCGGTATGCGTTATAGTCTCCTACTCGGATGCTAACGACGAGCGCGTCGTCATGTGGGTGGTAAAGATGTCGAGCATCTTCTTCCGAGAAACCAATAATTGAGTTATCGACTCACAGCATCTTCGGGACGACGCCTGTCATCTGAACATTCTGAGGTAGGTCTTTCGGGCCTTCTTGGACGAGCCAGTTGTCAACGTGTCTCCCACAATCATCCTTATTTCTCCTAGGGGTGGTATGGGATGTTCATTGTCCCATCGGGGGTCTTGCTCTTGAGGAGGCAGATCTGTTCTCTCCCTGCTAACGAACTTCTATAACTTCCCTTGCTTGATAAAGGCGTCAATCTGCTGCTTTAAGTCATAGCAGTTGGCCATGTCATGACCGTGATCACGGTGGAAACAGTAGTACCTATCTCTAGGCCATTTGTTGGGGTCCCCCTTCAACTTTCCAGGGAAGGTTAAGGCTTATTTGTCCTTGATTTGCATTAGAACTTTGTCGATTGGGGCGGTTAGCGGGGTGAAGCTTGTGAACCTCCCTGTTGTGGGCTTAGAGCGCCTGTCATCCCTTCGCTCTCCGGTTCTTACCATCTTTCGCCCTTTGTCCTGTCGTGTATCTTCTTGCCTCTCTCTCTTCCTAGGCTTTTCCTCTCGAGCCAGTAGCGCATCTTTGGCATTCATGTACTTGGTGGCCCTGTAAAGTACATCCAACATGGTTTTTGGGTCGTTCTTGTAAAAAAAAAAAAATAATTAAAAAAAAAAGCTTACCCTTCCGCAACCCATTGGTGAAGGCTACTACAAGTATTTTGTTGTCAGTTTTATCGATCGAAAGCGCTTCCTTGTTAAAGTGGGCTATGTAGGATCTCAGCGTCTTATCCTTTCGCTTCCTGATACTCATTAAGCATGCAATAGACTTCTTATACTTATGCCCCCCTAATAAAGTGCGAAGTGAACTAGGCGCTTAGCTCCTTGAAAGTACTGATGGAGTTAGGCGTCAGTCGGCTGAACCAAATTCTCGTAGGACCCTTCAGCATTGTAGGGAAGGCCCTATACATGATCTTGTCTGCTACTCCTTGAAGGTGCATCAAGAAGTCTCAAGGTGATCGAGGGGTTCCTTGACTCTGTCGTAGCTTTCTATCTGCGACATGCGAAACTTCTGCGGTAGGAGGAAGAAGTTGACGGATGTGGTGAAAGGCGAATTGGTTCGGTGGACCAGATCATCTAGGTCGCTAAACACTCGTCCTTTAAGGGCGTTCATCATAAGGTCCATCCGTTCCTTCATCATCTGCATCTCTATGACAATGTAAGGGGGAGTTGTGTCCGTAGTGGAAGGACGGCTTGTGTCTTGTTGCTCCGATCTACTTGGGGCATTACTACCTTCAGGCCCCTCTCGGTCTCTCCTCTCAGCACTGGTACCTTCTTGGTCTTCCTCTTTGGTACCTATAGCGGCGTTCTTCTGCCGTAGTTGTTCTTCAAGGTCCTGATTCTGTTTGTGAGACGTTCCACTATTGCCGTGAGGGTTTGGACCTGCCTCTCCAAGGCAGTGGGTTGGGGCTCGTCTCTCTGAATGTTATTGGTAGTTGCCATTGAGCACGTAAGTACCATGCAACTCTTTGTCCGGGAAGCGATAAGCTAAAGTGCGCACTTCCCACAGACGACGCCAACTAATGATGCCGAAAAACTACCAGTAAGCTACATGGTCCTCACGTACTCGAAACAACACTTGCACAACACAAAAAGAGAAGACCTCGCAGATATCACCGGTGTGGTGCTAGCCAAATACCCTCCAAAGGTCAAGTTAGAATTTCTCACAACTCTAGAGTGCTAGAGCGAGTAAATTATGCGTACCTTGGTTAGTGAGGGTATTGGGACTTTTCTAGTAGTAGAGGGTTGACATCTTTTCTTTGGTTTAGAAGTCTTTTCCTTATAGGAATCCTCATGACCGTACTTTAAGGAACCCTTTCCTTGTAGGAGTCCTTTTAAGTAGCACTAACATGAAATGCAAGATATTTCCTTATATATGCTAACGTGGGGACCAAGCTGAGCTATGTCAAGGTCGTCAGCTCCGTATAATCCCTTCAACTTTCTTGTCATCGGCTACCCATACTCTTTACCTAAGGCCACCCCATCAGCTCTGAAGCGTGCTACATGGACTTCTCTAACGCTGTCGTTTTCCAATGGATCTTGACAGATTTAATTGGAGTATCATTTTATACATTTTCAAGTGTGAGTACTGTTATTGTGATTTTTCCCTTATCAATGGTAGTGGCTAGGTTTTTGTGCTAATGGTGGTAGCTGTGCTTTTTGTTTAATGGTGGTGGTTGGGTTTTTTTGTTATAGTAGTGGCTGGGTTTTTATGTTAATGAAGGTGGCTATGTTTTTTGTTTAATAGTGGTGGTGGGTTTTTTTGTTTATGGTGATGTCTGAGTTTTTTGTTTATTGTGATGATTGGGTTTTTTGTTTATTGTGATGGTTGGGTTTTTGTATTAATGGTGGTGGCTGTGGTTTTTGCTTAATGGTGGTGGCTAGTTTTTTTTTTTTTTTTTTTTTTTTTTTTAATAGTGTTGGTTGGATTTTTTATTCGTTGTGGTGGTTGGGTTTGTGTTTATGATGGTGGCTGGGTTTTTGTTTTGGATTTCACTTTATTTGTTTTGTTTTAATTGGGATTCTTCTGCATTCTTTATGATTTCTCCATAGTTTGTAATGTGGGTTTGGTTTTTATTTGATGAGAATGTTGTGGGTCTTCTTTCTTTGATAGTTTGGCTCCATATGATGTTGCATTATGATTATTTTGCCTAGTTTGTTATTGGGTATTCTGTGGACATTTTTTGCATTGTCTTACTAATAAATAATATTTTTTTGTTGCAGTACATCTTATTAGAGATATAGGTTTGTAGTCAAGTTTGTTATTGATGTATTTTCCTTTATACTTGTGCAGATATAGGATTGGTGGCAAAACGATAGCTTTTGTGGGACTACTTGAACTCAAATATTTTTTGTAAAGTTTGGAAGCTAAGACATCATTTGTATATAAATGGTTGTAATTACTTTGTGAACATCTTTATTGCATTTTTAGATTATATGGATGTTTTTTTTTTATGGATTTGGTTAGAAATGAACAGGTTAATATAATGGCAAATAAATGTAAAGAATATTAATAGAAACTTAAAATTGGTGACGATAATTTTTGTCGCCATATCTAACTATAAGCAGAAATTGGTGACGGAATAATTCTTAATCTAAAAAAAAAAAAGAAAAAAAAATTGGTGATGCAAAACTTCATCACCTAATCTATTGAAATTGGAAGAAAAAAAAAAAAAACATTTGGTGACGAAATATTCCGTCACTGAAAATAAGGTTTAGTGATGAAAATATTAGGTGACAAAAAACTTTTGTCACCTATCATTTTATTGGTGACAAAAATTTTTTGTCACCTATCATTTTTATATTGGTGACAAAACATTTTCATCACCAATACATTCTGTGATGGAGCTTAGGTGACGAATGTTGTTTTGTCACCATTTCGTCACCATATGTATTTGGTGATGAAATAAGGACATATTGTGACGAAATGTTTTGTCACCATAGTCCACTTTTGTTGTAGTAGTTAAATATTAGTATATATAAATATATATATATATATATATATACGATTTCTATAATTAATTTTTGAAACTTTTGACTAATCCAATGGAGTGCTCTTAACAGAAAAACACTAACCCTTAACGAACCCATGTTAGGTTCTAAGTACTTAGGAACTAATGTATTAGAACTCTAATGTGTATTGTTGGCAAACCATGATCAAAATAGGTTGTTTAATTTTGTTTAGACTTGCTCAAAGTTGTGTCTTTTATGTAAAGTTGGAATCGAGCTATTGCAGAAGTATTAGTGACTTTCGGCCTGGCTCGATTAATCGAAGAAACAGGCTCGATAGATCGAATCTCGAGCATAATGTTTTTTCTACAGATTTTTCCAATTCAGCCCTAGCCTATTAAAACGCGTTAGGTTTTATGTTTTGCCCTAAGTATAAAAGGCAAACCTTAGCCACATTTTTTAAGTTGCTCTATTTTGCTGTGTGTATGAATCTCTTGTGAGATCTAGAGGTGGTTGCCTTCACACATGCTTAGGATTATCAAGAAGGAGATTTGATTGAGAGCTTGATGATCATTCAGTTGCTACACTAAGAAGCTTAAAGAAACACAAGCGGATGTGCTTGTACTTACTGGAGAATCCAAGAAAGAAGGAGTCCGTGGTCTCGGAGCTTGCACGTGGTCGTGTCAGTAAGTTTCTACTGGTGGGTAGCAATAGGATGTTAGTGATCTAAGTCCTATTGTAAAACTTCGATTCTTTCATAGTGGATTCAGGTTTACCATAAGGATTGCTAGGTTAAATCCTCCCCAGGTTTGTACCAATGTGGTTTCTTGGGTTATCATATCTTTGTGTTATTTATATTTCTGCGGCTATGCATGATATGATTGTTTGATTGTGATAACCTAGATCTGGAATTTGGATTAAGTAATAACTTGGCTAATTAACTAGGTTAATCCAATTGTGTTTTAAGGGGTCTAAAAACTAACAAGTGATATCAGAGCAAGTTGCTCTCTTGTTGTTGATCTTTTGATCTCTGAGCTAATCCTTGACCCCTGTTGTCATGGAACACGGACATTCTCTTGTTACTCCTCCTCACTTTAATGGGAATAATTATTCTTATTGGAAAGTAAGGATGAAAGCATTCCTGAAATCAATTGATAAGAGAGTCTGGAACTCCATTAAATATGGATGGGAGAAGCCCACTGCTCCTGTTAGTGAGTGGCAAACTTCTCAAAAAGAAGCAGCCGCGTTCAATAGCAAAGCTATGAATGCTATCTTTAAAGCTGTTTCTATGGAGGAATTTAAGAGAATCTCTAATGTTGAGGTTGCTCACATTGCCTAGAATATCCTCTAAACTGTGCATGAAGGCACAAAGGCTGTTTAAATTAATAAGTTGTAGCAATTAACTTCTAAATTTGAAAGCATTAGGATGTCTGATGATGAATCTTTTGATGAATTCTATGCTAAACTCAATGATATTGTTAATTCTGCTTACAATTTGGGTGAAATCTACGCTCAACCTAAAATTGTTAGGAAGATTATTAAATCTTTAACTGAAGATTTTAAACCCAAAGTGACTGCCATCACTAAGAGCAAGGATGTGGACTCTATCCCTATTGATGAACTTGTAGGGTCTCTTCAATCCTATGAGTTGGACCTACCAAATTAATGGCTCTTAAGTCAGTTGATGATGTTGATGTTGGTGGATTTGATGATGAGCTCTTTGCTATAGAGATTGCTTACCTTGCCAAGAACTTTAGAAATTTCCTTAGAAATAACAACAGAAGGGCAAGAGATAAGAACACTACTGAACCTAGAAATTTTAGGAAGAATGATCCCACTAAGATTAATAACACTGATAAACCTAGAGAAAAAGTAGGTCAATCTTCTAATAGTTCTAGAGGTCCTCAATGTTTTGTCTTAATCATGAAGTCACTTGTTTTTTACTGTCGGACTTGAACCTTTTGAGAAAGGCATAAATAATCATCTCATCACTGTTCACTAGCCAATCATGAACACCTTAGTGCATATCGTAAGATTTTGTACTCGAGAAGTGTAGCACATGCACAAAAAGAACATAAGGTGTAGCCTCGATTTAAATGTTAAAATTGGTGTGTACATTATTGGACTTAAAGCTAAATCAAATAAATAAAATTGGTATGTACATTATCCTGGCTATTTTAATAAGTTTCTGAACAATTAAAATTTGTGTGTACAATATGAGGCAAAATCAAGAAACTTACATGATTACAAGCTTACGATCTAGGAGATGTGGGAGTTATATGATATAACTCTTTAGGTGATAGTCTCTTTCAAACTCTATGTGATGAATTTTGTAGACTTTGTGTTTAATTGCTATACACATATCACCTCACATGTATCTCAAGCTTTTGCTAGTTGCACACACTACACAAGTTACTCTTTGCTAAACATTGTAGATGCTATTGTGTGTGTTTTTGGTCTAACCAACCAAGTTTGCAAATACTTTGAGTTTTTATGCAAAATAGATTTGATGCTTGTGAATCTATGGAGAATGTTTGAAAATCTTAATTTTGGGAAAACTGGGTTTAAAACTGTTGTTTTTGAAAAACATTTCATCACATACTCATGCATTTTGTTCATCAATTTCAATGGTTTAAGGTGTTCCTAAAATGTGTCTTGTTTTTTTAAACTGTGTTTTTCTCTCAAATTTTAAGTGAGCCTCTGTCTATTTCGATCGATCGAGGCTATTTTTCGATCAATCAAAATTGTGATTAAAAATTTAGGTGAGCCTCAGTTTGTTTCGATCGATTGAACCTAAAATTTCAATCAATCGAAAATCGTATGAGAAGTTTTTAAAAAAACTGATTTTCAGTTGAGTCAAACACTTTTTCAAAGAGTTCTTTATCTTTTCTCTCTCCATACGACTTGGTCAAGGCTAAATCTCAATTTTTTGTCATTTTCGTCCATTCTTTTTGCAAGGTTTTCCTCTCCCAAGGCTGATAAGACCTTTATACCCTTTCTTTTGCATTCTTTTTCATGTTTCATGCATTAATTCATGGTTTTTGGGTAAATTTTTGGACCTATGCAAAATTGAGATTTTTGATGGTTTAAGCCAAATTTTCTGAAATTGATCAATGGGTTTTTGTTCTAGGATGTTATAAACTTGATCTTGATGGTTTAATTTGATCAATTTGCTGAATTTTGAGAAATTGAAATTTCTAGGGCTTGTATGTACCCGAATTGGGGATTTTGTTCAATTAGGTCCAAATTGATAAAATTGGATTGTTGGATTGATGTATTTGATCATTATAAAATGTATTCTATCTTGTGTGATGATCAATTGATCAATTTTTTACAAATTGAACAAGTGGTTCTCTCAAATTGTTGGGGTTTTTGTTAGAAACTCTATGCTTAAGGTAATTTTGTGAATTTGAACTTAAATTGAACCTATTCTCACTGCATTAGAGCATGCATCATAACATTTATTTGTTCATGCATCATATAGATTTTTGTTTTATTTTTTTTTTTTGTGCTAACTTGCAGTCTGCCCTTGGTTTTTCTTTCTGTTCTTTTTGTTCTGCTTTGTGTCTTTGTCCTTACCTTAGCATCATGCCTAGGAATACTAGAGCCTATAGGACACCCTCCACTTCTTCTAAGTCTCCCTCTACGAGTGAGTTGTTTCGGAGTGACAAAAGCAGAGAGTTATTTGAGAAGCTGAACAGTAAGAGAAAGGTATGGGCTGAGTGATATGTTGTGTTAGATGAGCTTGATCCTGCCATTAGAGCAAACTTTGAGAGTAGAGGCTGGTTAACTTTGTTGGAGATAGATCATCCACCCCCGACTGCACTGATTAGAGAGTTCTACTCGAACCTCTCTTGCCACATCTATGATTCCAACACCCTTGTTAGGAGTTGGATACGAGATGTTGAGTTCACCATTACCCCTAGGATAGTGGCTGAAGCTCTTGGTGTTCCAGTCGTTAGGGGTCCCGTCTATCCTTATAAGGAGTCTCCACCCCTTGATGACGTTATGTCATACATCACTGGGTCTTCTATCCAATGGGGTTCTGATCCTCGGATCACGTCCGCTGAGCTTACTGAGACTACTTATCTTTTCGTTAGGATAGCGTGTCATTCTTTGTGGCCTATTTCTCATCTCCACACCATCCCTCTTGAGCGATGTGTGTTTTTGTACGCCTTTGTTTCTGGTGCTACTATTAGTTTTCCTCATCTGTTTCTTCGTTCTTTGAACGAAGTTCATAGGGGTTCAGCCGTCGCTCATGCTCTTATTCATCCTATTTTCATTCATAGGATTTTGTTGTTTCTCGATTTAGTTGACTTCCCTGCTGGTGAGCCCGTACATGTTGTAGCTCCCACAAGTGCCACCTTCCTTAGGTAGAGAGTTGCTCATTTGAGAGTTGGCTCTACCCATCCTAGAGTTGAGCCTTCTGGTGCTGTATCCCCTCTTCCCTCTTCTACAGGTGCTGATACAGCTGAGGCGTCTGGTGCTGCTGCTGCTGATTCTGATGTTCCTCCACCAACTACTTTGGATTATTCAGACATTCAACGTACGTTGGATCTTGTCTTGACCATTCAGGCAGCTCATGGATAGATTTTGGTGGACGTGCTCGATGAGATCTGTGCCTTGCGAGCAGAGTTGGCACAGTTTCGACGATCCTCACTGCCACCTCCTTTTGATGATGGATTGTGATTGTCCTTTGGCATTCCGTCACAAAAAGGGGAAGTACATTTGGAACATTTGTAGCGGTTTTTGTTCTCAGAGGGAGAGTTTTTGTGTTTGTTGGAGCTTGTGGAGATTAGATTGTATCTAGGTGCTTCACTTTGTATTTACCTTTTTTGGCTCTTGATGTATTTTTGTTGGGCTATTCATGTTAGGGGGAGATACATTTATTGTTTTATATGTTTCTTGTTTCACTGCTTATTGATTTATATTTATGAGTTATTCTTTGATATATGTCTTTATTTTATGTTGAGTGAAATCAAGAATTTATTTTGTTTACTTGTATTTTCCACACATGCGTTTATGCGTTTTGTTTAGTGTTTCAAGAAATATACAGGTTGATTCAATTGAGCTACTGTCTACACTTGCAACTGATGGATAGTAGTTAGGATTAGATTTGTTATAATGGGCATTTTTTTGTAAAGGGCTTTTCTTTGTAAACTTTGAGCTTTTAGTTGTGTTTTGTCACGGATTGCCAAAGGGGGAGTTTGTTAGGTTCTAAGTACTTAGGAACTAATGTATTAGAACTCTAATGTGTATTTTCGGCAAACCATGATCAAAACAGGTTGTTTAGTTTTGTTTAGACTTGCTCAAAGTTGTGTCTTTTATGTAAAGTTGGAATCGAGCAGTTGCAGAAGTATTAGTGACTTTCGGCCTGGCTCAATCGATCGAAGAATAGGCTCGATCGATCGAATCTCGGGCAGAATGTCTTTTCTGCAAATTTTTCCAACTCAGCCCTAGCCTATTAAAACGTGTTAGGTTTTATGTTTTGCCCTAAGTATAAAAGGCAAACCCTTGCCACGTTTTTGAGGTTGCTCTATTTTGCTGTGTGTGTGAATCTCTTGTGATATTTAGAGGTGGTTGCCTTCACACATGCTTAGGATTATCAAGAAGGAGATTTGATTGAGAGCTTGATGATCATTCAGTTGCTGCACTAAGAAGCTTAAAGAAACACAAGCGGGTGTGCTTGTACTTGCTAGAGAATCCAAGAAAGAAGGAGTCCGTGGTCTCGGAGCTTGCATGTGGTCGTGTCAGTAAGTTTCTACTGGTGGGTAGCAATAGGATGTTAGTGGTCTAAGTCCTATTGTAAAACTTCGATTCTTTCATAGTGGATTTAGGTTTACCTTAAGGATAACTAGGTTAAATCCTTCCCAAGTTTTTACCGGTGTGGTTTCTTGGGTCATCATATCTTTGTGTTATTTATATTTTCGCTGCTATGCATGATATGATTGTTTGATTATGATAACTTAGATCTGGAATTTGGACTAAGTAATAACTTGGCTAATTAACTAGGTTAATCCAATTGTGTTTTAAGGGGTCTAAAAACTAACAACCCATATCTTGGATTTGAATCTACGTTTTTCTAGAAAGTAGATGTGGTAGAACACATCTGCCACTGGGCCTTGTTGCCTAGTGGCACCCGGTTCCATTGTAATTGTTAGCTCGGGGGTTCTATCCCCTGCAATTACCCAGCCCCCAAAAAAAAAAAAAAAAAAAAATGTGGTAGAACACATCGATCGGTTTCCACTATAAAACATTCAAGAATTAAAAAATTGTGATGCTAGAATACAAACAAAATAAATACAGCACATCCGATATATAAATTATCAATCATGGTTTGAAGTAATTTTTCAGCTTCCTTATCAAACAAAATAAATACAACACACTCTATTGCATCATCAATATTGAGTTGAATTCTATACCTGCATGTGCAAATATCTAATTTGATTAAATTTTTTTATTAAAAAATTAACTTTTATGTTTACATATGTTGTATGATTGTAAAATTGATAATTTATATTTTACCTTGAAAGTGGAAAATCAGAGTTACTTTTGCAATGGTTACACCAAAAATCATTTTCAAATTTAACTTTTTTGTTACACTTTGCACATCCAATATGGTACCATCCAAAGTTTGTTTCAATATTTTTTGTTGTTGCAAGGCATGTGAATACAATTTCCTGAAATATAAAAGAAAAAAATTACTTTTTTGTTAAGTTTATTGAAAACTAAATACATTATTGGTGTAATGTTATTGAAAAAAAAAAATTGTAGAGTACCTAATTATCTGGCTCCCATTCCGAGGATATTATTTGCTAGATTTTTCTTCTATTTTTTGTGATCTTTTTTCAAGCAGTATTCCCTCCTTGAATTGTTGAGGAATTCCTTCAATTCGAGTATTTTCCATATTTCTTGATAAAAGATTAAAATTAAAATAACAATTATTGAATACAAATGTTGTTATTGTACTAAATTAACGTATTAGGATTATTTTTAAAAAATAATTGATTAAAGGTAAATCAACAGTCAAAGAAAACAAAAAATAAACATCCTAAAATACAAAATTTAATTACATCAACCAAAAGTAGAGTTCTAAAGAATACAAAAATTTATAAACCTAAAACAAAGATGCAAGAAAAATTTTAAAAATCAGCCAAAAAATTGAGAGAGAGAGAAAGAGAGAAAATCTTTTTTGTGAGGAAAAATTATGCAAATAATGGAAGAAAGAATGACAAATTTATAGTAAAATGTGTGAATAAGAAGATACAGAATAAGGGAAGATGGAGGGAAAGATGAAGAGTGATATTAAAGTAGAGGGTAGTAGGGAGGGTAGTGGAGAGATAAAAAGGTAAGTAAAATGATGTGAATAAGAAGAGACAAAATAAAGGAAGATGAAAGGAAAAATGAAGAGTGATATTAAAGTAGTGGGGAGATAAAAAGATAAAGGAGGGAGAAAGCCTGGAGAAAGTTTAAATATTAAAAAAAATGAGTAAATGTTAAAAAATATTATAGAAAAATGGAAAGAAATTGAATAATAATGTGGACGCTAATGTGACTCAACTAGAGCATGATAACAATAAATACTACATTTTAGTTTTTTTAGATGTATATAGATATAGATAATGATCTACCTATTATACGTCTATTGAACCCATCGTCTATGAGATATGCAATAAGTCTTTCATACCAAACTCCAGAAGCTTGCTTCAATCCATTGGGGACTTTCTTCGAACATTACACATGATGGATCAAGTGGATACACAAACCCTTTCAATTGCTTTACATAAAATTTTTAAAGTAATCTATTCAAGAAGGCACTCTTCACATCCATTTGATGGCCAAAATGGCCAAATACCATGTTTTTTTGAAATTTTTAGTAATAAAACACTGTTTCGGAAATAATTGGGGATCTATCACTTTTTGTGGTACTCGAGCTTGGTGAGCTCGAGTACCCCATTTTTTCATTCCACCGTGGCACGCTGGCGTGGAAAAGGTGGAATTAAATATTGGCTTAGTACTCGAGCTTCATAGGCTCGAGTACTGTTTAAACAGTACTCGAGCCCATGAAGCTCGAGTACCATCTTTTCATTTATTACACAACCAACTACTACTGACGTGAACTGTAATAGGACATGCACAATAAATGGTACTCGAGTTCTTTGAGCTCGAGTACCTTTTAACGAAAACCACTCTTTTCCATTTCTGTCTCTTTCCCATTTGTGTCTATGAGTCAGAAACTCTCTCATTCCTCCATGTGCGAGTCAGAAATTTGAAGCATAGACTTTACTCTTGGGCCACCATCTGCAAGTGTACTCTCAGTGTCTCCATCCACCAACGTGCTGTCCATTTATCCTTTGGGCAAACCCTGTTGTGACCAGTACATAGAGGTAATAATGCTTAATTTTTAGATATGAAATGTTTGCAATAGTGAGAGTAAAATGCTTAGTTTTTAGATTGTGTTCGTATGAGATTTTTGTGCATGAGTTTCATGTATTGAAATTTGCAATATTAACTGCTGATATATATATATATATATATATATATATAAAACGTAAGTGAACTCAATGATATATATATGTACAACTGCTGATATATATATCTATATATTTGACGGGTTTTAACTTTTAACGATTGGTCGACATCTTCTACAAAAAAAAAAAAACAGTTGCTCGGTTGGTCCACATCTTGAACATAAGCAAAACGTTAGTGTCACGTGATTATCTGATTCAAGACAATAATTTGATTGGATTTTGGTAAATGCATTATCCTCTTTTCGAAAAAAAAAAAAAAATCCATTAAATATATATGGATTGGGAACTTGGTGTAAAATTTTATGATAGTTTATAATTCAATATTTTTTTTTTCTTGTATATGTATTTTAATGAATTTTATTGGATTACATTTTTCCTTATATCTTACTTATTTGGAAATTTGTTTAAAAGTTAGAAATCAATAATTGTCTCATATTATATATATATATATATATATATATATGATTCTATAATTGTGATAGAGAGTCCATTACTTGACCAAGCTCATTCCTAATTTTCACCCTAATACCAGTACAGTTTTCTAATTGAAAAGAGGAGAGATTTAAATCTTAAGGAATATCAAAATATGTCAACCAATTCAATTACAAAACTCTGGGCATAACTATCTTGTATTTAAAATATTTAAATTTCAAGTTTTTTGTATTTTAGAATAATGCAAGAAAATAATTAATTAAAAAATAATCATGCATATTTATGAGTTTTTGGATTTCATAGTATAGTAAATAACCCATGATTAACACAAAATTTGACAATCATGTTAATAATATAGAGAACAAGGAATCCAATGGAGAGAGAGAGAGAGAGAGAGAGGAATTCAATTTACACTTTATGTGACTATTTGTGATGTTATATGTCTCTATTTTTTTTTATTGGATCACTATTTTTAAAACCTCATTATTGAATTATATATTTTCATTGTTTATACATGCATGTCAAATTTATTGTAATCATAAATTATTTAGTATATAATCCATATAGTAATGTTTTCTGTATAATATCAAAATTTTTAAAAAGTACAAATTTTATCATGAGATAGCTATTGATCTCTAAGTATCTTGTTACTTTGCAGGCATGAAGGGTATAAAAAGATAATATAATCTAATAGTTCATTCATCAAAATACTACTTAAATAAGAAGTTATGAAGTAGTGTAACATCTCATAGAGTTGCACCGTTTTAAGTTGAACAAGATCAAAACTGCTTACTAAATTAATATTTTAACATTTTCATCATTAGATTGTAAGTTCTCATTCTTCTTAACATACCTATCAAAGTACGTATTAATTTGATGATATTTTACAATTCGATTAAAAAATTCACCTTTTATGCGTCATTGTAAAATATAAAAACCTAGAATTTCAGGGCTTCTTTAGTAATAGGATTTAAATATAAATTTTTGTTTTAGAAACCAAAAAATAGTGGGTGTCACACTTGAATTTATTGTTTGGTTGATATTTTCAAAAAACAGTTTTCAAAAATATTTTCAAGATAAAAAAAAGAAAAAATTGTTTTTAATGGTATAGTTGTAAATAAATTGGAAACAATGGACCCCACAGATTTCTTCAAACTCTTTTATCTCTTAAATTAAGGAGTTTATCTTTATTATAAACAAATTCTCACACTTCAAATTTGAAATTTATCATTATCCCAAAAAAAAGGACACATCAGTTGTATTGCCACAGTTGAATTTTGAAGCTTATTATTATCCAACAAAAAAGGGTATCTACACATTACGTAAAAAAAAATTAAATATATTTATTTATTAGAAAAAAAAATTCTCACACTTCAACTTTGAAGCTTATCATTATCCCCTCCCCCCCCCCCCCCCCCCCCCCAAGCAAAAAAAAAAAAGGTACATGAGCTTTACTTTCATGCTTCAATTTTGAAGCTTATGATTATCCAACAGAAAAAGGGTATCAACACATTATTTTTTGTAAAAATAAATAAAAAAATTAAGAACCTCAAAAGAAAAAATGGACTTCCAAATATATATATATATATATTTTTTTTGGCATTTTGAAAACTATTTTCATAGTTCATACTGCTTTGAAAACAGGAAAAACAAAATTATTACTAATCAAGCCCTAAATATTTTATAGATGAGATAGTTTATATATATGTAAAACTTTTTTGTCAATTTAAAAAACAATGATATTTTATTATTATTATTATTATCTATATATATATATATATATATAAAACCGAAGCCTTTGCTGGCACCACAATTTTCCATGTCAGCACAATATTTAAAAAATAAAAAATAAATAAAAATTATAACTTCTCAAAATCCTAGCAACCTTACCCCTCTCTCAAGTTAAGAAATATAAAGTCACGGTTTCTGCAAACTCTCTCTCTCTCCAGACGTAGGAAGCCCTAAAGCATTCAAGATCTACAACTCACGGTATAGATTTTAGCTTATAAAGTTTAGCTTTTGTAAGGTTAGTTTGTTTATATATTTAGTTCTTATGTTTAGGTTTAGGTTTAGGTTTAGGTTTAGGTTTTAAGAGATTTATATATTACTACTATGTGGCTAAATTTCCCGTGACATCAGTTTTATGTTTTTAACCAAATACATCAGGAAAGCAAGAGAAGGTGCATAAATATTTAGTCCTTACGTTTAGGTTTAGGTTTAGGTTTAGGTTTTAAGAGATTTATATATTACTACTATGTGGCTGAATTTCCCGTGACATCAGTTTTATGTTTTTTCTTTTTTTTTTTAATTTGTTTTATGTAAGGTTAGTTTGTTTACATCAGTTCTTTATCTCAAAAATAAGACTTTTATTTCTACCACAAAAACTATTTAGGTATGTATCCCTTGCAAGCACACATGAACTTAAATTGTCTTTTAATATATGTATGCTTTATTATTTTCTAATAGTTTTCCCGTGCATTGCACGGGTTAGCGACTAGTTATTATTATATATGTGTAATTGGAGCTCCACGGGCAGAACTTCAAATGAGAAACGTAGTAAATTTAGGTAGTGAACTCAATGTCAAGATAAAAAGAGTTAATATTGGTCAAAAGTGTAATCAGCTTTAACAATTTCAGTTTCGTGGCATTTATTGTGTCAGATTGATTAAAGTGGGAGGAGTTGTTTTCGTAACAGCACAAAATTTCACAGTATTTTTACAATAAATTAAGGTGTCAGTACATCATTAGTTAGGATAAAAAAATAAAATAAATAAATAAATAAAAAAGAAAAGAAAAAAACAAATTATTTTAAGATTCATCTGAACAAAAAACATGACTATTGTGAAAATATGGTGAGATTTTGTTGTGTCTCTAAACTTTCTCAATTGGAAGATTTGTTATTTGCATATTTATTTCATGTGATGTTTGTACAGTTTGTATAGGAAAACTGTTTCCTTGCTTTTCTATTCTATGCCAGAAGCTAACTTACTTTACATAAGCATATATATATATATAATAGACTTTTTAGGAGGAGTGAGGGGGGCATGTGGCCCACTCGCCCCCCTTTGGCTCGCCCCTACGTGTGGCTTAATTGTATAAAACTCATAGGTTGATAGATAGAGGTAATATGATATTTTGTTGACTTGAAAGGATTTGAAGTTGAGCTGTAGTTGAAAACTTGACCTTGGACATGGAAAGTTGTGGGGGTTTGGGCAGGTTGATTGATGCAGAACACAGTAGAAAATAAGAAATACGAAAGTAACAACAGAACAAACCCTAGGCTTCACCACCTAGAATCTATCTGCAAACCGTAGGCATCACCACCTAGGGGAGTTTGGTATCACCACCAAACAGAGAGAACAAAAGAGGAGATATTCTCATCTCATAATAATTAATCTTATTCAAATTCATCTCTCTTTGACCATTACAGTAGTGCTAGATAAATAGGTTTTAGGGATTATACTAATATGGAAGACATTTAATCAAATCCATAAAAACTGTTAACATTAATAACCAAATTCGAAAACAAAATTAATTGCAAAATCTTGGTAAAACATAAAATCTTAGTTCCCTGCATCATTGATGGGTTGGGTTTGCCTCCTTAGGTTAAATCCCCAATATCCTTTGACCATTAACAAGGTACTGTCACAAAATTATTAAAGGTTGCAGCACCTCTAACCCAGATACTAAGGAAGAGTTTATTTAGTTGTATCCTTGTGGCTAAGTCAATCTCTCAGCAGCTGAAGGAAGCCATGACCACATCACTAGTGTGGGCCTTTCCAAATTTCAACCAAGTTTTTATCATTGAATGTGATATCTCAAGATCAAGAATAGTAGCAGTCTTGCGACAAAAGCAACTAATTGCTTCTCACAGCCACACTCTTTATGGGAAAAAGTTGCTGCTCTCAACTTATGAAAAGGAGATGTTGGCGCTCATCATGGCAGTGCAAAAGTGGCGTCACTACCTCCTAGGGAGAAGAAGATTCATAATGAGAATGAACCATAGAAGTTTAATCAAGATGGATCCTAATTGGTTTCCGGAGAGGTCGCTCTACAAATTGATTGGTTTTGATTTCACTATATAGTACAGCTTGCTCCACAATCCTATGGTCCATTTCAGATCCTCCAACGTATTGGTAAGGTTGCCAACAAATTAAATTTTCCAGGCAAGTCTCACATTCATTCACTGTTTCATGCTTCCTTGCTTAAAGGTAAGTTAGGGGCCAATGTCTTAGCTCAATCACAGCTACCTGTGGTCCTTAATAGTCAAGCAGTTTTGGATCAAAGGCAGCAGCTAGACAAGACTGAAATTTCAGTGAATTGGCATGGCCTATCACCAGCAGATGCTACTAAGGAGGACTTACAGAAGCTTGAAACATTAATTTTCAGATCTTGCCCTTGAGGACAAGGACCCTTGTTAAGGGGGGAAGAGTTGTTACGTGCAAAAGAAGTGGAGTTTCTGTTACAAATTTTAACGTTATGCTTGTTGCAGAATATTTGGATGTTTGCTTAATTTTAGGATCAGAATAAGTTGTTGCATAATATTAGGATTAATTGCATTTGTATTTGCATTTTAGTAGGATAAGGGAATTTGTTTATCAAGTGTTTGGGGGGTAACGGCTAGTGGAGCTAGTGTTTGAGTTTTATTAGGATAGTTTGTTCCTAAAATGCAGGGCTTATCTTGTATAAAAGCAGCAGTAGTTTATTTGAATAAAATCATCAGATAAGAATTATTTATGCAGAGTAATCTGTAGAGGTCAAGGATTCCTCGATCAATCCTAATTTCTTTTTAGTCTTTATCCAATATTCATTAATTATCAAAATAGGCAAAGGTCAAGTCTTGTACGTACCAACAGTAAGAGAGCAGAGTGAGAGGTCTCCTTTAACCAATTAGAAGAGGGAAAGATCCACGACATACTCCAACAGTGTGGCAGGATGGCATATTCTTGTTTCAATTGGACCGTGACAATTACAATGAACTTGCCACTTGAGAAAATAGTCAAAATACATACATTCACATGGTGGCTTCTTAGAAGTTTTTTCAATTTCTACATTTTGGTAAGATATGTTTCTTGTGAATAAGTTGGTTAGATTTCTTGACATTGATTGTGGAGGATGCTAACCAAAATTAACTACACAAGTTTCTTTCATGCCCTATATATATACTAAACAAGGGATCTTTTTACTAAACAGAACTCCTGACAGTTCATCCACCTATCAAATCTTATCTGTTATCATGGCCTCACATAGAGGCTATAGCCCTTTGTTCTAGTGACTTCAACACTTCAATGATTTCTAAGGTATAAATCTAATGGTTAACCATCTTTCACACTTGATTCATTGTCAAATAGCTTCACAGAAAAATCGCTTCAACATATCTTTGCCAGAGCAATATAATAATACTAGCTTTAGTTAATAGATTTTTACATGTCTGTTACAACCTTCTCCTCTTGTCAATCTTGTTGTCCTAAGTGGCCAACCTATTTGGGTGCTCCAATTCATACAAAAGTTTGAAGGATACTAGCCCTACAATGAGTGGATAGGGCAATGAACATATGCCTCTCTCTATGTTGACTTTTATTTGCAATTATTCAATTAGTACCATTTGTTTTTTAAATTAATTTTATTACTCAGATATATGACTTAAAAACTTCTATTAATTAATTCAGCAATGACAAAAATATCTTACCATGCTATTATATAATTTTAGTACCCATTTGTATACTTTCTGAATAATTTGGGCGATTCTATTTTGGTCTCAATCAAGCTTATTACTTATCAAAAAAAGTTCTAGTTTGTACACCAAAAACAATATTGTCCATGATAAGTTGAAGCAAGATACAGTATGTAGTTTTCCTGGAAAAACATACATGTATGAATGCTAAATCTAAATTGCTCACAGAAACTAATTTTGCAGTCTACTCAAAAAGCAGCAGTGGTAATTGCTAATTGTTAATTCTCATCTCCCCTAAACTCATTTTACCTAATAATTACAAAATAAAAAACCCTAAAGACAAGCACAACCAGACCAACATTCTAGTAATCACCCAAAAATAAAAATTAACTAACTAAATTGAATTGAATTCCTTAATTAATTCCTGGATCAAAACCCAGAATCAACTTATGCATAAAAATACAAAATTTACAAACACCCACTTTCAGTGGAATCTTTTTTTTCATAAAGTTACAACCGTTTGTTATCAGAAGCACAAAAAGTAGTAATGAGCTCCAAACAACAGCGTTTAACGATCGAGAGAGAGAGAGAGAGAGAGAGTACCTTGGAGCGGAGTGAAGGGCTTCGAAATGAAAGCCTCTGTAACCTCACACTGCGATTGAGTGCAGAAACAGTGAGAGAGATGAGACTGAGAGGTTGCCGCCGACGAAAGTCTTCTGCCGCCGATGTAAGTGAGAGTGAGAGTGAGAGTTTTTTTTTTTTCTTTTTTTTTTTTTTTCAGAAACCTTGAGAGTGAGAGTTTGTATGTTTGTGTAAGTCAGACTGAGAGTGAGACTGAGAGTTTGAAAGTTTGTGTTTTAAGTGCCGTTGCAACCCGAGCACTACTCGAGATTTATGGACTCGGGTACCTTACTAAACAGTACTAAGCAATATTTAATTCTACCTTTTCCACGCCAGCGTGCCATGGTGGAATGAAAAAATGGGGTACTCGAGCTCATCAAGCTCGAGTACCACAAAAAGTGGTAGATCCCCAATTATTTCCGAAACAATGCTCTATTGCTAAAAATTTCAAAAAAAACATGGTATTTGGCCATTTTGGCCTCCATTTGATAGAGTTTGAATCCCATGAACAAATATATTAATAGCAAGATTGTAATGGACTTAAGTCTAACACTTGCACACTAGCTAGCGTAGATATACTCCAAATTCTACAATAAACTCAAGTGTTCCTTATGTGCTTATACAAAAAATACATTCTAGAGTTCATAATAATGGAGTATTTATAATTTATCTACAGTGAAGCAACTAATTCACACTTAGCACTCAAAAAAAAAAAAAAAAAAAAACTAACTAATCATGCACATTTAGGTGCATCCTAATAGAAATTAAAGCTTAATTTCAACAAGCTCTTCAGTCAATGATTGTGGATACCCTAGTGTAAACAAACATAATGTTGCTGAGAGTCTGAGACTTGATTTATTTAGATTATTCAACTAAGGTATAGCTTTGATAAATTACATAATGTCTCAAAAGCTTAAACTACTCCCTCACATGTGGGCCTAACATGTGAAATTTTTTACTTTTTAAATGAGAGGTAAAGTTGAGATAGGATTTGAACTCAAAACTATCTGCTCTAATACTATGATAAATTACCAAATGTCTTAAAAGTGTAAGCTATTAAGAAATGATGAATTTAACCAATATTCTAACAGGCCCCTTGATTTAAATGGCATGCCTTAGGTTTTTATGGACAAGTCAAGTCACTGAATCTGACCTGGGTGAAAGAGTAATGAAATTAAATTTCTAGTAGCTTGGCAGAAACATTAAGGAATAACTACCATTAACAAAATATGTACTTCGCATTCAGGTAGGGTTTTATATCTAAAAGTATCTTGCTATTGTCAATTTTTCATGGGCACCAAACATTCAGTTTCAAGAAAAGACGCTTCCTAGCAGAAGCTTACATGTTCTTGTGACTTTCCTAACTGCTAATTTTAAGTCAGCTAAGTTGCACCTCAAATAAGTTTGAGAGGAAACTTTTCCCTTCTTGAGAGGAATGCGATTATACCTAAAGTCTTGCAACCAACCAATTTAATGCGATTATACCTCTTAGCTGCATAGTTATTTAGGCTTAGTTTGCTACCATTGACTGAAAAAATATGCACCAAGCATTCTGGATGGGTTTTATTCTAAGAGTCTTGCTATTGTCAATTTGTTATGGGCTTCAAACATTCTGTTTGTTTCAAGAGAAGACGCTTCCTGGCAGAAAGCTTATGTGTTTTTGTTACTAACGCTGCAAATTTTAGGTCGGATTAGTTGCTACTCAAATTTATCCTCTTAGCTGCATATAGTTATTGAGGCTTAGCTTGCTACCAATACCATGAACCATAACAATTAACAAAGTCATAGAGATGATAACTTGAACAACGCTAATAATTACAGTGGAAGCAATAGGCCCATAGCAATTACATTATTTGAGATTTTTGAAGCAATGCTTCCATTGAATCTACACAAAGCAACTTTAGGCTAGAAAGTTAAATATAAAGAAACAAAAATGCAGAACATATAACTAAACATAAAAGAGCTCAATCTCAATTTATTTCTCTTCAAGACTTCAAACTTGATGACACACTAGTATTGGATTGAGACGAAGCATTTGAGTTGTTACTCCGTGCCTGTGAACTTTGGCTGGAGGATGATTCAGTGAAGAAAATTATGTGCTCCTGGTCGTCAACAAACACCTGGAGAGATCTTGGAACTGGGGCTAGGTTCACACCTAAAACTCCCTCAAGGATTTGAACTACCTGACCCATTGGTGGCCTATGAGTTTCATCATCTTGGATGCACCAACAAGCAAGTCTACATATTCTTGTGACCTCTTCTACATCAGCATTTCCCTCCAGCCTGGGGTCTAAAAGGCTAAGGACATCGCCACCTTGTGTTATAAGGCTTGCAGCCCAAGTTGGGAAGAATCTAATTTTGCCATCAGCAGATGGCTCAGAGTTTCTCCTCCCGGAAACAAATTCAAAAAGCATCATTCCATAGCTGTAAACATCGGCTTTGGTTGTAATGGCCACCCCAGAAATCCACTCTGGAGCAAGATAACCTCTTGTACCTCTCATGGTTGTCAGGACTCGGCTGAACTCACGCCCAACAAGCTTTGCCAGACCAAAATCTGCCACTTTTGGACACAACTCAGCATCTAGAAGAATGTTTTCTGGTTTTATGTCACAGTGTATGATGCAGTCTCTGCACTTCTCATGGAGATAAACCAACCCTCTAGCTGTTCCCAGAGCAATCTGATATCTTGTATTCCAATCCAAAACCCCAGAATTCTTTTCATGGAAAAGTTGAGAATCTAAAGACCCATTCGGCATGTAATCATAGACCAGCAACTTCTTAGTTCCTTCAGAGCAGAAGCCCCGAAGCCTAACAAGATTTACATGTTGGATTGTCCCAATTGTGCTGACTTCAGTGCGGAATTGCTTCTCTCCTTGGCTGATGCTTTCAAGTTTCTTGACCGCAATGACCGTTGAATCAGGTAAAATCCCTTTGAAAACAGAACCAAAACCCCCTCCCCCCAATTTCTCCGAGAAATTCTTGGTCACATTTTGCAAGTCTCTGTACCCAAATGCCACCAATGATCCCTCTACTGCTTTTGCTGTTCCAATTGCTCCCCTCCTTCGCCTAAAGATTACAAATGCAATAAGGCCTACAAGAATTGCTATCCCCGCAACTGAACCCAGGACTACACCTATAATAATTGCCTTACTGTTTCTAGAATTGGGTAACTCGGAAGCTGCAAGTTTGAGATATAGAGTTCCTCCACTAGTGTCAGCGCTTGTGAGTTGTTGCAGATTTAAGAGATCTCCAATCCAAATTGAACAATGGTCGCCATAAGCATAAGCAGTGCAAGAGCAGTTATTCAAGCAGGTTGATTCACATTCTGATGAACTTCCAACTGCCACAGTTTGTGGATGATCAGGCAATTTCATGTTGGGCATTTCCAAAAACTTGTCCCTCTTACCATTAGCAAGACTATCATTCCCACACTGCAATCTGGTTTTTCTTGCACACCCAGCTGAAAAATCTGACAAATTCCAACTGTTGCTGGAGCTAACCTGAAAACCCTTCAAGCAACTACAAAAAGGCAAGGATTGCTGGTTGCATATACCAAAAGGTCCACAAAAAGCATAAACCTCACATTGTGTCCTTGGTTGAGACCAAAACAAATTCCACTGCTTGGTACTTTCCAACCATGAAAGCTGCTGAATCTGCCCCGATATATCCATCACAAATCGAGATATAATAGAAGGATCATAAAGCGAATAGGTGAAATAGCTCTCATTTTCATTTGAAACATAACTGAAGTTGTAAATATAATTGGCTCTCATCTCGGGAACCCAACTGAAAATTTTTCCATCCCAAGGTCCACTGTTCCAGTATGGTACAGACTTATTCCATCGAATAATATAGGAACTGGTATTTTGCTGTAGCTCAAGAGCGAAGAGTCCTGGTGCAGGATTCTCAGAATTCTTCCATGAAATAAGATGCATATTTTGTTTGGTTTTATTGTTGTATGCTATCTTACCACCAGGAAGCCATGTATGGGTTGGATTATCAAAACTCTGCCACAAAAGTTTTGATGAATTAGCAGACCCATCTCTCAGCACAAAATTTCCATCATCTAGAAGCACAGCTTCTAGAGGACCAGAGCTCGTAGAGTTCAAATTTGTTGACCAAATTGGAATTTGAGACTCATTGAACAGAACTAAATTACCATCTGAGATTCTCAATTCAGAAGAACTTCTATCAGAGACTGGCGTCTCTCTGTTTGCCACCCAAACTATGGTTCTGAGAGAGACTTTCTTGTACCACATGCCTATATAGTAGTTAGAACGAGAAGAGTTACCTTGTGTGAAGAAACCGAGCTCAAAGTTCCCACCGTTAGAGATAATAGTTTGGTCACCAGAGAGAGATTGGTTTGCAGAGATGGTGTCAGCTCCAAGGGAAAGATGATTGTTGAGAGATAGGCAGATGAAGAGAAAAGAAAGCATCATAGGCCATGGATTCTTCTTGTAATCCATGGCTGCACAGAATTTTGCAGAGAAGCTATTCTAGATATTTTGAGGGACACACAATTTTTACTTTGAAAGAGAGAACAAATGAATGGATCTAGAATTCGTTTCTAGATACTGATGGCTGCCAAGCCAAGTTAGTGGAAGGCTTTGTTTTTTTTTCCTTTTTTTATTTTAGAAACAAATACACGGAAAAGGAGTTCTAACCCAATAAGTTAGTGAAAGTTAAAAGCAGCGGTTATCGGTAACAAAGTCAACGAACCATTTTGAACTGACCACCATGCCCTTCATTCTTAGTTTTTTTGTTGTCTTATGTTATATGGTAGCGCCGACTGTGACATTTTTGATGTTAAACAAAAAGAAAGAAAAGGCTATTTCCTTTTTGCCTTTTTGGTGAGTTTCACGAGGCACTCCCTTCAGCACCATGGATATGGGGGGTTGCACATTTTTTTTTCTTTTTTCTTTTATTTTTATTTTCAGAACCATGGAGGGTTGTACAATTAATTGTGAAAGTAAGCAGCCGATATAGGTGTCTTTTTTTTTTTTTCTTTTTTTTTTTAAGAGAAAATGAAACTACCAAAAAAAATAGGAAATATTTTTAATATAATTAATATATAATGTACAATTGCAAAGCAACATCGGAAAAAGGTTTTCATGTGTTAGAGCATCTCTAATAATTTCTCCAAATTTTTGTACTATTAAGAGAGTGAACATGACATTTGTCTTTTATCTACTTACTTTTTTAAATATATTTTCTAACAGTTTCTCTATACTTTTTCTATCTCATTTAAATATTATTTCTTCATTATTTATTTATTCTTTCTTCAATCTTTTTTTATTCTTTTTTAATCTTTCTTTATTCATTCCCAATAACTATATTTTTCAAATTCCTAATAGCTATATTTTTAAATTCCCAATGGTAACATTTTCAAATAGTAATATTTCTCAATAGTCATATTTTTCAAAAAGACTTGATAATTTTTTTTTTTTTTGAACCAAGACTATATAAACTTTATTCATTTGAGGAAACCAAACGTACAAGTAAATTCAATATGAGAAGACAAATTGAAGAAAAATTTCAAATTACAATAAATACTAAAGACATAAAAATTAATGTGAGCATAAAACTTAAAATTAGAAAATCCTATGACTTCACTATATGATTGCCACAAATGCTCAACAAGATTTCATTGGAGTTAAGAATGAGTTTCTCTATTTCTAATTTTTTTCATGGGCTACAATGAACGCCGTAAAATTGACTAAATTCTTCTATAGGCTCGTGAGACATTGTTATAGGGATGGTTTCAAGCACTTGTTCATAATCAAAGTCTTCTGCTCTGTTGGCATCACGTTCATCTTCAATTATCATGTTATGCAATATTATGCATGCCTTCATAATGTAATCAAGTGCCTCTGTTCTCCAAAGACGTGCAACCCACACACAATTTTGCAAATCGTACTTGAAGCACTCCAAATACACACTCTACATCCTTCCTTGTTGACTCCTGAGTTGTAACAAAAAGACTTCTCTTTCTACCTTGTGGAGTTGGGATTGTCTTTACAAAAGTGGACCATGGAGAATATATACCAACAGCAAGATAGTATCTCATTGTATAATCATGACCATTGATTGAGTAATTCACTAAACGTGCACGACTTTGAGTGAGCTTGGTCCAAAAACGATGTCATTTATGATGTCATTTACCTTCAATCATTCAACGACACCTACCTAGCTCCAACACTAATGTCCCATTCAATCCTAACCCATACGAGTTAACTACAACAAAGGAAGGAGGCTTGCATTTTATATTGAGTGAAAATGACAATTAAAATTTTGATGATAAGGTCAGAAGTTATGGACTTGTGGATTGTGTAAATGCTGTGATTGACTGTGAGTGTTTGATTTGTGTATTTTGTTTTAAAATTAAGAAGAAAGAGATAGACACATTTTATATCAAATTTTATTCTACAATATTCCTCCAAAGTTTTTTTTTTCATTCCTTGAACTAAATAATTATAATGGATACGTGTATGTAATTTATAATTGTTTCCTCTTATGATGAACTCATTACTAACAATGTTTTATAACAATTATGCTAAAATATATGTATGTTCAACATTCTCCAAAAGCATCTTAAATAAAACATTACAACATTATCCGTGTATCACACGGGCAAGCAACTTACTAATTTATTAAAAACCACACATTATAAAACAAAAATCATTAATACCAATATTTCATTTAGCGTCCCTTTAGGCCTCGTTTGGGAGGAGCGAATGGAATTGAATGAAAATGAATGAAAAAAATAATTTTAGAATATTCTTCCCTTCCCTTGTTTGGGAGTTTTAATAGAGGAAATGGAAAGTCCATTCTCTTATTTGGGAGTTTATGTAGGAGGGAATGAAATGGGTAGAAGGGAACACTCATTCCTCTCTATTCCCTTAAAACATTTTCATTCCCCCCAAAATTGGGAGGGAATGGAATTAGATTTAATAATTTTTTAATTAAAAATCCCAAAATACCCTTATATATTCAACCCTTTATTTTAAAATAGGGGTCTAATAGTAATATTGTCATAAAATGATTCCATTTCATTCCTTCCATATTGCTCCCAAATAAGATTACTTAAATTTCATTCATTTTCATTCCTTTATTTTAAAACATCCAATCAAGGTTACTTAATTCCATTTCATTCCATTCTTTTCCATTTCTTTCTTTTACTTAAGTACATTACATTCCATTCCATTCATTTCCATTCCTTTATGATCATTCCATTTCATTCCCTTATGAACTCTCAAACGGAGCCTTAGTCAAAAACTCATTACTCATAAAATAATGGCCATTTAAAAAAAAAAGTTACGACAAATATCAAGACTAACTATTTTATATCATTCTATTAGTATATAACAAATATCAGTCATGTCAACGAGTGCCCTTAGGGCAATGGCTAGTAATCCATTTTAGGAAAGTTTTAACATCACTTTTATAAGAAATAGAAAAACCTGTCAAAACATTAATTGCTTTTTTTTCTTTTCCCATAAAAGCTTTCTTTAAATGGATTATTAACCATTACCCTAAGAGCATCCATTAGTATTTCCCAACAAATATATAAGTTGACCATAAAATTTAGAATTTATAATCCAATGCATCATTGTTAGGAGTGTTCACTAAATTGCACAACTGCACTTAAACCAATCAAAATTGCCAGTAATATGGAGTAACTACACCGTCGCATATATATATATATATATACTTTATATTTTATATATATATATATATATATATTAATAATTTAATATTATATGAAGTATGTGGCTAGCTCAACATTAGCGTGTTCCAATTTTACGTTAAAAACAATTTCGTTTTGGTTAATTACAAAATCAAAACTTCAAAATTTCATTCACTTCTTCATCTCACACTCTCACTCTTCTCTTTCAATACACTCATTCACTTTCAGCTTCTCTCAAGTATAACATTGGATATGAAAGTTCAAAGAGTGTATAAAACACCCTTGAACGTTTAGACCCCCAAATACAAAATAACCAATTCAAGTTTTATGACAAACAACTAGTATACGAAAAATGAACATAAGCTATAAACAGAATTGGAAATCAATCTAAGTCAATTATAAATCACATCCACAGCAGAAAATAAAAGGCAAAGATAAAGGGAAGGAAGATGCAAACACAAGGACAACACACGATGTGTTATCGAAGAGGAAACCGAAGTCCTCGACGTAAAACTTCTCCGCCGCCCTCCAATCGGTAAGTAATCCACTAGAAAATGTAGTTGGGATACATGAACAGCAATAGACCCTCCAAGCCTAATCTACCCAGTGTACCTAAGCCCTCCAAGCTTCTTGTTTCAACGAGGTTGCGCCGAACCTATTTCTTTTCTAGCTTCTCGGATTCCGCTACTTGACCATAGCATCAACCAATGTAGATTGGTTCCTTCCTAATTGGTTCCTTCCTAACTGCTTCCCAGAACACCAAACAACCCTCTCATAGTAATGGATATGGTGAGAAAATGTTTTGGTAAAAAGACCTCTTAAGGGTTTAACAATGGAGAGGAAGAGAGTTGAGGAATTTGAAGAGTCTCTTATGTGAAGATTGTGGATGAATCAATCTTGTATAACACTAGGGTTTCTCTCTCAAAATTCTCTCTGGAAGCTCTCTTTCTTTTGTGGGTATAAGGGGTATTTATACTAGGGTGAGAATGGAATGTGAAGAGTCAGGTTTTTCAAAACAGGGCTGGCTCGTGGCTTGACTGAGTCGCGAGTTCCAGCCGCGAGGTAACTGAATGGTCCTATTTTGTCCTGTAGTGCTCTAGCTAGCATGACGCTTCAACTTCTAGCATGCTTGGCACGTGTGTTGCTTCTGGTGGCTTGAAACCACGAGTCACCCGCGAGATCAAGTCGCGAGTCTCTATTTTCTTGCACACTCTTGAGCATTTCAACACTCTATCTCACTTACTATCCTTACAACAATTCCACCTAAATACAGGGTTACTAAATGCTGAAATACAAGCAAATTCGGCATGGAATAAAGCCAACAAGATGGTTGATTAAATTCAACTTTACAATCTCCCCTTTTGGCTATTCCGTGACAAAACCCTACAACAGACTCTAGACTTAACATGTGAGTTGGGAACAGTTGAGCAAAACTCACTCATACCTAACTCTAGAAACTGTGAAGCTCTTAAATCATAGGAACATGAAACTCCTGAAACACAACAATATACCATGATCATTGTATGCAGAAAAACATGAAATGCATATGAAGCAGGTAATATGTGATCAAGCAAAGATGGAGTTAAGAACAAACCATGGCTTGATCAACAAAGTAATCACTACAATGTAGTGACCACAATGCTCATTCACACTTGGAATGAACACTTGAACAAACAAGCTAACAAGCTCAATGCAAGTCACTTGCATGCCCAACACTCAACCAATGCACAATACACTGAGTATATGCATCTAGGAACAATCCTACAAGGACACAAGAGTGACAGTACTTAACAAAAAAATGCATGACATTTAGTTAAAAGTACTGATTTAACAAAGTATAAAAGGCTGCATAAAGCATGGTACAGACCATAAAGCCTACAGATAAAGAACATAAACCCTAAAAGCTTACAGAAGCAACATGGGTACAAACACATTAAAAACAGAATAACATCAACAATATATATGTGTTATGAGTTAGAATCTAACATACACCAAAACCACAGTGTATCAAACCCATAATATAAACCTATAAGATAAAAGGTAAGACCAAAACAAAAGTATGTGTACTCCCCCTATTACTATGCACATTTCCCTTTGAGCTTTCTCCCCCTTACTATATGCTCTCCCCCTTTTTGGCATGAATAGCTAAAGGTTGTCATCTAACTTTTGTTGAATAGCGTCTAGCTGATTCTCCATGGTTTCAAGTCGCATTTGAACATGGTTGTTGGTGGAGTAGAGAAGTGCCACCATTTCCTCAATGCGTTTCTGAATGCTTTCAAGCAAACTACCCACTCTATCAGTTTAAGGATCAGACTGTACTTACGGAATGCTAGTTTGTTGAACTTCAGGGATGACACGCGAAGTAGGTGTGGTATGCACATGTGTCTCTAACTCAAGAGCAGACGGAGTAACCAGAGAGATGTGTGCACCCTTTGGTGTTTTAGATGAATGACTTTTATTGGCTTGTAGAGTGAACATGGAAATTGGACGCAGACGAGTCATCATTTTTCCATCTGAGGGAGGAACAATACCTTCACGAAGAATGATCTTCATGATGAGACTGCAAAATGGAATACATCCTCGAGTTGCAGATCGAGCCGCGGTCTTCCTTATGGTTTGAAAGATGTGGGCACAGATATCAATGGGAGCTCCTGTAATAAGATCACAAAGGAATTGAGCTCTTCCAAGATTGATGAAGGTAGTGTTGGACAGTGGGTAGAGATTAGAGAACATGATCAGCTTTAGTGTTGTCAACTCTGGTGCAAACTTGGCGGTGCTTATGGATGTGCCTGTACTGGATACTTCATGGTCAGGTCCTAGAACTTGTAGAATGTCTTGAGTCTCTGGAGTTCGATCATCATACGGAGTTAGATCCACATCCGTAGGTCTAGTGATGTGGAGAATTTCGGCTATGGAGTTTGGGGTGATGATAAATTCCTTTCCTCTTACCCCGCAAATTAGCTAAACTCCAAGATCACTTGAATTAGAGTAGCATTCCTTAACCAGTTCATCCATTGGATCGTCAAAATTCCCAAATAAGTTTGCCCACCAATCTCTTGGCTCAAAGATTCGAGGGATAAAAGTGGTCCCTAAGGTGTCAAACTCAACCACCCGTTCCACTATAGGAGATGCCCTGTCAAAAATGTTTGAGTAGATGTGTGAGGTAAGCGGGGTTCTAAACCTCTCCAAATTGGAGTCTTGAGACGACTGAGATGAGAGTCGAGTCCTTTTAGCAACTAGGGTTGATGGATCATCAATTACAATGTTTTTGCCCTTAGAGGATCGACGAGACATCTGCAAGAGAATAAGCACACAACAATGAACCAAAAAACAGCACCACAAAGGACAAATATCAACTTGATTAGATTCAAATAAGAATGTAAACCATAGATATCACACATAATTACAAACATAAGTCAGGACAATATAGAATGAGGTAGGTGCATCAAAATGGTGAAAGTGCAATAGAGCACAGAGTAAGACAAACTTATAGATAACTGTTAATAAGACAATCTACCATGAGTATGATATGCACAGATCAAGTACAGTAGAGAAATAAGGAAGAATAGCACAAATTAGACCCAAAAACAACAATATGAAAAAAATGAGAACCGCATACAACCAAAATAGAGCAAATGGCAGTGGGACATAACATACTGAAAATGGAATGATTTAAAGTAATACCCTCAAGACAGAAGCACACATATGTTATGTCAACATAAAAACACAGAAATATAAGGTAGGCAATCCAAAGTCACAGACACATTTAAACTCTCATACTCACAAACAGAGTAAAACACAGAAAAACACCAAATCCATTTACCAAATGAGTATGAAAACCAAAAAAAGCCAAAGCACAGAACAAAGATTAGCACAATGTGACCAACAATATGAAACTAGATGAAATCAGTATCAAACACAACCAACCATACCCAGCAATCTAAGAGTAAAATGTTCAAACACAGTATGACACAAAATACAGTATCAACTCAAAAGGCAAGAAAATAATACTCAAAACATAACATATGAAATGAGGAAGAGAGGACCCATACCTTTTCTTGATGATTTTGAGAAGAAATGAAGCAACAATGGAGTTCGAAGTGGGTTACACGAAGCGTTTGGGAAGTTACAGACAAAAGAGAAAATGAACAGTCACAAAAAGTTCGAGGGAAAACTGAAAAAGATTTTAAAAACTGCCCTCACTATGCAAAACATGTGTTTTTCGCGACTGAGGTAAGTCGCCAGACACACCTGCCAAAACACTTCAAGTTAAAATTTTTGAAAAAATTTCTAACTGTTTTTCGTGACTGGTTGTCTCACTCACGAGGGAGTCATGAGCTGAGCCACGAAAATCTATGTCTACCCCTCGCGACTAGACCTTCCACTTGCGAACAAGTCGCCAAAATTGACCCGCGAGCTCGCAACTGTGGCAAGCGACTTGACTTACCTGCGACTGAGTCGCCAAAACAGGGCAACACTGTTTTTTGAAATTTTCAGTTTTTGAAGAACAAAATACTTTCCAAAAACACCTAAAACACTCAAAAATCTTTTTGAGTTTGAATCAACAAACATTGAGCATGTGAAAACACATTTCATCAAGTACAATCACACAAATGAATATGACATTCATTGAACATAAACTTGTGTGTTGTGTGTGGGTATCAACAATGAGATAGTCCTTAGTCTAATGTGAAACTTCAATGATCAATTCAATCAAGGCATATACAATTAGCACTAGATCATGTGACCCATCTCAATTATAGAAGTCTGCATCTATGACCCCCCACAAGACTTGATTACATAATTTGGAGCTTTACATTTGACTCCACTTTCAATCATAACATTTGATTTTTTTGAGACAATCACCTCTCATTGTGAGAATGATGTTTGATATTTCACCTTGATGAGATAGCCTTTGGCTTTTTGAATAAACATTCACTTTAATTTTTGGTCACTTTCCCTTTAACCTAGTCGAATACTAGTATGTGCGACAGGCTTTTGCAGCTCAATATCTCTTTTCATTTGGAGATTTACATTTGGTGAGCTCTTTTTAGCAAAAACAAAAATAAAGAGTGGGAAGATATATAGACACAAGTCTATGTATGTCTCAAAATCAACATAACCATTCACTAATCATTCATGACAAGTTTGAAGATCTATTTACAACAGTCACATAGATTTCAAGATTTCTTCCATAGTGATAAGAATGCAAAGAAACAAGCTACGCTCGTAAATGCACAAAGCCATTAGCACAAAGGTACAAGGCAAAACAAGTTTTAAGACAAAACTCAACAATGTCGATCAAACTTTTTGATTTTCTACTTTTTATGCGGTTTTTGGATTTTTGACACATAAGAAGGAAAAGATTGATCAAAAACAACAAAAAGGAATAAACTATAGAATGCAAAAATAAACAAACACATTTCAACCAACACAATCAAAAAGCAAACAACCAAACTAAGTCACACAGCATAGGAAGTATTGATGCATGGACATGTTGTAATGCTTATGCATGAGTACCCTTTTTCACCCACAAGTCACTTGCGTTTGGGGTGATTTCCTTATAGGATTGGGTACAAGAGTTAGGGTTTTCAAACCTTCGTGTGAAGCTTTCCAAGCAGTTGGTGAAAGCACCAATCATCTTCATCACGTCCATCATTCCGGTATCACCACTTTGATCTCTTGATGGTTCACCAGCCCAATTTCTCCTGTCATTTCTAGGTCCTCGTGACCTTGGAGTAGTTGCATTATTCATTGCTCTCAGCTTTTGACAATTTGGTCGAGTATGCTCCTGAAGTTCGCAATGATGACACACATAGTTCGATTTAGGACCACTTTGTGATCGTGGATGAGACTTGGCTCGAGATTTAGACCTGCCCATAGATTGATTACGAGGGTTGTTCAACATCCGTTGGTTCTCCACATTCCTCTTCTCCTCAATCTTGGGCTTCTCAGCAGTAGGGCCAACTTCAGCTGACTCTTTGGCCTTTATAAACTTCACTTCTTTAGTGATATTGCCAGATGAGCTACTCCCTCCGGTATATCCCAACCCGGATTTGTCTGAAAAGCTCTTTTGTGATGAAATAACATCATCTAGCTTTTTAGTGGTAACCCTCTCTATTTTAGCATTTGCTTGCACAACCTCTTACTCAAGAAATCTCACTTTCGTGTAGGCTTTTGACAGCTCACCATTCAGTGTTTCTATCTCACATTTAGCCTCCTTATAGCGAATTAGGAGACTTTTATAGTCCTCCTCTGCCTTCTTCATTTTTCTCACAGCTGCCTTGGCCACCCTTGTGTACTCACTCGACTTCTCCAAGAGTGAGTTATAATTCTCTTGAAGATTGGCTGTGCTTTCATCTTCTTCAACATCTGATTCTTCAACAACTCCCAATGATTCTTTATCACTATGTTCTCCAAGTTCTCGTACAAGCAAATTCAACTCGTTTGAAGACTCAACATGGGCAATAGTCATAAAAGCTGAATAATTCCCTTCTCCGTCACAACTTTCCTCAGAATCTGAGTCGGATGAATCCGAGTCACTCAATGTCGTGGCATACACTTTGCCTTTCGATTTCAAATAATTCGGACATTCTTTCTAAAAGTGTCCATGCCCGTTGCATTCAAAACAAGTGACACCTTGTGTAGATTGGGATTCTTTTCCATCTTTCTTTTTGAATTCCCTTTTCTCTCTTCTTGAACTTTGGAATTTTCCTTTGTCACCAAATTTACCATTATTCTTAAATTTCAAGAATTTTCGGAAGTTTTTCACCAGGTATGCAACATCTTTGTCAACCACATCCTCATCCGATGATTCATGGACTTCCGACTTTTCATTAATGGTCTTAAGAGCTAGAGATTTGCTCTTCCGTTGAGTGGGCAGCGACATTTCATAAGTCTGAAGAGAACCAATCAGCTCTTGGATTTTGATGTCAAGGTCCTTACTCTCTTCAATCGCTGTCACTTTGGCACGAAAACGTTCCGGCAATGATCGAAGGATCTTCCTTACAATTTTAGAATCCTCCGTTTTCTCTCCCAAATTGAACTTGCTGACAACCACCTCATTTAGCTTGCTATAGAAAGAGTCAAAGGACTCATCCTCACTTATTTTTAGCTCCTCAAACCGAGTGGTCAGCATCTACAGCTTGGTATCTTTCACTTTCTTCGTTCCTTCGTAGGTGGTCTCCAATATCTCCCATGCTTCTTTGGCAACGGTAATGTGAGAAATCCTATGAAACTCATCTGGAGACATACCACAGAAAATTGCATTAAGTGTTTTACTGTTAGCATTAGATGCAGCAAGTGCTGCCTTATCCCATGTGGATTTGGCTTCCTCAGGCCTGGTCCAACCTATATCAACAGTATCCTAAACTGATTCATCAATGGAACATAGAAATGCTCTCATGCGAACCTTCCAAAAAACATAATTACTACCATCAAAATATGGAGATGCATTTAGGGATTGAGACCGATCCATCTCAATAGGGAGTCAAGGATTACACTATGGTAATAAAACCACTATAAGTGTACCCGCTCTGATACCAAATGAAAGTTCAAATAGTGTATAAAACACCTTTGAACGTTTAGACCCCCAAATACAAAATAACAAATTCAAGCTTTATGACAAACAACTAGTGTGTGGAAAATGAACATAAGCTATAAACAAAATTGGAAATCAATCTAAGCCAATTATAAATCACATCCACAGCAGAAAATAAAAGGCAAAGATAAAGGGAAGGAAGATGCAAACACAAGGACAACACACGATGTGTTATCGAAGAGGAAACCGAAGCTCTCGGCGTAAAATCTCTCCACCGCCCTCCAAGTGGTAAGTGATCCACTAGAAAATGTAGTTGGGATACATGAACAGCAATAGACCCTCCAAGCCTAATCTACCCAGTGTACCTAAGCCCTCCAAGCTTCTTGCTCCAACGAGGTTGCGCTGAACCTATTTCTTTTCTAGCTTCTCGGATTCCGCTACTTGACCATAGCATCAACCAATGTAGATTGGTTCCTTCCTAACTGCTTCCCAGAACACCAAACAGTCCTCTCACAGTAATGGATATGGTGAGAAAAGGTTTTGGTAAAAAGACCTCTTAAGGGTTCAATAATGGAGAGGAAGAGAATTGAGGAATTTGAAGAGTCTCTTATGTGAAGATTGTGGATGAATCAATCTTATATAACACTAGGGTTTCTCTCTCAAAATTCTCTCTGGAAGCTCTCTTTCTTTTGTGGGTATAAGGGGTATTTATACTAGGGTGAGAATGGAATGTGAAGAGTCAGGTTTTTCAAAACAGGGCTGGCTCGTGGCTTGATTGAGTCGTGAGTTCCAGCTGCGAGGTAACTGAATAGCCAGTTGTCCTATTTTGTCCTGTAGTGCTCCAACTAGCATGACGCTTCAACTTCTGGTATACTTGGCACGTGTGCTACTTCTGGTGGCTTGAAGCCGCGAGATCAAGTCACGAGTCTCTGTTTTCTTGCACACTCTTGAGCATTTCAACACTCTATCTCACTCACTACCCTTACAACAATCCCATCTAAATACAGGGTTACTAAATGCTGAAATAAAAGCAAATTTGGCACGGAATAAAGCCAACAAGATGGTTGATTAAATTCAACCTTACAGGATAGATGGATCTTTTTTTGCATTCATATTTATTTAAATAATTTCTTATTAGGTTTGTAATTTATTTCATTCTTGCTTTAGACTTGTTTCCATTGTGGTTGTGATAATTGAAACTAGTAGGCATGACTAGCAATGTATATGGTACACTGTTATGGACCTTATGGTTGTTGCCTGTTAAGCATTTTTGTGTTACAGATTATATTTGTTTAAATGGTTTACTATCATGGATTTTTTTTTTTTTTTTTTTTTTGTATATATTTATGGTACTTTTTTGTTTTCATCAACCTATCATTGATTTTTTTTTCTTGTATATATTTGTGTTACTTTTTTTGTTACAAGGTTATTTATTTTATTTTATTTTATTTGAAACTTATTGTCATATTGTCATGGTTATTAATAGTAAACTATTAATTGGTCATGACATCTCTAAAAATATACGAAATCAAAAGCAACCAAGTCGCACCTTATACACCACTCCACATCACACCGCACATGTGACCACAAAATTAAGGTGTGGTGCAGTGAAAGTTTTGGCCAAACTGCATGGCAAAGTGTTATGTTAAAAATGACCCAAAACCACACTGAAGCACATTGTGAACACTCCTAATCATCATTAAGCTCAATGAACAAGTAATGGGTCCTTGGAACTCAAATTAAACATATGATGTTGAGCATGGTGAAAAACAATTCATCAGCTGTGGCATCCCTCCAAGTTCAATCACTTACAACAAATTATTCATTCTCTATTTTCAGCTTCTAAAAAAATAAGGTATCCAAAATTGGAAGGAATGGTATCCGTACTAGGCAGCCCTTTTAAAAACTTTAGTATGTCAAAATAACATTAAAAAAATGTAAAATATACTAAGGGAGAAAGTTTAGCTCCCTATTTCTCTATAACCCACCATGTGGCTATTGAAAAGACAATTCACATATAGTTTTAGTCAAATATTTTTTTTAATGAGTCGTGTGATTTATATATATATATATATATATATATGTGTGTGTGTGTGTGTGTGTGTGTGTAAAATTTACAAAAAATCCAATGAGATTCTACAATTGAAGTCCAATTTTGCATCATGTATCCTAAAATATTTATTTTTAGAGAAAGATTTATTTTTTAATTTTAAAATCAAATATGGGACCACATCATAAATATCTATTCAAGTGAGTTATTACGTACAAAAACCTAAGAGTATAAAATTAATGAATATAAAAAAATTTAAAAAATGGACAATTTACATTTTCTACCTAATAATATTCTTACAAGACTTTTTAAAAAGTTAAAAAAATTACTATCAATAATATTTAAATTATATATGTAAAAATTATATTATCTTTTAAGTATATTAATGCATATGCATGAGATTACAAGCTAGTATATATTAATAGGTAAAGCATAGAGAAAGTCCAATTAGAATATCAAATTAAAGTCCAATTTTGCACTATGTGTCCTAAATTATTTACTTTTAGAAAGAGTTTTATTTCCTAATTTTAGAATCAAATGTGGAAATACATCATAAATATTCATTCAAGTAAGTTATTGAGTACAAAAACTAAAGATTTTAGAATGAATAAATTGTATATAAAAAAAAAAAAAGAGTGCTTCACAAATAACAAAATCAAGAAGTAATAAAAAAATAAAAATAATCATGGACAGTTTACATTTCATACCCAATAATATTCTTACAAGACTTTTTAAAGAGTTAACAAAATATAATAATGACTATCAATAGTATTTAAATTGGTTGGTTCCGGTTTCAAAAAAAAATTATATATATATATAAATTATATTATACATATTTTGTATATCTTTAAGTATATTCATACATATACATAGAATTACAAATTAATTTAAATAATACACTGTGATAGTTTTATAAATTGTCATAAAGATGATTAAAAGAGATTTCTTCAACTTGGTATGTAGCTAAACTTTTTCTAGAGTAAGCTACTAATTACCTCTGTAAAGGAAAAAAAGAAAACTCGATCCCATCAAACTACTCTCTACGTAATATACTCATCTAAAATTTTGGGAAAATTGATATTGTTATCAAGCAAGAAGGAAAAAAAAAAAAAAAAAAATTATCATATCCTCCTTAATATTTCCCATTAAAAAAATAAAAATAAAAATAAAAAATCCTTTGGCATTTTGGTCATTTGGAGGAGATTGGGTTCCTCGTGGTGGCCCTAAGTCAAACCTCGTGTTCACCGAAGTGCATAAAGTCAAAATATTGCTTTCAAATCCCACTGTAAAGGCAGCTTTAAAAAAAATAAATATGGCTCGGTCAAACATAGAAATATAAAAAACATAAAATCCTTCCCCACTGCCTACAAACATATGAACTATTTTTTTCTGTTTTTCTTCTGAGAAGGATTTACATGTGACCAATCAAATGGTTAATGATTAATTGTGGTGCTAAAAATATGTATGACTTGGTCAGCCACGAGCTACAAATTTCATTTTCCATTTTCAGAATTGTCCTATCTCTGGGTCCATATCATATAATATGAAGCTTCATTTGGGTAAAAATACAATAAAGACACACCATATATTCACTTTTGACTGAATCAAACAAACAAATTCAATCAACAATTCAAAGCCATCAAGATCAAGGATGAGCCAAAAACTACATAAATTTCGTTGGGGACCAATTAGTTTATGGGTTACCTTAATTAGTGTGCTTAGAGTAATAATTAATAAATTATAATAAAAAAGTTTTAACATTATTGTTATAAAAAAATTAAAAATTATCAAAATTAATTACTTATATTTTTAAAAATAATTTATAAATTAATGTGCTGAGGTTATCTATTAACATGATTCTTGGCTTATTACTACGAGAGCCGACAAAGCAACATGAGCATACCGTCTAGAAAAACACGAACTTATCATTTTCGCACAGAAAAATCAATGAGCTTGTGGCTGGTTGGTGGGATAAATTAAATAGGTTAACGTGGCAAGTGGAAATTAATGTGTGCCGTTGAACCGTTCAAATCAAAACCAAACTTTTTTATTACTTCAAAGATATCCTACTGTAAGTAAGTCTGAAACTGTAAGGTTTACCTATCACTCATCAATCAGCTCCGCTTATGTTTGAAGGTTATATCTTGACCGTTGACGGTGGTCAATTTTAGGTACTAGGTTTTCCCATAACACTGACAAGTCGCATTGATTTTTATTTACAGCAATAGATTTTTGTATTCAATGTAAAACTTGAACTTTCTTTTTATTTTTTTTTAAAGACTTGAAAGTTTGAAAACTCAACCCAAGATCTGATGTTATTCTTGTTCAGAAAAGGCGATAAAAGAGAATATTTGTGTTTTCTAGTGTGTGTTTGACAGAGAATGTGGAAAAATGAAATAATAAATATTAAATTATTATTAAAAATAGAAGATAGAAATGTAAAGACAATTTTGTATTTTCCTTTTTATTAACATTTTATTTCTTCTTTTTCTCAATTTGAGAGGTAAAAGAATGGTGTGCTTAAATGGAAAACTCTATCTACTCTATTTTCCTACTTCTTTTTCACTCTAAATAGACAATAAAAATTTACATTTTCTCTCTCTTTTCCTTAGATGAGTTTTTTTTACATTCAATTATTTTATTTATTGTGTGAAAGTACAATTATACCTTTAAAACATTATAATTCAAAAGCATATTTTCAATTATGATGAAAATATATTGAAAATTACTCTTTAAAACACTTTAGAAACAATTACCACACGTTTAGCAATTTTGTTGAAGAGTTTTAAGGACCCCTTTTTAAAATTGAAAAATGACTTTAAGCTGAAGTTGTAATTTCGAGTTTTAACACCAAAACTAATAGAAACAATGAATTCGCATAGATGTTTATGCTTACTTTTTAAAATGACACTCATGACTAAAACTCTACCTTTATAGTTATACTAAATGAATTATAAATGTTTTTAGTTTCTACTCAAATTACCACATTCATATCGATCTCACACAAGAAAGGTGATCACAATAATCTCCCATTTTCATTGTTTTTATTGACATGACGGTGGATTACATACTCCTTGCTCAAAAGAGAAGACAAGGAGTAGTTATTTTAATCCTCTTATAAATTAGTGGTGGTTTTAAATTAAACCCTTAAATTTTGAGAAGTTTCAATTAAAACCATAAATTTTCTAAATCATTTTTTTATTTGCCCCCTAAATGATGTATTAACAAAAAAATGTAACGAAAATTCATATTATAAAATTCATATGAACATATTGTTCAGGGGCCTTTTTCGGTTGCCTAGCCACGTGTGGTCCGTTAGAGGGATGACCTTACTAGGCCCGGTTTCTTTTTGGGGAGTTGCCTCTGGAACTCAACATTGGGCCATGGGGTCCAATGGCTACCGGTGTATTTTTAAGCCTACAAAACCATTAAAGCCAAAGTCTAAGAATCACGATAATGATCGAATAAATATATCATATGCGTTTGATATAATAGCTTTGATTAGTAATTGTAATAACAGTTGAAATAAGGTAGTATTTATTTTGAGGTAAAGTAATCATGTACTCAATGATGCAAATTTAAAGATATGGAAGTAAAGTCACTTATCTTTGTATGGTTTGTAGCCCCAGCTGTACAGCTTCTGTGAGTTGATAATATCCTAGCAGAGTGACTCCAACGGTAGAGGGATAGTTTGCCATGATAATTTCAAAATTGAATGGGAAAAATGGGTGCAACTGGAGAGAGAGAGAGCATGCCCAGCTGTGTGTAAGGGCTAGTTAAACTTGCCCCTCTTATCATGCACTTAAATGAGTTTTCCCCTTAACAATGCTCTTTTAGTTGTTGTGAAATCATGAATAGTGTTGCCTTCCATGAGAAGGGCTTTTGTATGGAGTACTTGTGCCTTCTAAGAGAAGGGCTTCACGTAAGATGGATTTGTGCCTTCCATGAGAATGACTTTGATATGAGATCTTAGTGCCTTCTAGGAGAAGAGCTTTAGCATTAGAAGTTTATGCCTTCCATGAGAAGGGCTTTCAGTATGAGTGTTTGGTATCTCTTGAGAAGTGTGGAGATGGTAAAGATTTAAATGTTTTTGTGGGATGTAGTATTTATAATATGTATGATATATGGAAGTATGAGAGATATGGAGGTTAAAGATAGTAAAAATATGGGATTATAACCATTGGAGAAGTTGTAGAGATTGCTTTCCAAGATGAAAGATTTTGTAAGAGAAGAGTATGGAGATGTGTTTAGGTATTTGGAGATAGGAGCAGTAAGATAGGTGTAGAAGAGTATTGAGATGTGTTTACACGTAGCAAAATAGTAGAATTTCAGAGTGAGAAAGTATGAGAGTGGAGCTTAGAAAAGTTGTGGTGTGTTATATGTAATGGTGTAGTAAGTGTGTATGAGATTGTGTAGGAGAAGTGAAGAAAGAGATGTTTAAAGATATGGGCAACAAGATATATGTATTTTCAGAATATGAAGAGTGAGATAATGAGTATAAGAGAGTAATAGTATTGTAGTGTGTTTAGCAAAACTACTGGGATTGTATGAAGGCTTATGAATGACATTTATGAGCTAAGGCCTGAAGAGTTTAGTTCCTAATTTTGAAACTAAAAAACTCAGAAGCTTAGAACTTCATTAAGAGCTTAAGAAGATTATTAGAGGGAGAGAGAATAGAGAAGTTTTATGAGAGAGTTTTTTCTTCTCCATCGGTGTCCCCCTTTGAGGTGTTGATGAGGGGCCCTCTTTTGAACTGAGTTAAAGAGGGTATTTTAGCAAATAATCTCAGCCAAAATCTGTTCCAAATAGCAATGAATTTTCAAAGAATCCATCTTAAGATTTGGCCGAAAATGGTATGTTTAGCTTTAAGGTATTCTTGCTGTTTTGGGTAAGAGTTATTGGGGAAAGAGTAGTAGAAAAGGAAAGTATTTTGGCAAGAAAAGGGTAGTTATTTTAGTTGGTTTTGGTTTTAGCCAAATGTGGAAAAATCAGTAATGCTCAGGCTATTGGGTCAGCTATCACAGCTATTCTGAAAAAGTTGTCCCAGCTGTCAGAGAAAAGCTGTGACAACTATCCTGAGATAGCTGTCACAACTATCATAAGACAGCTGTCACAGTTGTCATAAGTTTTGGGCAGAAGCAAAAAAAGGCCAATTGGGTGATTTCAAACTGCTGGAGAGGTCATTTCATGGATTTGGCTGAAAAATGGTAAAATCTCTTTCAAGGATATCTTGCTATTTTGGGTATAGCAGCTGGTTGCTAGGATTTCAGCATTAAATGGCTGATGATATCACTTCCAACCAGGTGTCAAGTGTTGAATACACTGCTGGGGTTCTGCTAGAAATATTTCATTTTTTAGGTGTTTGTGTTTTTGGTTCAAGGCTCTATTACAACACATTTTTAGCAAGTAATAGAAGGATTGGTTGAAAGTTAATGAAACTTTAGAGATTTAGTAAAGGCCTCATTGTGTTATGACATAATCTTGGTGAGCAAGAAGAGTATTTAATGCTTTGCCCTATCAACTGGCAGAGAAATATATGGTTTGATTGTGGCAAACAGCAGCTAGGTATTAGAGATATCATGAATATTTTGTATATAGTTGGAGATTAAAGATAGCTAATCAGATTAGGCCTTGTGTTTAAGTTGGATTTTAGCTGAAAGTAATAATGTAGTTTATGAAGAATAATATAATAAAGTTTCTAAATTCGTATAGCAACAATTAGGGATTGAATGAACAGTTATTTTCTCAATAGTTAGATGGCTGGAGATATTAAGTATTTGTCACATGATGAATATTAAGTTCTAGGAAAAGAGCAATAGAGAATTTTATCATTTTAAGTGCTATTTTATAAGAAATGCTTACCATATGTTACCCGCTACACAGGGACTCATAAGAGTTTAGGGAGTTGGAGATGACACTCCAAGCAACATGTCTCTTTTATTAACTTTAAACCACTAGAGCTTTATTGAACATACCTTTTGGACCTCCAAACCACGTCTCCCAAAGTTTCCCCAAAGAGACTTATGAGCTTGGATCATAAGCCAAAGATGAGATGACGTATCTTGGGTTTTGTTGTCATTTTGTGTAAATATGGGCTCTTGTTGAAGAAGCCGCTTGCCATGAGTGTAAGAGAGGTAATATGGGCCGTGAGCTTTGATTCATTGTTTAAGCCCAATCCATATATTGATGTTGATGATGTCATGGGGTTATGATCCCAATTGATGAAGAGGAAATGTGGACCATGGATCTGCCTCTTGAAGTAAGGATCTCGTGGGCCATGTGAGCCCAATCCATGTAGTTGAATGAGATATGAGCTTATTTTGGGTTTTAAATAGATTTACCCAAAAAATCAATAATATGTTGATCTGGCATAGGTTGCTAATGAAGTAGTGCCACATAGGGCGAAAAAAGAGTCCTCAACACATATCCTGTAAGGACGTAGTTTGAGTCCTTTGCCTAAAAAGTAAGTGGATCTAAGCCCAATGAGCCCAATACAATGACTTTGTAGAGAGTGGGTTGGAAAATTAGGTTCTAATGAGTTGGGTAGCAATTATAATGGATCCAGATGACAATAAAGTAAAAGTAGACTGGTTTTATCTAAAGTAAATCGCCCTCGGCACAGTCCGAGGAGATCAGTTCTTGTATATATTACTTTGAAATTAGTTACAAATATAGTTCTAAATGCTACAGTGTTTCTTTCTTAATTCTCCGATCCTTTTCTCTTAGGGCCTCCCTCCTATTTTATACTATCTCCCTTTTCTCATCTTTACCCTCCACGTGGACATTGAATTGCTTGGGTTAATCCTTGTCCCATTAGCACCCTCCTGAAGTCTTTAGGGGTAGTTGTAAGGCTGAAAAACACTTTTCAGATATCAGTTCCTCATTAATGCGGCTAGAGAGTTAGCTACAGAGCATTCAATGCGGTTGTAGCAACTTTCTCTTAGATATTTCCCAGTTCCCATCTATCCTGTATGTTCACAATGCATATCCTTATCAATAGAATTTCCTGTAATGTCACTCTGGATGATAGAACACATGTTTTGACCTTTGCTTCGTTTAGCCGAAGAGATACTCCTCCTCGGCCTACCTTCCCCAACCTTCTCATTTGTAGCTTACTCATGGGGCCCTGAGTCTTACATCTTCACTACTGTTTATCTATCCTTAGACCACTCAACATTCTCAACCAAGGCCCAAGGCCCAATATATACCCCTGGGTCCCTTATCCCTACAATAGCCCCTAAAGACTTCGGTTTTTCCCCTCTTATCCAAGGAGAAAAAATGGGATTTTGACTTTGGAGAATTAAATCCATTTGTTTCTATGATTTCCACATGTGAGAGTATCGCTTCGCATGTCCCGTAATTGTTCGTGATGCTTCGAGGCCCGCGATGTCTCATTAAATGCTCTAGGTGGTGCTTTGTTCCCTGCATCTTACTGTGAGATGTAGATCCTATGGTTGACATTCCTCCTTGAATTTTGAGTGGGATAACTCCCACTCAATTCCGCCTCTTATATAAGGCGCCTAGTGGGTTTAATCTTTTTACTTCACAAATTTGCAACCTCTTAAGAATTATCAAACTCTCAAGCTTCCAAGAATTCCCTAGTCTCCCAAATCTCAAGAAGCTCTTGAAGTGTCACTTGTTCTTATTCTCGTAAGTTTTCACGCTCCCAGGTTCTTTTCTTCTCGGCCAACTCCTCGGCCTTCTAACCCTCATTGTCTTTTCAAAAACATTTCCTTCATTTCCTTGTAGCTTGTTTAGATGTGATAGGCCAACAATATATTGACCCCTTGTGATGAATTAATTGATTCATTAGCCAAGTTTATTAATTAATCAAATTAACATGCAAAATGCGCAACACAAACAAATCACCAATTAAACAAAATGTGCAATGGAAATTAAATTGACACGGTGATTTGTTTACGAATGGGAAAAAAATATACGGCAAAAATCCCACCGGGTGATTTTAAGGTCACCACTCTCGAGAATCCACTATTATTAAAATAAGCGGTTACAAGTAAAGGAATCTCAGTACCTTATACTAACCTACAGTTGAACCTTTACCCTAATACCCAATTGGACTTGTTCTGTAGGGACAATCTCTCCTTTTCAATGCACGGCTCCCAGTACATGACTAACCAATTGCGCGGATCCTAGTACGCGACTTAATCACCAACTTAAGAAGAATGTTGGCTTCAAAGTTCTTTAGTTCACACGATGAAGATTAAGAAACTCCTTGGTCACAAAACCCTATGGTGTACAAACACAACAGCTTTTTCAAGAGAAAGATGAACTAGGGCATATGTCTCCGTTTCACTTGCTAGTAAAAAACTTTTGCATTGAGTTACATCAGCTGTGACGGCCCTTAAAACAATCCTTATATATGTTTAGGGTTGTGAGAAAAGAAAGCCTAAAGATATACTTACGGATTGGAGTGAGATTAGCTCTGAAAAACTGAATTTCATAACCCTTGACAGATAGGGTATCTACCGAGCTAGCTATCGAGCTTCAAGCTTCACAGCTTTTTAAACCTCGATAGATGCTAGCTGTCGAGCTTTAAAAACCTGCACTTTCTCACTTAATTCTTGGACAGACTTGCATAGCTTTAACACTTGAACTTGAAACCTTATTTCTTAAAGCATTAAACACACCCTAGATCTACCTAATTACAAATAAAGTGCATTTTGTCAAAGGATTAGCCAATTACATAAAATATTGACATATGTTCCTAACATTGAATCACATATGTCCTAACAATCTCCCCCTTTGGCAATCCGTGGCAAAACCACAATAAACAAATGAACATATAAGAGAAGTCATAAATCATTTAACTCATACTCACTTGTTGAATACAATAAAATATATCCTAACACAAATTCTAGAAAAACTTTTCAAGAAGAGAGTTTATGGCAAGTAGACTTTGACAATCTGTATTTTTGAAACACTTTAAACAAAACTCATCTAGGCATCTTAGTGTGAAATAGAAATATAAGATTGCATACAATATATAAGAAACATGTGTATAAAGAAAGAAAAGAAACAACACATGGAGAGATAGGTGAAAGAACTATAATAACAACCTCAAATGTATATATATCACCAAGTACAAGGCTTGCTATCACAACATGATCACAAGATCTAAGGTACATGAACAATGTATCTAAAATAGAGAGAAAATAAAAGATACAAGAATCCTCACTACATCCCTCATATAAACACTTCCCCCTACAAAAATCTCCTATACTAACCCTCCCCCTATGAGTATGACTACTTTCATCTCAAAACTACTCCCCATTTTTGTCACAAGTGACAAAGGGTAAATATATCAAGTAGATATCTTGTCATCACTAGGTGAGCTAGCATTATCGTCCTCATCACCATCATCATCAGAGTTACCATCGTCGTCCTCGTCCTCGTCCTCAAAGGCCTCTAGAGAAGGAAAAGGAGACTCGATGAAGCCACCAAGGCGGGCCTGCCGTCAAGCAATACGACCGACACGGGAGTTCACCTAACATAACTCATCATTGAGAGTGTCAAGGTGAGTATCCATGTGCTGAAGCTATGCCATGATCGCATCAAGAGTCACACCACCCGTAGAAGAAGAGGGAGGAGGTGGAGAAGTGGTAGGAGTTGCCATCTGTGTCTGGGGTCGTCAAAGTCTGAGCTGTGCCTCGCTCTGTCAAACGGTAGCAACGTCTATGGCATCCATTATAGAAAAATGAGGAGAAACGGGAAAGGAAACAGAAAAATGGAGAAGAATCCACATGATAGCCGAAGGAAAAATGAGCTTATCACAGGTCTCCATATCCCTATAGACATCTATGAGGGATAGGATGAAGTGAGAAGGAAAGTCAATAGAGATATCCTCTAAGAGGGATAACAAAAATCGAGCACGCGGCTCTGTAATAGAGTTATAGTGAGACAAAGAATGAAGAACGAATGTCATCACCATGTTAAGGAACCTCGGACCTTTTGCAAAGCCCGAGCAAGGGGTGTGTTGACAGTCACCCTAAGATAAGGGTGTCTTACAAAAGGGAGACGAGAGTTCGTCTTTGAACATTGTCCTCAGATGCTCACAGCCAGGGTAGTCAGGATGCGTTACCCTACGGATGTGTAGTACCTCGGAGACAATCTCCAAAGTAACTACAATGCGCGTACCTTGAACACGAGAGAAGAAATGAGGTACTGAAGTATCGATTCCGTGCATATTGGAGTAAAACTCCTGTATGATCACAGAGGGACAAGTGACGGGGATGTCACCAAGTGACTCCTAATCCCTATTGTGAATGACAGTGGGTAGGTCAGTGTCAGAAAAGTCTCGTCTACAAAAGTTCTTCGAGAAGTCTTTTTGGGCGTTCTCATCATGGAACCAAACAGAAGATGGTGTAGGGTCAGAGGAAGAAGATTCCCTAGAACGCAGAGGGTTTTGGGACGGAGTAGATTTGCGTTTAGGTGTCATAGAAGCAGACTAACGCAAGAAGAAGAGAAAGAGACAATCAGAAAAGTACCAACATAGTAGTATATAAGAATATAAGAAAATGAAGGTACGTATGCATGAAAATGCATGAGCATATGGCGTACAAATGTAAATACATCATGGGCTCAGCCCAATCCAAACCTACCAGCACACAACAAGACAGCATATATATAGCACACATCTAAAATGCATGACAGTATAGTTAAAATGCTCATTAAATGCAATGTATGATGATTTGACATCATTAGAACACAAACCCAACCCAAAATTTTTTCAACAACCTCAACAATTTGAAAAATCCCAAACATTTTCCAAAACCCTAAATTTTAGGTCAAAAGATATGAAAATGAATGATTAAGGAATGAAAAAGAGTCATACTAGAGAGAGAAGCAAATTTAGAGACCGAAAATTGAGTGGGAAAGTGAATTTGAGTGAAAAAGAGAAGCTTGGGAAGTTGAGAAGTCAGATACTGTCGAGAGAGATCGAGGAGAAGTGAACAGAATTCACGAGGCTCGTATATATAGAATCAGCATAAATCTCGACAGATCGAGATGTGTCAAGAGGTGTCGAGAATTAAAGAGGCGTTTTTTAGCTGTGAAAGAGCTATCCAGTATCTATCGAGAGGTGTCCACAGTGAAGGAAGCTCGATGGATTGAAATAGCTATCGAGCAACTAGAAGGTTTCTCGATGGATTGAAGTAGCTATCGAGAGGTATCGAGAATGTGATAAAAAGCAACTGAAGAGTCTTGATAGATAGCCTAGCTATCGAGAGGTGTATAGCAATTGTCAAGATTCCTTAAAAACAGTTTTTCAGGAAGAGAAAAACACAGATATGAATGCAATCAAGCATGCTATACAACCAATGATCCAAACAAAATTTTAAGTTCTCAAAATCATCTTTCAACAAAAAAATGTTAAGAACATAGATCAAACACATATACACTAAACACATCTAACTAATTTTATATTTCAAAAACAAGTTACGACAGTTTAGTGAGTATACATTTACACAAGTATTCCTTGTGATGGCCAAATCATATTGTACCTGCACATGTATCAAGAGTAGCAAAGAATATTACGTGTTGTGTATAAAAATATCGCAAGATTACATAAGTGTTTACATGTTATGATGATCTGAGATATGAGAAAATCACTTTAACTCACACAAAATCATAATTATTTGATGGGGACTATCATCTTCGAGGTACATCTTATAACTCTCACATCTCCTAGAATACATGCTTGCAATTATATATAAAGTATTTTGATCTTTTTGCTTTTATTTTTCTTTGCATAATTTTCTTTTTAAGCAAACCATGCATGGGCTTATAAGAGAGAGAAAAGAAATACCAATTATGTTAAGCATTTGACATTCCACTTTTGCTATGCTGAAGCATACAAATGTCATTTCATGATTGACGGGCAATAGTGGAGAGATGGTTATTTATGCCTTTCTTTTAGAATTTTCTAGTCATTCCCATCAAAAAGAGTGATACAAGTGTTAAGTACGAGAGATTACTTAATCTTACACATCACAAACACGAGTTATAAAGCTCATATGCTTATTTGTGCATAGGGATACTCATCTAAGCTACAAAAGATACAAAGTTTAGAAAACTTGGTTGCAATGACCATCCAAGGTACACAAGTACCAATGTACACAAACACACACTGTTTTTGTACTTTTTTATTTTTTTTATATGAAAAACAAAATAAACCAAAACTGAAAAGAAAACAAACAAAATCAAGTTAAACAAAGTAATGCATAAAACTAGACTGACTCAAAATAATAAAGCAAAACACACAAGTAATACAAAACAAAACACGAGGGGAAGAGAAAGAATAAGTAACAGAATCACTTGGAGCCCTTTTCCTTTCACACCTTGGAAGAACCTTTCCGTTTAGCAAACCCTTGATCCAGTGGTGAGGGGGAAGAATTAAAACCATTCAAGTTTGAAAGAAACATGAAGGCTTTGAGAAGATCTCCAAGAGAAGCAGAAGAGGAGGGAAATTGACTCTGGTCTCCCGACACGATCATGCTATTGCTTTTTTGAGTGGCTAACCACTTGTAGCAATTAGGTCGAGTATGTCTAGTTGCGCTACAGTGATGACAAAAATGCTGTTTTTTCTGCTTAGGCTTTTGAGAGTTTCCTTTCTTAGCCCTAGGGTTCTTAATCTCTTTCTTATCAATCTCAGGGGGTGCTCCTAAGATAGATTTACCTTTGTATACGTTCTCACTGACTAATTCATTCTTAACATCATTGTTCTTAGTTTCAACATTATTATCAGGAGGAACAAAAACAGTAGTACTAGTAGACGCAATACTAGGGGTAGAGAAATCATACCCTAAACTGGTTCGATCGAAAGTAGATTTTTGAAGACTGAGCATCTCATCGAGCTTAGCGCTTGAAGTCCTTTCCAATTGAGCTCTGACTTAGAACAGTTCTATCTCAAGCTTCTTGAGCTTCTTGGCTTTATCAAACTTTGTAGAAATTTCTTCTCGCTTAAGCTCCACATCACTAAGCTTCTTGTTGGCCAACTTATACAACTTCTCATGCTTTTCAGAGACCTTGTATAACTTTGCATAGGCTATGTGGATGTCATATTGTTCATCCATCTTCTCAAACTTTAATTCCACAAATTCCTCTTCTTCATCCACATCTTCAACAATCCCCTCAGTAGGATTTACAGTGGCAGTGAAGGCATTTAGGATTCCATCATCCTCATTATCAGAATCATCCTTAAGCTCAGTGTCGCTCAACATTGCAGCAAGTGCCTTGCTTTTTCCAATGGTCTTGAGATAAGTAGGGCACTCTTGTTTCATATGACCGAAACCTTAACACCCAAAGTACTTAGGTCCTAAAGGAACAGTGTATTGACTGCCATCCCTAGCATCTTCTTCCCTTTGTCTTAACTCTTGAATTGCGAAGAACTGGATTGCTTTCAATCCTTATCAAATTCTTTCGCGTTGGCATTCTTCATAAACTTCTTGAACTACCTCGTGATATAGGATTTCATCTTAGAATCTTCGTCGTCTGAAGACTCATCAGTGTCACTAGTCTTGGTGTTCAAAGCCATGCTCTTGCTCTTGTTTGATTTCCCCTATCTTTGTCAAACCCAACTCATAAGTCTGTAGATTTCCAACTAGCTCAGTCAAAGGAATTTTGTCGATGTCCTTTGATTACTGAATGACAGTGATCTTGGCATGGAATCTCTTAGGTAGAGATCTGAGCACTTTTCTCACAATCTTGGATTCAGGAATGGTTTCCCCAAGATTAAAAGCTGAGTTCACTATGTCCTTGAGCTTGGCATTGAACTCATCAAACGACTCATCCTCATCTATCTTGACCTCTTTAAAGCTCGTAGTAAGCCTTTGAAGTTTTGAATCTTTGACAACCTTAGTTCCTTCATAGGTTGTCTGGAGAATGGTCCATGCTTACTTAGTAGTTTCAGTAGAGGATATCTTCTTGAATTCATCATTCATGATTGCACTGAATAGAGCATTCAATGCCCTACTGTTGAAGTTTACTGCCTTGATCTTAGTATCATCCCAGTTAGCCAGCATTTCCGTAGGCTTGGTCCAGCCTATCTCCACAGCTTGCCATACTTTCTCATCTAAAGACTGCAAAAAAGCTCTCATGCTTACTTTCCAATATGCATAGTTAGTGCCATCAAATAAAGGAGGTATAGTAAGAGACTATCCTCTATCCATAACAAATAGGGGTCAATGGATCACACATCAAAGATTACCCCTAATCAGAGTGTGCCTGCTCTGATATCACTTGATAGGCCAACAATGTATTGACCCATTATGATGAATTAATTGATTAATTGGCCAAGTTTATTAATTAATCAAATTAACATGCAAAATGTGTGGCAACACAAAAAAAAAAAAAAATCACTAATTAAACTAAATATGCAGCAGAAATTAAATTGACACAGTAATTTATTTACGAATGGAGAAAACCTACACGGTAAAAACCCCACCGGATGATTTTAAGGTCACCATTCCTGAGATTGATTTTAAAGTCACTATTATCAAAACAAGCGGTTACAAGTTAAGGAATCTCAGTACCTTATACCAACCAACAGTTGAACCCTTACCCCAATACCCAATTGGACTTATCCTAAAGTGACAATCTCTCCTTTTCATTGCACATCTCCCAGTACGTGATTAACCAATTGCGCAGATCCCAGTACGCAACTTAATCACCAACTTGAGAAGAATGTTGGCTGCAAAGTTCTTCAGTTCATCACACGATGGAGATCACGAAACTCTTTGGTCATAAAACCCTATGGTGTACAAACACAGTAGCTTATTCAAGAGAAAAAAGAACTAGGGCATATATCTTCGGTTTACAATATGCTTGTGAAAAACTTTTGCATTGAATTGCATCAATTGTGATTGCCCTTAAAACAATCCTTATATATGTTTAGGGTCGTGAGAAAAGAAAGCCTAAACACATACTCATAGATTGGAGAGAAATCAGCTCTGAAAAATTGAATTTCATAAACCTCGACAGATAGGGTATCTATCGAGCTAGTTGTCGAGTTTTGGGCTTCACAGCTTTTTAAACCTCGATAGATACTAGCTATGGAGCTTTAAAAACCTGCACTTTCTTACTTGATTCTTGGATAAACTTGCATGGCTTTAACACTTGAACTTGAAACCTTATTTTTTGAAGTATTAAACACATCCTAGATCTACCCAATTACAAGTAAAATGCGTTTTATCAAAGGATTAGTCAATTACATAAAATATTGACATATGTTCCTAATATTGAATCACATGTGCCTTAACAAGATGAGTAGATTCAAACATCTAGTAGATTCTCCTGCCGGTATGGAGGGCTTTAAGGCTAAATATCACATTCCACAGAGAGTTGCCTTGCAGTATTGTGCTCCAGACCAGGTGGTTACAAATAGAAACGAAAGGGAGGTTGTTATTCCTATAATTGCCTTCATAGAAGGAGGAATGACGCTTCCCATGGGTAGGGTAACCTGAGACTACCTAATCAACCATAGGTTGTGTCCTTACCAGTGCGCGCCTAACCTATTTAGAGTTTTAGGTAGTGTTGATGCTCTCAATGAGCAGATGGGTTTGAAACTCACCTGGCACGACGTTATCCATATGTACGAGTGTCATTCACCTGCTGACTCGAGGTATTACCTCAAGTCTAGGTCCTCCATTGTTAGGCTTGTATCATGTCTTCCCAAGTCCAACAAGGGCATGAAGGACAACTACTTAATCGCCTCTAAGGAGACGGTCTTCATTGCCCAACTAGGGAGGGAGAGCCAAGTGGGGTACCTTAGGGTTAGGTCCCTTGACATGGGATTTAGTTCTTTTAGCTTTGCTACTCTTCCCTTTAGTTTTTCATTTTCCTTTGATGATGGGTTTTATTGCTCTGTCCGTGATTTGCTCCTCGGCTGTTTTTGCAAATAAAAGGCATATAGTGCCCCGCCTCAGTTTGGTTAATGTCGCGGACCTCAATAGAGTCCTAAGGTCCGAGGTGTTTGTGAGTGAAGATTGGAAACTGAGAGTGATCCACCTCATCCTAGACTTTAAGCCGCTATTGGATAATTTCCAAGAAGTGAGCCACACTATTAGGGCAGGTGATCCTCAGCTACGTAGGATAGACATCTCAGTGCCCGGGTTCCTTGCCCACGAGGATGTTGTGCCAGTTGAGCTGCCATCTCAACGTGCCCTCCCTAAAGCAACAGTTCTGAGGGAAGAGACTGCTTCCTCACGTCTATCACTCAAGAAGGAAATAGACCAATTCCAACTTAAGGAAGAAGGAGAGGTGCGGGTAGATCCTATTAAGATTTTGGACTCCAAAGGTGAGCTTGATAGATCCTCAATAGCTCGCTCCCCCAAGCTTATAATCACCAAGGTAGATAGCAGCTTCGAGGAGGAAGATGCAATGGCTCTGAATTTGAGGAACGGTTTGAAGGACCTCTTTGCTAGGAGGAATAAAGGGTTGTTATCCAAGGAGGCCCCTAAATCCCACCCTCTTCCTACTCTCTCCCCTCCCCCTGGCCTACGACTAATCTTGAATCTGAGAATATCTCCATTGCCTTTCCTCCTATCTTTTGAACCATGGTTATCCCCACCAATAAAGCCTCAAACTCAGCCTCATTATTTGTGGCTGAAAAGATTATTCTTAAGGATTTCTCAATAGTGATCTTCTCAGGAGATATTAACACTATTCCAGATCCTCTCTGATTTGCTGCACCATCAACATACACCCTCCAGAACAAAGGTTCCTACAAGGAGACCATGCCAACTAATTTTCCTTCTATGCCTTGCTTCTCTACCTTCTCTTCTAATGGGGATTCAGTGAACTCGGCTACCAAATCTACGAGGACCTGACCCTTGACAGAGGTGTGAGGCATGTACTTGATGTCAAAAGCCCCTAGGATTGTACCCCACTTGGCAATCCTCCCTATGAAATCAACACTCCAAAGTAGTGATCGAAACGAAAGTTGAGTTAAAACAACTACTGTATGGGATTGGAAGTAGTGAGGGAGTTTACGTGTAACATGTACTACTGCCAAAATGTCCTTCTCCAATGGTAGATAATGAACTTCTGCCTCATGCAATGACTTGCGTACATAGTAAACTGACCTCTGCACACCATTGTCAACCCATATTAGCACCAAGCTTATAGCATGAAAAGCCACAGTAATGTAAGCAAACAAGACCTCGTCCACCTCGAGCTTGGACATGACAGGTGACCGAGAACGGTATTCCTTAAGTTGTTGAAAGGCCAATACACACTCCACTTAAATCTCTTCCACTTATTTAACAACTGAAAGAAGGGTCTGCATCTGTTTGCTGACCGAGAAATAAACTGGTTCAGGGCAGCGATCATTCCTGTTAGTTTCTGGACTTCTTTGGGATTCTGAGGTGGTTTCAAACTGTTAATTTCCTTAACCTAATTAAGGTTGGTCTCAATTCTGCGATGAGTGACCATATAGCTCAGAAACTTGCTTGATCCCACGCCAGAGGAGCACTTGGAAGCATTAAGGCACAATTTATGCCTTCTTAGTATTTCAAAAATATCCCCAAGGTCCCCCACATGCTCAAACACCACCTTACTCTTCACCACCATATCATCTATATAGACTTCATTATTCTTACCCAATCGTGGCTAAAACATCCTAGTCATCATCCTCTGATAGGTGGATCTTGTGTTCTTCAAACCAAAAAGCATCACCTTGTAGTGGTAATTTCCTGTAGGAGTGACAAAAACTGTCTTTTCCTGATCACCCAAGGCCAATGGTATTTGGTGGTATCGCTGGAAGGCATCTAAAAAGCTCATTCGAGAATGGCCTACGGTTGCATCCACTAACTAGTCTATCTGAGGCATAGGGAAATGGTCTTTTGGACAGGCCTTATTTAAATCTGTGAAGTCCACATACACTCGTCACTTCCCATTTTTCTTCTTCACCATTACAATATTGCCCAGCCACTCAGGATAAAGCACCTCTTTAATAGCTCCAACCTGCTTAAGCTTCATCACCTCATCTTTGACAACATCAGAATGGTCTTTAGATGAGCATCGAGATGGTTGCTTTTTGGGGGTGACAGATGGATTGACATTCAAATGATACAGATAAAGCTCGGATCCACCCTAGGAGCTTCATAAGCACTCTATGCGAACACATCAATGTTCCTCTTGAGAAACTCTATCAACTCTTCCTTCTCTTGAGGAGGTAGCTGAGCTCCAACTTGAAAAAACTTCTCTAGATCATCACCTACAACAATTTTCTCTAAATCCTCACACTTCGCCTTTTTGGCTGTCCCATCCACAGGTAACATCAGAGTCCTTAATTGCTATAAACCCCTATCAGTAGAGGCCGAGGACCCAGTTTCAGGCTGATGCATAATAGCGGCTACCAAGCATTTTCTAGCCACAAATTGGCTCCCAACTAGCTCCTCAATCTGATCCTCGAATGGATACTTCAATTTCAAATGAAGGGTGGAAGAAACAGCCCCCTAGTGCATGGAGCCAAGGTCGTGCTACAATGGCTGTGTATGGAGAATAAGCATCCCCCACAATAAAATCCACCTCCATCACCTTTGAGCTTGCCTACATGGGTAGTCTAATCTGACCCTTTGGAATAACAACCTTTCCATCAAAGCCCACCAGAGGTGAATCATAACTCGTAAAATCTTCCAACTTCAAATTTAGCCCATTGTACAAATTAGGATACATAATCTCAACCCTACTACCTTGATCCATTAGCACCCTCTTCATATCATACCCCCTATCCTGAGGGTGACCACTAAGGTGTTATCATGTGGTTGTATGATCCCAGCCTTATCATCGTTCGAGAAGCTCAACGCTAGTCAGATCTCTACCCTAGCCCTCTTCGGCTCATGTCCAGAATCCTTGGTAGGTGGTCGAGCCACAGACATCAACCTGGATTGATGAGAACTAGTCCTCCCCGGAGCAGCGAGGATGATGTTGATTATTCCCAAAGGGGCTCTCGAAGAAGCATCCCTCTGAGATTTTAATCCTGCCTTGCCCCCATGACCACTGGGATGATACAAAAACTGCTTCAACCTTCCTTCTCGGACCAGCTGATCTAAATGATCCCATAAAGTTCTATAATCCTTTGTGGTGTTCCCTCAGTTCTGGTGGTATTGGCAGTGAAGGCTTTAATTGTGCTTTATGGGTCACCTCCCATCTTATTTGGCCATTTAAAGAATGACTCGTTCTTGATCTTCTCCAAAACTTGGTGTACTAGTTCTCGGAACACCGTGTTAACCATTTGAGTATCGATGGACCTTGATTGCCCAGTATAATCTCTCTGGGGCCAGTTATTGTTGTATCGGTCCGACCTGAAATCCCTCATCTCCTAAGGGATAACCTTAGCCTTCACCTTCCTTTGCTATTAGTCTTCCTCGATCCTCTTATACTTATCAATTCGGTTTATGAGCTGGCATACACTGGTAGCAAGTTTCCCAGTTAAAGACTTCCTTAAACCATGCTCAGCAGGTAGGCCGACCTTGAAAGTCCTGATGACCACATTGTCAAAATCACCATCTATCTCATTGAACATCTCCCAATATCTGTCCAAGTATATTTTTAGGGTCTCCTCTTCTCGCATGGTCATAGACAGCAGAGAATCTAAGGGCCGAGGTACCCTTTTACATGTGATAAAGTGAGATCCAAATGCCCGGGTAAGTTCCTTAAAGGTATCTATAGAACCTGCCCCTAGGCCATCAAACCATTTCATCGCCACAGGCCCTAAATTAGACGGGAACACCTTGCACATCAAGGCCTCATTCCTGGAGTGGACAGCCATTCTTTGTTTGAAGTGGCTTACATGCTCCACAGGATCTGTTCGACCATTCTAAATGGTGAACGTTGGTTGAGTAAATTGCCGAGGAAGTTTTGACCCTTCAATTTTGTGTGTGAAAGGCGACTTGGAAATTTGGTTCAACACCTTGCTCATAGCATCGTTTCCCAAGCCTTTGCGAGACGAGCTTTTGTTCCTATGTTCATGGTTGTAATCCTCATCATACGAGAAAGATTCACTGGAGGGAGTTCTTGACTTGGGTCTGTAGCTACCATCCCCCTTGTCACTAGAAGAAACATCAGAGTTGGTGGGAGTTCGCCTTCACCGTTCACGGCACAACTTCCTCTTCAAATGATCAATCTTCAGTTGCATGGCTCTAGCATTTTCCTCATGAGAGACGTGACTCCCACCTCAGGTGTGGCTCCTACTAGTATGAGTGGTATGCACACTAGCCTCTCGATCCTTTCTACGCTCAAGATTGAGGAAATGATCTTGACATTGAGATTCTGTAGACTCCTCCTGGTTTGGACCTGAACCTACTATAATTGACCATTACACTCACTATCACACAAGAATTCCCACAGACAACGCCAATTGTAAGGATGCAATTTAAGTCCTCTACCCAAAAAGTAAGTGAATCTAGGCTCAATGAGTCCAATACAATGAATTTGTAAAGAGTGGGTTGGAAAACTAGGTTCTAATGAGTTGGGTAGCAATTATAATGGATCCAGATGACAATAAAATAAAAGTAGACTGGTTTAATCTAAAGCAAATCGCCATCGGCACAGTTCAAGGAAATTAGTTCTTGTATATATTACTTTGAAGTTGGTTACAAATATAGTTCTAATTGCTACAGTGTTTCTTTCTTAATTCTTCGATCATTTTCTCTTAGGGCCTCCCTCCTATTTTATACTATCTCCCTCTTCTCATCTCTACCCTCCACGTGGGCATTAGATTGCTTGTGTTGATTCTTGTCCCATCAGCACCCTTCTGAAGTCTTTGGTGGTAGCTGTAAGGCTGAAAAGCACTGTTCAGATATCACTTCTTCATTAATGTGGCTAGAGAGTTAGCTACAGAGCATTCAACGCAGTGGTAGCAGCTTTCTCTTAGATATTTCTCAGCTCCCATCTATCTTGTATATTCACAATGCATATCCTTATCAATAGAATTTCATGGAATGTCACTCTAGATGACTGAACACACGTTTTGACCTTTGCTTTGTTTAGCCAAGGAGATACTCCTCCTCGGCCTACCTTCCCCAACCTTCTCATTTGTAGCTTACTCATGGGGCTCTGAGTCTTACATCTTTACTATTGTTTATCTGTCCTCAGACCACTCAACGTCCTCAGCCAAAGCCCGAGGCCCAATATATACCCCTAGGCCCTTTATCCCTACATATCCTATCTATACATCACAAATGAATTTATGTTTTTCTCAAAACAAAAGCAAGAAAAACAACTGAATTTATGTCGATCACTTAAATAATTTTGGTGTTAAAAATAATACTAGGAAACTTAAAAAATCATAATCATAGATTAATTCAATTCAATGAAGATGTGTTCATTTTTGTGAGTTTGTTTTGTAATAAAACACCACATGATTATCTTGTAACAAATCTTTTGGTGTCCTCCACTCAAAAGAAAAAAAAAAAAAAAAATCTTTTGGTGCCTAAATAAGTCCCTTGTGCTGATATGCATTTTACTTGGTTTTTTGTTACTTTGACAATAACTAAGTGAATAGGCGAATTTTAAAAACCATAAGATTTTAGAAACTAATGGGGTGTTTGGTTGGGGTATTTAAATAATAGTTTTCATTGTTTAAACAATACAACATGTATTTCCACAACACTTTTTCAGCATCACATATTTCTAAAAAATATAAACAACGTTACTAAAACAATATTACTAAACGGGCTAACTCTTGAACATAGCAGTAGGGGTGGCAAAATCTGACATGACCCGTAAACTCGACATGACTAATCCGTTTATAAATAAGTCATGGGTTGAAGCTAAACGGGTTCGGGTCATATTCGGGTTGACATGGCTAACTCGTTTAATAAACAGGTCGTGTTCGTGTTCAACATGTGAACCTATCTGACTCCTTTGACCTGTTTAGCTTATAAAATTATTAGTTATTTTGATATTATTAATTAATTAATGGTTGTTTTTATATGTTTATTACTATATTTATAGTTGTAATTGTATTTTAATTTTAGATATATGGGAATTGATAAAAATTATATAGGTTTGGTATGACCTATTAATCAAATAGATTATTAAATGGGTCATTTGTACTGACCTTTGCATGACTTGTTAATTAAACGAGTTAAACGTGTCGGGTCAGGTCGACCCGTTTAATAAATAGGTCATGTTCGGGTTGAGGATTCTTGAGACGTTTACTAAACAAGTTGGGTTTGGGTCAACCCATATAGCCGAATACTCATGACTCAACATGACATGAACCCGACCTACGAAAACGAATTTCTACCCCTACATAGTAGGACTTAAACGTAATGATAAGGAAATAAAATTATAAAATAAGCCAACATCACAGGGCAAGTTCAACAATCACATCTGCTTGCTATAGCCCATAAGAACATCCATAATAGTGGAGCTAAAAATTTAGCTATTTGACCCCACAAAAAGTTACTTTATCTATCTTACCTACTCACATGCTACAACAGTGGATCTATTTTAACTTTCAACACAATAAAATAATATAGCTATTACAATAAAATAATATATCCACACAAACTTCCCAGATTTTCTTAAAGTTTCTTGGTAGCTAAACATAGCGGTGTGGGTCTAAGGCTGATCGGCAGCTTGGAACGGCTGGTGGGTCGATGACGTTGAGCTTCAGTGGCGACGACATTGACGATGAATCGGGCTGGTGGCGGTAAACAGAAAGGTGAAAGTTTGAGAGAGTGAGCTTGATGAGTGAGTTTTGAGAGATGAGAGCTTGAGCTTGAGCTTTAGATGAGATGAGAGTGACACTGAGAGAGAGCACGATGAGAATAAAAGAAAGTAAAAAAAATGAACCAAGCTATATTATTTTAATCCAATCTGGAATAAATATATATATATATATATATATATTTTTTTTTTTTTTTGCTCTCAGCTACAGTGCACATCCATAGATAGATGTGCACTATAGAAATGAAGCTAAAAAAAAATAGATTTACCTCGACTGCTATATGGTTATTTTTGTGTTTTGGTGAAGTTAAGATAGCTATATAGCTTTTTAGCTTCACTGCTACAAGTGCTCTGAGGCATATTATTTCTGCCATGACCCTGAGACATTGTGTGTATTCGTGTGTTGGCCAGGTCCTTGAGATCAATCTAGGTAACCGTGGAGCACGTAACCTAAATTCCGAAATGTAATGATCTTTTAAAGAGAAAAAAGAAAAAAGAAAAAAGTTGTTTAAGTTGTGAAGCAATCAAGAAAATTTTTTTTTCCTCTTTTCTTTTTCGTCAAGTCATCATATCAAAATATCTCATCCAAGCCACGTTTGCCATCCAAGAACTTCCACTTTGATTTTTCTCAAACCTAGGTCAGATTTTGATTGCTTTACATCTAATGGTATTCACATTGTGTAACGACCCAAGGTAAAGCACTAACCACATCTGCGCTATACCTCAAAAGAACTAGTCACAATTGAGGCTCTTTGTAGTTGTTAATAAAACCCAGATCTATCCAGTAAATACCCGATGTGGGACTCATCACACACTTACACACATCACACAATCAATCAAATTGGGGCATCACACGTTTTATATAATGTGTAAAATGCATATACATGGACATGGTGTAAACGTAAGGATATTATATGGAACATTTCACATTTCAAAGTGTGAAATAATAATTAGCGATAGCATTTATTAATTGCTGCTCATTTTTTGTTCTTAATTTTACCCTTGAAATTTAGAGTTATTTTAATTTTTTCCACTAATATTTAAAATTTTGGATTTGAATAATTAATGTTATATAATGACATGTTTTAAATTAAGTGGCAAAATATGCATAGAACTCGATATTGCTAATGTTGAGTTCCACCTGTAACTTGATTTTTTTAAAATCAAGTTTCAAAATAGGGATACAGTGCTTAATAGTTTCAAAACAAGGACATTATGCTAGATATTAAAAAAAAAAAAAGGCAAAAGCCCATTTTTCCCCTAGTTGGCCCAATTAAATAATGTCATGTCAACAATTCTCCCATTACAGTACATACAAAGAATCCGCTAAAATTGTTCCAAAGATTTGGAACCTAAAAATAGGAAATGAAATCTCATACGTAAGAACTAAATCAAGAATTAAAAGAGGTCAATATGTTTTTAAATAAAAATAATTAAACCCAACAAAAGCCTCTACCAATCGATCCCCCTCTCAAATCATTTTCTAAATCAATCTCTATACAAAGGTTTCAAAGAATTTCTTAATAATGTGCCAAAAAAAAAAAACCATAGCAAATAATCAGAATACCCACCCAATGCCAAGACAACCAGGGGCAACTCTACAACCAGTCCAAGGGGTTCAAATGAACCCCTTGACCTAGCCCAAAAATTTGAATACCTTGACCCTAAATTTTGTTTAAAGCCATCTAAAATAAACTTGAAATATGATCATCTTAGTACTATTTTCACAATATTATTACAATAATTTTACAATAAAGGTTAAGTGACAAGTTGTAATTGGCTTTTTATCTAAACTCATAACCAACATCACTTTTTTACATACTTTTAATGACTTGTCATCTAGATTTTATTGCAATGTTGTGCCAATAGCACTACTCTTAAAATTGCTCATTCATTAAAATAAATAAATATTCTCTTTGGACTCTGGTTTACTTTTCTGTTAATGGTAGAATGAAACTGTTTTTTCTTGCACTTTTCTTCTTTATCAGCCAAAAATTACACCACTTTAAGCAAAAAATAACACCACCTGTACAACCAACTAATCTGTATCTACATTTATGATTTTTTTTTCCTCATTCTCTCTTTCTCCCTTCTAGGTTTTCTTTTTGTCTAAACAAGTGGTTTGATAAGTGTTCAACAATTTTTTGAGTCCAACAAGTCTTTTAGCGCTTGCTTCAATTTCAAGGGAATGACCACGTGTGTGGTTAAAAAGCCATACACTTCAAAAGCAAAATCTTATATTAGTTACTATTTTTTCTTAGTTTCATGTTTACTCCCAAACCTACTCCTAGGTGTGTTACTATTCTTCTTTATAATATATTTTTATTTAATTGATATTACATATGATTATAACAAATTATTATTAATTTGAAAAAAATTATGATTAGTTATTTAATTATATTTATTTATGCATTCAATGGTTGTAGTCTTACCAATCTTTAAACTATTAATAATTTTTTTATAGTACTGAACAATATAGTTGTATTGTATACTATTTAGAATACTATGTTAGATTATTCTATATGATATGACAATTGTATATACAAAAAAATAATTAATCATTTTATTTTTTACTCCCCCACGACAAAATCCTAGCTCAAGACACTATTGATCCCCCTAGAAAAATATCATGGAGCCACCACTAAAGATGATGTCATAAAGGAGGAAAAAGTACCAAAACTCCTATTTCCTCTTAGTCAAAATTGTAGCTTGTAACAACTGTTTGTGTGTTTAGACCCCTTAAAATAGATTGTTTAAACCTAGTGAATTGGCCAAGTAGTTACTCAAGTTAATTATGAGATCTAGGTTAAACAACAAAATATCATATCATGCATAGCGGAAAAGAAAATAACACATAGATATGATCACCTAGGAAAACTAATGAAACGAATTGTCTCAAGGTAAAAACTTGGGGAGGATTTGACCTATCTATCCTTAAGGTAAAAAAATCCACTAGAACGAATTGAAGTTTACAAAAGATTTAACCCTAAATCTATTGCTACCTCTAGTAGAACTTACTAATACGACCACGTGCAAGCTCCAACTCCATGAACTTTTCTCTCTTGGATTTGCTGAACACAAGCTCTCACACTTATGACTTTGAGATCCCATTCAAAGGTTTAGATCACCAGTTGTTGATCTTGTAGTAGCAACTAGATTCCACCAGCACTTGATTGTAGATCTTGTTTTGGTAGACACTTGTAGAGTTAGAAGGTTACAAAACCTCTTAAATCTCACAAGAGTAACTCACAAGTATTCCAAGAGTCATCAAAACATAGTTAGGGTTTTCCTTTTATACTTAGAAGTGTTAGGCGGGCTTGGGCTTGATTCAAAATCTGCAGAATCTAATTTTCTGCGATTTTCGATCGATTGGATCTAATTAATTTTCGATTGGTCAAGCTTTACAGAATTTGAACCCTCTTTTCTATAGTTTGAATGTTCTTGAAATTTGATTTGTACAATCTTAAGCAATGTCGAACACCCAATCTAGACATGTTTTTGTTCTCGGTTTGCCAACATAAACAAAATAGGAATTTAAATATTTAATCTTGAATCTTTAGAACCTAATAATCTCCCCCTTTGGCAATCCGTAACAAAACACACATACACATGAATTGCTCAACTCAAGAACTAATCCAAATTTACAAAATGTTGCCCTATTACAATTCTATCACAATCTACTAACTATTAGTTGTTAGAATAGACAGTAGTTAATGAAAGAATTAACCTACAATTTCCTGAAACATTGAAAATAAACCAAAAATGCATGTGTGGAAAATACAGTAAAAGAAAAACTAAAAAAAAAAAAAACTGAAACAACACATCAAGGTAGATAGATATCAAATGAATAGCATCATCAATAAACCATCATAGTCAATAACATCATGTTTGTGAAATAAGAACAAAAGATAAATAAGTACAAGAAAAAAAAATACACATCTACTCTCCATCATCTACTCTCCCCCTAGCTACAAAACTCTCCCCCTAAGTACAAGAGCTCACAAACTCACTCCCCCTTTTGGTTACGAATTGCCAAAGGCAATCATCAAGGATCAGAAGGTGGAAGAGGTGGAAAAGCACTCCTATTCTCAGAAAAATTAGCCCTCAAAGCAGCAACCTCTAAAAGAAACTCATTAATAAGCTGTCCATGGACTGCTTGAGTAGTCATAAATGTCTCCATCATGGCACGAAGTGAAAGAGGAGGAGGACCAGTAGGAATCTTTTTAGTAGGTATATCTCTAGTAGCAGGAGCAATAGCATCCACATGAGGTTGCTTTGATTTTCCAACAGTTAGTTCAATAGGCTTCCTTTGTGCAGATCTCTGTCTAAGAAAAGTGGCTCCTATATAGGCAGTTATACGAACTAACTCTAAAGGAGGAAAGTTTTCTAACTTTCAATAGTTCAATGCCCTATAGATAAAATCTAGAAAGACTAACCTATGTATCCTTGTTGTACACCTAAAAACCTCAACAATGGTCAGAATGAAAAGAGAAGGAAAACAAATAGGACCATCAGTAATGAAAGCATACATAAAGACACATCTCTCCAAAGGAATAGTGTGGATATGAGAGATAAGGAAGATGTTGTGACAAGAAATCCTAAAGAAGATGTAGTTAAGCTCAGTAAACTCACTTGAGTTAATCCGTGGTTTAGATTCCCAAGTGACTGATCTTCCACAAAGAAGGGACATCACATCATCTATGGCAGAAGACTCAATGTATGAAAAGGTAGGTCTACGTACTAGAGGTACCTGAAGAGCATCAGATATTACTTTCTTACTAATATGGAACTCTTCACCTCTAATCCAAGTAGTCAATTAATGACCACTTGAATCATCAGGATGAACAGAGAGATTCGAATAGAATTTTTTAATCAAAGCATTAGGGGGAGGATCATAAACAGTACATAAAGACAACCAATACCTAGACTCTAGATTCCTATGAACAGAAGGATCTAACTCATCTAGATTTCTTTGTCTTTCTCCCCAAATAGACCTATATTTGGTTAAGTTTTAAAAAAATTCTTCATTTTTGGCTTCAGGAAACCTAACCCTATCAGATTTAACTAGAGTAGAGGAGGATGCAGAGGTTTTCTTAGCTTTGGTTTTATAATTTCTACCAACCTTAGGAGCCATATCTAAGATCTAAAGAAAGATGAACTACAAAACAGATCACAAAACCAAGGGCAGGCTGCATTAAAGAGAAATTCAACACAATATATAAAGAATTTTCAAAAACTATATGATGCATGATGCATAGACACAAGTGATGCATGAACTAATGCATTAAAAAGTTCATTGTCTCACAATTTGAAAAATAGACCCATAATTTCAGGTTTTATGAAAAATTCCCAATTTTGAAAACCTAACTCTTCAAAAACACACAAATTGATTAATTGAACATCACAACAAGAATAAAACAAGTTATAGACAATCAATTAAACAATAGCAAAGGTCAATTTTTCAGCCAATTTTACCTAATTGAACAAAATCCCTAAATTCCTCAAGAACAAATAAACCCTAATTTCGAAATTTCACATAAATCATGAAAATTTTGAAATTAAAGTAGAGGAAACATGTTTATATCATGCATGAACAAAAACCCATTAAACAAATTTGATCAAAACACCTATAGTTATCAGAAACCCTAAAAATCCTAAGTTTGAAAATTTTGAAAAATTTGATGATTATGCATGTGTAAATTGAAAATAATCAATAAGAAAGGGTAAAAGAGTCTTAACAGATGACAAAGAAGAAAACCTTGAAGCTTGGACTTAAAAAGAGACAACAAAAAAAAAAAAAAAAAAAAAAAATCTAAGAATGAGAGGAATCGAAGAGAAAGAAATAGATTAGGACAAACTGATCTATCAAAAGCCTTAAGAATTCAACAAATTCAAATTTTGATCAATCGAGAGCAATCGAGTAGCGATTGAAGATTTAGAGAAACAGAGTTCGATTGGTCAAGCAGCAATCGAACAGGAATCAAATTTGACAGTGAGTTTTGGCCTAAAAATTCACCTTTTTCGATCAGTTGAAAAATAGGTTCGATCAATCAAAAACATGAAAACCCAGAATTTTTTTGTTTTTGAAAACATGAAATTTTTTGCAGAGACACAATGCAAAATCAATTTTCAAGATGTGAAATGTATATGAATGATTCTAGAAGTCTTCAAAAACACATTTTCTTCAACCAATTAAATTTTTCATCAAGATTCAAATTTTCTCTTAAAAAATTTCAACTCAAACCCTAAAAAGAGTATTAAACATTGCACAATGTATAATTTTGGATGGCCACATTAGTTAACACACAATCATATGTACAAAGTTTAACAAAGATTTGTGTATAGTGTGTGCAACTAGTAAGTGTATAAAATACATAAAAGGTGATATGTAGATGGTAATTAAACTAATTTTCTACATTATCAATCACATTGGTTTGAAAGTGACTATCACCTAGAGAGTTACATCATATAACTCTCACATCTCCTAAAAAACACGTTTGCAATAATGTAAAAGCATTTTATATTCTTTTTGCTTTCTTTTTATTTTGATTTTCTTTTATTTCTTATTCTTTTGAAATCAACACCTCATTTGATCTTACTATGCAAGTGCTACACTTTACCGAGCACGGATTTTATGATTTGCACACAGGTGTTCATGATTGGCAAGTAACAATGGTGAGATGGTTATTTATGCCTTTCTCCTAGGATTTTCTAGTTCTTACAGTCAAAGGAATGTGATATCAAAATCAAGATCATATGTTTAAAGACTATAAACAATTCACACAATTAAGCACTACATAGCACAAACTAACAAAGTGTAGAAAATAGCTCATCAAAGCTAAAATGCAAATTTCATAGGCCAACCTTAATAACACACTTAGTGATATGTAATACAAAGATTTTTTTTTTTTTAATTTAAAAAAATTAAAAACTTAAAAACATCCTAATCAACCTAGAATGAAACGCATGAATGTAATTGAAAGTTCAAATAGTGTATAAAACACCTTTGAACGTTTAGACCTCCAATTACAAAATAACCAATTCAAGCTTTATGACAAACAACTAGTGTGCGGAAAATGAACACAAGCTATAAACAGAATTGGTAAATAATCTAGCCAATTAAAATCACATCCACAGCAGAAAATAAAAGGCAAAGATAAAGGGAAGAGAGATGCGAACACAAGGACAACACACAATGTGTTATCGAAGAGGAAACCGAAGCCCTTGGCGTAAGACCTCTCCGCCGCTCTCCAAGCGGTAAGTAATCCACTAGAAAATGTAGTTGGGATACATGAATAGCAATAGACCCTCCAAGCCTAATCTACCCAGTGTACCTAAGCCCTCTAAGCTTCTTACTCCAACGAGGTTGCGCCAAACCTATTTCTTTTCTAGCTTCCCGGATTCCACTACTTGACCATAGCATCAACCAATGTAAATTGGTTCCTTCCTAACTGCTTCCCAGAACACCAAACAGCCCTCTCACAGTAATGGATATGGTGAGAAAAGGTTTTGGTAAAAGGCCTCTCAAGGATTTAACAATGGAGAGGAAGAGAGTAGAGGAATTTGAAGAGTCTCTTATGTGAAGATTGTGGATGAATCAATCTTGTTTTTCTCTAGGGTTTCTCTCTCAAAATTCTCTCTGAAAGCTCTCTTTCTTTCATGGGTATAAGGGGTATTTATACTAAGGTGAGAATGGAATGTGAAGAGTCAGGTTTTCCAAAACAGGGCTGGCTCGCGGCTTGACTGAGTCGCGAGATAACAGAACGGCCAGTTGTCCTATTTTGTCCTGTAGTGCTCCAACTAGCATGACGCTTCAACTTCTGGCATGCCTGGCACGTGTGCATCTTCTGGCGGCTTGCAGCCGTGAGTCAGCCGCGATATCCAATCACGAGTCTCTATTTTTTTTGCACACTCTTGAGAGTTTCATTACACTATCTCACTTACTACCCTTACAAAAATTCCACCTAAATATAGGGTTACTAATTGCTGAAATACAAGCAAATTTGGCATGGAATAAGGCCAACAAGATGGTTGATTAAATTCAACCTTATAATCTCCCCCTTTGGCTATTTCGTGACAAAACCCTAAAACAGACTCTAGACTTAACGTGTGAGTTGGGAACAATTGAACAAAACTCACTCACACCTAACTCTAGAAACTGTGAAGCTCTTGAATCATATGAACATGAATCTCCTGAAACACAACAATACACCATGATCATTGTATAAAAAAAAGCATGAAATGCATATGAAGCAGGCAATATGTGATCAAGCAAAGATGAAGTTAAGAAACAAATCATGGCTTGATCCAACAAATAATCACTACAAGGTAGTGACCACAATGCTCATTCACACTTGGAATGAACACTTGGACATACAAGCTAACAAGAACAATGCAAGTCACTTGTATGCCCAACACTCAACTAATGCATAATACACTAAGTATATGCATCTAGGAACAATCCTACAAGGGCACAAGAGTGACAGTACTTAACAAGAAAATGCATGACATTTAGTTAGAAGTACTGATTTAACAAAGCATAAAGGTTGCATAAAGCATGGTACAAACCATAAAGCCTACAGATAATGAAAAAAAACCCTAAAAGCTTACAAAAGCATCATGGGTACAAACCACATTATATACTGAAAAATATCATCAATATATAAAAGGTAACAAAGTTTTAAAACCATCCATGTGTTATGAGTTAAAATCAAACAGAAACCAAAACCGCAGTGTATCAAACCCATAATAACAACAAATTATCCAAAACATAATCCTATAAGATAAAACAAAAGTATGTGTGGTGTAACTCCCCCTATTACTATGCACACTTCCCTTTGAACTTTCTCCCTTTTACTGTATGCTCTCCCCCTTTTTGGCACGAATAGCTAAAGGTTGTCGTCTAACTTTTGTTGAATAGCTTCTAGCTGATTCTCCATGGTCTCAAGTCGCATTTGAACATGGTTGTTGGTGGAGTAGAGAAGTCTCACCATTTCCTCAATGCGCTTCTAAATACTTTCAAGTAAACTATCCAATCTATCAGTTTGAGGATCAGACTGTACTTGCGGAATGCTAGTTTGTTGAACTTCAGGGATGACATGCGAAGTGGGTGTGGTATGTACATGTGTCTCTGACTCAGGAGCAAACGGAGTAGCCGGAGAGATGTGTGCACTCTTTGATGTTTTAAAGGAATGACTTTTGTTGGCTTGTAGAGTGAACATGGAAATTGGATGCAGACAAGTCATCATTTTTCCATCTGAGGGAGGATTAATACCTTCACGAAGAATGAACTTCATGATGAGACTGCAAAATGGAATACATCCTCGTGCTGCTGATCGAGCCGTAGTCTTCCTTATGGTTTGAAAGATGTGGGCACAAATATCAATAGGGGCTCCTGTAATAAGATCACAAAGGAATTGAGCTCTTCTAAGATTGATGAAAGTCGTGTTGGATAGTGGGTAGAGATTAGAGAACATGATCAGCTTTAGTGTGGTCAACTCAGGTGCAAACTTGGCAGTGCTTATGGATGTGCTTGTACTAGAGACTTCATGATTAGGTCCAAGAACTTGTAGAATATCTTAAGTTTCTGGAGTTCGATCATCATACGGAGTTAGATCCACATTCTCAAGTCTAGTGATGTGGAGAATTTCGGCTATGGAATTCGGGGTGATGATAAATGCCTTTCCTCATACCCAACAAATTAGCTCAACTCCAAGGTCACTTGAATTAGAGTAACATTCCTTAACCAGTTCATCCATTGGGTCTTCAAAATTTCCAAATAAGTTTGCCCAACCTCTTGACTCAAAGATCCGAGGGATAAATGTGGTTCCCAAGGTGTCAAACTCAACCACACGTTCCATTATAGGAGATGCCCTGTCAAAGATGTTTGAGTAGATGTGTGAGGTAAGCGGGGTTCTAAACCTCTCCAAATTGGAGTCTTTAGATGACTGAGATGAGAGTCGAGTCCGTTTTGCAACCGGGGTTGATGGATCATCAGTTACAATGTCTTTGCCTTTAGAGGATCGATGAGACATCTTTTCTTGATGATGTTGAGAAGAAATGAAGCAAAAATGGAGTGCGAAGAGGGTGACACGGAGTGTTTGGGTTAGTTTCAGACGAAAGAGAAAGTGAATAGTCACATAAAGTTTGAGGGAAAATTGAAAAAGATTTTAAAAATTGTCCTTACTGTGCAAAACATGCGTTTTTTACAACTGAGGTAAGTCGCCAAAATCACCCGCCAAAAAAACTTCAAGCCAAAAAATTTGAAAATTTTGCTAAGTGTTTTTTGCGATTGAAAGTCTTACTCGCGAGGGAGTCGCGAGCTGAGTCACGAAAATCTTTGTGTACCCCTCGCGACTGGACCTTCCACTCGCGAACAAGTCACCAAAATTTACCCGCGAGCTCGCGATTATAGCATGCGACTTGACTGACCCACGACTGAGTTGCCAAAACAGGGCAACACTGTTTTTGAAATTTTCAGTTTTTAAAGAACAAAATACTTTCCAAAAACACCTAAAACACTCAAAAATATTTTTGTGTTTGAATCAACAAAGATTAAGTATGTGAAAACACATTTTATCAATTACAATCACATAAATGAATATGGCATTCATTGAACATAAACCTTTGTGTTGTGTGTGGATATCAACAATGAGATAGTCCTTAGTCTAATGTGAAGCTTCAATGATCAATTCAACCAAGGCATACACAATTAGCACTAGATCATGTGACCCATCTCAATTATAGAAGTATGCATATATGACCTTCCACAAGACTTGATTACATAATTTGAAGTTTTACATTTGACTCCACTTTCAATCATAACATTCGACCTTTTTGATCCTTTTGAGACAATCATCTTTCATTGTGAGAGTAATAGTTGATATTTCACCTTGAAGAAATAGCCTTTGGCTTTTTGAAGAATCATATACTTTATATTTGGTTGCTCTCCCTTTTTCCTAGTCGAATACTAGTATGTGTGATAGGCTTTTGCAGCTCAATATCTCTTTTCACTTGGAGATTTAAATTTGGTGAGCTCTTTTTAGCAAAAAAATAAAAATAAATAAAGAGTGGGAAGATATATACGCACAAGTCTATGCATATCTCAAGATCAACATAACCATTCACTAATCATTCATGACATACTTGAAGATCTATTTACAATAGTCACATAGATTTCAAGATTTCTTCCACAGTGATAGGAGTGCAAGGGAAAAGGGTACGCTTGTAAATGCACAAAGCCATTAGCACAAAGGTACAAGGCAAAACAAATTTTGAGACAAAACTCAACAATGTTGTAAGGTTGAATTTAATCAATCATCTTATTGGCTTTATTCCGTGCCAAATTTGCTTGTAATTCAGCATTTAGTAACCCTGTATTTAGGTGGATTTGTTGTAAGGGTAGTGAGTGAGATAGAGTGTTGATTGCTCAAGAGTGTGCAAGAAAACAAAGACTCGCGGCTTGATCTCGCAGGTGACTCGCGGCTGCAAGCCGCCAGATGCAGCACACGTGCCAAGCATGCCAGAAGGTGAACAGTTATGCTAGCTGGAGCACTACAGGACAAAACAGGACAACTGGCCATACGGTTATCTCGCGACTGGGTCTCGCGACTCAGTCAAGCCGCGAGCCACCCCTGTTTTGAAAAACCTGACATTTCACATTCTCCTCTCACCCCAGTATAAATACCCCTTATACCCACAAATGAAAGAGAGCTTCCAGAGAGAATTTTAAGAGACAGATTGATTCACCTACAATCAATATATTAGAGTCTCTTCAAATTCCTCAACTCTCTTCCTCTCCATTGTAAAACCCTTGAGAGGCATTTTACCAAAACCTTGTTCTCACCATATTCATCACTGTGAGAGGGCTGTTTGGTGTTCTGGGAAGCAGTTAGGAAGGAACCAATCTACATTGGTTGATGCTATGGTCTAGTAGCGGAATCCGGGAAGCTAGAAAAGAAAAAGGTTCGGCGCAACCTCGTTGGAGCAAGAAGCTTGGAGGGCTTAGGTGCACTGGGTAGATTAGGCTTGGAGGGTCTATTGCTATCTATGTATCCCAACTACATTTTCTAGTGGATTGTTTACCACTTGGAGGGCGGCGGAGAGGTTTTACGCTGAGGGTTTCGGTTTCCTCTTCGATAACACATCGCGTGTTGTCTTTGTGTTTGCATCTTCCTTCCCTTTTGTCTTTGCCTTTTATAATCTGCTGTGAGTTGTGATTTTAATTTGGCTTAGATAGTTTTTCCAATTCTATGTTATAGCTTATGTTCATTTTCCGTACACTAGTTGTTTGACATAAAGATTGAATTGGTTAATTTGTAAATTGGGGGTATAAACGTTCAAGGGTGTTTATACACATATTTGAACTTTCAATTGGTATCAAAGCGGGTACACTTCTAGTGGTTTCATTACCATTGTGTAATCCTTGACTCCCTATTGAGATGGATCGGTCTCAATCCCTAAATGCACCTCCATATTTTGATGGTAGTAATTATGCTTTTTGGAAGGTTCGCATGAGAGCATTTCTATGTTCAATTGATGAATCTGTTTGAGATGCTGTTGAGATAGGTTGGACCAGGCCTGAGGAAGCCAAATCCACATGGGATAAGGCAGCACTCGCTGCATCTAATGCTAATAATAAAGCACTCAATGCTATTTTCTGTGGTGTGTCTCTAGATGAATTTCACAGGATCTCTCACATTACCGTTGCTAAAGAAGCATGGGAGATATTGGAGACCACTTACGAAGGCACAAAGAAAGTAAAAGACACCAAGCTACAGATGCTAACCACTCGGTTTGAGGAGTTAAAAATGAGTGAGGATGAGTCCTTTGACTCTTTCTATAGCAAGATGAATGAGGTGATTGTAAGCAAGTTCAATTTGGGAGAGAAAACGGAGGATTCTAAAATTGTAAGAAAGATCCTTCAATCATTGTCGGAAAGTTTTCGTGCTAAAGTGACAGCGATTGAAGAGAGCAAGGACCTTGATGACATCAAAATCTAGGAGCTGGTTAGCTCTCTTCAGACTTATGAGATGTTGCTGCCCAATCAACGGAATAGTAAATCTCTTGCTCTTAAGACCATTAATGAGAAGGTGGAAGACCATGACTCATCGGGAGAAGATGTGGTTGACAAAGATGTTGCATACCTTGTAAAAAATTTCCGAAAATTCTTGAAATTCAAAAATAATGGCAAATTTGGTGATAAAGGAAAATTCCAAAGTTCAGGAAGGGAGAAAAGGGAATTCAAAAAGAAAGATGGAAAAGAATCCCAATCTACACAAGGTGTCACTTGTTTCGAATGTAACAGGCATGGACACTTTAAGAAAGAATGTTCAAATTATTTGAAATCGAAAGGCAAAATGTATGCCACAACATTGAGTGACTCGGATTCATCTGACTCAGAATCTGAAGAAAGTTGTGATGGAAAGGGGAACTATTCAGATTTTATGACTATTGTCCATGTTGAATCTTCAGACGAGTTGAATCTGCTTGTACGAGACCTTGGAGAACATAGTGATAAAGAATCACTGGGAGTTGCTGAAGAAGATGAAAGCATAGCCAATCTTCAAGAGAATTATAACTCACTCCTAGAGAAGTCGGGTGAGTATACAAGGGTGGCCAAGGCAGCTGTGAGAAAAATGAAGAATGCAGAGGAGGACTATAAGAGTCTCCTAATCTGATATAGGGAGGCTAAATGTGAGATAGAAATACTGAATGGTGAGTTGTCAGAAGCTTACACAAAAGTGAGATTTCTTGAACAAGAGGTTGTGCAAGCAAATACTAAAATAGAGAGGGTCACCATCAAGAAGCTAGATGATGTTATATCATCTCAAAAGAGCTTTTTAGACAAATTTGGATTGGGATATACCGGAGGAAGTAGCTCATCTGGAAATGTCACTAAAGAAGTGAAGTTTATAAAGGCCAAAGAATCAGCTGATGTTGGTCCTACTGCTGAGAAGCCTAAGATAGAGGAGAAGAGAAATGTGGGGAATGAACGGTTGTTGAATTCACGTAATCAATCTGTGGGCAGGTCTGAATCCCGAGTCAAGTCTCGTCCATGACCACAAAGAGGTCCTAGATCAAATAATGTGTGTCATCATTGCGGACTTCAAGGGCATACTCGACCAAATTGTCAAAAGCTGAGAGCAAAGAATAGTGCAACTCCTCAAAGGTCATGAGGACCTAGAAATGATAGAAGAAATTGGGCTGGTGAACCATCAAGAGATCAAAACGGTGATCCCGGAATGATGAACATGATGAAGATGATTGGTGCATTCACCAACTGCTTGGAAAGGTTCACTCGAAGGTTTGAAAGCCCTAACTCCCGTACCCAATCCTATAAGGAAATCACCCCAAATGCAAGTGACGTGTGGGTGAAGAAGGGTACTCATGCATAAGTATTACAACATGTCCATGCATTAATACTTCATATACTTTGTGACGATGTTTGATTGTTTGCTTGTTGTTTGAGTTGATGGTTGTTTGTATGTCTTTTTGTGCATACTTTTGGTTTTCTTTTTGTTTATGATCAATCTTTTTCCTCTTGTGTCAAAAAATCCAAAAATCACATAAAAAAAATTAGAAAATCAAAAAGTTTGATTGACATAGTTGAGTTTTGTCTCAAAACTTGTTTTGCCTTGTACCTTTGTGCTAATGGCTTTGTGCATTTTCGAGCATAACTTGTTTATTTGCACTCTTATCACTGTGGGAGAAATCTTGAAATCTATATGATTGTTGTAAATAGATCTTCAAACTTGTCATGAATGATTAGTGAATGGTTATGATGATCTTGAGACATGCATAGACTTGTGTCTATATATCTTCCCACTCTTTATTTTTTGTTTTTGCTAAAAAAAGCTCACCAAATGTAAATCTCCAAATGAAAAGAGATATTGAGCTGCAAAAGCCTGTCGAACATACTAGTATTCGACTAGGAAAAATGGAAAGTGACCAAAAATTAAAGTGAAAGTTTATTCAAAAAGCCAAAGGCTATCTCATCAAGGTGAAATATCAATTATCACTCTCACAATGAGAGGTGATTTTCTCGAAAGGATCAAAAAGATCAAATGTTATGATTGAAAGTGGAGTCGAATGTAAAGCTCCAAGATATGTTATCAAGTTTTGTGGGAGGTTATATATACATATTTCTATAATTGAGATGTGTCACATGATTTAGTGCTAATTGTGTATGTCTTGGTTGAATTGATCATTGAAGCTTCACATTAGACTAAGGACTATCTCATTGTTGATATCCACACACAACACACAAGTTTATGTTCAAGAAATGCCATATTCATTTGTGTAATTGTACTTGATGAAATGTGTTTTCACATGCTCAATCTTTGTTGAGTCAAGCACAAAAAGATTTTTGAATGTTTTAGGTGTTTTTGGAAAGTATTTTGTTTTTAAAATCTGAAATTTTCAAAAATCTTTTTTGCCTTGTTTTGGCGACTTAGTCGCGGGTAAATCAAGTCGCGGGCCTCAGTCGCGAGTTCGCGGGTCTATTTTGGCGACTTGTTCGCGAATGGAAGGTCCAGTCGCGAGGGTTACTTAGAGATTTTCGCGGCTCAGCTCGCGACTCCCTCGGGGGTAGACCTTCCAGTCGCGAAAAACACTTAGAAAATTTTTTCAAAATTTTGTCTTTGAGTGTTTTGGCGGCTTAACCTGGCGACTTGTTGGCAACTCACTTCAGTCGCGAAAATCGCGTGTTTGGCAAAAACAAGGGCAGTTTTTAAATCTTTTTCAGTTTTCCCTCGAACTTTTTGTGACTATTCATCTTCTCTCTCAACTGTCTCATTCCCAAACACTCCATGTAACCATTTTCAAACTCCATTGTTGCTTCCTTTCAGCTCAAAATCTTCAAGTAACAGGTATGGGTTTTCTTTCTTGAAATCTATTTTACTTGATTTTGTGTTTTTCTCTCTTGATTATTCGCATTTGTTTATGTTTTTGAGATGGGTTTTTGTTTCGATTGTTGCTCTTTGTCCATGCTTGGCTTGTGGAAGCTATTGATTTAGTTTGAACTTAATTAAGTTGTTGGTTTTGTTCTTCATCATGTGCTTAGCTAGGGTTGTTATTTGTTGGTTACTCATCATGTCTGATCTTATGTTGTTGTGTTGATTCAAAATGTTCCTGTTTTGGTTGTGTGGTTTACTGTGCTGAATTTGTGCCTGTTCTTCTATTGTGTGCATCTGTCTTTTGCTCTTTGAGTCATGTCATAGTCATCAATTTGTATGTCTCATTGACATATATTTGTCTTTTGGATGTTTTCAATCTCTGTTGCTTTAATACTCCCTTGCATTATACCAGTTGTTCTTGTGTATCCACTTTTAGACTTGTTCATCTGTGTGATTGATTTAAGTAGCATGAGGTTTAATTGTTTTAAGTTCATTTGTGTGGTTGCCTTTTTGTCCTTGTTACTAACAAAGTACTGATTTGTTCTACACATGTATTGTACTATGTTGTTGTGGCCTCTTCTGATTGTTCACAGATGGCTCCTTCATCCCCAAAGAAGAAAACACCTACAAAGAAAGCAGATAAAAGAATGAAAATGGACCCTAACCTGTTGAGGTCAGTTTCCCACTTTGAGAGATACAAGGACTTCTTCTTAAAGGCAGGAATTATTTAAGAAAGGTTTGTGGATTTGGAGGATTTGAGAGGCACTTTTATACCCAGCTGTTTTGAAGGGAGAGGATGGGAAAAGCTTCTGTGTGATCTCCCAGTTGTGTGTGAACCCTTGATTAGGGAGTTTTATTCTAATGCTGTGATAAGGGAGGATGATCTAAGCTACTGGGTTAGAGGTAAAGAGTTCACTTTGGATGCACATGACATTGATGATGTGTTAGGTCTTGAAGGATTAGAAGATCAAGAGTTTGTCAATTATAAAGATAGGATTCTGTCTATTGAAACTGTACAACAGAGGATAGGTGGACAGAAAGAAGGGAAATGTCTGAATACCACAGCTTTTCTAGTGGACATGAGGTGCCTCACTATAATCATGATGTTTAACCTATATCCCATAAGGAAGTTGACTACAATCAACAGTGCAAGAGCAATTTTTCTGATGGACCTCAAAGAAAAGACTTTCATTGACATCAGTTCTCACATATATGACACTATTGTGGATGAGACTAGAACCACTTCTAGACCAAAACTGATCTTCCCTAGTCTACTCATGAGGATCTTTAGAAAGAAGGGTGTTCCAATCCCTCGAAACATCAGTCCCATGTCCACACCTTCTGCAATTAACAAGCTAACCTTCAAAAGAATAAGTGTTCGGCTTCCAGGTGAAGAAGATGAAGGTGATGAAGGAGAGGGTGTCCCAATGAAGACTGAGGCAGAGGCAGCAAGGCATGCATCAACCTCAACACCCAGGAGAAGTGGCAAAAGGACTAGAGCATCAACTTCTTCAGATACACCTCCAGATGCATTTCAAGTCATTCTAGAACGACTTGATGGAATCAGAGGGGTCCAGACCGAGCACTCTGAGAGGATGGCAACCATGCAGGACCAGATTGATATTTTGTCTGTAAAACTTGACAGCTTCACTACCCAGCATAGACAGTGACCCTTTGGCTATTCCAGTCAAAAAGAAGGAGACATATAAGTTTCTGTTTTGTTGATGAGAAGCAAAAAAGCAGCTCTTAAGGGGATGTAAGATGTTGAGGGGGAGCAGTCGAAATCAGACATTGTTTATCTGTGTTTATGTTTTTGGGTATTTAGTGTTTTTATGGGTTTGATACACTGTGGTTTTGGTGTATATTTGTTTCTAACTCTTATCTTATAAACTTGGTTTACTCTCTTTATATATTATTGATGTTATTCAGTATATATTGTGTTTGGTACCCATGTTGCTTATGTAAGCTTTTAGGGTTATGTTTTATGCATATTTGTAGGCTTTATGGTTTGTACCATGCTTTATGCAGCCTTTTATGCTTTGTTTAAATCAGTACTTCTATCTAAATGTATTGCATTTTCTTTTAAGTACTGTCACTCTTGTGCCCTTGTAGGATTGTTCCTAGATGCATATACTTAGTGTATTATGCATTGGTTGAGTGTTAGGTATATAAGTAACTTGTTTTGTTCTTGTTAACTTGTATGTTTAAGTGTTCATTACAAGTGTGAATGAACACTGTGATCACTACCTTGTGGTGATTACTTGGTTGATCAAGCCATGATTTGATACCTCACTTCATCTTTACTTGATCACCTTAATCCTGTTTCATATGCATTTCATACTTTTCTGCATACAATGATAATGGTATATTGTTGTGTTTCAGGAGTTTCATGTTCTTATGATTCAAGTGCTTCACAGCTTCTAGAGTTAGGTGTGAGTGAGTTTTGCTCAACTGTTCCCAACTCACATGTTAAGTCTAGAGTCTGTTTTAGGGTTTTGTCACGGAATAGCCAAAGGGGGAGATTGTAAGGTTGAATATAATCAACCATCTTATTGGCTTTATTCCGTGCCAAATTTGCTTGTATTTCAGCATTTAGTAACCCTGTATTTAGGTGGATTTGTTGTACGGGTAGTGAGTAAGATAGAGTGTTGATTGCTCAAGAGTGTGCAAGAAAACAGAGACTCGCGGCTTGATCTCGCAGGTGACTCGCAGCTGCAAGCCGCCAGATGCAGCACATGTGCCAAGTATGCCAGAAGGTGAACAGTTATGCTAGTTGGAGCATTACAGGACAAAACAGAACAACTGGCCATACGGTTATCTTGCGACTGGGTCTTGCGACTCAATCAAGCCGCGAGCCACCCCTGTTTTGAAAAACCTGACGTTTCACATTTTCCTCTCACCCCAGTATAAATACCCCTTATACCCACAAATGAAAGAAAGCTTTCAGAGAGAATTTTGAGAGAGAAACCCTAAAGTAAAACAAGATTGATTCACCTACAATCAATACATTAGAGTTTCTTCAAATTCTTCAACTCTCTTCCTCTCCATTGTAAAACCCTTGAGAGGCATTTTACCAAAACCTTGTTCTCACCATATTCATCACTGTGAGAAGGCTGTTTGGTGTTCTGGGAAGCAGTTAGGAAGGAACCAATCTACATTGGTTGATATTATGGTCTAGTAGCGGAATCCGGGAAGCTAGAAAAGAAAAAGGTTTGGCGCAACCTTGTTGGAGCAAGAAGCTTGGAGGGCTTAGGTGCACTGTGTAGATTAGGCTTGGAGGGTCTATTGCTGTCCATGTATCCCAACTACATTTTCTAGTGGATTGTTTACCGCTTGGAGGGCTGTGGAGAGGTTTTACGCCGAGAGCTTCGGTTTCCTCTTCGATAACACATCGCGTGTTGTCTTTGTGTTTGCATCTTCCTTCCCTTTTATCTTTGCCTTTTATTATCTGCTGTGGGTTGTGATTTTAATTTGGCTTAGATAGTTTTTCCAATTCTATGTTATAGCTTATGTTCATTTTCCGCACACTAGTTGTTTGACATAAAACTTGAATTGGTTAATTTGTAAATTGGGGGTCTAAACGTTCAAGGGTATTTATACACATATTTGAACTTTCAAATGTCGATCAAACTTTTTGATTTTCTACTTTTTATGTGGTTTTTGGATTTTTGACACATAAGAAGGAAAAGATTGATCAAGGGAAACATTAAAAAAAAATTTAAATGATAGAATGCAAAAACAAACAAACAAATTACAACCCACACAATGAATAATCAAACAAAGTCACAAAGCATAGGAAGTATTGATGCATGGACATGTTGTAATGCTTACGCATGTGTACCCTTTTTCACCCACACGTCACTTGCGTTTGGGGTGATTTCCTTATAGGATTGGGTATGAGAGTTAGGGCTTTCAAACCTTTATGTGAAGCTCTCCAAGCAGTTGGTGAAAGCACCAATCATCTTCATTACGTCCATCATTCCGGGATCACAACTTTGATCTTTTGATGGTTCACCAGCCCAATTTCTCCTGTCATTTCTAGGTCCTCGTGACCTTGGAGCAATTGCATTATTCATTGCTCTCAGTTTTTGACAATTTGGTTGAGTATGCTCTTGAAGTCCACAGTGATGACACACATAGTTCGATCTAGGACCTCTTTGTGGTCGAGGACGAGACTTGGCTCAAGATTCAGACCTGCCCACAGATTGATTACGAGGGTTGTTCAACATCCGTTGGTTCTCCACATTTCTCTTCTCCTCTATCTTGGGCTTCTCAGCAGTAAGGACAACTTCAACTGACTCTTTGGCCTTTATAAACTTCACTTCTTTGGTGATATTTCCAGATGAGCTACTCCCTCCGGTATATCCCAACCCGGATTTGTTTGAAAAATGCTTTTGAGATGAAATAACATCATCGAGCTTCTTGGTGGAGACCCTTTCTATCTTAGCATTTGCTTGCACAACCTCTTGCTCAAGAAATCTCACTTTTGTGTAGGCTTCTGACAGCTTACCATTCAGTGTTTCTATCTCACATTTGACCTCCTTATAGCGAATTAGGAGACTTTTATAGTCCTCCTCTGCCTTCTTTATCTTTTTCACAACTGCCTTGGCCACCCTTATGTACTCACCCGACTTCTCCAAGAGTGAGTTATAATTCTCTTAAAGATTGGCTGTGCTTTCATCTTCTTCAACATCTGATTCTTCAACAACTTCCAACGATTCTTCATCACTATGTTCTCCAAGTTCTCGTACAAGCAAATTCAACTCGTCTGAAGACTCAACATGGGCAATAGTCATAAAAGCAGAATAATTCCCTTCTTCGTCATAGCTTTCCTCATAATCTGAGTTGGATGAATCCGAGTCACTCGGTGTCGTGGCATACACCTTACCTTTCGATTTCAGATAATTCGGACATTCTTTCTTAAAGTGTCCATGCCCGTTGCATTCAAAACAAGTGACACCTTATGTAGATTGGGATTCTTTTCCATCTTTCTTTTTGAATTCCCTTTTCTCCCTTCCTGAACTTTGGAATTTCCCTTTATCACCAAATTTACCATTATTCTTGAATTTCAAGAATTTTCAGAAATTTTTCACAAGGTATGCAACATCTTTGTCAACCACATCCTCATCCAATGAGTCATGGAATTCCAACTTTTCATTAATGGTCTCAAGAGTAAGAGATTTGTTCTTTCGTTGAGTGGGCAGTGACATTTCATAAGTTTAAAGGGAACCAATCAGCTCTTGGACTTTGATGTCATCAAGGTCCTTGCTCTCTTCAATCGCTGTCACTTTGGCATGAAAACTTTCCGACAATGACCGAAGGATCTTCCTTACTATTTTAGAATCCTCCGTTTTCTCCCCTAAATTGAACTTACTAATAACCATCTCATTCAGATTGCTATAGAAAAAGTCAAAGGACTCATCCTTACTCATTTTGAGCTCCTTAAACCGAGTGGTCAGCATCTGGAGCTTAGTGTCTTTCACTTTCTTCGTGCCTTCGTAGGTGGTCTCCAATATCTACCATGCTTCTTTGGCAATGGTAATGTGAGAAATCTTGTGAAACTTATCTGGAGACACAGCACAGAAAATTGCGTTAAGTGCTTTACTGTTAGCATTAGATGCGGCGAGTGCTGCCTTATCCCATGTGGATTTGGTTTCCTCAGGCCTGGTCCAACTTATATCAATAGCATCCCAAACTGATTCATCAATGGAACATAAAATTGCTCTCATGCGAACCTTCCAAAAAGCATAATTACTATCATCAAAATATGGAGGTGCATTTAGGGATTGTGACCGGTCCATCTCAATATGGGGTCAAGGATCACACTATGGTAATAAAACCAATAAAAGTGTACCTACTCTGATACCAATTGAAAGTTCAAATAGTGTATAAAACACCCTTGAACGTTTAGACCCCCAATTACAAAATAACCAATTCAAGCTTTATGACAAACAACTAGTGTGCGGAAAATGAACACAAGCTATAAACAGAATTGGTAAACAATCTAAGCCAATTAAAATCACATTCACAGGAGAAAATAAAAGGCAAAGATAAAGGGAAGAGAGATGCAAACATAAGGACAACACACAATGTGTTATCGAAGAGGAAACCGAAGCCCTCGGCGTAAAACCTCTTCGCCGTCCTCCAAGCGGTAAGTAATCCACTAGAAAATGTAGTTGAGATACATGAACAGCAATAGACCCTCCAAGTCTAATCTACCCAATGTACCTAAGCCCTCCAAGCTTCTTGCTCCAACGAGGTTGCGCCGAATCTATTTCTTTTTTAGTTTCCCGGATTCCGCTACTTGACCATAGCATCAACCAATGTAAATTGGTTCCTTCCTAACTGCTTCCCAGAACACCAAGTAACCCTCTCATAGTAATGGATATGATGAGAAAAGGTTTTGGTAAAAGGCCTCTCAAGAATTTAACAATGGAGAGGAAGAGAGTAGAGGAATTTGAAGAGTCTCTTATGTGAAGATTGTGGATGAATCAATCTTGTTTTACTCTAGGGTTTCTCTCTCAAAATTCTCTCTGGAAGCTCTCTTTCTTTCGTGGGTATAAGGGGTATTTATATTGCGGTGAGAATGGAATGTGAAGAGTCAGGTTTTTCAAAACAGGGCTGGCTCGCGGCTTGGCCTTGCGACTTGACTGAGTCGCGAGATCTAGCTGCGAGATAACAGAACGACCAGTTGTCCTATTTTGTCTTGTAGTGCTCCAGCTAGCATGACGCTTCAACTTCTGGCATGCCTGGTACGTGTGCATCTTCTGGCGGCTTGCAGCCGTGAGCCAGCCGCGAGATCCAGTTGCGAGTCTCTGTTTTTCTTGCACACTCTTGAGCATTTTATCACACTATCTCACTCACTACCCTTACAAAAATCTCACCTAAATACAAGGTTACTAATTGCTGAAATACAAGCAAATTTGGCATGGAATAAAGCCAACAAGATGGTTGATTAAATTCAACCTTACAGTAATACCCAAAAAAAAAAAAAAAAAATCCTAATCAAAAACATTTTGGTAAAAAAGATTCAGAGTTAAAGCACGAGGACCATGTCATACAAACTCACTGGGATTGAGTCTTTAGCATCCACACTTTCTTAGATGCAAACTTAGTATTGGAGTTTCTAGACACATTAGATTGTTGATCAACTCCAGCATTGGCATAAAGGTTAAGAGCCTTTACCAATTCATGAATAAGTGTCATAGGATCTTGTACTTTTGGCACAAACACTTTTTGTTTAGTTGCTTGGTTTGTGGTTTGCAACTTAAAACAATTTGGGCGAGTATGCCCAACTCCACCATAAAAGTGACAAAACCACTGAGTTTTGTGTTGTTTCTTACTTTTAGGATGATTGGATTTCTTGGGTTTTGACTTACTAAGATCTACCATAATCTTCCTAGTAGCTAGAACCTCTTTGTTTGGAACCCTATCTTCTAATTTAGGATTAGATGAAGCAGGTACAAACTTAGTAGGATGAACAATAGAAGTTGAAACACTCTTAACAAACCCTAACCCTGTCTTATCTTATGCAAATTTTTGACCACTTAGCATGTTATCAAGTTTAGAAGAAGAAGTCCTATCAAGTTGTTCTCTAGCAATAGATAATTCAAATTCTAAACTTTTAACTTTCTCAATCAAAGACATGTTCTCAATCTTAACAATATTTATGAGTTCATTAGCATCAAAAAATTTTACCAACAAATTTATCTTTTCTTGCTCAAGAGTGTTTATCTTTTTCAAACTTACTATAGCAGTAGCAATGAAAGCCATGAAATTTCCTTCTTGATCACTTTCAGATTCATGATCAGAAACTTCATCGTCACTAAGGGTAACAGTTATAGCTTTCCCCTTAGATCTCAAATATGTAGGACATTTTGACCTAAGGTGACCATACCCCTAACAACCAAAACACTATTGGCCTAATGAATTAATAGAGGATTGAACAACTTTGACTTTTGATTTTTTAGAAGTAATATTCTTAGTTGTTTCATTCTTCTTCACATTCTTAGGATCAGCATTGTTTCAATTTCTTGCCCTTCTATTATTGTTTCTTAGAAAGTTTCTAAAGTTCTTGGCAAGATAAGCAATCTCTATAGAAGAGATTTCATCATCAAATTCATAATCGTCTACATCATCAATAGATTTTAGAGCCATAGATTTGGATTTGTTAGTTTTGGGTGAGTCAGAATCATAAAATTGAAGAGATCCTAGAAGTTCATCTACAAGAATAGTATCAACATCCTTGCTTTAAGTTATGGTATTGACTTTGGGTCTTATGTCTTCAGTTAAGGATCTAAGAATCTTCCTAACAATCTTAGGTTGATCATATACTTCACCCAAATTAAAGGCTGACTTCACTATCTCAAGTAGATTGTTTAAACCTAGTGAATTAGCCAAGTAGTTACTCAGGTTAATTATAAGATCTAGGTTAAACAGCAAAATATCATATCATGCACAGCGGAAAAGAAAATAACACATAGATATAATCACCCAAGAAAACTAATGAAACGAACCGTCTTAAGGTAAAAACTTGGGGATAATTTGACTTAGCTATCCTCAAGGTAAACAAATCCACTAGAAAGAATTGAAGTTTGCAAAAGATTTAACCTTAAATCTATTGCTACCTCATGTAGAATTTACTAACACGACCCGTGCAAGCTCCAACTCCATGGACTCTTCTCTCTTGGATTTGCTAAACACAAGCTCCCATGCTTATGACTTTAAGATCCCACTCAAAGGTTTAGATCACTAGTTGTTGATCTTGTAGCAGCAACTAGATTCCACCAGCACTTGATTGTAGATCTTGTTCTGCTAGACACTTGTAGAGTTAGAAGGTTACAGAACCTCTCAGATCTCACAAGAGTTACTCACAAGTCTTCCAACAATCATAAAAATGTAGTTAGGGTTTTCCTTTTATACTTAGAAGTGTTGGATTGAAATCCGAAATGTTTCCACGGGCTTGGGCTTAATTCAAAATTTGTAGAATCCAATTTTTGATTGGTTGAATCTAATTTTTGATTGATCAAGCTTCACAAAATTTGAACTCTCATTTCTGCAGCTTGAATGTTCTTAAAACTTGATTTGTACAATCTTGAGCAATGTCTAACACCTAATCTAGACATGGTTTTGTTCTCGGTTTTCCAACATAAACAAAATAGGAATCTAAACATTTAATCATAAATCTTTAAAACCTAACAGTTGTAAATAATTTAAAGGTAGATGGGAAGAAATTTTATGCTACACTTTATGAAGGATTCAAGTTTCAGCCATCCTAGGTTTTCTTTTTACTATTTAAACGCATTGTAGCCTCCAAAGGCAAGACACTTTTTAGATTAATATAAATTCAAACTTTGTCCATTGTTTTTTCTCTGGTGGATTCCAAACCTATCACCTTGTGGATTTAAGGAACCCCTCATGGATTCGAAGCTTGCTACCTAGAAACTAATAGTTTAGTTTATGTCCATCAAAGAGAGTATTGTGTGTGCTTTCTTCAGGCTTCCGCAACATCATTAATGACTATTCATGTTTGATCAAGTTATGCTTTAATTTCACATTTCAATTTGTTTTCACTTGATCAATTTTTACTTGTTCTATATATATGCCTTGATTTCTACTTGTCTCAATCTTAATGAAGTTATTTGTTATGTACAAGTGTTACAATTTCTTCACAGGTTTTAGATTTAAGTGTGAGTGAGTTTTTCCATTGTTTCCAAACTCACGTTTTAAGTCTAGAGTCTATTTAGGGGTTTTGTCACAAAATAGCCAGAGAGGAAGATTGTAAAGTTGTAATTTTCAATTACGTTTTGTTGGGTTTAATGTGTCAAATTTGATTGTATTTATTCAATCATTTCCCTATATGTTTGTGAAATTTAATGTAAAGGTTGAGTGTGAGAGTTTGGTGAAGAAATGTGAAGAAAATACAACTCGCGACTGGCTCGCGAATAGACAACCCACGAAAGACCATGTGAGTAGCACATGCTGGAAGCTAAAATGTCAAGTGCCAGCACTTCCAACCTATTTTAATGTGCTTTCCTAATTTCTTTACCCACACTATAAAAGCCCACATTACCCACAAAATTGTAAGGAGACTTTCAGAGAGAAAACCCTAGAAATACACTTAAGAGTTAGAGATTGTAAATCCACAATCATCTACACAATTTCTCTTAGTTTTTCTCTACTCCTATCTCTCCAATTACAAATCCTTAAGAGGTTCTTAGCCCAAACACTTACCTCACCCAATCTAGTGTTGAGAGTGGTTTGGGTTCTTGTGGGAAGTATTAGAAGAAGCCATTGATTGGCGGATGCAATTTGGAGCTAATTGAGGAATCCGAATAACTAGTGAAGAAATGACTTGGTGAAGTCTGTTGGGAGCTGGAATTCGGAGGGTTCAAGTATAGTAGGTAGATTAGGTTTGGAGGCTCTTTTTGATATCTTTGTACTCCAACTTTACTCATTGGTGGATCATTTCAGCTTAGAGGGCCGCGGAGAGGTTTTTCGGTAAGTACTTCAGTTTCCTTTTCGATTACATGTCTCGGTATTATCTTGTCTTTGCATCTCTCTTCCCTTACTCTTTGTGCTTTACATTTACTATTTATTATATATGCTCATGCACTAGAGAGTAGTTCCGATTTATTGGGTTTCATTTACTCTTATTCTGCATTTAGTAAAGTTGAGTAAAAGCAATTTAGTCGTAAGTTTAAAATTAGGGGTCTAAACAAGCTATAATGTTTTGCACTATTGAGCTTTCAATTAACATAACATAGTTTGGTATAAACTCATAAACTTAAGTCTTTTGGATTAAGTTGTGTCCACTATCTGACATAGAACTAGCCGTGAACTTTGAGTCAATTGAGGAACCTTTCAGTTCATCAAAGTTTTCCCCATGTAATGAAAGTGATACTGAGCATGAAAAGTATGACAAGTATGCTGACTGGATATGTATAAGTTGAGGATGTTTTATGCTCCTGTGGTTAATACTCCAGCCTAGGGTTAATTTTGGTTAATTTCTTAATTATTGCAGAATTATAGAGCTCAATGATTTTGGAAATTCTAATCATCCAAGCTAGAAGTTATGAATCTGAATGAATTACATCCTGCAACTTGGCGAGAACCAAGAACATTGTAGTCGTTGTAGATACATTTTTTTTTTCGTTTTGAGTACTGATCTTACATATTTGCAAATCTTGGATTAATGGTTCTGGTTTTCAGTGGCCTGGTATCCAATATATCGAATTCCAAAAGGAAACTTCTGCGCATCTTTTCTGACTTACCATTCACTACGACATTTGGTCCATAGACGTGTATTAACTGATTCTCTTGATAAGAAATTATTCTGACTTGTCTCCCCTACGTTGGGATTGCAAAGCTACAAAAATACTGGTAAAGAATTGACACTTGTCATGCATGTTGGAATCTTTAAACCAAGATTACTTTCTTGGTATCAAGGACTTAAAAATGATAAAAAGGGTTGGAAATTTGGTATGAGCAGTTAAAGACTGCCAATGCTAATTTTTCCATTTCCTTGGTAATGATGAAAAGTGTTAAGAGGTTGGTTATAATTTATAGAGCAAAAGCCCTTGGACAAGATTGATGATAAAACTTTAATGAGCTGTTAGAATCTTGACTGTGTCTTACAGTTAACAGCAAGATCTAGAGATTTGGCTTCTCATCTGTATATTTGTTGTTATGTGGGTGTGATGGTTCAATAAATTGAATATGGTCAAGAGTTTGACTCCATGCAAGAACAGAGGCTTAGAAAGTAACATGATGCAAGATATTAAATAGTAATCAGCACTTTAAAGGGTAGCAAATTAGAGGGAATGGTGCACAAATTCCATGTTCTTGAAAGCTGTGTGTGTAATCTTTGCCAGGACTATTATATCTTTGTTATTTGGTTTTGTTTTGGAACCTAACCTTAGATTTGGAAAGGTCCCTTTTAACATAAGAATGATGTTGAGACTTTTCATAATGCAGCATGGTGATCTGCTTTAATTTCTGTGGTAAGCCATTTGTAGGGAAGATTTACACGAATATTTTTGGCCTTTGAATACTATTTTTATTGATGAATCAACCAAAAATGGAAATACTATTTAAGTCGTCCTGGAATGCTAAATTTTGTTTTCAAGAAGTTCAAAGAATTGGCTGTTGTCGAGCTATCTGTCAAGACATTAATTGCAGCACTGAATTGAGTAGTATTTGAGCTTATTCTGATGTCTTCAATTGATACCACTTGTACTAAACAATCTAAATTAGGACTCAAATACATAAAAAGTGCATTTAACTCTGATATGCCAACATATACAAAATTTCACCCTAATAATATGGATCCCAAATTTATCCTTCGGTGCGTAGTTATTGAGTCTTAGTTGGATACCAGTGCCATGAACCATAACTATTAACAAAGTAATAGTGATGATAACTTGAACAAAGTTAATAATTATACTGGAAGTGATAGGCTCATAGCAAATACATTATTTGAGAATTTGAAGAAATGCTTCCATTGAATATACAAACAGCTACTTTAGGCTAGAAAGTAAATAACAAAGAATAAAAATGCAGAACATTTATCCATAACTAAACATAAAAGAGCACAAGACGTCCTCAATTGATTTCTCTTCAAGACTTTGAATTTGTTGATGACACACTACTTCCGGATTGAGAGGAAGAATTTGAGCTGTTGCTCCGTGCCTTTGAACTTTGGCTGGAGGATGATTCAGTGAAGAAAATTATGTGCTCCTGGTTGTCAACAAACACCTGGAGTGATCTGGGAACTGGGGCATGGTTCACCTCTAAAACTCCCTCAAGGATTTGAACTACCTGACCCATTGGTGGCCTATGAGTTTCATCATCTTGGATGCACCAACAAGCAAGTTTACATATTCTTGTGACCTCTTCTACATCAGCATTTCCCTCCAGCCAGGGGTCTAGAAGGCTAAGGACATCGGCACCTTGTGTTATAAGGCTTGCAGCCAAAATAGGAAAGAATCTACTTTTTCCATCTGCAGATTGCTGAGAGTTTCTCCTCCCGGAGACAAATTCAAAAAGCATCATTCCATAGCTGTAAACATCAGCTTTGGCTGTAATGGCCACCCCTGAAATCCACTCTGGAGCTAGATAACCTCTTGTACCTCTCATGGTTGTGAGGACTCGGCTGAAGTCACGCCCAACAAGCTTTGCTAGACCAAAATCTGCCACTTTCGGACACAATTCAGCATCTAGAAGAATGTTTTCTGGTTTTATGTCACAGTGTATGATGCAGTCTCTGCACTTCTCATGGAGATAAAGCAACCCTCTAGCTGTTCCCAGAGCAATCTGATATCTTGTTTTCCAATCCAAAACCCCAGAATTCTTTTCATGGAAAAGTTGAGAATCTAAAGACCCATTCGGCATGTAATCATAGACCAGCAACTTCTTAGTACCTTCGGAGCAGAAGCCGCGAAGCCTAACAAGATTTACATGTTGGATTGTCCCAATAGTGCTGACCTCAGTGCGGAATTGCTTCTCTCCTTGGCTGATGCTTTCAAGTTTCTTGACCGCAATGCCCGTTGAATCAGGTAAAGTCCCCTTGAAAACAGAACCGAAACCTCCTCCCCCCAATTTCTCTGAAAAATTCTTGGTCGCATTCTGCAAGTCTCTGTATCCAAACGCCACTAATGATCCTTCAACTGCTTTCGCTGTTCCAATTGCTCCCCTCCTTCGCCTAAAGATTACAAATGCAACAAGGCCTGCGAAAATTGCTATCCCTGCAACTGAACCCAGGACAACGCCTGCAGTAATTGCCTTACTGTTTTTAGAACTGGGTAACTCGGAAGCTGCAAGTTTGAGATATAGAGTTCCTCTATTAGTGTCAGCGCTTGTGAGTTGTTGCAGATTCAAGAGATCTCCAATCCAAATTGAACAACGGTCGCCATAAGCGTAAGCAGTGCAAGAGCAGTTATTCAAACAGGTTGATTCACATTCTGATGAACTTCCAACTGCCACAGTTTGTGGATGATCAGGCAATTTCATGTTGGGCATTTCCCAAAACTTGTCTCTCTTTCCATTAGCAAGTGTATCATTCCCACACTGCAAACTGGTTTTTCTTGCACACCCAGCTGAAAAATCCGACAAATTCCAACTTTTGTCTGAGGTAGGCTGAAAATACTTCAAGCAATTACAAAAAGGCATGGATTGCGGGTTGCATATACCGAAAGGCCCACAAAAAGCATAAACCTCACATTGTGTCGTCCTTGGTTGAGACCAAAACAAATTCCACTGCTTGGTACTTTCCAACCATGATAGCTGCTGAATCTGGCCCGATATATTCATCACAAATCGAGATATAGTAGAAGTATGGGCAACCGAATATGTGAAATAGCTCTCATTTTCGTTTGAAACATAACTGAAGTTGTAAATATAATTGGCTACCATCTCAGGAACCAAACTGAAAATTTTCCCATTCCAACGTCCACTGCTCCAGTATGGTACAGACTTATTCCATAGAATAATATAGGAACTGGTATTTTGCTGTAGCTCAAGAGCGAAGAGTCCTGGTGCAGGATCCTCAGAATTCTTCCATGAAATAAGTTGCATGTTTTGTTTGGTTCTATTGTTATATGCCATCTTAGCACCAGGAAGCCATGTATCGGTTGGATTATCAAAACTCTGCCACAAAAGTTTTGAAGAATTATCAGACCCATGTCTCAGAACAAAATTTCCATCATCTTTAAGCACAGCTTCTAGAGGACCAGAGCTCGTAGAGCTCAAATTTGTTGACCAAATTGGAATTTGAGACTCATTGAACAGAACTAAATTACCATCTGAGATTCTCAATACAGAAGAACTTCTATCAGAGACTGGCGTCTCTCTGTTTGCCACCCAAACTATGGTTCTGAGAGAGACCTTCTTGTACCACATGCCTATATAGTAGTTAGAACGAGAAGATTTACCTGGTGTGAAGAAACCGAGCTCAAAGTTCCCACCGTTAGAGCTAATAGTTTGGTCACCAGAGAGAGGTTGGTTTGCAGAGATGGTGTCAGCTCCAAGGGAAAGATGATTGTTGAGAGATAGGCAGATGAAGAGAAAAGAAAGCATCATAGGCCATGGATTCTTCTTGTAATCCATGGCTGCACAGAATTTTGCAGAGAAGCTATGCTAATTTTTTACTTTGAAAGAGAGAACAAATGAATAGATCCTGAATTCGAGTTTCTAGATACTGAGGGAACATTCATCAGGCTATAATTGAAAGCGATGCCATGGTCTACGTTGAGGCTATCACGACCCAAACTCTCGGTCTCCTTGGAGAATTGAGGTTCTCAGCTCTGACTCGTTGTCAAAAGCCTCCCAGGTGCAGTAGATGCAGTTCAATTGGATTCCTAGAGAAGCTAATAGGGCTGCTCATGTTTTAGCCTCTTCGTTTTTATCTAATAGATTGGCAAATTTTTTTGTTATGGGCTCTGCCAAGTGTTTTCTGATGTAATTCTCTCGGAGCTAGCTCTTTTTTTTATTTTATTTGCTCTCCATTTCTAAGTTTGTAGCTTTTATAATAGCTTCATCCATGTTACGTAGCAAATAAAAAACCTGTTCAGGAAGACCGTCAAATTCTCTAGAGCAGTGGAAGTTAGAAAGCAGATGTAATCTGTAATGAAGTCAAATCAACCAGTTTGAAAAAACTACCATTACCTTCAACATTCTTAGTAAGATGTATGATGGCACTGACTATGACCATTTAATGATAACAATGGGTGTTTGACTTTAAATTAAAAAATTGGTTTATTTTACTACTTAATTTATTTTTGGTACTATTTATAAGTCTCACTGTATTTTTTGCTACTATTCATAGGTCCTACAGTACTATTTTATAAAAAAAATTTAGTTTCAGCAAAATAAATGAATCCTAATTAGACCACAAAAGGAAAGAAAAAACCTACTCCTTTTTTGCCTGCCAGTGAGTTCACAACAAAGCTGTTAAAATTTTAAAATGACATTTTTTAGCAACACAAACAACAAAAGTGGGAGCACTAGTATTGGTAAAGGTATAAAAGTTTGTATTTTACCTTCTAAAAATTTGCTTTATTTTTACAATACACTCTACATTTCAGTTTTTATTTTTACATATATCTCATTAAAATAATATAAAATTGGACTCAAGTAATAGGGAGGAGAGAGAATATTTTTATATTAAAAAATTCTTTACAACTTTCTACAGTAGTTTTTTATTTATAAGAACCCAGAGTAGCAAGGTTGCAAAAAAATTTGGATGTGCACATCCAAACGTAGTGGGTTTTTTAATGCTTTTGGGTTGTAAAATAGCGATTGGGGGATTTTACAACCCTAATGCTAGTGCTCTGATACATCAAAGTTGCTAAACTTAAAAATTTTAGCATCTAAGCTATAGTAAACAGCTAAAGATGGCAACTTACTATGGCGACAAACTTTTTAAAAAAAAAAAAAAAAAAAAAAAGTTACTCCATTCTCTCTCTTCCTATCTTAAAAAAATATATTTTTTCTCTTTTTTCTCTATTCTCTGTCTTCTTCTCCTCCCCTCATTTCCATATCTCTCTCTTTTTTCTCACTTTTCTTTTCTTTTTTTTCATTATTTTGCTATCTTCTTCTTCTCAAACTCTCTCTCAAAAAATTTTAAAAAAATAAATACATATAGATCAACACAACCCATCACCACCTCAAATCCATAATCCACTACCATCACCACCAAGGACACAAACTCAACATCCACAACCAAAAAAAACCTAGAATCCACAAACAACAACCCGTCCCATAGTAGCACAGACACCACCATTGCACCACACCAATCTCCACCACTACATTTCAATTTCCACCACCGCACGCTGATGTTCATGCAAGGAGAGAGAGAGAGAGAGAGAGAAGTGAGAAGGCCACGAGGGAGACTAAGTAAGGGAGAGAGAAGAGGGAGAATAAAAACACATTAAATGAAGAGATAGGCTCAATAAATAAGCAATTCTATTTTTATAAACACAGTTACAATAGCTTTTAAATTTAAGAAGTAACTATAGTTATATGCTAAATTTTTTTTAGCAAGACCCATCCGAATAGAGCTTCAATTTTGGTAATTAAGAGTGTAAAATAATATATTTGGGGTTTTATCTACTCCAATGCTAATGCTCTAAAGTATCAAATATTGGAAGGAATGACATCCTTGTTCTGTAGTGAGTTTAAAAACATGAGTCTATCAAAATAACATTAAACAGAAAGAAAAACCAAAAATCTCTTATCAACTACTTACAGACTCTCCTCATTTTTTATATAATTTGGCACATTCCATATCTTTGCAAATACAATTTAATAATATACTTAAATCTAAAATTTTGGGAAAATTGACATAGAAAAAAAATTGTAATTATCATATCCCATCATATTATATTCTAATTTTTCAAAAAATATTATGTTGTTTTTGTCACTTATATATATCATGCATGTATTTAGATCTAGCAAAATTGGAAACAATTTTGCAACCCCCAATTCAAACCTAAAGGAAATTACTTGCACTAACCTGGAAATTTAGGACATGGAGCAAAAATAGGTCAACTTGTAGTTGATTCATTTTTTTAAGTGATCTTGTTTTTAATTAAAAATGCAAAACACACTCTAAGTTTCACTAAAATTCATTTCAAGCCTTTAACTTTATTTTCGCTCAATTAAATTCTCTAAGTTTCAAATGTATTTAATCAAAGCCTTCTTGTTTGGCTCCTTTAGGCCAATATAAAATGGCGTCATCTTTTTTTTAAAAAATATTTTTATTATTTGAAAATTAAAAAAATAAATAAAAGCCTAAAACGTGAATGACGTCATATGTAGCCTAAGTAAAATCAAGAAAAAAAATTAAGACAAATCCTTAACCCAACGAGAGAGAGAGAGAGAGAGAGAGAGAGAGAGAGAGAGAGAGAGAGAGAGAGAGAGAGAGAGAGAGAGAGAGAGAAGTCAAGGTTTTGGGTTTGATTTGAGATTTGAGAATGTTTTGCCATGGTGTAAGGACTTACGAGGTGTTAAGGTTTTGGGTTTGATTTGAGATTTGAGAATGTTTTGCCATGGTGCAAGGACTTACGAGGTGTTATGGATGAAACCATAAAAAGAAGAAGAGAACATCTCTTGTTCTGAACAAGCCTAAATACATAGACCACTCTCAAAAGGGAACACAAGTTGTGGACTTTGGAGCTATGACTCGCACCAGTACCAGACACCGCCATGTTGCGGAGCAATTTGTTTAGCCACAATAACTACAATCTTCAAATTCCATAAACAAAGATGACCCAAATGGGAAAATAAGGACTTGATTGAGAATTTGCTATAAAAGGTATGGGCCTTGAAGGCAGAGTTGGATAAGGCCTAGAGTTTCAATGAGAACTTTGTTTCACAGAACAAGAAGCGCATTGAGGAAATCTCTTCTTCTCTTATGATTTAGGCTATGTTTGGTTGGAGGGATTTTAGGGAGGATGGAAAATGAAGGAGAGAAAAGTGGAGAGAAAATGATGTTTTTAGTTGTTTGGTTGAGGGTAGAAAAGAGGAGAGATTTTGGTAGGGCCCACAAGTTTTCTCTCCTTCCCCTCCAAAACACAATCTCTCCAAATTGGAGAGAAAATGGAAGTGAAAAGTGGACAAAAATATTTGGACAAAATTGCCCACATTTTCTTTTTACATTTTTTTGGCAACTTCAACCTGGCCAAAATAAATGTGTCTTGCCTACCATTTTTATTTTTTATTATTATTATTATTATTATTTTTAATATGATGATGGGCATGAATCTATAATTCACCATAGCACCATTTAGTGCTTTTTTGGGAGGACGTTTTTTCTTTTTAATTTTTAAAATTTGTTTCTTATTTTTTATTGGACATGAATTTTCCTTTTTATTAAACTTTGGATGATTGCATTTTTTTTTGGTTGGTTGTTTGCCCTTTTTTTTCCTTAATTGAGCATTATTTTTAATAAGGACATATGAGTATTGTAAGAACCAAGTACAAGACTTCTGGACCTTAGGTCACTTGGGCTCACAATTTATTTGTAGTGGGCTTAAGGATTTCCTACAATGGGTCGTTCTCGGCAGAGAGACTTAAAGTAACACTCAGTTGATACCCTCTCCTTGACTGTTTTCTCTCAATTTTTCTGAACCCCTTCTTCTCCAAACTTTCTTCTATTTATAGCTAAGGTTAGTGGGGAGATTATGATTACAGCCACCGTTAGTGCTACTGGAGGTCCAATATTATCTGATTAAAGTGGGTGTTTAGGTGAAAGGGCGGTGCAGCATTTACGATCTTGGAACTTTGCTCCATCTTGACCGACTATGTTCGGCAACTCAGTTCCCTGGGAATATCACAATTTCCCGGGAACAGTTCGTATATTTGACCGGGAACGTTTGTCCGATCACCTCTCGGAATTCAATACCCTACGCTTGTTCGTACATGAAGGAAGCTCCAAGAAGGGCGCAGGACAACCGGACTTTTTTGCTGGACCTTTGCCCAAGGCTGGTATGGGCCTCGGCTCGGGGCCTGCTTGGGATTGGGGCCAGGGCCTGTATGGGACTGGGCCCAGGGCTTGTGTGGGCCTGGGATCTCGGTGCCGTACAATAGCCCCCCCTTGATTCATACTCGGTCGCTGAGAAGAATCAAGGAGCTGTTTGGGCCTCTTGACCTCGGGAACCTTCTTGTCTGGGACTTATGACTGTTACTTTTTACTAATATTCTCAAAAGACGCGCCGTCTCGCGGCGCCAGACGCAGTCGTCATTATTGCCTGAAGGTTCGTGGACCGAAGCGGCACGCGAATCGGTTACGTTTGGCAGTCGCTGGGTCGCTCGTAAATTGTGCCCATTTATTGCTTGAATAAACGTTTCTTCTCCCCCCCACTTCTTTTTGGCTTTATAAATAGTCCCTCTCTGAACACCATTCCATTTTTCCTTCGCCTCAAATATTTAGTGCTTACTCTCTGCCGACCACATTTCTGTGCGCTTGCTTGCTCAGCGTTCTTTTCCTCCTTAGAACCCAAAGTAAGTCTTTCTTCCCCTTCCTGTTCCTTCAGCTTTGTTTCTTTGAGTTCACTCTTGTAGTTTTAGGCTTTATAGATGGGTTACTCTTACCTTCTAGAATCCCCGGCTGCTTTGGCCACCTTTAGGAGTAAATTTAGTATTCTCAATGACGTGGACGTGGCTTACTGCCATGAGAGTGATATGGAACTCCACCGAGGGCAGGGTACAGCCTTCTTTCCTTTGATGTCCATTTTAGAAGGTGGGGTTAGGTTCCCCGTAGATCCCCTCTTGATAAGCACACTCACTTACTATGGGCTGTGCCCCGACCAGTTTCCCCCCAATTTTTACCGGGTAGTTAGTTGTGTCAGTAAGTTGAACCATACCTTTAACTTACAGTTAGACCACCATGATATTAACCAAATGTATAGCCTCTGTGGGAGCAAATCCACCAATTATTACTTAAAGACAAGGGATGCTCGGGTACGGCTGATATCGTGCCTACCCGACTCGAACAGGAACTCCGCCGGGGATTTCGTCAGGGTGCACGGCAATTGATTTGCCGGGGAGATCCCTTGCCCCCTTACACAGTGTGAAGTGGGTTCGTACCATCCCCTTCATATAATTGTTTTCCATCGCCTCTTCCTTTCTTCTTATTGGAGTAAAAAATTCTTTATTGTTAAAGGCTAATGCGTCACCTGTTCTTTTGCAGACGGCAAAGTGTTTGTTCAGGACCTCAGAGCCGTCCACACCAGGGATTTAAACTTCGTCCTCCGTTCCGAGATCTACGTGCATTGGGACGGGCAACTCCGGGCCTCACACCTGATCCTCGGAGTGGAGTCGGTTTATTCTACTTGGTAGCCTTTCAAGCAGGCGCTGATAGTTGACAGCCCCCTGCTATCATACATAGACGTCCGGTACGTGAATTTTTTGCCGCCGAAGCTTACAACCGGGGAAGCGAGGGAATTTGGTCGGCGGTTCACGGCCGCGGACAAACTAGTTCCCCTACGAGACGATTCCGCGGAACGGGTATCTCAGCGCCTTAGAGAGAGAGCTCATGAAGCCATACAGCAAGGGGACCAAGCCCAAGAGCAGCCCCATCCCGAGAATCCACCCGCCGAGCCTCAACAGCAAGTGATAGAAGCGGCTAACTTGCTAGCTGAAGCGATCCAACCCGGTGCAAGAATGGTGGCAAGGAGAGTCATGACCCTCGACCGGTTCGTGCCTGGTGCCCGGCCGCCCAACCAGCCCCCGCCTACTCAGGGTCGGGGTCCAGCGTCTCAGCCTCCTCCCCCTTCCACAGTCCGGACGGGCCCGTAAGAAGCAGAAAGTAACCGAGCAACCTTCCACGGGCCCGGGGGATGCCGCAGTCCAGACTCCTCCCCGACCAACAGGTGGAATCGTTATCCGCGAGCTGCCAACCGAAGCTGGCACGGGGGGCGCGTCCTCCTCCCAAGTGGCTCCAGCGTGGGAGCCAAAGTTCCTTTTGGACGGCAAGCCATTGCCCTCAACCGCCTCTGTTCGGATGTGGGATAAGGGCGAGGGCGGCCGTATTGCCCAAACTTTGGCTGAAGCTCTCCAACTTCCCGAGGACGTGCACGCTTTCGATGATGGGTCCGAGGAGTCTGTGGGGCGCCGGTTAGAGTGGCACGCCATTGCGGTAATTCTTTTGTCTATCTACTCCATATAGATTTCTTTTTGTTTCTTTGCTAACCTCCGTGCTTGCTAGGCCGCTCAACTGGCTCACATTGTGGCTGCCCGGGCACGGGAGCTTGATGAGGAAAACGAGCGCGAGAAGGGGGCGCGGGAGTCAGCAGTGAAAACGGCTAAGGAAAAGCTGAAGATTGCTGAGGCTGCTGAGAAGAAGGCTGCTGCTGCGGAGAAGTTCCTGGCATTGGCCGAAAAAAGGAATGTAGAGCTCCTGACCAAGCAAAATGAGATGGAAGTCAAACTAGCCGAAGCCATCAGCCTTAACACTTCCAATGCCGAGGAGATAGCCGATCTCAGGGCAGGCTTGGCGGCCGTGGAACAAAAGTGGTATGACGTAGGTTTTGCCGACGCCGAGAATTCCGCAGAGCCGGTGGTGGCTCGGGCTCGGAATATGGGTTTCGAGGCCGGGTGGTTTGCCGCTCTTCAGGCAATGGGAGTTCCTGAAGATTCGCCGCTGAGAGACCCCGGCCAGATTCCATTTCCGAACCCTGTACCTGCCGTCCAGGACGCCCCGGCTGCTTTTGACGAGGAGGAGACGGCCAGTATAAGGGAGTTGGTTGCGCAAATCGATTCTCACGCCGAGCCCGAGGAAATGGAGGCCACGAGCATACCTACTGTGCAGGAGCTTCTTGGTGAGGGCCAGCCTTTTCCCCTGACCGTCCAGCAGGAAGTGCCACCGCCGACCCAACCTCCCAGCTGATTTTACTTTTACTTATTAGCTTATTTTTATTTTATTTTTATTTGCCTATGTCACCGGGATGTGGTGATTGAACAATTGTTTTTACTTATTGGTTTTATTTGCCCACGTCACCGGGATGTGGTGATCGAACAACTGCTTTAACTTATCGGTTTTATTTGCCCATGTCACCGGGATGTGGTGATTGAACAATTGCTTTAACTTATCGGTTTTATTTGCCCATGTCACCGGGATGTGGTGATTGAACAATTGTTTTTACTTGTTTAATTAGTAGTCCGTTTTCTTTTCCCGTTTCAATTTGTTGAATGAATTTATATCTGTTTGTGTTTTGCTTGAATTATACCAGTGCTATGGCCGCTTAATAGAATGGTACCCCCGAAAACCTGTTGTGCGGCGCTGTGGGTAATTTGAGAGCGCTATTGGACTTAGTATTTGTAAAAGGGTTAGGTTTTTATCAGGTTTTGGTTTAACCGAGAATTGTGTTTTCGTCCTTTGAGTATTTGTTTGCAAAGTTTCCACTTGTCCGGATATTTGATTTTAACCGAGAATCAAGTTTCTATCCTTATAGATTTACTTGTAAGGTTCCCACCTGCTCGGCGATTTTGGTCGAGCCGAGGGTCAGGTTTCTGCCCTTAAGATTTATTTGTAAGGTTTTCACCTGCTCGGCGATATTGATCGAGCCGAGGGTCAGGTTTCTGTCCTTAAGATTTATTTGTAAGGTTTTCACCTGCTCGATGATATTGATCGAGGGTCAGGTTTCTGTCCTTAAGATTTATTTGTAAGGTTTTCACCTGCTCGGCGATATTGATCGAGCCGAGGGTCAGGTTTCTGTCCTTAAGATTTATTTGTAAGGTTTTCACCTGCTCGGCGATATTGATCGAGCCGAGGGTCAGGTTTCTGTCCTTAGGATTTGTTTGTAAGGTTTTCACCTGCTCGGCGATATTGATCGAGCCGAGGGTCAGGTTTCTGCCCTTAAAATTTATTTGTAAGGTTTTCACCTGCTCGGCGATATTGATCGAGCCGAGGGTCAGGTTTCTGTCCTTAAGATTTATTTGTAAGGTTTTCACCTGCTCGGCGATATGAGCCGAGGGTCAGGTTTCTGCCCTTAAGATTTATTTGTAAGGTTTTCACCTGCTCAGCGATATTGATCGAGCCGAGGGTCAGGTTTCTGTCCTTAGGATTTATTGGCGATTCTCTTGGTGTGCGGTTACAGAGTCAAAAACAGCATAAACAAAAAAGTTCATCATGCTCTTAATCTTAACAGAATACAAGTTTTGGCTTACATCGACGATTACGCATAGAATTTCTTCAGGTTGTTGGCATTCCATGGTCGGGGGAGCGGTCTCTCGTCCAGGTCTTCCAAGTAGTAGGCCCCTGCACCTGCGATGGCTGTGACTCTGTATGGTCCCTCCCAACTCTGAGCAAGCTTCCCTGCAGCCATGTCCCGCATGTTCCCCACTACCCTTCTTAACACTAATTCCCCGGCACTGAATTCCCTGGCCTTTACATTTCGGTTGTACCTTTGGGCCAGCTTCTGCTGATACTCGGCAAGACGTACAGTCGCGGCCTCCCTGCATTCTTCCAGCCAATCCAAATGCTCCATCATCAGGTCGGCGTTCTGTACGGGGTCAAACCCGGCGACCCGTGCACTGCATAAGCTCACCTCGGTTGGTATCACTGCTTCTGCTCCGTATGCCAGAGAAAACGGGGTTTCCCCCGTGGATCTCCTGGGGGTCGTGCGGTAGGCCCATAAAACACTGGGTAGTTCTTCTGCCCATCTTCCTTTCGCTCCATCCAACCTTCTCTTGAGCCCGTTCAAAATAGTCTTGTTTACTGCTTCAGCTTGACCGTTGCTCTGGGGGTATGCCGGGGTTGAATACTTGTTCTTGATGCCGAGCTCGCTGCAAAAGGTCCGAAAAGCGTTGCTGTCGAACTGTAGCCCATTATCTGTTACTAGCGAATTCGGCACCCCAAACCTTGTAACTATGTTTTTCCACACAAATTTTTTCACGTTAGTATCCCGGATATTGGCCAAGGCTTCAGCTTCAGCCCACTTTGTGAAGTAATCTACAGCCACCAGTAAAAATCGGCGGTTCCCCGTTGCTCGGGGGAATGGCCCGAGGATGTCAAGCCCCCATTGTGCAAATGGCCACGGGCTGCTGACAGGATTCAGACGTCCTGCCGGCTGATGGATCATTGGGGCGTGCTTTTGACATTGTTCGCAGCTCCGAACGTATTCGGCGGCGTCCTTCTGCATCTGTGGCCACCAAAACCCCTGCGTCATTGCTCTGTGTGCTAAAGATCGTCCCCCAGCATGCCCGCCGCACACTCCTTCATGCAGCTCGGTTAGAAGCTCCTTGACTCTTTCAGGATGTAGGCACAAGAGGTAAGGGCCCGCGAAGGACCTTCTATACAACTTTCGGTCCGAAGACAACCAGTACCTGGGAGCCATTCATCGAATCTTGTTGGCCTCGGCCTCATCCTCTGGAACTTTATCTTCGGAAAGAAAGTCTATGATCGGGTTCATCCAGCATGGTCCGGCTACCGCCACCTGCGCAACCTCTACTCCGGCCTGGTCGAGAGCAGTCTTCACACAGATGCTTGGCTCCCTTATAAGTTCTATCGTGATAAGCCTCGGCGTGTCCTCGGTAGCCGATGAGGCTAACGTGGCAAGAGAGTCAGCATGCTTGTTTTGTGACCGGGCTACCTGGGATATCTTTACCGTTCCAAACTGACCGATAATTTGCTTTGCCGTACTTAGATTAGCTTTCATTTGGGGGTCCCGAGCCTCGAAGTCCCCAGTGATCTGATAAACAACCAGCCGAGAGTCCGAGTAGATCTCCACGTCCTTTGCACCTAGATGCAATACTGCCCTCAACCCGGCCAGTAGGGCTTCATATTCAGCTTCGTTGTTCGAGGCTTTGAACCCCAATCTGAAGGAGTGTTCCAGTCGCATACCTTCAGGGGTGATTATGACAATACCAACCCCGGCCCCCATAGCATTTGATGCGCCGTCCACAAATAACCTCCACGGGCGAATCTCCGCACTACAGATTACCTTGCCTTCATTCTTGGGTGTAAATTCCGCGATGAAATCAGCGAGAACCTGTCCCTTCACCGAGCTTCTAGGTCGGTATCTTATGTCAAACGATCCCAACCGAGTCCCCCATTTAGCAATCCGTCCTGTGAAGTCGGATCTCTTCAACAGTGATTGCAATGGATACTCGGTGAGGACGAACACTGTGTGTGCCTGGAAGTAGTGTGGTAACTTCCTCGTGGTGTGCACCAGGGCCAAAACCAACTTTTCAAGAGGCAGGTACCTTGTCTCGGCATCGACTAAGGTTTTGCTCACGTAATACACCGGCATTTGCACTCCCCGGTCCCTTAGTAAACAGATCCTCCCTGGGCTCCGGGGCTGTCAACCTCGGCGCCTTTGCCAAATATTCCTTTAGTTCTCGAAAAGCTTCATCGCAGCTCTCGTCCCATTGAAACCCCTTCCACTTCTTCAGAAGTTGATAGAATGGCCGGCAGCGATCGGCAAACTTGGAGATGAATCGGTTCAGGGCGGCCAACATCCCGGTGAGCACTTGCACCTCCTTAGGATTGCTCGGTGGTTTGAGGCGATTGACGGCCTCTATTTGGTCGGGGTTAGCCTCTATTCCCCGAGTGGAGATCAGATAACCCAGGAACTTGCCAGCCCCCACTCCGAAAGTGCACTTTTCGGCATTCAGGCGCAGCTTGTGTCGTCGTAGTATCTCGAATACTCCCCGAAGGTCTTCAGTATGCAGCGACTCTTTTCTGCTTTTTACCACCATGTCGTCGATATAAACTTCAACCGTGCATCCAATTTTTTCTCGGAACATCCTTGTCATCATACGCTGGTAGGTGGCCCCGGCATTCTTCAATCCAAACGGCATGACCTCGTAGTGATAGTTTGCGTTCGGGGATATAAATGCTGTCTTTTCTCGGTCCTCGGGTGCCAAGGCAATCTGGTGGTAGCCTTGGAAGGCGTCCAGGAAGCTCATTCTCGGGTGCCCGTACGTGGCATCCACTAGCTGATCAATCTTGGGCATCGGGAATGGGTCCTTGGGACACGCTCTGTTCAAATCGGTGAAGTCCACACAAACTCTCCATTTACCGCTCTTCTTCTTCACTACGACAGTGTTTGCTAGCCATCTCGGGAAGAATATTTCTTTTATGACCCCGGCTTCCTTCAGTCGCTGGACCTCCAGGTTTACTGCATCGACGTGTTCCTTTGATGCTCTTCTCGGCTTCTGCTTCTTCGGGGGAAATGATGGGTCCACGTTGAGTTTGTGAACAATGAACTCGGGGTCTACGCCGGGCACTTCATACGGGTTCCATGCGAAGACATCTATGTTCTGCAACAGGAACAACAACATCTCTACCCTTTCCCGGTCATTCATGCTTGTACCTATCTGGAAATATTTGTCACTATCTGGGAGAATTCTTACCTTCAGCACCTCCTCGGCAACGTCCGCCCCAGTTTCCCGGGGTTTCTGTAATTGCTATGCAGTCTCTTTCTCAGCGTGCTCAGCTTGACCGAGCTGTTCCTTTTCCCACCGGACCGCGGCTACGAGGCATTGCTTCGCCACATGTTGATTCCCCCTTACCTCTACAACTCCATACTCAGTAGGAAATTTTACTTTCACGTGAAGGGTGGACGGAACAGCCCCCATGGCGTGAATCCACGGCCTCCCCAGGATTGCGGTGTAAGGTGCGAATGATCGGACTACTATGAATGTAACTATAACTTCCTTGCCCTCCATGTCCACTGGGAGAGAGATTTGCCCCTCGGGAATCACAACTCTCCCGTCAAACGAGACCAATGGCGTGTCATACTTTGCCAAATCCTGGGTTTTTAACCCGAGCCCTTCGAAGAGGTCCGGGTACATGACGTCAGCCCCGCTACCTTGATCAATCATCACCCTCTTCACCAAGAATCCGCCTATCCGGGCTGTCACCACCAAAGCGTCGTCGTGAGGTTGGATCGTTCCTTCCAAATCATCTTCTCCGAACGAGATGTCCAGCCGTCCAACTTTCTTTTGCTTCTTGGATGATTCTCCCTCCTCGCAAGCCACTGTCATTACCCTTTTTGCCGCTGCTGCTCTTCTCGGTGCGGCATGAATGACGTTGATTACCCCCAGGGGTGGTGGAAGGGGGTTCCTTTTCTGTTGGGCGCCCTGCCCGGGCTCCCGGTCAGTGGAATCTGCTACAAACTCTTTCAGGTGCCCTGCCTTCACTAACTGTCCGAGATGATCTTTCAATACCCTACACTGCTCGGTGGTGTGCCCCTTGTCTCTGTGATAGGTGCAGTATAGGTTTTGGTTCCTCCGAGATGGGTCGCCCCCCATTTTGTTCGGCCATCTGAAGAATGGCTCGTTCCTTATCCGTTCCAATATTTTGTGCACGGGCTCTTTAAACAACACATTAACCCCTTCGATCTGCACCTCTAGTTCCTGCATTTTGAAGTCCCTCTTTGGCTTTGGCGGCAAGATGCTTTGCCGAGATCTCCCCGTAAAAGGAGCTTTCCCCCTGCTTTGCAGCCGGTCATCCTCCAGGCGTTTGTACTCCTCTATGCGTCTCATCAGTTGCCTCATATCCTCCGGGGGTCTTCTTGTCAGCGACTCCCGCAATTCAGAATCTTCAGGGAGCCCTATCCTGAAGGTGCTAGCCGCAATTTTCTCGTTTCCTCCACCAATCTCGTTGTAGAATTTCCAGTATCGGCTGGCATAACTCCGAAGGGTTTCCCCGACCCTCATTTTCATGGAAAGCAATGCGTCGACCGGTTGTTGCACTCGGCTGCATGTTACAAACCTGCTGCCGAATTCCTGAATCAGCTCGGCGAAGCTGTGTATAGAACCTTTCTGCAACCCATTGAACCATCTTAGTGCGGTAGAGCCGAGACTAGAGGGGAATACTTTACACATCAATGCATCGTTGTGCGCATGCAAAGACATCATGTGGATGTAATGACTGACATGCTCCACGGGGTCTGTCCTCCCCTCATAGGAATTGAATGGTGGACGCGTGAATCTACTCGGCATGGGTGCCCGTTCAATCTCATCAGAGAATGGAGACGGGGCTGCCATCCGCAAGGCTCTGCTCATGGCGTCCATTGCGGCGTTGTGGTGCCGCCGCTCCTCTGGCGACTCTGACCCTTGGTTATCATATCCATGCGATCGGGAACGGTCCCGTCTACGACGCGTCTCCCAGGAGTGTCGATGTGACTCTTGAGAGTGTGATCGGTCTCGGTATTGTTGCGTAACAGATCGGCTGGAACCCTCCTCGCCACGGTTTCTCCTAGGTTGGGGGTTGTGGTTCCTTTCGTGGCGCCGACCCCTTGCTTCTAGCTCCAAGTCCATTACCAATCTGCGTAACCGCTCCAGCTCCCGGTCTCTATCATCATATTGCCGATGTGTTGAGACGCTTGAAATTGTCCGGTGTGTCTGGGCCGATCCTTCTCCCAATCCGGACCTTTCCTCTCCTCTTGGATGCTCCCTATCCTCCAGCCGTTTCTGCCTTCTCTCCCTCCACGTCGATCCCCGAGAAGATCCTGCAGAATTGCTCGGAACGTGCCCCCCTGAACGCTCCTCAGACATCTCCCTTGCTTAAGTCTCACTCAAACCATAGTTTCGTAGGAGAGCCCCACGGTGGGCGCCAATTGTAAGAACCAAGTACAAGACTTCTGGACCTTAGGTCACTTGGGCTCACAATTTATTTGTAGTGGGCTTAAGGATTTCTTACAATGAGTCGTTCTCGGCAGAGAGACTCAAAGTAACACTCAGTTGATACCCTCGCCTTGACTGTTTTCTCTCAATTTTTTTGAACCCCTTCTTCTCCAAACTTTCTTCTATTTATAGCTAAGGTTAGTGGGGAGATTATGATTACAGCCACCGTTAGTGCTACTAGAGGTCCAATATTATCTGATTAAAGTGGGTGTTTAGGTGAAAGGGCGGTGCAGCATTTACGATCTTGGAACTTAGCTCCATCTTGACCGACTATGTTCGGCAACTCAGTTCCTTGGGAATATCACAATTTCCCGGGAACAGTTCGTATATTTGACCGGGAACGTTTGTCCGATCACCTCTCGGAATTCAATACCCTACGCTTGTTCGTACATGAAGGAAGCTCCAAGAAGGGCGCAGGACAACCGGACTTTTCTGCTGGACCTTTGCCCAAGGCTGGTATGGGCCTCAGCCCGGGGCCTGCGTGGGATTGGGCCCAGGGCCTGTATGGGACTAGGCCCAGGGCCTGTGTGGGCCTGGGATCTCGGTGCCGTACAAGTAATTTCATACAAACTCCATTTTCTATCCTCTTATTTCTCTTTCCAACCAAATAAAAAAGTTTTTAATCTCTTCACTTTTCCACCCTTCCAACCAAACACAAATGAGGGAAACTAAAATATTTTCTACCCTTCCACTTTTTCATCCTCTCTTTATTTTCTATCTTCCTATTTTTCCCTCCTTCAAACCAAACAGACCCTTAGACTTTTTTTTATTAGTCCCTTTTTTTTTTTTTTTTAGACAATAATAAAAATATTCAAAAAATTATTTTAAAAAAAAAATGAAACAGTACCAATTTATAATAGCCTAATGAAATAGACTAATGAAGCCAAATAGAAGCCTTGATTGAATATATTTGAAACTTGGAAAACTCAATTGAACGAAAATAAAATTAGAAACTTGAAATGAATTTTGATGAAATTTAGAAGGTTAGTTTTGCATTATTTTCAAGTTGGCTAGATGGATTTGAAAGTAATTTAATTCATCTATATATATATATATATATATATATAATTGAAGTCTTAGACTTTTTATAAGATAAAAAAGCTTGTAATAATTGAAATTTAAGGTTGTTGCTACTGTATATGTTTGCTTCACCTTACGATATAAAAGTACGTTAATTTCTTGGGCAGAAAACTTATATATGATATACTAAGAGAAGGTATGGCTTTCATTGTTTCAACGTAGGCTCCTACTCAACGTTTTTTAATGTGGGTCACATGCTAATAAGGTTTGTTTAAAGTTTAGACGCGTTAAAATTTAAAACCTATTGTTTTATGGGTTCATGTACTTTTTTCTTTTTAATTATGTTTCTCTTTTGAATAGCTATATATTTTTTGAATTGTTTTAATAACTTATCCTTTAATTATATATCTTTTTTGCCATTTTGGAAGTTTTAACATCTGAATTTGTATAGTCACATATATATGTGTATGTGTGTGTATATATATAACTTGTAGACTCTAAATCTTTTGATTTCTTTCAATAGTTATAACCATGGATTATTCTTTTGAATATAATCTATCTTTCTCTTATATTTTTCTATTGTTTAGTTATATATATTTTGTTTTGCTTCAATAATTTCTAAGCCATGAATCATCTGATTCTTTAATATTTGTTAATCTTTGAGAAGTTTTAATATTTGAATTTTTGAGTTATTTTTTTGTAATATTTGAAACTGTAATAAAATTATTTTTGTTTAGTCTAAACTTAATAAGTGAAACTCTACCTCTCTAACAAGTCCAACTTAAACTCAAACTCATCATTATCATTTTTAAAAAAAAAAAATTATTTTTGTTTAGTCCAAACTTAACAATGAGTGAAACTTTATCTTTTTAACAAGTCCAACTTAAACTCAAACTCAAGCATTGATAATTTATCTCTAAATTTGTAAGGTTAATCATGAACACTATAAAAGTAGTGCAAACCCCAAATTTTTTTTTTTTTTTTTAAGCCAAGTAGAGATATGACCTCTTCTTCTATTATTTTCTTCTCCTCTACTTTGTTTAAAAAATAAATAAATAAAATTTATTTTATGGTTTTTCTTTTATTTTTTTAAAAAGTAATTTTATGGTTTTTCTTATATTTTCTAAAAAAGTAATTTTCGTACATGAACCATCAAAATCTCTTTAACCATTTTTTATAAGATAAAAAAGTTTGCAATAATTGAAATTTAAAATTACTGTTACTGCATATGTCTTTGCTTCACCTGACAATATAAAAATATGTTAATTTCTTGAGCAGAAAGCTTATATACGATATATTAAGAGAATGTATGACTTTCATTATTTCAACATGAGCTCCAACTCAACATTTTTTAGCCTATGCCACATGCTGATAAAGTTCGTTTAAAGTTTAGACCTGTTAAAATTTAAAACCTATTGCTTTGTGGGTCCATGTACTTTTTTCTTTTTCTTATATTTCTCTTTTGAATAGTCATATATTTTTTGAATTGTTTCAATAACTTATTCTTTAATTAATTAATTATATATATATATATATATATCTCTTTTGGCATTTTAGAAATTTTAACATCTGAATTTGTGTAGTCACACACACACACACACACACACATATATATATATATATATATTATCTATAATTCGTAGGTTCTAAATCTTTTAATTCCTTTCAATAGTTATAACAATAAATTATTCTTTTGAGTGTAATCCATCTTTCTCTTATATTTTTCTATTGTTTAGTTATATATATATATATATATATTTTTTTTGTTTCAATAATTTTTAAGCAGTGAATCATCTGATTCTTTAATATTTTTTGGTCTTTTTAGAAATTTTAATATCTAAATTTTGAGTTTTTTTTTTTTTTTTTTTTTTTTTTTTTGCGGTATTTGAAAAACTGTTTGACAATTTTTTATAAGCCATTGCACATTCAAGCAATTACTTCTTCATCAAATTGTAATACAAATTGAAGTTATACAAAAACAAATCATGTAATGGTGTAGTTTCTTAATTAATTTAAGATTTTGTAAAATTATTTTAGTTTACCTCATAAATAGGTAGATTCTCGTGCATAGTATGGGTTAGCAACTAGTTTATAGAATAGTTATAGTTATAAATTTTTTATTCTTAGTTGACTCACTTTCATTGCATACTTCAATTAAATTAAAATTTTTGCATTGGAGACAAAAACACTGAGGAGCTTATTCGTCAACGTAAAATGCAATTCTCAAGTTTGAATATTTATAGCATTGAATTTACTGCGTTAATTAAGTTGAGAAGCATTTCTATTATTCAATCAACTCGACCTATTTATACTCCATTTAAAATAGTTTATTTCTGTCCCAAACGTGACCGGGACCCCAACCCAACCTGACCCGTTCTTCAGGCTGCAAGCGTCTGTTCATATTATGCAGAAAATCACAGTCAACAAAACAAACAATAATAGCCACATTTAAAAAATAATAAATTTTTTTTTTGGCATTTTGGTCATCCGGAGGAGATTGGGTCCCACGCGAGGGCGAACGAAAAAATTTCAACAAAAACGCTTTCAAATCCCAGGCAACCTTCGCAGTTGGAACAAAAAGATAGTGCATATAAGCCCCGTCAAACTAGAAATAAAGCCAAAAGGTCCTTCCCACTCCCCCCACAAACACATGAACAATTTTTTACTTTGTTTTTGCAAGGAGAAGGATTTGCGTGTGAACAATTCAAAGATTCATTACTTCTGCTGCTATCAGCTATGTATGACTTCATTCTCAAAAAAAAAAAAAAAAAAAGGGCTATGTATCATTTTCCCCTTTCGAGTTGTCCTATATCTGGGTCCATGGAGCTTCATTTGGGAATAATATAGAGGTACCATATTTAAATCTCATCAAATCAAACAAATACAATCACAATTCATAGATTTTGGAATCACCCATGGAGGTAGCCTAGTGGTTCCAAGTTCATGTGAGTTATATGACCCATCGTATCTTTGGGTTTGAAAATTATAAATAAATTTATGGGTAAATTATAACTTATTCACTTGTAATTTTGTTGGAATTTAAATTGTTTTTCTGTGATTTAAAATTTAATATTTTACTCACTTGAGATTTGACTGAAATTTAAATTATCTACTTATAGTTTAAAATCAAGAGAGTTAATCTCATATCGAAGACTATACCAGTTTGGCCAGCAGAACGATATATTTCAGTATCGGTCAATACCGTTTCAAGTTTATCACTATTTTTTATATTTATAAAAAAAAAAATATATATATATATATATAAAATAAAAATAAAAGTTTACCATAAAATATTACCTCAATTCAGAATAAATTCTTCATACTTTTAGTCTTTAGCATCAAATAAAAGAATATATATATATATATATATATATAGAAAGCTTAATTGTTAATTACATATTAAAAAACAAATAATACAAATAAATTACCATTATGCTATTACAAAACTTAAAAAAATAATTAAAAATAAAAATAAATAAATTATCCTGTACCAGTTGATACGATCAGTAACAAGTACGAAATAAATGGGTTTTGGTACCACTGCACTGACACAATGGTAAATACCGGGTTGGTACGGTAACGACCATCTTAATCTTGACCATTGACTGGGTCTATTCTAGGGCGCTAAGTAATGACACTGACCAGTTGCGTTGATTTTTGTCTGCTAGCTAGCCATAGATTTCTCTATTGGGTTTATTTGACCATGGGAGAAGTCCACCATGAATTCCAATTGAGAAGACAAAAATCAAACCCACAAAAGTTTTCTATTACAGAAATTTGAGGTGATTTATTTTCCAAAATTTTTTGTATAAACTTCGTTGTGTAAGTTTGTGTCTCTGGCAAGTTTTCTATCTATTTTTGGCCTTGAGACCTCGTCAAACACAAGCTCGGTACCATGAGATCTTCATTTCAAAAAAGAGATCTTCATTTCAAATATGTGATTTCTTTTTTTTTTTTTCTAATAATTTTTTGTTAAATAATTTCTAAGTTTAGAAAAAAACAAATAAAAGACTAAAAAATGTGGCATGTAAATTTGCTGTTTTTTTTAATAAATGATGTGACATAATTGCTTTAAGATTTTAGTTAGTGGAATAATAATATGACATCATCTGAATTATTTATTTTAAGACGAAAGATACACATTAAAAGAACCCTATGGGGAGAATCTCTTAAAAACTCTGAGAATATGAATCCCCCTATTTCAAGATGGAACCTGCAAGCATAGGCTAAGTTGATCGATGAGTGATGGGTAAACCGTACAATAGGCTATCTTTGAAATAATAGAAGTGGGTTTTGAACAGTTAATGCCAATTTCACTCGTTAATACTAGCAAACATTAGTTGCCACGTTAACCCAACTAGTAAGTTGTACATTTGATATATGAATAATTTTATAATATTTTATATAAAACGGTTTTGGAGAATATTATATATATATATTATAATAAAAAAATAAACTAAATTAGAGTAAAGAAATATTTAAATTTTGAGATATAAAAAATTAATTTAGTAACTTCACAGTACATTTGCAGCCTTCTCATGGCAAGATTAAAATTAAAAAAAAAAAAATCATAAAACCAAAAATAAATGTAAAAAAAGTAATAGGACCATGAAAATCAACTACTATGTGTTGTGTTTACAGATTGCAAACCATGAAATGAAAGTATACCAAACTCTCTTATCTAGGGGCGGAGCCACATAGTGGCTTTTGGGGGGGGGGGGGGGGGGGGGAGGGGCGTGGCCCCTACAAAATTTTTTTTTCCCCATTAGACTATGAAGAAAAAATAAATAGGCCCCCCCAACATTACACAGCCCCCCCCCCCTATTTCTCACCCATTCTCCTAGCCCTCAATCAAAAATTAGAAACACCATCAAATTAAAATATCTATATCTATATATCTATATATATATATATATATATATATTTGTTCTACTTTCAAGCGAAAAAAAAAAATCCAAAAAAAATTTGAACTAAAATCTGAAAATATATATATATATATATATATACATATAACAAAACCAAGCCCACAGCAAGCCAAGCCCACGGCGAGCCCATTACAGGTAGCTCGCTCACAGCAAGCCCACGGATTCTCAACCAAAAAAAATATACAGAGAATTAGAAATTGAACCCATCACGTCGCTGGCGCCTGGCAGAATCCCATCACGTCGCGTCGTCGCTGGCAGAGAGATCAAACCCCAATACAAAAGCAAACCAAACACAAAACTCAGCCAACCAAACACAGAGCATAGAGGTGTTTATCAAAAAAAAAAAAAAAAAAAAATCCCCAATACACAAACCAAAACCAAACCCAGTAACCCACGGACAGTCACGTCACCGCAACGAGCTCGTCATCGTCGTCGTCGCTCGCCCGGTCACCCCTCATCGCAGATCGAAGATCGGAGAACGCAGATCGCTCTGCCTCTGCTCCGGTGCTCGGTGCTCGCTGCTTAGTGCTCCCTCCGGCCCTCCCTCAAGGTATTTCGCTCTTTTTCTCTCTAACTCTCTCTCAGTCTCTCGCTCTTTATCTCACTGAAATTAAAAAGGAAATGAATCACAAATCGACATCGTAGACGGTAGATCGGTCATCGGCTCATCGCTCTGCACCTCTGCCTCTGCTCCGATGAGCGATGCTCGTTGCTTCCTTCGGCAGTTCGGCCCTCCCTCAAGGTTTTTCTCTCTGACTCTCTCTCAGACTCTCAGTCTCTCTCTCTTTATCTCACTGAATGATTGAATAAAGAATGAAATGAAACTCAGCATCTTTTTTTTTTTTTTTTTGATGTGGAACTGTGAGAATTTGATTGGCCAATTTGGCTGACTTTCACTTTTTTTTTTATTCTTTTTAAATTTGGCTGTCCACACACTGTGCTCCCTTGCGTCTTACACACCTGCACTCATAACAATTTTTTTTTTTTTGGGTCCTGTTGTACAACCACAACAATGTTTATGTGTTTGTGTGTTATAAGTGTTTTTGTTTTTGGTTGGTGTGTTTGTGTGTTGGGTTGGGCTTGTTGTATCCTATTTGGTTTGGACTTCTTTAAGGCTCAGAAACTTTGAATGGATTTTGAAGTTATTCACTGCAGTACTTGGGCTTGAGCTTCACATATTACCCAAGTTTCAATTTTGGAATTGAAACTTGGAAAAAAACAATTTAAAAAAAATTTGAAAATCATATAATATAAATAATATCAGTTTTTTTTTTTTTTTTTTAAAGGACTTCACCATCCAACTTTTATTGATTAATATTATTTTAGTTGCGGTCCATTAGCTAATGGATACAATAAATAGTTAATTAGTTACAGTATCACTATTATACTATAATTAGTTAATTGTATAATTAATGACAAATAAATTAAAGCAATATAGTTTATTATTACACTAAACAACAATAATTAAAGCTATATAATTAAATTAACCAATACATTATAAAAGACAAATTAATTAAATTATTTTTGTTTTTGTTTGAGGGGTTATTATTAATTAAAGTTGTATTAAAAATGGGTTGACTGTTTAAATTATAGTAGAAATTTTGTTTTTTTCTTGAGTATGAATAACATTCATATAATTAAGTAAAAATTTCTAATTAAAATTTTATTTTTTAAAATTTTTTTCAGGTTAATTTTTGAGTCATATTCTTAAAGCTAAAAGAATTATGAGCAAACGAAAAACTATTGATGCATTCTTTAAGAAAAAAGATGTTAGCAATTCAGAAATTAGAACACATGTGGCTGTAGAAACAAATGTTAATACTTCAATGCCTGATGAACATCCCTCCAAATGTCCAAAACTTTAATTTGAAGAGATAGATCGTGATCCAGGATCACGTAAACAAATATATGAATTTCCTATCAACAAACAAGATATATGATGATATATGATATATGAAAGTATATGATGATATATGAAAGTTGATAATTTTGTATCCAATAGACTTAAGAATTATATTTAGTATATTTCTGTTACAACCCGCCCCCCCAAGTATTCATTCCTGGCTACGCCTCTGCTCTTATCACCTTCCACTCATCGATCATGCGACATTAAAATATGGTGTGGGCAAGTGTGTATGCATGTGTCTTATAGATGATTTAAAATCATGGTAAAATATGACATTACATTATGCATCAAATATTCTCTCTACTTATATACCCAAAAACAAAAGTTATCCAACCAAATTACCCAAACCTAAATCATATTTAAGCCCCTAATTTAAAAAGAAAAAAAAATACCCATATAGGTTTTGGCAGATTGATGGTGGGAGGTCAGTATGACAGAGGTGGTGGCCTCTCAGATTCCTCTTTCTCTCTCTTACAAATGCTTTGTCAATCTGTTTTTTTTTTTTTTGGAGAAAGAATTACAATATGCTGCTAACCTCACAGCTCAAACCCTATCCTCCCTAAACACCCAAGCACTTTGTACATGGGGAGGTGTCAATTTAGGTACAAGACCTTTGGCAATGCTTTGTCAATCTTAGGTGTTTTATTTTGGTAATAGTGAAACTGTGCGTTTCATTTAACAATTCATAGCATTTTCGTGTTTCTCTATCTCTTCCCAAGGCCTTATATAGTTAGTTATTACTATTAGTTCTTAATTAATTATTTATTTTTCTACTTTTATTTTTAATAATAAAACGGTGCATATACTAAAAGACATGAAGAAGAAAGAAACGCGTGGTGTAAGCTCATGAAATTAATGAGATAGTAGTAAAAATAAGTTATTGTCAACTTTTTGATAATAGTGTAAAAAATAAAAATGAAAAGAGATAAAAATGGCTAAATGCAAAATTAGAGCACCACATGGTGGTAAGACTTCATGCACTTTCACATGAGATCTCTACTTATATATATACATATATATATAAATATATATATATATATATATATTGATTAATGCCAGCAGGTACATTGATTTTTTCATGTGAAATTGATTTGTTGATGTTTTCATAGACTTTGGTTTGGTTAGTAGAACGATATATTTTGGTACCTGTCAATACCGGTATACTGTTTCGAGGTTACCGTTAAATATAATAATAATTATTTTCATTGATATATTAAACAAATAATTTTAAATATATATATATATATATATATATAGTATACTTCTTTTACAATATCAATCTTAATCTTTTAGTAATTATTGTTTCTCAAAAAAAAAAAATCTTTTAGTAATTATTAAATCAATTAATATAGTTCCATTTTTTTTAAAAAAACCATTGGCTAATACATTAGGCAACGAACCCAACATTCTTTGCTATAATATATATATATATATATATATAATTTTTTTATCCCTATATCTAATTGCTCCTTCCCTCCATTTTATCACCTTGAGTTAGTTTTCTTTCACACCTGTTTTTTTTAATGCTCCACAAGCAGGCCTAATTGATTGCTTTTCCATTTTGTTTTCCTTTTTTTCTCCTTCACATCACAAGCTTGGCCTAGTCACTTGACGCCTATCTCCAATTTCGAAAGAACGCATTATCTTCACACGTTTTAAACTTAACTTTTTAGTTTTCAAAGTTCATTCATTTATTTATTTTCACTTCTGATCTATCTCCTTTACATTGTGTTTGGTTAGGGTGATTTTAGGGAGGATGGAAAACATAGGGAGGAAAAGTGGGTGGAAAACAGTGTTTTCCACTATTTGGCGAAAGATGAAAAACACTAAGGATGGAAAACCCGGGAGAAAATTTTCTCTCCCGAGCCCACAAATCTCATTCAAAAAGTGGACTTATGGCATTTTTGCACAAATGCCCTTTGGAATCAAGTTAAAAAAAAAATTTAAAAAAAAGAAAAAAAAAAAAAAAAAAAACACCACAGGGAGAGAGCGCTGGAGAATGAGAGCTGCACCTGCACTAGCTGGAAGCCTGGAACGTTCTTGAATGAGGAAGACAAAGCAAATAAAAGAAGGGGGATAGAGATATAAGGACAACATGTGGAGGAGGGGAAAAAAAAAAAAAAGAAGAAGAAGAAGAAAAACGTATGGATGGGAAGAAGGTTGAGAAAGGACAAATGATATAAAGAATAAAAAATTTTGAGAAATGTTACCTCAATATTTTCATAATATTATTTAATGAGTACAAATAAATATATTTCTTACCTATTATGTAACAAGAATATAATAGTCAATTTATATAAACTACATTTTCTATCCTCTCAATTTTCTTTTCAACCAAACAAAAGAGTTTTCCACCCTCCCACTTTTCCATCCCTCCAACCAAACACACACGAGGGAAAACTAAATATTTTCTATCCTCCCACTTTTCCATCCTCTCACTAATTTTTCATCCTCCCAATTTTCCACTCTTCCATCCAAATGGACCCTTAGTTTCCTCTCTCTCTCTCTCTCTCTCTCTCTCTCTCTCTCTCTCTCTCTCTCTCTCTCTCTCTCTCTCTCTCTCTCTCTCTCTCTCTCTCTCTCTCTCTCTCTCTCTCTCTCGTTTCATCACCTGTCTCAAGGAGGCACAGCCAGCCAGCTTCTCATTGGCATTGCCTCTCACCATCAGTGTTAAGGGAAGAACATACGAAGAAGGGAGAAAGTACAAATCACCGCGATGAGAAGTAGAGAGAAGAGTTTGTGTGTCTAAGTTTGGTACCGGTCCGGTATTTGTTTTCCGGCCGAAACATTTTACCCACCAAAGAGAATCTGTGCCATCGTCAGGTTATAGGTGAGGTTGTGTGTGAGGCTTGTGGGTCGTGTGACGAAACTAGTGGACATTTGTTTTGAGAGTGTGAACTGCTCGTGAGATGTGGCTTCAATTTGGAATTACTTCTGATATGTAGCGAGTTCAGTATTATGAATTTCTGGACTTGGCCTGGTATTTGGTGTTTGTGCAACATGTTGGTGGTGGCCTTTTGGAGATAATATTTATGATAGCATGGTGTATGTGGTTTAGTAGGAATGCCACTAGACATGGCAGCCCTCGATAAATTGCAACTACGCTTGTGCAAGGCCCAAGCTATGCTAGATGAGTTCAAGATTGTCAATCATTCTATTCAACAACTGTGAGTTAATTTGCAGGAATTTTGGACCTTACCACCTGAACATAGCTATAAAGTCAATGTGGACAGTGCGGTCTTTGCTCATATTTAGCAAGCTGGTGTCAGTGTGGTTATCAGAGACCATAAGGGAAAGGTGACAGTAGCAATGAGCAAAAAGATTCACCAACTGCTTGGGCCTTTGGAGATTGAAGCAAAAGCCATAGAGGAAGGGATTTATTTTGCTTGGGATGTTGGTATACGTGAGGCGGTCTTGGAGTGTTGTTTGTGAGAATACAAACTATCTTGGAGAGAACAAATTGCAAGACAAGACTTCACAACAAATTGATGGGCTCTGCCACTGCCTAAACTAATAGGACTTCAAAAGTACAAAATATTCAACTAAGAAAAATAAGGGAACAAGCAATATAATCACAATACGTAGATATCTTAATTCAGAATTCAAGTTCATACAAATAAGAAAGATTCAAATCACACAAACTCCTAAGTTAAATTACAAAAACTAGACTTAGATAATTCATATGAGGCAAACGCACTTACAAACATAAAGTTATCATTTTATTGACCAGGTATGTGAATCTAGTTTGTCAGATTTTTGTTGTTGTCTCTGATAATACCTTTAATCTTTATTTATAGTAGACAAAAACGGTTACTGCACTCCTCCTTATATTTTGGTAACTTCTATTGCACTTTGACTTAGTAGATAATTGACTCACATGCTCACACATGTGAAAATGTTTATTTTTAGCCTAACAAGTGTGATTCAAAGATTGTTTCTGATGCTCTTATGGGTTCTTATGTTCCACCAGTTACCATTTCAAACATCTTGGAAGGGATCGGGCAAAAACTTCTAGCTTTTCGATTAGCCTAGGTCTCTCATGTGGAACGACAAAGGAATAAACCAGCACATATCCTGGCAAAATATGCTAAAGAAGTAAACAATTCTGATAGTTTTGTAACCTAGATAGAGGAAAATTCATTGCTGATTAAGTCGCCTATTACTCATGATGTGTATTTATCTTCTTCTTAATAAAGCTACAACATTCTCATCAAATATATATATATATATATATATATATATATATTGTTAGGTTCTAAATATTTAGGATTAAATATTTAGATTTCTATTTTTATGTATGTTAGCAAACTGAGATCAAAACATGTCTAGATTATGTATTAGACATTGCTCATAATAGTACAAGTCAGGATTCAAGAACATTCAAACTTTAGAAAGGAGAATTTAATTTCAATGAGGTTGACCAATTGAACTTAAGCCTTGACTGATTGAAAATCACAGACTATAGAATTTAAATCAAGCCGAAGCCCGCAAAAACGTTTAGGATTTTAGTCCAACACTACTAGGTATAAAAGGAAAACCCTAACTATGTTTTCAGTGCTCTTGAAAGACTTTAGAGGTGCTCTTTAGAGATCTAAAAGGTGTTATGCCTTCTCCTTTCAAAGTCACTACTAGATATCATTCTTATACAATTAGAACAGGTAGATCTGAAGTTGCTACAACAAGATCATACATAGTTGATGATTCAAACCTTCAAGGGTGGTCTTAGAGTCACAATGTTAAACTTTTTAGTGGGATCTCAAAGTTACAAACGTGCGTATTTGTGTAGAGCAAATCCAAGATAGAAGAGTTCGTGGAGTCGGAGTTACACATGGTCATGTTAGTAAGTTCTACTTAAGGTAGCTTTAGATTTAGAGTTTAAATCTATTGTAATCTTCCATTCTATCATAGTGGATTTGTTTATCTTAAGGATAGTTAGATTAAATCCTCCCCAAGTTTTTACCTTGAAACTGTTGATTTCATTAGTTTTCCTAAGTGATCATATTATTGTCTTCTTTATGTTTCCACACTAAAGTAATATGTTTGCATATGTTTAACCTTGATCTCATAATTAACCTAAGTAACTACTTGGCTAATTCATTAGGTTAAACTAATCTGATTTTCAAGGGGTCTAAACAAACAAACAAGTGGTATTAGAGCAGGTTCACTTTGATTGGATTGACATCCTGAGTGAGATCTTTGATCCCTCCTATCATGGATAATTTTAAGTGTCTTACTGCTTTTAGTTGTGATGATTTGAATGAAAAGGGCATTAATATTTCTGTTGATCTTAGTGATGCTTATGAAACTCTTCATAAGGAATCATATAAATCTATGAAAATTGCTAAGAAATTCAAGGAAGAGTTAAAATTGGCTAATCTTGAAAAGTAGAAATTGATTGTGAGATTGGATGAATCTAATAAAAAGAATGAATTTTTGAGAAATAATTTTTCACCTTAAGATGAAAAGATGAAAATTTTGGAACAAGAGTTAGCTGAGTCTAAAGTTGAATTGAAAAAAATTGTCTTCTATCAAACCTGTTGTTGTTGATGATAGATCTAGTTCTGTTCCTCTTAAGCCTAAAGTTGAAAAAGTTTATATTCCTCCTTTTAAGAAGAATCATAAACAAAAGGCTTATGTTGCTAGGTTAGACAAAAGTAAAAGTTCTGAAGTAGATACTGAAGTTTCTAAACCTACGTCTAAACCTTCTATTAGAGTGCATAAAAAATTTGTTTTTGTGCTTATTTATATTCAATTACATGTTATTTATAGTGTGAAAGTACAATTATATATTCTTCTCAAAAAAAAATTATATTAAATTAAAAATATGATACTTTAAAAAATTGTATATCCCCCCGTATGATGCATCTTAGTAAAAATTGTCACATGTTTGGCAATTTTTATAAAGAGCTTTAAAGGACCGTTTTAAGTTGAAAAACTGAAATTCAAAGTTTTAGCACCAAACCTAATATAGAAATAATGAATTGAGATTCTTAATTTTCACTATAAAACCCAACTTTGTCCTCAAGATTGTGTTGAGTCATTGTATTAGAATGAATAAATACCACATCTATAACATTTTTACAACAAATTTTTGGTGACAAGTTTTTATTGGTGAATAAAAAGACAGCATCATTGGTAGGCCCAAATTAGAAACAAGAACAACTTGCCACTTAAAATTTATTATAAAATTTTTGTGAAAATATTATGGACTTAACATTACTCTATTAGAGTATCTCATCCAAGCCACATTTGCCATCCAAAATTTTCCACTTTGATCTTTCTCAAACCTAGGGCACATATACAACTTCTTTGTTCTTTTAATTTCCACATTTGCCATTGGTTCCTAAGGCTATATTTGGTAATAGTTTTTGTTTTCTATTTTCAAAAACTTGTTTTTGGGAATATAAAGAATTTTTTTTTTTTTCTTGTATTTTTGAAATCAAAAACATGTTTGGTTAGTCGAAATTAAAAAGATAGTTTTTTGAAAAAAAAAATAGAAAATACTAAAATATGTTGTTACTAGGATTTGAAATTTAATGTTAACTCATTAAATGAGACAGATTTATTAAATTAAATGCGTGTTTTCATTGACTTTTGAAAATTAGAAACTGAAAACAGCCTTTTACATGTTTTCAGTTTCCTTTACAAATTGAGTTTTGAAAACAGTTTTTATTTTTTGCCCACCTTGAGTTGCTAAACAAGTTTTTTAGTCTCAAAAATAGAAAATTGTTTTTGAAAACAGAAAATAAGGGAAAAAAACAGTTACCAAACATACCCTAAGTTCCTTCATTTTTCCCACACCACATAACCCCACCAATATCATCATTGACATCGTAAAAAAGGAAAGAGTGCTAGACCTACTTCATCTTGGTCAAAGTTTTGGGCTTCCGGCCTTTACTGGCCATTCTGGAATATATGATGAGATATGCTTTTTAGACTAAGATTTAAGGATTTCTAATGATCCATTTTAAATAGATAAACCTAATTTTATGAGATTTTTTTAATGTGATTATGGATGAGAATTTAAAAAAAAAAAAAATTATTTATGAGATTTGATGAACTTTTAGTATATTTAACTATGTAAGAGATTTCGTAAGCCTTTGGTTTGTTTAATTTATGTATGGGATTTATTAACCTTTTTTCTTTTTTTTTTTAATGTTATATCTTTTACAAATTTATGTAGATTAATTAGATGGCTTGAATTATAAACTATGGACTTATGATATAGTTATTATATATCCAATCCGGAAACAGTACATCAGTTCATAACTACATAACAGTATTAGAATCTTTCGTTCTAGTAGCCAATCTAAAACAGAATTCAAATCTTGGGAAAGACCACCTAATCTTTATTCTTGACCTTTAAAGATCATACGATCCTAGAGACGGTCAAGTGGGCACAGCTTCTTGGCGTCAAGTTGAACCCATGGCTTCCTTTTTCCACTCCAGTGTAGCAAGCCCCAAAATCTTCTCTTTAACCAGAAGAGGAGATACTCAAGCAAGGATGGAGCTAGGACTTGAAGTTAGGGGGCAGTTTTGCTGTTGGTTGCGTGCGGCGGCTCTAGCTTTCAGCTCAGTTACTTAACAACTAATGGGTTTTTTTTTTTTTTTTTTTAATGTGTGCATCCAAGAATGGACAAAATTATTTTGTTAAAAATTTTTTAAAATATTGTTTGTTTGTTTTGGGTAAAATTGGTTGATTGAGTTTAATTGTTTTTAGCATTACTATTGGTAATTTTTGTTGTTGAATAATTTTTTTTCGGCTTGTTTATTTTACTTTAGATTTTAGATTTGGCCTTTAAAAAGAGGAAAATGCTAAAATACAATTTTTTTTTTTACAAATTATTAATTTGGTGAGTGGTTATTAGTAAGTAAAAATATGACGTAAGTGATAGGTCCAAATGCAAACTAATAATATTTTACTACCTTAACGATTTGTAAAAATGTTATAGAAAAATTTGTGACAAGAGTTGTATTATTAAAAGAATCAATAATAATATTATGGAGAAAAAATGTGATTTTATAGAACAAAATTGATAAAATTAGTACCTATGTAAATATGCTTACATGACTTTAATAGTGCTCAAAATGAAGTAGTTTTGAATAGAAAATTTACGTTGTTTTGAGCTTATTTGGTACTTAGGCTGCATTTGGCTCAACGTAAAATGTTTTCTAAGTGTAAAAAATTTTCAAGTGAAAATTTTTTTCAGAAATGAAAACATTTTCAGGTGTTTAGTTGCATTCAAAAAAATGCTTTGGAAAATATTTTCTAGTGTTTGGTTGTGTTCCTGAAAGTGCTCTAGAAAACCCATTTTTATCATGTTTCTCACATTTTCCTAGGATCCAAACAAATATTATTATAGAGAATCGAAATATATAAACACAAAGAAACAAAAATCAAAATCACAAGACCAATCATGAGAGAGAGAGAGAGAGAGAGATTAAGTGATAGAGAGAGAGATCGGTTTGTGGGTGACTTGGTGGTGGTGGCTCGATCTAGGAGTGGGTTGCTCACACAATGGACAAATCGGCTTAGGGGTGGGTTGCTCATGGTGGTCTGATTGGCTTAGGGGCGAGTCATTCACTGCGTCACGGGCTCACGATGGTCTGATCTATTTTCCGATGGCTCCTGCTCTCTCCATGCTCCATTGTAAGTGTTCTCCTCTCTTCTCATCGGCGCAAAGGGGAACATGGCGGCGCTACTCGTTGAAGTGTGGGGTGGACCTCAGACTAGCATCAAAGTGTGGGGTGGAGCTCTATCTCTCTCTTGTTGGTGCGTGGGGTGAAGCTGAGGTAAGCTTGGAGATGAATTTCAAACAGTGTGAGGAGTGTGTGAGGAGTGAAAACTTATGGAAATGGCTTGAAGGTAAAATGAGTCTTGAAATGTTACAGGTTTGGGGGCCAAATTTTACAGTCAATGCAATGATTTTCCGTTTGACCAAATTTTACATACGCAACCAAACACACGGCAGGGTGTAAAATATTTTCACAAATCCATTTTCAGCTGAAACAAACATAGCCTTAATGAACAAATCAATATTGAGAATATGGGCGTAAGGGCTTGAATCAAAGCACTACGTATTGTTGAAAGTCACAATCCAAAATTTTAAATTTTACAGAGAAAAAAATAAAAATTATCCCAAACTTTAAGGGGTATAAATTTCAATTTAGTCTATGATTTTTTTTTATATGGAATTAAATGTAAATTAAAAATTAATGTTAAAATTTGACTATATGTGGTTCTAGTCCTAGTCACGATCGAGAATATAATATGACCGTAGTCATAAAGATTATTAGGCACTTGAAATTTGATTGGATGCATGTAACGTTTCCAATGAAATTTTTGATATTTTAGGAAATCATTGCAAATTATACGGCAATCTTCCAATTGAACTGAGACACAATTTCTATTTTATATAATTTTATCTTATGAGTTATGAATATTTTGTTTATATATTTTACTTGTATTTAACCTTGATCTAGCCAATTTGGATTTGGATACTTTTTGAGTTATCAAGCTCATCGTTTCTTTCTCTATTTCAGATGTTGAGAAGTTCGTAGAAAATTGGGGCTATCGTTGAGAAGACGGTGCATGAGAGAAGAGTATTAGGATTTGTATTACAAATATGTTACACTCACACATTGGTGTTTAGTCACTGTTAGAAAATTGGATAGTTCATTGTTGCGAAATTTCTTGTCAGTTATAATATTCTAGGAAATTTCTTTTAGCTATTGATTTTTTTAGAGATTAGCTAATGTTGAACTGTTTGCTTTTGTTTATGAGAGAATAGTCCATGAAATTTTAATATGTCATTGAATCTTTATGAATGTATGGTCATTAACTCATTATCACATACCTAGCTTGTATGTTGGGTTTGAAACATGACATAATGAAGTTCGGGTAGTTTTATGTCATGTGAAACTTGCTTGCAACATCCCTTTTACATGAGAGTGTCTCACACTTATAGAGTTCACGTGAAAATGATATTCCATGCAGCTATTATTCCATAATAAATTTTGTGTGGTCCCTTTGCATCAACCTATTTACTCAATTCTCACCATCAAAAGAAATAATAATAATAATAAAGGTGATGCTTAGGTCTAGTGCACTGGACTCATTTAGATGTAAGTGAACACGTGTTATTATCTCAACAAATATAATGCAACTAGACATTATACCCAAATCTCATCCTATTAATAATTCCCGTTTTGGACCTCAAACAGTCCATTCGAATTCAAATGGCTAGAAACTAGAAAGAGCCTCTTATTTTGTTTTTTGTTTTTCGTTTTCTCCTATAATCCTATGAAAAGCTAGGTAACAAATGCATGACCTGCCATGACCAAGACCATTCCTACCAGGTTTTATTTTTTTGGATGACTATTGCCAATTGCATTGTCCTATAGAGAAAAACCCTAATACTAATTCCCTGTAGTTCCTTGTTGGCTGAAAAAACTAAAGGTTTGTTTGAGATTAGCTTATTTTGCTGAAACTAAAAACTTTTTTCTGAAAGTACTGTAAATAAAGATAAAAGTTAACTGAAATAGTACAGTGAGATCCATGAATAATACAAAAAAGTGAAATGAGACTCATAAATAATAACAAAATAAGCTAAATAGTAAAATAAACTGACTTTTTAATTCGGAGCCAAACATAAGCTAACTCATGCGAAACCAACCAAGAAAATTAAAATTAAAACATGAAAAATAACTATGGACGTTTCTGATAACGTCTATCTAAAACGTGTGTGATGTCCAGAAGTGCACTTTCTAGCCACATCATAGGCAACATAGTATTAGTCTATTCAGAATAATATCATTCATTTTCCACAACCTTTGCGCGATGCTTTTAAACAATTAATGGTGCATTCTTTACGCACAATAACAAACAAATTATACAATGGACGAAGATGTAGTGACAACTAAAACAATTATTTGTACAAATCTGCAATGTGCCATGCCATGTAATGGTGCCTTCTTTTCTTACACAACAATGTGGAGGTGCTAAAAAGACTAAGCAGGCAAGAAACTTTGTTAAGTCACTGTGACTGGTACAGTTTCGACATGGCCTCTCTACAACACAAGCAATTAATGAACATCTGCTCACAACCTAGAGACAACCAAAAATCTTGAGATATGAGAGAGAAAAAGCATAAAAAGAACACTCCTTGCACCTTAAATGTCATTGGTATTTCGAACTTTACAATTGAATACTTTCATCCAACTATACATGCAACATTGATCATACCTTTGTACTGACAATAATGAATAAGAAAACAAATCAATTGGGACGGTCATTGTCCTCAATCTTTGCACCACGCTTTTTTGGTCTCAATGCACTCATCCTGCTCACATGAATACCTGAACTTTTGACCTTTACAGTCATTGCTCTTTTCCTCTCCAACCCAGCAGAAGCACACATCTAAAGGTAGTTTTGTTATTGACAGCTAGAACTCTTTCAACTCTCTCTTTTCTCTTATTGTGAGGTAAACTTTGAGCTGATTGGTGGGCTCCACAAAGGCGGCCAAAATAGTACAGAGGATCAGCATAGCACGATGATGAAGAGACGATGCCTTTCATGTTGGTTGGCTGGACAAGTTTTACAAAATCCTCTATCTCTGCAAAGCATGAGTGATCTGAGTATGGAACAGAATATATGTACTTATGAAACTTTTCCACAGAACCTAAATTTCCATTTGGCTTTTCAGTATGGTTCCCACCATTTCCACTCCATTTGCTTCTGTTGTAACGAGAAGTTAAAAGGGAACCGAAAAGTTTGTCACCATTTTCAAGAGGTCTCACCACCCATGGAAGACCAGATGGCATGATACCTATAGTTGGGTGCATTGTGTTTAGTCCCTCTAAAGTTTCAACGCTAAAACTGTAACGAGGAACAGCTCGCACTCTTGTAAGAGAAGTCTTGGTTGTGAATATGTCATGGAACCCAAGAAGATGCATAGTTTGCAAGCGTTCTGGCCACACCCAAATCTTTAATAAAGAAAACAACAAAGTTGGGTGAACAAATGAACAGTTAACAAATAAGAACAAAAACAATTAGATAAAAAATGTCAAATATATGCATTTAACTACTTAATTTGATGTAGAGGAAAAAAAGTAGTAAGAATATCAGTGTACTTTTAGACTTTTAGTCATATGATAAATGACAGTGTAAGTTCTCCAGATAATTCACGGTATTTTGTCAATTTATAAACAACCAAAAGGAAATAAATTTATGATCAAAGATTAGATCATTTGGCCTTCTTCCAGTGATTTTCAAAGTGGAAATCCAACTTAGCCGCATATTCGCAATAGTATGTCATGTTCTTTTACAGAGACCATCATAAGAATCCACAAATAAAAAAGATGGGTCTTCCTCTTACCTTTATTTTAAGTTCATGTGAAATGTGAAGCAAAAGGTCTTCTTTTCCCAGAGAGTCAATCCCAATAATTATGTCATGTTCAGGATGGGAGACAATGATATCAATAACCTGTAACCAGCCATCAAATAATTAGACTGTAAAACAAATTTCTTCTAGTATCATGATATTTTTCAGAGAAAAGTAGAATGATATTTTATGGAATAGATCTCAATTATGTAAAAATCCTAAACTAGAGAGTACCAGTAATTTATTCTGTACAAGCAATTCACAGCTGCTTGTGACCAAGATATGTTAAAACCGAAGTGGTATTCAGAAGGTTTAACGAAGTAGAACTAGTTCTTCAGTTAATTGCCCCTATGAAATGCATAAAACTATATCATACGATCTAAGCAAAACTAAAGAAATCCCAGAGAAATGTGCAAATGCACCTGTTGAGCAACAATTGCTCGAGATGGAAAAGCGTATGATGGATTGCAGTATGTGTTATCCAAGTAAAGGATGTCGACTACATCATCCTTAAGAGCATTGAGGAGCATGGTCCTTCCTATCTCTGCCCTCTTACTAGTTGTTTCCCAACGGAAATCGCCAGTGTAAAGCAAGCAGCCAAACTCGCCACGAAACAAGAACATAACTGCACCTGTTTGGATAAAGAACTATCAAGCAATTTCTATGATGATGCAGTTTAAATGAATAAGACCTCGCAATGGACTAATGAGGTTCAAAATTAGAACAAGGTCCATGTTTCAAATATATTATCAGTGGATAAGGTTTTCACCATACAAATCAAAAGATTCAAGCACATCTTCCATTAAAAAAAAAAAAAAAAAAAAAAAAAAAACCACAACCAGATTCCACGAACAAATTTAATTAGAATAGGAATGTAATGACATTGATGTAATTAAAACTGGGTTTGCAGGAAAATGAACAGTTTCCAACTGGATGCAAGTTACAGTGTCTAATAAATGTATACTGACTGGCACAAATAAGATGGAAATTCTGTTTAGCTAAAAATTAAGCTAGAGAAGAATGTTGGTTTGAGAAGATGAAGCAAACAATTGGGGAGCAATGTAAATATACCGGGACAATGGTGAGCGTCGATGGGCATGACTTGAAGAGTGGAAGAAGAAGCGGAGGAAGGGGAGACGAGAGAGATGGAGTGCCAAGTGCCGACGGCCAGTAGGCGGAGGAGGGAGAGGTTGAAGCCAGGGAATTTGAAGGGGAAGAGCTTGGCGGTGAGTCGGGAGCAGAAGATTGGACCCTTAGCCCAGCTGGAAGATAACCCTTGGGTGTGGTCCGAATGCAGGTGCGTCAAGAAGTACGCCTGGCTGTGCCCCGTCCACCTGTCCACCGATATCAGACCCTTCTCCATTTCCACAGAATCTCTCTGAGAGAGAGAGAGAGAGAGCAAGAGAGGTTTCTGTTGTTTTGGTTTTGGGCGGCGAAATTGGTTGTTTTTTAAAGTAAAGTTGAATATCTTTAAAGGATTTAATTATAATTTTTTTATACGTTCCCTTTAAGAGATGGATAATTTAATTTAGTAGAACAGAATCGTGTTAAGTTGTTTTCAATATATATATATATATATATATTGCGTTAAGTTTATTTCAAGTATTTTCTTTTTTATTGTTGACCATCAACTTGCAAGCGTAGCTTAGTAGTTAGACTTTAGCTCTAACTTTGACCAACTGTGCCTAGGTTTTAATCCTGGTAAGCACACTTTTCTATTTTTTTTTTCTTAATTAACAAGCAAGCTTGGACCGTGATTGAACCACCACTGGTTCTACTTGAATCGTGTGGTCCAACCGCGATTTAAAGGGTTCACTGGATTTCAAAGAAATCCGATTGTTGATGACTCTTTTTTCGCCCCACATGACACTACTTCATTGGCAACCCACGCCACATTAACATATGTAAGGTTGAATTTATTCAACCATCTAATTGGCTTTATTCCGTGCCAAATTTGCTTGTAATTCAGCATTTAGTAACCCTGTATTTAGGTGGGATTGTTGTAAGGGTAGTGAGTGAGATAGTGTGAAGATTGCTCAAGAGTGTGCAAGAAAACAGAGTGTCGCGGCTAGGACTCGCGGCTGGACTCGCGGCTTCAACCCGCCAGAAGATGCACACGTGCCAAGCATGCTGGAAGATGAACAGTCATGCTAGCTGGAGCACTACAGGACAAAACAGGACAACTGGCCATACGGTTAACTCGCGACTGGAACTCACGACTTAGTCAAGCCGCGAGGTCAAGCCGCGAGCCACCCCTGTTTTGGAAAAACCTGACGTTTCGCATTCCACTCCTTTTCAGTATAAATACCCTTTTAACCCACGATTGAAAGAGAGCTTCCAGAGAGAATTTTGAGAGAGAAACCCTAAAGAAAAACCAAATTGTTTCACCCACAATCTCTACCTTAGAGTCTCATCAAATTCCCTCACTCTCTTCCTCTCCATTGTCAAATCCTTGAGAGGCCTTTATACCAAACCTGGTTCTCACCATTATCATCTCTGTGAGACAGTCGTTTGGAGTTCTGGGAAGCAGTTAGGAAGGAGCCAATATTCATTGGTTGATGCTACGGTGTAGTAGCGGAATCCGGAAAGCTAGAAAAGAAAAAGGTTCGGCGCAACCTCGTTGGAGCAAGAAGCTTGGAGGGCTTAGGTGCATTGGGTAGATTAGGCTTGGAGGGTCTATTGCTGTCCTTGTATCCCAACTGTATTTTCTAGTGGATTGATTACCGCTTGGAGGGCGGCGGAGAGGTTTTTCGCCGAGGTCTTCGGTTTCCTCTTCGATAACATATCTGGTGTTATCGCTGTGTTTGCATCTTCCTTCCTCTCTATCTCTGCCTTTACATTATCTGCTGTGGTTTATTTTGTTGTGGCTTAGATAGTTGTTTAATCAATTCCATGTTATAGCATATGTTAAGTTTCCGCACACTAGTTGTTTAACATATTGCGTGTGTTGATTAAATTGGTTTTTGGGGGTCTAAACGTTCAAAAGTGTTTTTGTACACGTTATTGAACTTTCAATTGGTATCAGAGCGGGTACACTTGTTGTGGTTTAAATACCTAAGTGTGATCCTTGACCCCTTGTGTTTATTTGCCATGGATTGTGCTTTGTATGACTCTTTGCATGATTTGGTTGGTGATGAATGTAACATGCCACGTGTTTGTGAAAATGCCTCTATGAGTGTTAATCCTCATAAGTGTGATGACATGTTATTTGAATCTATGGGTGTTGTTGACAAACTCTTCAAGAAAAATGCTAAGAAGTTTCAAAAGAATTTGAGCAAGTTATTTTGTGAAAAGGATGATTTGATTGCTAAGCTCAATGAATCCAACAAATTGGTTGAGAAATATAAAAAACTTGCTGAAATTTCTCTTGAAAAGCTGAAAGAGTTTGAATGTTTGAATATGGACTTGGATGTTAAACTTGTTTTGTCTAACAAACTTGTTGATGATCTTAAATGTGAAAATGAATCTCTTAAGATGCATGCCAAGTGTTTGATTGCTGAACCTATTGTTAAAAAGGATGATAATGTTTGTTGCAATCATGTTGTGGTACCCGATTTTGTGCCTAGTGTGTGTTCTACCTTAAAGGACAAATCGGTGTACATTCCTCCACATAAAAGAAATCAAAAGGTGGAGAGAAAGGCTGTTAAGTCAAAGCCTCTGTTTAGGTCTCAACCTAAGGCTCTGGATGGATCTAAGTTTGTTCCAACTTGCCACCATTGTGGTGTGATTGGTCATATAAGACCTCAATGTCATAAGTTGAAGAGGGAACAAAACCATATTACTAGATCCCTTCCCAAAAGGCCTAGTGGACCTAAACACATTGTGTGTCACCATTGTGGTGCCTTTGGTCATCTAAGACCTCAATGCTCTAAGTTTCATGCTTTTAAAAGAATCAAAAGAAAAGAAAAACTTGAGCTTCTTGGAAGTTGTGCTAAAAAGGATAAACCGGATTTGAGTGATAATAGTATGTTGTTAAAGAAAGTGTTTAATGCTCTTAACTCCTTGTCTATGTGCATCTCCGGTTCTCATTCTTCCAACCCTCGTCTCACTTCTCATGAGACACTCATTCCAAACAATTGTTCTGTTTGGATGAGGAAGGGTTCCTATGGTTGAGCTTTTGCTCCTTTGGTCCTTGATCTAATTCTTTCGATCTTTGTAGGACCCTTCATGCATTAGATGCTTCATTGTCATGCATTTGTGCATCATGCATATCTTTATATGCATTGTTTTGTTTTTGTTTTGATCTTACTTTTATGTCTTTGGTTTGTGTGTGTAAAAATCCAAAACCACATAAAAAGTAGAAAATCAAAAAGCTTGATCGACGTTGTTGAGTTTTGTCTCAAAACTTGTTTTGCCTTGTACCTTTGTGCTAATGGCTTTGTGCATTTTCGAGCATTGCTTGTTTCTTTGCACTCATATCACTGTGGAAGAAATCTTGAAATCTATGTGATTGTTGTAAATAGATCTTCAAACTTGTCATGAATGATTAGTGAATGGTTATGTTGATCTTGAAACTTGCATAGACTTGTGTCTATATATCTTCCCACTCTTTATTTTTGTTTTTGCTAAGAAGAGCTCACCAAATGTAAATCTCCAAATGAAAAGAGATATTGAGCTGCAAAAGCCTGTCGCACATTCTAGTATTCGACTAGGAAAAAGGGTAAGCGACCTTATATTAAAGAGAATGTTTATTCAAAAAGCCAAAGGCTTGTTCATTAAAGTGAAATATCAAATATCACTCTCACAATGAGAGGCGATTGTCTCAAGAGATCAAAATAATCAAATGTTATGGAGTCAAATGTAAAGCTCCAAGATATGTTATCAAGTTTTGTGGGAGGTCATATATACATATTTCTATAATTGAGATGGATCACTTGATCTAGTGCTAATTGTGTATGCCTTGGTTGAATTGATCATTGAAGCTTCACATTAGACTAAGGACTATTTCATTGTTGATATCCACACACAACACACAAGTTTATGTTCAATAAATGCCATATTCATTTGTGTGATTGTACTTGATGAAATGTGTTTTCACATGCTCAATCTTTGTTAATTCAAGCCAAAAAGATTTTTGAGTGTTTTAGGTGTTTTTGGAAAGTATTTTGTTTAAAAAATCTGAAATTTTTCAAGAAACCCAGTTTTGCCCTGTTTTGGCGACTCAGTCGCGGGTAAGTCAAGTCGTGAGACTCAGTCGCGTCTTCGCGGGTCATTTTTGGCAACTTGTTCGCGAGTGGAAGGTCCAGTCGCGAGGGTTACTCAGAAATTTTGGCGGCTCAGCTCGCGACTCCCTCGCGGGTAGACCCTCCAGTCGCGAAAAACACTTAGAAAATTTTTCAAAATTTTGTCTTTGAGCGTTTTGGCGGCTTGCCCTGGCAACTTAACTCAGTCGCGAAAATCGCGTGTTTTGCATATTGAGGGTTATTTTCAAAGTTGTTTTCAAAAAAAAAAAAAAAAAATTTTCATTTTTCCCTCCTACATCATTCTCTTTGTTCTTACCTTCATCTCTTACCCTCGTTTCTCCTTGACCCTTTGTCTATTCCTGACAAAAAGGGGGAGAGTATACTCTAAAGAGTATGTCGGAGTGTTTTGTCATTTCTATATGACTCTTGTGCACATCCTTAGGGGGAGAAATTCTATTTCTCATGCACATTTGTAGGGGGAGAGATATTCCATAGGGGAGATGCATATACCAAGGGGGAGAAGACATTGTGTTAACTAGAAAACCTTGTTCTGTTTGTTTTCTTGTTGGCTTTATGGTGCTTTGTGTTATGCTTTGGTGTTCTCATTGCATCATGTTTGTGCTTTGGACAAGCATATATCCCTATGTTATTATGCTTCATTGAATGCATGTTCAGATGATCATTTGCTACTTGTTATACTTGTCATTTATTACTTGCTTTACCTTGAGGGTCTAATGTGTTTTGTGCAAGTGTTTTAGGGTACAAGTATATATATGTTCCAAGTGCACCACAGCTTCTCATCACTTTGAAGGGGAGAAATTTTAAACACTTTTAGTTTATATTGTTTAAGTTTTTATTCAATATAATGGGTTTGTACCCATATGCTTTTGTAAGCTTTTAGGGTTTATGTTTTATGCATAGTTTGTAGGCCTTGTGGTATGTACCATGCTTAAGTGCAGCCTTTATGCTATATTGAAATCAGTACTCTAATCTAAATGTTCAGCATTGTGATTGTTGTACTGTCACTCTTGTGCCCTTGTAGGATTGTTCCTAGATGCATATGCCATGTGTGCTATGCATTGGTTGAGTGTTGTACATACAAGTGTCTTGCCTTGTGCTTGTTAACTTGTATGTCCTTGCGTTCATTCCAAGTGTGAATGAACACTGTGATCACTACCTTGTGGTGTTCACTTGGTTGATCAAGCCATGGTTTGTTCATTAACTCCATCTTAAGCTTGATCTCATATTGCCTGTTTCATATGCATTAATAATTTTCTGCTTACAATGATCATGGTGTATTGTTGTGTTTCAGGAGTTTATGTTCATATGATTCAAGTGCTTCACAGCTTCTAGAATTAGGTGTGAGTGAGTTTTGATCAACTGTTCCCAACTCACATGTTAAGTCTAGAGTCTGTTTTAGGGTTTTGTCACGGAATAGCCAAAGGGGGAGATTGTAAGGTTGAATTTATTCAACCATCTAATTGGCTTTATTCCGTGCCAAATTTGCTTGTAATTCAGCATTTAGTAACCCTGTATTTAGGTGGGATTGTTGTAAGGGTAGTGAGTGAGATAGTGTGAAGATTGCTCAAGAGTGTGCAAGAAAACAGAGTGTCTCGGCTGGGACTCGCGGCTGGACTCGCGGCTTCAACCCGCCAGAAGATGCACACGTGCCAAGCATGCTGGAAGATGAACAGTCATGCTAGCTGGAGCACTACAGGACAAAACAGGACAACTGGCCATACGGTTAACTCGCGACTTAGTCAAGCCGCGAGGTCAAGCCGCGAGCCACCCCTGTTTTGGAAAAACCTGACGTTTCGCATTCCACTCCTTTTCAGTATAAATACCCTTTTAACCCACGATTGAAAGAGAGCTTCCAGAGAGAATTTTGAGAGAGAAACCCTAAAGAAAAACCAGATTGTTTCACCCACAATCTCTACCTTAGAGTCTCATCAAATTCCCTCACTCTCTTCCTCTCCATTGTCAAATCCTTGAGAGGCCTTTATACCAAACCTGGTTTTCACCATTATCATCTCTGTGAGACAGTCGTTTGGAGTTCTGGGAAGCAGTTAGGAAGGAGCCAATATTCATTGGTTGATGCTACGGTGTAGTAGCGGAATCCGGAAAGCTAGAAAAGAAAAAGGTTCGGCGCAACCTCGTTGGAGCAAGAAGCTTGGAGGGCTTAGGTGCATTGGGTAGATTAGGCTTGGAGGGTCTATTGCTGTCCTTGTATCCCAACTGTATTTTCTAGTGGATTGATTACCGCTTGGAGGGCGGCGGAGAGGTTTTTCGCCGAGGTCTTCGGTTTCCTCTTCGATAACATATCTGGTGTTATCGCTGTGTTTGCATCTTCCTTCCTCTCTATCTCTGCCTTTACATTATCTGCTGTGGTTTATTTTGTTGTGGCTTAGATAGTTGTTTAATCAATTCCATGTTATAGCATATGTTAAGTTTCCGCACACTAGTTGTTTAACATATTGCGTGTGTTGATTAAATTGGTTTTTGGGGGTCTAAACGTTCAAAAGTGTTTTTGTACACATTATTGAACTTTCAACATATTTATTGATTTTTTGGGTAAATCTCTTTAAAGCCCAAAATAAGCTTATATCTTATGGATTGGGCTTACATAGCCCACAAGATCCTTACTTCAAGAGGTGGATTCATGGTCCACATTTCCTCCTCATCAATTGGGATCATAACCCCACAACATCATCTACATCAACATATGAATCAGGCTCAAGCAATGAATCAAAGCTCACGGCTCATATTACCTCTCTTACACTCATGGGAAGTGGCTTCTCCAACAAAAACCCATATTTACACAAAATGATGACAAAACCCAAGGTATGTCACCTCATCTTCGGTGTATGATCCAAGCTCATGAGTCTCTTTGGGGAAACTTTAGGAGTCGTGGTTTGGAGGGCCAAGAGGTATGTTCAACAAAACTTCAGCGGTTTAAAGTTGTTAAAAGAAACATATTGCTTGGCGTGTTTTCTCCAACTCCCTAAACTCTGACGAGTCCGTATGTAGCGGGTAACATATGGTAAATATCTCTTATTACATAGTACTTAAAATAATAAAACTCCTCGTTACTCTTTTCCTAAAACTTATACTCAATATCTCCAGCAATCTAGATGTTGAGAAAATAACTATTCATTCAACCTCTAGCTATTCCTATTCAAATTTAGAAGGTTAATTATATTATTCTACATAAATCTTATTACTACTTTCAGCTAAAATCCAACAAACACATGGCCTAATCTGATTGGCTATCTTTAATATCCAAATATATAAAATATTCATGATATCTCTAATATTCAGCTGTTGTTTGCCACAATCTAACCAAATATTTCTCTGCTAGCTGCTAGAGCAGAGCATTAAATGCTCTTCTTGCTCACCAAGATTAAGTCACAACACAATGAGACCTTAACTAAATCTCTAAAACTTCATTAACTTTCAACCAATCATTCTATTACTTACTAAAAATGTGTTGTAATAGAATCTTGGACCAAAAATACAAACACCCAAAAAATGAAACATTTCCAGCAGAACACCAGCAATGTGTTCAGCACTTGACACCTAGCTGAAAGTGACATCACCAGCCATTTAATGCTGAAATCTCAACAGCCTGACATCTGATCTCATTTACTTCTGCCCCAAGCAAGAGCTGTCTTATCACAGCTATGACAGCTGTCTTATGACAGTTGTCATAGCTTTTCCTGGCAACTAGGATAGCTTTTTCAGAAAAGCTGTGACAGCTGACCCATCGGCCTTAACATTACAAATTTTTCCTTATTTGGCTAAAAACCAAAACCAACTAACTATCTTTTTCTTGATAAAATACTCTTCTTTTCTGCTACTCTTTCCCAAACAGCTATTACCCAAAATAGCAAAAAAAATTTAAAGCTAAACATACCATTTTTAGCCAAATCTTAAGATGGATTTTTTGAAGATTTATTGTTGATTGGGATAGATTTTGGCTGAGATTATTTGCTAAAAAAGCCCCCTTAAACTTAGCTATAAATAGAGTCCCTCATCAACACACCAAAGGACACCAATAAAGAAGAACAACTCTCTCATAAACTTCTCTATTCTCTCTACCTCTAATAATCTTTTTAAGCTCTTAATGAAGGTCTGAGCTTCTAAGTTTTTAGTTTCCAAATTAGGAACTAAAATTTTCAACCCTTAGCTCATAAATGCCCTTCATAAGCTTTCATACATCCTTCAGCAGAAAATCCCAACAGCTTTGCTAAACACACTACAACACCATTACTCTCTCATACTCATTCTCTCACTCTCCATATGCTAAAAATACATTTATCTTGCTGCCTATATCTCTAAACATCTCTTTCTCAATTTCTCTTACATAGTCCTATACACACTTACTACACCATTACATAAAACACACCACAACTCTTCTAAGTTCCACTCTCATACTCTCTCACTCTAAAATTCTACTGTTTTGCTGCTCATAAACACATATCAATACTCTTCTCCACCTCTCTTATAAAAGCCCTTCTCATGGAAGGCATAAATTTCTAGTACTAAAGCTCTTCGCTTAGAAGGCACCAAGATCTCACATCAAAGCCCTTCTCATGGAAGGCACAAATCTATCTTACACAAAACCCTTCTCTTAGAAGGCACAAATACTTCATACAAAAGCTCTTTTCATGGAAGGCAACACTATTTATAACTTCACAACAACTAAAAGAGCATTATCAAGGGCAAAACTCATTTAAGTGCATGATAAGAGAGGCAAGCTCAACCAGCCTCTACACACAATTGGACATACTCTCTCTCCCTCCAGTTGCACCCATTTCCCCCCTTCAATCTTGAAGTTATTATGCCAAACTACCTCTTCACCACTGGAGTTATTTTGCTAGATTAATCCTATCAACTCATTGATGTTGTACAGCTAGAGCTACAAACCATACAAAGATAAGTGATTTTATTTCCATATCTTTAAATTTACATCATTGAGTATATGATTACTTCACTTTTAAATACATATTACTTTATTTCAACTACTATTACAACTGCTAATCAAAGCTATTATATCAAACGCATATTATATATTTATTCAACCATTATCATGATTCTTAGACTTTGGTTTTTATGGTTTTGTAGGCTTAAAAGTACGTCGGTAGCCATTGGACCACGTGGCCCAATGTTGAGTTCCGGACGTAACTCCCCAAACACAACCCAGGCCTAGCAATGTCACCCCTCCAACAGACCACACGTGGCCGAGCACCGCTAAAAGGCCTCCGAACAACGATTTTATATGTCTAAAAAACCGAATTTCAATCTGGTTTTCGATTAACCTAGTCAAACCATCTAGCTCGGTCCGGATCTGACAACCTTGCTATTTAAGCCCCATTTTTGTGCACAAACAATCAAATTGGAGGGAATTTCAAGATCTTGAATTCAAGACTATTTTTTTTTTTTTTTTAATTCAAGACAAAAATTAATATTATAAAACGATCAAATTTTTTAGTTAAAACTTGGCCAAATTTGGACAACCCAATGAAAACTAATTGAAAAAAGAAAAAAAGGGGTTTGACATATTTAAATCAATGAATCCCTCGATTCAAAACTAGTTTTCTACCAAAATTTAGGGATTTGGCAAAATACCATATCAATAGTAATAAGCATTGACATTCCTTTATGGGTCTTATTAATAAATGCCCTAAGGGTACATTTTAAAAATTAATAAATGTTCAATTATGAATTACAATGTACATTTTCAAAGAATAAAATAAACTTGTAAATGATGCATTGTCATGCATACACAAATTCATTGTTGTTATGTGTGTGTGTGTGTGTGTTTTTTTTTTATATAAAAAAAAATATATTATATTTTAAAGTGTATTAAAAAATTATTTAATAAAGCATTAATGCACCTTAACCAATGCCCTTAAGCGCACTTTTCTTATTTTTTATTAATTAACATGCAAGCTTGAACCGTGATTGAACCACCACCGATTCTACCTAAACCGTGCGGTCCTACTGCAATTTAAGGGGTTCACGGGAGTTGAAAGAAATCCGGTTCTATATGTTTAAAAAACTGGATTTCAATTTGGTTTCTAGTTAACTTGGTCGAACTGTCTGGTCTAGTCCGGGTCTGACAACCTTACTATTTAAGCCTGATTTTTGTGCATAAACAATCAAATTGGAGGGAATTTCAAGATCTTGAATTCAAGACTATTTTTTTTTATTCAAGATGATAATATGATAATACAGTCAAATTTTTTAGTTAAAGCTTACCTAAATTTGGACAACCTAATGCAAACTAATTGAAATCAACAAAAAAAAAAAAAAAATGGTTTGATATATTTAAATCAATGAATCCCTTAATTCAAAACTAGTTTTACACCAAAATTTAGGGATTTGGCAAAATACAATATCAATAGTTAAGCATCAATATTCCTTTATGGGTCTTGTTAATAAATGCCCAAAGGCTACATATTAGAAATTAATAAATGTTCAATTATGAATTACAATATACATTTTTCAAAGAATAAAATAAACTTGTTAATCATGCATTGTCATGCATACACAAATTCATTGTTGTTATGTGTGTGTTTTTTTTTTTGGATATAAAAAAGAATTATATATATATTATTTTTTAAATTGTATTGAAAAATTATTTAATAAATCATTAATGCACCTTAACTATTGCCCTGAAGTGCACTTTTCAGATTTTTTTTCTTAATTAACAAGCAAGCTTTGACCATGATTGAACCACCACTAGTTCTACTTGAACCATGTGGTCTAACCGCGGTTTAAGGGGTTCATGGGATTTCAAAGAAGTCTGATTCTGTGTGTTTAAAAAACCAAATTTTAGTTCGGTTTTTGGTAAGCCTGGTTTGACTATTTGGTCCGGTCGGAGTCTAACAACCTTGCTATTTAATCTCGATTTTTGTGCACAAACAATCAAATTGGAGGGAATTTCAAGATCTTATATAGATATACTCGTTAACAAAAGTCTTTGTGTATTAAGGGAAAGGTAACTGCCAATCTTGTTGAATTTGAGAAGATTCATGTGGTGCAAGTGCAACTAGTAGTGAGTAATGATCGCCGCACATCCTTTACGCGATGGTCACTCTAAAAGAATAAGTGCTTGTTGGATGTGAGGGTAAGGACCAAAGTTCAAGTTTCCAAGAAGGAACATTACACGCATAAACTTAGATTAGACTAGAGTAGAACTTTATCTCAGATATTAAAAAAAATAAAAATTAAAAAAAATTAAAAAAAAATGAAAAAGAAGAAGAAGAAGAAGGCAATGAGTAATAAAAATTGCACAATATAATGGATGGCGGCCTGAGAAGGACCATGACCTTTAAATTGTTGTTACTTGTTAGTTTTTTAAAAGTAATTTTTGGTTAAGAAAATGACCTTATAAATAGTTATTAATAAAGTTTAAAGTTAACCACTCATAGTAGGACATAGAATTTTTATTCAGTGGAGGAGCAAGGATGGGTAATCGTTGGGCAGGATGCGGTAATGATAATTATAGATAACTAGTCGCTAATCCGTGCGATGCACGGGAAAACTATTGAAAATAAGATTTCAAAAAGAAAATTTTATTAATTTTAGTTTATATTGAATATTTTTTTATGGTAGTTTAAAATATTATTTCAAATCTTCATTTCATTTTATTTTGTTGGAATAACTTATATAATTAAATGAAATGCTTATAAAGAAGACATGACATTAATAATGTACCATATATAGTTAGTGATTACTCAAGATATCATTAAAATATGACAATTTTGTTTTTTTTGTTTTAAAAAAAGAACATTAAACACAAAATACTATATTGTCCAATAGATATTACAACTTTAAAACTAAAACATGAGTAGTTATTTTTAATGGACTGGGGTAATAGCACAACTTTTAATAGAAAAAAAAATATGATTTAAATTTTTTTGGAGTAACACTATAGTAAAAATGCCGAAAGGAAGCAAGAAATTCCACTAAAAAATTCTACAAATACATTTGGGTTTTTTTTTTTTTTTTTTTTTCATTGAGCAGGTACATTACTGTTTAGTAGAGTCTTAATACATGGGGGACGCTCCTCCGTCCAATACATCATTGTCTAGCAAACCCAGCCAGTTCTTCGCTTCAAATGCTATCATCTCTGTTGGTCCGTTTGTTCAAGGAAAGCCACAAGAGAAAAAAATATTCCTAATAGAAGAACCAACTACCAAGTAGTCTAACATCATTAAAGATGTGGCTAATGCTCAAATTGGTAGGTCCAACTGACTTTACTTCATCTACTGGACTTTTAAATTCACATTCTACCTCTACTCCATGAAGCCCCAAATCCACAAAGGCCATGTACACCCTTCAATAGGCTATCTAGACTGATTATTTCTCTTTGCTTCCATATATTCCACAGCAAGTTTACAGGTTGTTTGCACCAAATCCACTACTAACTTCAGAGTTTCATCTACATGCCTTTGGTTTCGATTTGACATAATAGCCAACCTCCACCGCAACTAATACAATCAACTGGATTGGTTAAAACAATATATCAAATACTGGGAATATAAAAATACAAAACTTGGTATTATGTATATGATACCGTTGAAAGATTTAAATATCATTGCAGGCTTCCTGAATTCCACCCATCACAAAAGCCACGGCTTACATCAAATTGGCCTTTGAAATCTTGATCTCCTTCATCCCTGGAACCTAGAAAATCAAATTTCTGGACTAATTGAAAATTTGTAAATATTTCCAACTATCATCTAACAATGAAATTATTATATCTTTCTTTATAGGAAAAAAATAATATGAATAAATTACTTGTGTATGCTTTGAAGCTACTACCATCTCTATCAAAATTTAGAGGAAAAAAATAGAATGAAATATATTAATAAAAATAATATATAAATTTTATTATTGATGCAACGATTTCTCTAATGTTAAAGTGAAAAAATAATATTCACTCTCACAACAACTCAAAACGTATACTTAATATATTATATCATCCATACCATCCAGCCACCACTTCCATTCAGGGTGATCATCTCTAACCACCCTCTGAAATTTTGTGGTTGCCTATGTTTCCTGCCCAACACAAAATTCTGCTCCCCACCATTAAACAAAACTTCACAACTTCGCAGATAATTCTTGTCGTATTTAGAGATCTCAAACCAACCATTTTCATTGTAGAAACCAAAATACACACTCAATAGTTCCACCACTATAAACTATACAACAAACTGAGCTATAGCAAATCTTGGTAACACAAAATCTCATAAAGGATTTAAAAGTATATTCCAAGAGGAAAAAAACAACAAATTTTTAATACAAATAGTTAGAGTCTACCTTTTAATTTGGAGTATGTAAATGTTTTCTTAAAGAATATAATCATATGAAACTTGAAAGCAAGTTCAAAGAATAGGTGTAGTACATAAAAGCCAGTCATTCATTTAAGTTGGAGAAAAAAAATCCATTCTAGTTCAATTGAAAAAGCATTAAAAAAAATGACAGTCAAGTTTTTACATCACACAAAAAATGACATTGAGAAATAAGGCCAACAAATACATCTCACCCTGATTAAATCAACAACATAGCATCACATTCCCTACTTATCTTCCTCCTTACCACTCTCCATGTATTATGACTTCTAGAACAACAACAAAAAATCACTTACAAATTTTATCAAACAGCTTGTGTACGTGTAAGAAAAACAACACTAAATGAAAAGAGAGAATTTTAAAAAGAAAAGAGAGTACCATGTTGCAGCAACACCAACATCAATATAATCAAGGCCTGTGCAAGCTCCTTTGTGCCTATAAATTGAAAACATAACTCCAAATTAAAAGGTACTATGACACCTCATAAACAGGCAAGTTTGGTTATGAAGTCAAAAGATTAAAAATCTGTAATATGCCTTTTGATTTTGCATAATGATAAAGGTATTCGTTAAAGCTTGCTATTTGTTAAGTCTCTCTCAACCCTCTCTCTGAATCTCTGCCTCAAATTTATAATATCTAATACCATGCCCATCTTGCATAATCATATATAAATGAGTTATATAACTCTCAAATAACTATACTAACCAACCCCGACCTTCAAAAAAAATTCCAACAGAATCCAAAATAGTGGCAGCCCCAACATAACATTCTGTAAGCTATCATATAAGACAACCCAGAGATTATAATAATTTATAAAAAGGGAAAACCAATGTAAATGAAGACGACAATAACACTATATATCAAACCATAGCCTTTCATAAATTCTTGTAGCTGAATTCTTTTAAACAGAGAACAAAAGGCATATTACAAATGAATCTGAGAACAAACACCTAAGCATTCCAAACTTGTTCAAGAAATACCACAAATGAATTGGCAAAGAAGAATCAAAGAACAAACACCTGAGCATTCTATCAAACACATGTTCAGCAATCTCAAACAACTATACTAACCAACCCCAACCTTCAAAAAAAATTCCCACAGAATCCAAAATAGTGGCAGCCCTAACATAACATTTCATAGGCAGATAGGCTATCATATAATAAGACCCAGAGGTTATAATAATTTATAAAAAGGGAAAGCCAATGTAAATGAAGACGACAGTAACACTATATATTAAACCAAAACAAACCTAAAATTGAAATCAAATAAAAGAATCCCAGGAAACAAAAATCCAATAAAAATTGCATAACCAAAAAAAGGGAAAAAGAAAATCCAAACAAATGTAAAATGAAGATGAGAAAAACACTATATATCAACTAAAACAAACCCAGAATTAAAACCAAATAGAAGAATCCCAAGAAACCAAAAATCCAATAAAATTGCATACAAAAAAAAAAAAGGGAAAAAGAAAATCTAATTACAAAAATTTCATGATTCTTCTTTGCCATAGATTTGACAACAAAGGAAGAAGAAGAAAACGTGGAAATCTACAAAGAAAAAAAAAAAAAAAGCCTTATATCCAGAGCAACCCACAACCATAAACCATCAAAATTCCATGAAAACAAAAACAAAAAGACTTAAATCCAGAGCAACCCACAGCCACAAACTAACAAAATTCCATGAACAATTGAAGCGGATAGAGAGAGAGAGCAATATATAGAAACTAAGGAGAGTAAAAAACATGTTTTAATTACCTCAAAATAAAACATGATGGGCTGGATTGAGCGACGATGGAGAGGTAAAGAGAAATCGATGCAGTGGCGGTGATCCATGGTGGAGGCAGCGGCGGCGGCAGGATCTGAGTTTTGGGGTGCAAAAAAACATTTAAAACTCCATCATAAAACAACCAAAAATGAAACCCTAAATCATATTTAACAACCAAAAACGAAACCCTAAATCATATTTAACAACCAAAATTATAGAACAAAATAAAAAACTTACCACTAATGTTTGCGAAGAGAATCTGGTCTGGAAAAAAAAAAAAAAAAATAGAGTATTAAGGATGAAAACCAGATTGTGCGAAGGGTTTGGTTCAGTTGAATCCACCATTAGAAACTTATGAGAGAAACGAATTAGTGAGAGGTTAAAGGGGAAGGTCTGCGTTTAGATGAGAACAAAGAGACAGAGGAGGAATCGTCGAATGGTTAGGAAGGAAGAGTCGTTGTGAGAAGAGAGAGTTATAGAAGGAAAATAGAGAGGTTGTGGGTTAGACGTGAAGACTAAAGACTGAAGATTGAAGAGGGAGTTGTATACTTGTATTAGTTAAATGCATATATTTGACATTTTTTATCTAATTTTTTTTGTTCTAATTTGTTACCTGTTCATTTGTCACCCAACTTTGTTGTTTTCTTTATTAAAGATTTGGGTGTGGCCAGAACGCTTGCAAACTATGCATCTTCTTGGGTTCCATGACATATTCACAACCAAGACTTCTCTTACAAGAGTGCGAGCTGTTCCTCGTTACAGTTTTAGCGTTGAAACTTTAGAGGGACTAAACACAATGCACCCAACTATAGGTATCATGCCATCTGGTCTTCCATGGGTGGTGAGACCTCTTGAAAATGGTGACAAACTTTTCGGTTCCCTTTTAACTTCTCGTTACAACAGAAGCAAATGGAGTGGAAATGGTGGGAACCATACTGAAAAGCCAAATGGAAATTTAGGTTCTGTGGAAAAGTTTCATAAGTACATATATTCTGTTCCATACTCAGATCACTCATGCTTTGCAGAGATAGAGGATTTTGTAAAACTTGTCCAGCCAACCAACATGAAAGGCATCGTCTCTTCATCATCGTGCTATGTTGATCCTCTGTACTATTTTGGCCGCCTTTGTGGAGCCTACCAATCAGCTCAAAGTTTACCTCACAATAAGAGAAAAGAGAGAGTTGAAAGAGTTCTAGCTGTCAATAACAAAACTACCTTTAGATGTGGTGCTTCTGCTGGGTTGGAGAGGAAAAGAGCAATGACTATAAAGGTCAAAAGTTCAGGTATTCATGTGAGCAGCATGAGTGCATTGAGACGAAAAAAGCGTGGTGCTAAGATTGAGGAAAATGACCGTCCCAATTGATTTGTTTTCTTATTCATTATTGTCAGTACAAAGGTATGATCAATGTTGCATGTATAGTTGGATGAAAGTATTCCATTGTAAAGTTCGAAATACCAATGACATTTAAGGTGCAAGGAGTGTTCTTTTTATGCTTTTTCTCTCTCATATCTCAAGAGTATTATAATTTGCATTGCAGAAAAAAAATTCAGGATGCATTGGGACACATAGGAAAGTGGTAGATTTTTGGTTGTCTCTACGTTGTGAGCAGATGTTCATTAATTGCTTGTGTTGTAGAGAGGCCATGTCGAAACTGTACCAGTCACAGTGAGTTAACAAAGTTTCTTGCCTGCTTAGTCTTTTTAGCACCTCTACATTGTTGAGTAAGAAAAGAAGGCACCATTACATGGCACGGCACATTGCAGATTTTTACAAATAATTGTTTAATTTGTCACTACATCTTCGTCCATTATATAATTTGTTTGTTATTGTGCGTAAAGAATGCACCATTAATTGTTTAAAAGCATGGCGCAAAGGTTGTGGAAAATGAATGATATTATTCTGAATGTACTATGTGCCTAGGATGTGGCTAGAAAGTGCACTTTTGGACATCACACACGTTTTAGATAGACGATATCAGAAACGTCCATAATTATTTTTTATGTTTTAATTTTAATTTCTTGGAAGTAGTTGGTTTCCCAAAAGGTTTGAGTCCGAGGACCATGCAATACCATGGTTCTGTCCAAAACTTAACCTTTCTTGGAAGTAGCTGGTTTCCCTATAGGTTTGAGTCCCAGGACCATGCACGACCTTGTTCTGTCCAAAACTTATCCTTTCTTGGAAGTAGTTGGTTTCCACATAGGTTTGAGTCCGAGGACCATGCAAGACCTTGGTTCTGTCCAAACTTATCCTTTCTTGGAAGTAGTTGGTTTCCCCATAGGTTTGAGTCTGAGGACCATGCAATACCTTGGTTCTGTCCAAAACTTATCATTTCTTGGAAGTAGTTGGTTTCCCCATAGGTTTGAGTCCGAGGACCATGCAAGACCTTGGTTCTATCCAAAACTTATCATTTCTTGGAAGTAGTTGGTTTCCCCATAGGTTTGAGTCCGAGGACCATGCAATAACTTGGTTCTGTCCAAAACTTATCTTTTCTTGGAAGTAGTTGGTTTCCCATAGGTTTGAGTCCGAGGACCATGCAAGACCTTGGTTCTGTCCAAAACTTATCTTTTCTTGGAATTAGTTGGTTTCCCCAGAGGTTTGAGTCCGAGGACCATGCAATACCTTGGTTCTGCCCAAAACTTATCATTTCTTGGAAGTAGATGGTTTCCCCACAAGTTTGAGTCCGAGGACCATGCAATACCTTTGTTCTGTTCAAAACTTATCCTTTCTTGGAAGTAGTTGGTTTCCCCATAGGTTTGAGTCCGAGGACCATGCAAGACCTAGGTTCTGTCCAAAACTTATCTTTTCTTGGAAGTAGTTGGTTTCCCCATAGGTTTGAGTCCGAGGACCATCCAATACCTTGGTTCTGTCCAAAACTTATGCTTTATTGGAAGTAGTTGGTTTCCCCATAGGTTTGAGTCCGAGGACCATGCAAGACTTTGGTTCTGTCCAAAACTTATCTTTTTTTTCGAAGTAGTTGGTTTCCCCATAGGTTCGAGTCCGACGACCATGCAAGACATTGGTTCTGTCGAAAACTTATCTTTTCTTGGAAGCAGTTGGTTTCCCCATAGGTTTGAGTCCGAGGACCATGCAAGACCTTGGTTCTGACCAAAACTTATCTTTTCTTGGAAGTAGTTGGTTTCCCCATAGGTTTGAGTCCAAGGACCATCCAATACCTTAGTTCTGTCCAAAACTTATCATTTCTTGGAAGTAGTTGGTTTCCCCATAGGTTTGAGTCTGAGGACCAAGCAAGACCTTGGTTCAGTACAAAACTTATCTTTTCTTGGAAGTAGTTGGTTTCCCCATAGGTTTGAGTCCGAGGACCATGCAATATCTTGGTTCTGTCCAAAACTTATCTTTTCTTGGAAGTAGTTGGTTTCCCCATAGGTTTGAGTCCGAGGACCATGCAATACCTTGGATCTGTCCAAAACTTATCCTTTCTTGGAAGTAGTTGGTTTCCCCCATAGGTTTGAGTCTGAGGACCATGCAAGACCTTGGTTCTGTCCAAAACTTATCCTTTCTTGGAAGTAGTTGGTTTCCCCAAAGGTTTGTGTCCGAGGACCATGCAATACCTTGGTTCTGTCCAAAACTTATCCTTTCTTGGAAGTAGTTGGTTTCCCTATAGGTTTGAGTCCGAGGACAATGCAAGAACTTGGTTCTGTCCAAAACTTATCTTTTCTTGGAAGTAGTTGGTTTCCCCATAGGATTGAGTCCGAGGACCATGCAAGACCTTGGTTCTTTCCAAAACTTATCTTTTCTTGGAAGTAGTTGGTTTACCTATAGGTTTGAGTCCGAGGACCATGCAAGACCTTGGTTCTGTCCAAAACTTATCTTTTTTTTGGAAGTAGTTGGTTTCCCCATAGGGATGAGTCCGAGGACCATGCAAGACCTTGGTTCAGTCCAAAACTTATCTTTTCTTGGAAGTAGTTGGTTTCCCTATAGGTTTGAGTATGAGGACCATGCAAGACCTTGGTTCTGTCCAAAACTTATCTTTTTTTTGGAAGTATTTGGTTTCCCCATAGGTTTCAGTCGGAGGACCATGCAAGACCTTGGTTCTGTCCAAAACCTATCTTTTCTTGGAAGTAGTTGGTTTCCCCATAAGTTTGAGTCCGAGGACCATGGAAGACCTTGGTTCTGCCCAAAACTTATCTTTTCTTGGAAGTAGTTGATTTCCCCATAGGTTTGAATCCAAGGACCATGCAATACCTTGGTTCTGTCCACAACTTATTATTTCTTGGAAGTAGTTCGTTTTCCCATAGGTTTGAGTCCGAGGACCATGCAATACCTTGGATCTGTCCAAAACTTATCCTTTCTTGGAAGTTGTTGGTTTCCCCCATCGGTTTGAGTCCGAGGACAATGCAAGAACTTGGTTCTGTCCAAAACTTATCTTTTCTTGGAAGTAGTTGATTTCCCAATAGGATTGAGTCCGAGGACCATGCAAAACCTTGGTTCTTTCCAAAACTTATCTTTTCCTGGAAGTAGTTGGTTTACCTATAGGTTTGAGTCTGAGGACCATGCAAGACCTTGGTTCTGTCCAAAACCTATCTTTTTTTTGGAAGTAGTTGGTTTCCCCATAGGTTTGAGTCGGAGGACCATGCAAGACCTTGGTTCTGTCCAAAACCTATCTTTTCTTGGAAGTAGTTGGTTTCCCCATAAGTTTGAGTCCGAGGACCATGGAAGACCTTGGTTCTGCCCAAAACTTATTTTTTCTTGGAAGTAGTTGATTTCCCCATAGGTTTGAATCCAAGGACCATGCAATACCTTGGTTCTGGCCAAAACTTATTATTTCTTGGAAGTAGTTCGTTTTCCCATAGGTTTGAGTCAAGGAACCATGCAAGACCTTGGTTCTGTCCAAAACTCATCTTTTCTTGGAAGTAGTTGGTTTCCCCATAAGTTTGAGTCCGAGGACCATGCAATATCCTGGTTCTGTCCAAAACTTATCCTTTCTTGGAAGTAGTTGGTTTCCCCCATATGTTTGAGTCCGAGGACCATGCAAGACCTTGGTTCTGTCCAAAACTTATCCTTTCTTGGAAGTAGTTGGTTTCCTTATAGGTTTGAGACCGAGGACCATGCAATACCTTGGATCTATCAAAAACTTATCCATTCTTGGAAGTAGTTGGTTTCCCCCATAGGTTTGAGTTCGAGGACCATGCAAGACCTAGGTTCTGTCCAAAACTTATCTTTTCTTGGAAGTAGTTGGTTTCCCCATAGGTTTAAGTCCGAGGACCATGCAAGACCTTGGTTCTGTCCAAAACTTATCTTTTTTTTGGAAGTAGTTGGTTTTCCCATAGGTTTGAGTCTGAGGACCGTGCAACACCTTGGTTCTGTCCAAAACTTATCCTTTCTTTGAAGTAGTTTGTTTCCCCAAAGGTTTGTGTCAGAGGACCATGCAATACCTTGGTTCTTTCCAAAACTTATCTTTTCTTGGAAGTAGTTGGTTTCCCCATAGGTTTGAGTCCGAGGACCATGCAATACCATGGATCTGTCCAAAACTTATCCTTTCTTGGAAGTAGTTGGTTTCCCCCATAGGTTTGATTCCGAGGACCATGTAAGACCTCGGTTCTGTCCAAAACTTATCCTTTCTTTGAAGTAGTTGGTTTCCCCATAGGTTTGTGTCAAAGGACCATGCAATACCTTGGTTCTTTCCAAAACTTATCCTTTCTTGGAAGTAGTTGGTTTCCCTATAGGTTTGAGTCCGAGGACAATGCAAGAACTTGGTTCTGTCAAAAACTTATCTTTTCTTGGAAGTAGTTGGTTTCCCTATAGGATTGAGTCCGAGGACCATGCAAGACCTTGGTTCTTTCCAAAACTTATCTTTTCTTGGAAGTAGTTGGTTTACCTATAGGTTTGAGTCCGAGGACCATGCAAGACCTTGGTTCTGTCCAAAACTTATCTTTTTTTTGGAAGTAGTTGGTTTCCCCATAAGGTTGAGTCCGAGGACCATGCAAGACCTTGGTTCTGTCCAAAACTAATCTTTTTTTTGGAAGTAGTTGGTTTCCCCATAGGTTTGAGTCGGAGGACCATGCAAGACCTTGGTTCTGTCCAAAACCTATCTTTTCTTGGATGTAGTTGGTTTCCACAAAAGTTTGAGTCCGAGGACCATGGAAGACCTTGGTTCTGCCCAAAACTTATCTTTTCTTGGAAGTAGTTGATTTCCCCATTGGATTGAGTCCGAGGACCATGCAAGACCTTGGTTCTTTCCAAAACTTATCTTTTCTTGGAAGTAGTTGGTTTACCTATAGGTTTGAGTCCGAGGACCATGCAAGACCTTGGTTCTGTCCAAAACTTATCCTTTCTTGGAAGTAGTTGGTTTCCCCCATCGGTTTGAGTCCGAGGACAATGCAAGAACTTGGTTCTGTCCAAAACTTATCTTTTCTTGGAAGTAGTTGATTTCCCCATTGGATTGAGTCCGAGGACCATGCAAGACCTTGGTTCTTTCCAAAACTTATCTTTTCTTGGAAGTAGTTGGTTTACCTATAGGTTTGAGTCCGAGGACCACGCAAGACCTTGGTTCTGTCCAAAACTTATCTTTTTTTTGGAAGTAGTTGGTTTCCCCATCGGTTTGAGTCTGAGGACCATGCAAGACCTTGGTTCTGTCCAAAACTTATCTTTTCTTGGAAGCAGTTGGTTTCCCCATAGGTTTGAGTCCGAGGACCATGCAAGACCTTGGTTCTGACCAAAACTTATCTTTTCTTGGAATTAGTTGGTTTCCCCATAGGTTTGAGTCTGAGGACCAGCCAAGACCTTGGTTTTGTCCAAAACTTATCTTTTCTTGGAAGTAGTTGGTTTCCCCAAAGGTTTGAGTCCGAGGACCGTGCAATATCTTAGTTCTGTCCAAAACTTATCTTTTCTTGGAAGTAGTTGGTTTCCCCATAGGTTTGAGTCCGAGGACCATGCAATACCTTGGATCCGTCCAAAACTTATCTTTTCTTGGAAGTAGTTGGTTTCCCCCATAGGTTTGAGTCCGAGGACCATGCAATATCTTGGTTCTGTCCAAAACTTATCTTTTCTTGGAAGTAGTTGGTTTCCCCATAGGTTTGAGTTCGAGGACCATGCAAGACCTAGGTTCTGTCCAAAACTTATCTTTTCTTGGAAGTAGTTGGTTTCCCCATAAGTTTGAGTCCGAGGACCATGCAAGACCTTGGTTCTGTCCAAAACTTATCTTTTCTTGGAAGTAGTTGGTTTCCCCATAGGTTTGAGTCTGAGGACCAGCCAAGACCTTGGTTTTGTCCAAAACTTATCTTTTCTTGGAAGTAGTTGGTTTCCCCAAAGGTTTGAGTCCGAGGACCGTGCAATATCTTAGTTCTGTCCAAAACTTATCTTTTCTTGGAAGTAGTTGGTTTCCCCATAGGTTTGAGTCCGAGGACCATGCAATACCTTGGATCCGTCCAAAACTTATCTTTTCGTGGAAGTAGTTGGTTTCCCCCATAGGTTTGAGTCCGAGGACCATGCAATATCTTGGTTCTGTCCAAAACTTATCTTTTCTTGGAAGTAGTTGGTTTCCCCATAGGTTTGAGTTCGAGGACCATGCAAGACCTAGGTTCTGTCCAAAACTTATCTTTTCTTGGAAGTAGTTGGTTTCCCCATAAGTTTGAGTCCGAGGACCACGCAAGACCTTGGTTCTGTCCAAAACTTATCTTTTCTTGGATGTAGTTGGTTTCCCCATAGGTTTGAGTCCGAGGACCATGCAATACCTTGGATCTGTCCAAAACTTATCCTTTCTTGGAAGTAGTTGGTTTCCCCCATCGGTTTGAGTGTGAGGACAATGCAAGAACTTGGTTCTGTCCAAAACTTCTCTTTTCTTGGATGTAGTTGGTTTACCCATAGGTTTGAGTCTGAGGACCATGCAAGACCTTGGTTCTGTCCAAAACTTATCTTTTTTTTGGAAGTAGTTGCTTTCCCCATAGGTTTGAGTCTGAGGACCACGCAATACCTTGGTTCTGTCCAAAACTTATCTTTTCTTGGAAGTAGTTGGTTTCCCCATAGGTTTGAGTTCGAGGACAATGCAAGACCTAGGTTCTGTCCAAAACATATCTTTTCTTGGAAGTAGTTGGTTTCCCCATAGGTTTGAGTCCGAGGACCATGCAAGACCTTGGTTCTGTCCAAAACTTATCTTTTTTTTGGAAGTAGTTGGTTTCCCCATAAGGTTGAGTCCGAGGACCATGCAAGACCTTGGTTCTGTCCAAAACTTATCTTTTTTTTGGAAGTAGTTGGTTTCCCCATAGGTTTGAGTCGGAGGACCATGCAAGACCTTGGTTCTGTCCAAAACCTATCTTTTCTTGGATGTAGTTGGTTTCCCCAAAAGTTTGAGTCCGAGGACCATGGAAGACCTTGGTTCTGCCCAAAACTTATCTTTTCTTGGAAGTAGTTGATTTCCCCATTGGATTGAGTCCGAGGACCATGCAAGACCTTGGTTCTTTCCAAAACTTATCTTTTCTTGGAAGTAGTTGGTTTACCTATAGGTTTGAGTCCGAGGACCATGCAAGACCTTGGTTCTGTCCAAAACTTATCTTTTTTTTGGAAGTAGTTGCTTTCCCCATAGGTTTGAGTCTGAGGACCACGCAATACCTTGGTTCTGTCCAAAACTTATCTTTTCTTGGAAGTAGTTGGTTTCCCCATAGGTTTGAGTTCGAGGACAATGCAAGACCTAGGTTCTGTCCAAAACATATCTTTTCTTGGAAGTAGTTGGTTTCCCCATAAGTTTGAGTCCGAGGACCATGCAAGACCTTGGTTCTGTCCAAAACTTATCTTTTCTTGGAAGTAGTTGGTTTCCCCATAGGTTTGAGTCTGAGGACCAGCCAAGACCTTGGTTTTGTCCAAAACTTATCTTTTCTTGGAAGTAGTTGGTTTCCCCAAAGGTTTGAGTCCGAGGACCGTGCAATATCTTAGTTCTGTCCAAAACTTATCTTTTCTTGGAAGTAGTTGGTTTCCCCATAGGTTTGAGTCCGAGGACCATGCAATACCTTGGATCCGTCCAAAACTTATCTTTTCGTGGAAGTAGTTGGTTTCCCCCATAGGTTTGAGTCCGAGGACCATGCAATATCTTGGTTCTGTCCAAAACTTATCTTTTCTTGGAAGTAGTTGGTTTCCCCATAGGTTTGAGTTCGAGGACCATGCAAGACCTAGGTTCTGTCCAAAACTTATCTTTTCTTGGAAGTAGTTGGTTTCCCCATAAGTTTGAGTCCGAGGACCACGCAAGACCTTGGTTCTGTCCAAAACTTATCTTTTCTTGGATGTAGTTGGTTTCCCCATAGGTTTGAGTCCGAGGACCATGCAATACCTTGGATCTGTCCAAAACTTATCCTTTCTTGGAAGTAGTTGGTTTCCCCCATCGGTTTGAGTGTGAGGACAATGCAAGAACTTGGTTCTGTCCAAAACTTCTCTTTTCTTGGATGTAGTTGGTTTACCCATAGGTTTGAGTCTGAGGACCATGCAAGACCTTGGTTCTGTCCAAAACTTATCTTTTTTTTGGAAGTAGTTGCTTTCCCCATAGGTTTGAGTCTGAGGACCACGCAATACCTTGGTTCTGTCCAAAACTTATCTTTTCTTGGAAGTAGTTGGTTTCCCCATAGGTTTGAGTTCGAGGACAATGCAAGACCTAGGTTCTGTCCAAAACATATCTTTTCTTGGAAGTAGTTGGTTTCCCCATAGGTTTGAGTCCGAGGACCATGCAAGACCTTGGTTCTGTCCAAAACTTATCTTTTTTTTGGAAGTAGTTGGTTTCCCCATAAGGTTGAGTCCGAGGACCATGCAAGACCTTGGTTCTGTCCAAAACTTATCTTTTTTTTGGAAGTAGTTGGTTTCCCCATAGGTTTGAGTCGGAGGACCATGCAAGACCTTGGTTCTGTCCAAAACCTATCTTTTCTTGGATGTAGTTGGTTTCCCCAAAAGTTTGAGTCCGAGGACCATGGAAGACCTTGGTTCTGCCCAAAACTTATCTTTTCTTGGAAGTAGTTGATTTCCCCATTGGATTGAGTCCGAGGACCATGCAAGACCTTGGTTCTTTCCAAAACTTATCTTTTCTTGGAAGTAGTTGGTTTACCTATAGGTTTGAGTCCGAGGACCATGCAAGACCTTGGTTCTGTCCAAAACTTATCTTTTTTTTGGAAGTAGTTGCTTTCCCCATAGGTTTGAGTCTGAGGACCACGCAATACCTTGGTTCTGTCCAAAACTTATCTTTTCTTGGAAGTAGTTGGTTTCCCCATAGGTTTGAGTTCGAGGACAATGCAAGACCTAGGTTCTGTCCAAAACATATCTTTTCTTGGAAGTAGTTGGTTTCCCCATAGGTTTGAGTCCGAGGACCATGCAAGACCTTGGTTCTGTCCAAAACTTATCTTTTTTTTGGAAGTAGTTGGTTTCCCCATAAGGTTGAGTCCGAGGACCATGCAAGACCTTGGTTCTGTCCAAAACTTATCTTTTTTTTGGAAGTAGTTGGTTTCCCCATAGGTTTGAGTCCGAGGACCATGCAAGACCTTGGTTCTGTCCAAAACTTATCTTTTCTTGGAAGTAGTTGGTTTCCCCAAAAGTTTGAGTCCGAGGACCATGGAAGACCTTGGTTCTGCCCAAAACTTATCTTTTCTTGGAAGTAGTTGATTTCCCCATTGGATTGAGTCCGAGGACCATGCAAGACCTTGGTTCTTTCCAAAACTTATCTTTTCTTGGAAGTAGTTGGTTTACCTATAGGTTTGAGTCCGAGGACCATGCAAGACCTTGGTTCTGTCCAAAACTTATCTTTTTTTTGGAAGTAGTTGGTTTCCCCATCGGTTTGAGTCTGAGGACCATGCAAGACCTTGGTTCTGTCCAAAACTTATCTTTTCTTGGAAGTAGTTGGTTTCCCCATAGGTTTGAGTCCGAGGACCATGCAAGACCTTGGTTCTGACCAAAACTTATCTTTTCTTGGAAGTAGTTGGTTTCCCCATAGGTTTGAGTCTGAGGACCAGCCAAGACCTTGGTTTTGTCCAAAACTTATCTTTTCTTGGAAGTAGTTGGTTTCCCCAAAGGTTTGAGTCCGAGGACCGTGCAATATCTTAGTTCTGTCCAAAACTTATCTTTTCTTGGAAGTAGTTGGTTTCCCCATAGGTTTGAGTCCGAGGACCATGCAATACCTTGGATCCGTCCAAAACTTATCTTTTCTTGGAAGTAGTTGGTTTCCCCCATAGGTTTGAGTCCGAGGACCATGCAATATCTTGGTTCTGTCCAAAACTTATCTTTTCTTGGAAGTAGTTGGTTTCCCCATAGGTTTGAGTTCGAGGACCATGCAAGACCTAGGTTCTGTCCAAAACTTATCTTTTCTTGGAAGTAGTTGGTTTCCCCATAAGTTTGAGTCCGAGGACCATGGAAGACCTTGGTTCTGTCCAAAACTTATCTTTTCTTGGAAGTAGTTGGTTTCCCCATAAGTTTGAGTCCGAGGACCATGCAAGACCTTGGTTCTGTCCAAAACTTATCTTTTCTTGGATGTAGTTGGTTTCCCCATAGGTTTGAGTCCGAGGACCATGCAATACCTTGGATCTGTCCAAAACTTATCCTTTCTTGGAAGTAATTGGTTTCCCCCATCGGTTTGAGTCTGAGGACAATGCAAGAACTTGGTTCTGTCCAAAACTTCTCTTTTCTTGGAAGTAGTTGGTTTCCCCATAGGTTTGAGTCTGAGGACCATGCAAGACCTTGGTTCTGTCCAAAACTTATCTTTTTTTTGGAAGTAGTTGGTTTCCCCATAGGTTTGAGTCGGAGGACCATGCAAGACCTTGGTTCTGTCCAAAACCTATCTTTTCTTGGATGTAGTTGGTTTCCCCAAAAGTTTGAGTCCGAGGACCATGGAAGACCTTGGTTCTGCCCAAAACTTATCTTTTCTTGGAAGTAGTTGATTTCCCCATTGGATTGAGTCCGAGGACCATGCAAGACCTTGGTTCTTTCCAAAACTTATCTTTTCTTGGAAGTAGTTGGTTTACCTATAGGTTTGAGTCCGAGGACCATGCAAGACCTTGGTTCTGTCCAAAACTTATCTTTTTTTTGGAAGTAGTTGGTTTCCCCATCGGTTTGAGTCTGAGGACCATGCAAGACCTTGGTTCTGTCCAAAACTTATCTTTTCTTGGAAGTAGTTGGTTTCCCCATAGGTTTGAGTCCGAGGACCATGCAAGACCTTGGTTCTGACCAAAACTTATCTTTTCTTGGAAGTAGTTGGTTTCCCCATAGGTTTGAGTCTGAGGACCAGCCAAGACCTTGGTTTTGTCCAAAACTTATCTTTTCTTGGAAGTAGTTGGTTTCCCCAAAGGTTTGAGTCCGAGGACCGTGCAATATCTTAGTTCTGTCCAAAACTTATCTTTTCTTGGAAGTAGTTGGTTTCCCCATAGGTTTGAGTCCGAGGACCATGCAATACCTTGGATCCGTCCAAAACTTATCTTTTCTTGGAAGTAGTTGGTTTCCCCCATAGGTTTGAGTCCGAGGACCATGCAATATCTTGGTTCTGTCCAAAACTTATCTTTTCTTGGAAGTAGTTGGTTTCCCCATAGGTTTGAGTTCGAGGACCATGCAAGACCTAGGTTCTGTCCAAAACTTATCTTTTCTTGGAAGTAGTTGGTTTCCCCATAAGTTTGAGTCCGAGGACCATGCAAGACCTTGGTTCTGTCCAAAACTTATCTTTTCTTGGAAGTAGTTGGTTTCCCCATAGGTTTGAGTCTGAGGACCAGCCAAGACCTTGGTTTTGTCCAAAACTTATCTTTTCTTGGAAGTAGTTGGTTTCCCCAAAGGTTTGAGTCCGAGGACCGTGCAATATCTTAGTTCTGTCCAAAACTTATCTTTTCTTGGAAGTAGTTGGTTTCCCCATAGGTTTGAGTCCGAGGACCATGCAATACCTTGGATCCGTCCAAAACTTATCTTTTCTTGGAAGTAGTTGGTTTCCCCCATAGGTTTGAGTCCGAGGACCATGCAATATCTTGGTTCTGTCCAAAACTTATCTTTTCTTGGAAGTAGTTGGTTTCCCCATTGGTTTGAGTTCGAGGACCATGCAAGACCTAGGTTCTGTCCAAAACTTATCTTTTCTTGGAAGTAGTTGGTTTCCCCATAAGTTTGAGTCCGAGGACCATGCAAGACCTTGGTTCTGTCCAAAACTTATCTTTTCTTGGATGTAGTTGGTTTCCCCATAGGTTTGAGTCCGAGGACCATGCAATACCTTGGATCTGTCCAAAACTTATCCTTTCTTGGAAGTAGTTGGTTTCCCCCATCGGTTTGAGTCTGAGGACAATGCAAGAACTTGGTTCTGTCCAAAACTTCTCTTTTCTTGGGAGTAGTTGGTTTCCCCATAGGTTTGAGTCTGAGGACCATGCAAGACCTTGGTTCTGTCCAAAACTTATCTTTTTTTTGGAAGTAGTTGCTTTCCCCATAGGTTTGAGTCTGAGGACCATGCAATACCTTGGTTCTGTCCAAAACTTATCTTTTCTTGGAAGTAGTTGGTTTCCCCATAGGTTTGAGTTCGAGGACAATGCAAGACCTAGGTTCTGTCCAAAACATATCTTTTCTTGGAAGTAGTTGGTTTCCCCATAGGTTTGAGTCCGAGGACCATGCAAGACCTTGGTTCTGTCCAAAACTTATCTTTTTTTTGGAAGTAGTTGGTTTCCCCATAAGGTTGAGTCCGGGGACCATGCAAGACCTTGGTTCTGTCCAAAACTTATCTTTTTTTTGGAAGTAGTTGGTTTCCCTATAGGTTTGAGTCGGAGGACCATGCAAGACCTTGGTTCTGTCCAAAACCAATCTTTTCTTGGATGAAGTTGGTTTCCCCAAAAGTTTGAGTCCGAGGACCATGGAAGACCTTGGTTCTGCCCAAAACTTATCTTTTCTTGGAAGTAGTTGATTTCCCCATTGGATTGAGTCCGAGGACCATGCAAGACCTTGGTTCTTTCCAAAACTTATCTTTTCTTGGAAGTAGTTGGTTTACCTATAGGTTTGAGTCCGAGGACCATGCAAGACCTTGGTTCTGTCCAAAACTTATCTTTTCTTGGAAGTAGTTGGTTTCCCCCATCGGTTTGAGTCCGAGGACAATGCAAGAACTTGGTTCTGTCCAAAACTTATCTTTTCTTGGAAGTAGTTGATTTCCCCATTGGATTGAGTCCGAGGACCATGCAAGACCTTGGTTCTTTCCAAAACTTATCTTTTCTTGGAAGTAGTTGGTTTACCTATAGGTTTGAGTCCGAGGACCATGCAAGACCTTGGTTCTGTCCAAAACTTATCTTTTTTTTGGAAGTAGTTGGTTTCCCCATCGGTTTGAGTCTGAGGACCATGCAAGACCTTGGTTCTGTCCAAAACTTATCTTTTCTTGGAAGTAGTTGTTTTCCCCATAGGTTTGAGTCCGAGGACCATGCAAGACCTTGGTTCTGACCAAAACTTATCTTTTCTTGGAAGTAGTTGGTTTCCCCATAGGTTTGAGTCTGAGGACCAGCCAAGACCTTGGTTTTGTCCAAAACTTATCTTTTCTTGGAAGTAGTTGGTTTCCCCAAAGGTTTGAGTCCGAGGACCGTGCAATATCTTAGTTCTGTCCAAAACTTATCTTTTCTTGGAAGTAGTTGGTTTCCCCATAGGTTTGAGTCCGAGGACCATGCAATACCTTGGATCCGTCCAAAACTTATCTTTTCTTGGAAGTAGTTGGTTTCCCCCATAGGTTTGAGTCCGAGGACCATGCAATATCTTGGTTCTGTCCAAAACTTATCTTTTCTTGGAAGTAGTTGGTTTCCCCATAGGTTTGAGTTCGAGGACCATGCAAGACCTAGGTTCTGTCCAAAACTTATCTTTTCTTGGAAGTAGTTGGTTTCCCTATAGGTTTGAGTCGGAGGACCATGCAAGACCTTGGTTCTGTCCAAAACCAATCTTTTCTTGGATGAAGTTGGTTTCCCCAAAAGTTTGAGTCCGAGGACCATGGAAGACCTTGGTTCTGCCCAAAACTTATCTTTTCTTGGAAGTAGTTGATTTCCCCATTGGATTGAGTCCGAGGACCATGCAAGACCTTGGTTCTTTCCAAAACTTATCTTTTCTTGGAAGTAGTTGGTTTACCTATAGGTTTGAGTCCGAGGACCATGCAAGACCTTGGTTCTGTCCAAAACTTATCCTTTCTTGGAAGTAGTTGGTTTCCCCCATCGGTTTGAGTCCGAGGACAATGCAAGAACTTGGTTCTGTCCAAAACTTATCTTTTCTTGGAAGTAGTTGATTTCCCCATTGGATTGAGTCCGAGGACCATGCAATACCTTGGTTCTTTCCAAAACTTATCTTTTCTTGGAAGTAGTTGGTTTACCTATAGGTTTGAGTCCGAGGACCATGCAAGACCTTGGTTCTGTCCAAAACTTATCTTTTTTTTGGAAGTAGTTGGTTTCCCCATCGGTTTGAGTCTGAGGACCATGCAAGACCTTGGTTCTGTCCAAAACTTATCTTTTCTTGGAAGTAGTTGTTTTCCCCATAGGTTTGAGTCCGAGGACCATGCAAGACCTTGGTTCTGACCAAAACTTATCTTTTCTTGGAAGTAGTTGGTTTCCCCATAGGTTTGAGTCTGAGGACCAGCCAAGACCTTGGTTTTGTCCAAAACTTATCTTTTCTTGGAAGTAGTTGGTTTCCCCAAAGGTTTGAGTCCGAGGACCGTGCAATATCTTAGTTCTGTCCAAAACTTATCTTTTCTTGGAAGTAGTTGGTTTCCCCATAGGTTTGAGTCCTAGGACCATGCAATACCTTGGATCCGTCCAAAACTTATCTTTTCTTGGAAGTAGTTGGTTTCCCCCATAGGTTTGAGTCCGAGGACCATGCAATATCTTGGTTCTGTCCAAAACTTATCTTTTCTTGGAAGTAGTTGGTTTCCCCATAGGTTTGAGTTCGAGGACCATGCAAGACCTAGGTTCTGTCCAAAACTTATCTTTTCTTGGAAGTAGTTGGTTTCCCCATAAGTTTGAGTCCGAGGACCATGCAAGACCTTGGTTCTGTCCAAAACTTCTCTTTTCTTGGAAGTAGTTGGTTTCCCCATAGGTTTGAGTCCGAGGACCAGCCAAGACCTTGGTTTTGTCCAAAACTTATCTTTTCTTGGAAGTAGTTGGTTTCCCCAAAGGTTTGAGTCCGAGGACCGTGCAATATCTTAGTTCTGTCCAAAACTTATCTTTTCTTGGAAGTAGTTGGTTTCCCCATAGGTTTGAGTCCGAGGACCATGCAATACCTTGGATCCGTCCAAAACTTATCTTTTCTTGGAAGTAGTTGGTTTCCCCCATAGGTTTGAGTTCGAGGACCATGCAATATCTTGGTTCTGTCCAAAACTTATCTTTTCTTGGAAGTAGTTGGTTTCCCCATAGGTTTGAGTTCGAGGACCATGCAAGACCTAGGTTCTGTCCAAAACTTATCTTTTCTTGGAAGTAGTTGGTTTCCCCATAAGTTTGAGTCCGAGGACCATGCAAGACCTTGGTTCTGTCCAAAACTTATGTTTTCTTGGATGTAGTTGGTTTCCCCATAGGTTTGAGTCCGAGGACCATGCAATACCTTGGATCTGTCCAAAACTTATCCTTTCTTGGAAGTAGTTGGTTTCCCCCATCGGTTTGAGTCTGAGGACAATGCAAGAACTTGGTTCTGTCCAAAACTTCTCTTTTCTTGGAAGTAGTTGGTTTCCCCATAGGTTTGAGTCTGAGGACCATGCAAGACCTTGGTTCTGTCCAAAACTTATCTTTTTTTTGGAAGTAGTTGCTTTCCGCATAGGTTTGAGTCTGAGGACCATGCAATACCTTGGTTCTGTCCAAAACTTATCTTTTCTTGGAAGTAGTTGGTTTCCCCATAGGTTTGAGTTCGAGGACAATGCAAGACCTAGGTTCTGTCCAAAACATATCTTTTCTTGGAAGTAGTTGGTTTCCCCATAGGTTTGAGTCCGAGGACCATGCAAGACCTTGGTTCTGTCCAAAACTTATCTTTTTTTTGGAAGTAGTTGGTTTTCCCATAGGTTTGAGTCCGAGGACCATGCAATACCTTGGATCTGTCCAAAACTTATCCTTTCTTGGAAGTTGTTGGTTTCCCCCATCGGTTTGAGTCCGAGGACAATGCAAGAACTTGGTTCTGTCCAAAACTTATCTTTTCTTGGAAGTAGTTGATTTCCCCATAGGATTGAGTCCGAGGACCATGCAAAACCTTGGTTCTTTCCAAAACTTATCTTTTCCAGGAAGTAGTTGGTTTACCTATAGGTTTGAGTCTGAGGACCATGCAAGACCTTGGTTCTGTCCAAAACTTATCCTTTCTTGGAAGTTGTTGGTTTCCCCCATCGGTTTGAGTCGGAGGACCATGCAAGACATTGGTTCTGTCCAAAACATATCTTTTCTTGGAAGTAGTTGGTTTCCCCATAAGTTTGAGTCCGAGTACCATGGAAGACCTTGGTTCTGCCCAAAACTTATTTTTTCTTGGAAGTAGTTGATTTCCCCATAGGTTTGAATCCAAGGACCATGCAATACCTTGGTTCTGTCCAAAACTTATTATTTCTTGGAAGTAGTTCGTTTTCCCATAGGTTTGAGTCAAGGAACCATGCAAGACCTTGGTTCTGTCCAAAACTCATCTTTTCTTGGAAGTAGTTGGTTTCCCCATAGGTTTGAGTCCGAGGACCATGCAATATCCTGGTTCTGTCCAAAACTTATCCTTTCTCGGAAGTAGTTGGTTTCCCCCATATGTTTGAGTCCGAGGACCATGCAAGACCTTGGTTCTGTCCAAAACTTATCCTTTCTTGGAAGTAGTTGGTTTCCTTATAGGTTTGAGACCGAGGACCATGCAATACCTTGGATCTATCAAAAACTTATCCATTCTTGGAAGTAGTTGGTTTCCCCCATAGGTTTGAGTTCGAGGACCATGCAAGACCTAGGTTCTGTCCAAAACTTATCTTTTCTTGGAAGTAGTTGGTTTCCCCATAGGTTTAAGTCCGAGGACCATGCAAGACCTTGGTTCTGTCCAAAACTTATCTTTTTTTTGGAAGTAGTTGGTTTTCCCATAGGTTTGAGTCTGAGGACCGTGCAACACCTTGGTTCTGTCCAAAACTTATCCTTTCTTTGAAGTTGTTTGTTTCCCCAAAGGTTTGTGTCAGAGGACCATGCAATACCTTGGTTCTTTCCAAAACTTATATTTTCTTGGAAGTAGTTGGTTTCCCCACAGGTTTGAGTTCGAGGACCATGCAATACCATGGATCTGTCCAAAACTTATCCTTTCTTGGAAGTAGTTGGTTTCCCCCATAGGTTTGATTCCGAGGACCATGTAAGACCTCGGTTCTGTCCAAAACTTATCCTTTCTTTGAAGTAGTTGGTTTCCCCATAGGTTTGTGTCAAAGGACCACGCAATACCTTGGTTCTTTCCAAAACTTATCCTTTCTTGGAAGTAGTTGGTTTCCCTATAGGTTTGAGTCCGAGGACAATGCAAGAACTTGGTTCTGTCAAAAACTTATCTTTTCTTGGAAGTAGTTGGTTTCCCTATAGGATTGAGTCCGAGGACCATGCAAGACCTTGGTTCTTTCCAAAATTTATCTTTTCTTGGAAGTAGTTGGTTTACCTATAGGTTTGAGTCCGAGGACCATGCAAGACCTTGGTTCTGTCCAAAACTTATCTTTTTTTTGGAAGTAGTTGGTTTCCCCATAAGGTTGAGTCGGAGGACCATGCAAGACCTTGGTTCTGTCCAAAACTTATCTTTTTTTTGGAAGTAGTTGGTTTCCCCATAGGTTTGAGTCGGAGGACCATGCAAGACCTTGGTTCTGTCCAAAACCTATCTTTTCTTGGATGTAGTTGGTTTCCCCAAAAGTTTGAGTCCGAGGACCATGGAAGACCTTGGTTCTGCCCAAAACTTATCTTTTCTTGGAAGTAGTTGATTTCCCCATTGGATTGAGTCCGAGGACCATGCAAGACCTTGGTTCTTTCCAAAACTTATCTTTTCTTGGAAGTAGTTGGTTTACCTATAGGTTTGAGTCCGAGGACCATGCAAGACCTTGGTTCTGTCCAAAACTTATCCTTTCTTGGAAGTAGTTGGTTTCCCCCATCGGTTTGAGTCCGAGGACAATGCAAGAACTTGGTTCTGTCCAAAACTTATCTTTTCTTGGAAGTAGTTGATTTCCCCATTGGATTGAGTCCGAGGACCATGCAAGACCTTGGTTCTTTCCAAAACTTATCTTTTCTTGGAAGTAGTTGGTTTACCTATAGGTTTGAGTCCGAGGACCATGCAAGACCTTGGTTCTGTCCAAAACTTATCTTTTTTTTGGAAGTAGTTGGTTTCCCCATCGGTTTGTGTCTGAGGACCATGCAAGACCTTGGTTCTGTCCAAAACTTATCTTTTCTTGGAAGTGGTTGGTTTCCCCATAGGTTTGAGTCCGAGGACCATGCAAGACCTTGGTTCTGACCAAAACTTATCTTTTCTTCGAAGTAGTTGGTTTCCCCATAGGTTTGAGTCTGAGGACCAGCCAAGACCTTGGTTTTGTACAAAACTTATCTTTTCTTGGAAGTAGTTGGTTTCCCCAAAGGTTTGAGTCCGAGGACCGTGCAATATCTTAGTTCTGTCCAAAACTTATCTTTTCTTGGAAATAGTTGGTTTCCCCATAGGTTTGAGTCCGAGGACCATGCAATACCTTGGATCCGTCCAAAACTTATCTTTTCTTGGAAGTAGTTGGTTTCCCCCATAGGTTTGAGTCCGAGGACCATGCAATATCTTGGTTCTGTCCAAAACTTATCTTTTCTTGGAAGTAGTTGGTTTCCCCATAGGTTTCAGTTCGAGGACCATGCAAGACCTAGGTTCTGTCCAAAACTTATCTTTTCTTGGAAGTAGTTGGTTTCCCCAAAAGTTTGAGTCCGAGGACCACGCAAGACCTTGGTTCTGTCCAAAACTTATCTTTTCTTGGAAGTAGTTGGTTTCCCCATAGGTTTGAGTCCGAGGACCATGCAATATCTTGGTTGTGTCCAAAACTTATCTTTTCTTGGAAGTAGTTGGTTTACCTATAGGTTTGAGTCTGAGGACCATGCAAGACCTTGGTTCTGTCCAAAACTTATCTTTTTTTTGGAAGTAGTTGGTTTCCCCATAGGTTTGAGTCGGAGGACCATGCAAGACCTTGGTTCTGTCCAAAACCTATCTTTTCTTGGAAGTAGTTGGTTTCCCCATAAGTTTGAGTCCGAGGACCATGGAAGACCTTGGTTCTGCCCAAAACTTATTTTTTCTTGGAAGTAGTTGATCTCCCCATAGGTTTGAATCCAAGGACCATGCAATACCTTGGTTCTGTCCAAAACTTATTATTTCTTGGAAGTAGTTCGTTTTCCCATAGGTTTGAGTCAAGGAACCATGGAAGACCTTGGTTCTGTCCAAAACTCATCTTTTCTTGGAAGTAGTTGGTTTCCCCATAGGTTTGAGTCCGAGGACCATGCAATATCCTGGTTCTGTCCAAAACTTATCCTTTCTTGGAAGTAATTGGTTTCCCCCATATGTTTGAGTCCGAGGACCATGCAAGACCTTGGTTCTGTCCAAAACTTATCCTTTCTTGGAAGTAGTTGGTTTCCTTATAGGTTTGAGACCGAGGACCATGCAATACCTTGGATCTATCAAAAACTTATCCATTCTTGGAAGTAGTTGGTTTCCCCCATAGGTTTGAGTTCGAGGACCATGCAAGACCTAGGTTCTGTCCAAAACTTATCTTTTCTTGGAAGTAGTTGGTTTCCCCATAGGTTTAAGTCCGAGGACCATGCAAGACCTTGGTTCTGTCCAAAACTTATCTTTTCTTGGAAGTAGTTGGTTTCCCCATAGGTTTGAGTCCGAGGACCATGCAATATCTTGGTTGTGTCCAAAACTTATCTTTTCTTGGAAGTAGTTGGTTTACCTATAGGTTTGAGTCTGAGGACCATGCAAGACCTTGGTTCTGTCCAAAACTTATCTTTTTTTTGGAAGTAGTTGGTTTCCCCATAGGTTTGAGTCGGAGGACCATGCAAGACCTTGGTTCTGTCCAAAACCTATCTTTTCTTGGAAGTAGTTGGTTTCCCCATAAGTTTGAGTCCGAGGACCATGGAAGACCTTGGTTCTGCCGAAAACTTATTTTTTCTTGGAAGTAGTTGATCTCCCCATAGGTTTGAATCCAAGGACCATGCAATACCTTGGTTCTGTCCAAAACTTATTATTTCTTGGAAGTAGTTCGTTTTCCCATAGGTTTGAGTCCGAGGACCATGCAATATCTTGGTTCTGTCCAAAACTTATCTTTTCTTGGAAGTAGTTGGTTTCCCCATAGGTTTGAGTTCGAGGACCATGCAAGACCTAGGTTCTGTCCAAAACTTATCTTTTCTTGGAAGTAGTTGGTTTCCCCATAAGTTTGAGTCCGAGGACCATGCAAGACCTTGGTTCTGTCCAAAACTTATCTTTTCTTGGAAGTAGTTGGTTTCCCCATAGGTTTGAGTCCGAGGACCATGCAATATCTTGGTTGTGTCCAAAACTTATCTTTTCTTGGAAGTAGTTGGTTTACCTATAGGTTTGAGTCTGAGGACCATGCAAGACCTTGGTTCTGTCCAAAACTTATCTTTTTTTTGGAAGTAGTTGGTTTCCCCATAGGTTTGAGTCGGAGGACCATGCAAGACCTTGGTTCTGTCCAAAACCTATCTTTTCTTGGAAGTAGTTGGTTTCCCCATAAGTTTGAGTCCGAGGACCATGGAAGACCTTGGTTCTGCCCAAAACTTATTTTTTCTTGGAAGTAGTTGATCTCCCCATAGGTTTGAATCCAAGGACCATGCAATACCTTGGTTCTGTCCAAAACTTATTATTTCTTGGAAGTAGTTCGTTTTCCCATAGGTTTGAGTCAAGGAACCATGCAAGACCTTGGTTCTGTCCAAAACTCATCTTTTCTTGGAAGTAGTTGGTTTCCCCATAGGTTTGAGTCCGAGGACCATGCAATATCCTGGTTCTGTCCAAAACTTATCCTTTCTTGGAAGTAGTTGGTTTCCCCCATATGTTTGAGTCCGAGGACCATGCAAGACCTTGGTTCTGTCCAAAACTTATCCTTTCTTGGAAGTAGTTGGTTTCCTTATAGGTTTGAGACCGAGGACCATGCAATACCTTGGATCTATCAAAAACTTATCCATTCTTGGAAGTAGTTGGTTTCCCCCATAGGTTTGAGTTCGAGGACCATGCAAGACCTAGGTTCTGTCCAAAACTTATCTTTTCTTGGAAGTAGTTGGTTTCCCCATAGGTTTAAGTCCGAGGACCATGCAAGACCTTGGTTCTGTCCAAAACTTATCTTTTCTTGGAAGTAGTTGGTTTCCCCATAGGTTTGAGTCCGAGGACCATGCAATATCTTGGTTGTGTCCAAAACTTATCTTTTCTTGGAAGTAGTTGGTTTACCTATAGGTTTGAGTCTGAGGACCATGCAAGACCTTGGTTCTGTCCAAAACTTATCTTTTTTTTGGAAGTAGTTGGTTTCCCCATAGGTTTGAGTCGGAGGACCATGCAAGACCTTGGTTCTGTCCAAAACCTATCTTTTCTTGGAAGTAGTTGGTTTCCCCATAAGTTTGAGTCTGAGGACCATGGAAGACCTTGGTTCTGCCCAAAACTTATTTTTTCTTGGAAGTAGTTGATCTCCCCATAGGTTTGAATCCAAGGACCATGCAATACCTTGGTTCTGTCCAAAACTTATTATTTCTTGGAAGTAGTTCGTTTTCCCATAGGTTTGAGTCCGAGGACCATGCAATATCTTGGTTCTGTCCAAAACTTATCTTTTCTTGGAAGTAGTTGGTTTCCCCATAGGTTTGAGTTCGAGGACCATGCAAGACCTAGGTTCTGTCCAAAACTTATCTTTTCTTGGAAGTAGTTGGTTTCCCCATAAGTTTGAGTCCGAGGACCATGCAAGACCTTGGTTCTGTCCAAAACTTATCTTTTCTTGGAAGTAGTTGGTTTCCCCATAGGTTTGAGTCCGAGGACCATGCAATATCTTGGTTGTGTCCAAAACTTATCTTTTCTTGGAAGTAGTTGGTTTACCTATAGGTTTGAGTCTGAGGACCATGCAAGACCTTGGTTCTGTCCAAAACTTATCTTTTTTTTGGAAGTAGTTGGTTTCCCCATAGGTTTGAGTCGGAGGACCATGCAAGACCTTGGTTCTGTCCAAAACCTATCTTTTCTTGGAAGTAGTTGGTTTCCCCATAAGTTTGAGTCCGAGGACCATGGAAGACCTTGGTTCTGCCCAAAACTTATTTTTTCTTGGAAGTAGTTGATCTCCCCATAGGTTTGAATCCAAGGACCATGCAATACCTTGGTTCTGTCCAAAACTTTTTATTTCTTGGAAGTAGTTCGTTTTCCCATAGGTTTGAGTCAAGAAACCATGCAAGACCTTGGTTCTGTCCAAAACTCATCTTTTCTTGGAAGTAGTTGGTTTCCCCATAGGTTTGAGTCCGAGGACCATGCAATATCCTGGTTCTGTCCAAAACTTATCCTTTCTTGGAAGTAGTTGGTTTCCCCCATATGTTTGAGTCCGAGGACCATGCAAGACCTTGGTTCTGTCCAAAACTTATCCTTTCTTGGAAGTAGTTGGTTTCCTTATAGGTTTGAGACCGAGGACCATGCAATACCTTGGATCTATCAAAAACTTATCCATTCTTGGAAGTAGTTGGTTTCCCCCATAGGTTTGAGTTCGAGGACCATGCAAGACCTAGGTTCTGTCCAAAACTTATCTTTTCTTGGAAGTAGTTGGTTTCCCCATAGGTTTAAGTCCGAGGACCATGCAAGACCTTGGTTCTGTCCAAAACTTATCTTTTCTTGGAAGTAGTTGGTTTCCCCATAGGTTTGAGTCCGAGGACCATGCAATACCATGGATCTGTCCAAAACTTATCCTTTCTTGGAAGTAGTTGGTTTCCCCCATAGGTTTGATTCCGAGGACCATGTAAGACCTCGGTTCTGTCCAAAACTTATCCTTTCTTTGAAGTAGTTGGTTTCCCCATAGGTTTGTGGTAAAGGACCATGCAATACCTTGGTTCTTTCCAAAACTTATCCTTTCTTGGAAGTAGTTGGTTTCCCTGTAGGTTTGAGTCCGAGGACAATGCAAGAACTTGGTTCTGTCAAAAACTTATCTTTTCTTGGAAGTAGTTGGTTTCCCTATAGGATTGAGTCCGAGGACCATGCAAGACCTTGGTTCTTTCCAAAACTTATCTTTTCTTGGAAGTAGTTGGTTTACCTATAGGTTTGAGTCCGAGGACCATGCAAGACCTTGGTTCTGTCCAAAACTTATCTTTTTTTTGGAAGTAGTTGGTTTCCCCATAAGGTTGAGTCCGAGGACCATGCAAGACCTTGGTTCTGTCCAAAACTTATCTTTTTTTTGGAAGTAGTTGGTTTCCTTATAGGTTTGAGACCGAGGACCATGCAATACCTTGGATCTATCAAAAACTTATCCATTCTTGGAAGTAGTTGGTTTCCCCATAGGTTTGAGTTCGAGGACCATGCAAGACCTAAGTTCTGTCCAAAACTTATCTTTTCTTGGAAGTAGTTGATTTCCCCATTGGATTGAGTCCGAGGACCATGCAAGACCTTGGTTCTTTCCAAAACTTATCTTTTCTTGGAAGTAGTTGGTTTACCTATAGGTTTGAGTCCGAGGACCATGCAAGACCTTGGTTCTGTCCAAAACTTATCTTTTCTTGGAAGTAGTTGGTTTCCCCATAAGTTTGAGTCCGAGGACCATGCAAGACCTTGGTTCTGTCCAAAACTTATCTTTTTTTTGGAAGTAGTTGGTTTCCCCATAGGTTTGAGTCGGAGGACCATGCAAGACCTTGGTTCTGTCCAAAACCTATCTTTTCTTGGATGTAGTTGGTTTCCCCAAAAGTTTGAGTCCGAGGACCATGCAATATCTTGGTTCTGTCCAAAACTTATCTTTTCTTGGAAGTAGTTGGTTTCCCCATAGGTTTGAGTTCGAGGACCATGCAGGACCTAGGTTCTGTCCAAAACTTATCTTTTCTTGGAAGTAGTTGGTTTCCCCATAAGTTTGAGTCCGAGGACCATGCAAGACCTTGGTTCTGTCCAAAACTTATCTTTTTTTTGGAAGTAGTTGGTTTCCCCATAGGTTTGAGTCGGAGGACCATGCAATACCTTGGATCCGTCCAAAACTTATCTTTTCTTGGAAGTAGTTGGTTTCCCCCATAGGTTTGAGTCCGAGGACCATGCAATATCTTGGTTCTGTCGAAAACTTATCTTTTCTTGGAAGTAGTTGGTTTCCCCATAGGTTTGAGTTCGAGGACCATGCAAGACCTAAGTTCTGTCCAAAACTTATCTTTTCTTGGAAGTAGTTGGTTTCCCCATAAGTTTGAGTCCGAGGACCATGCAAGACCTTGGTTCTGTCCAAAACTTATCTTTTCTTGGAAGTAGTTGGTTTCCCCATAGGTTTGAGTCCGAGGACCATGCAATATCTTGGTTGTGTCCAAAACTTATCTTTTCTTGGAAGTAGTTGGTTTACCTATAGGTTTGAGTCTGAGGACCATGCAAGACCTTGGTTCTGTCCAAAACTTATCGTTTTTTTGGAAGTAGTTGGTTTCCCCATAGGTTTGAGTCGGAGGACCATGCAAGACCTTGGTTCTGTCCAAAACCAATCTTTTCTTGGAAGTAGTTGGTTTCCCCATAAGTTTGAGTCCGAGGACCATGGAAGACCTTGGTTCTGCCCAAAACTTATTTTTTCTTGGAAGTAGTTGATCTCCCCATAGGTTTGAATCCAAGGACCATGCAATACCTTGGTTCTGTCCAAAACTTATTATTTCTTGGAAGTAGTTCGCTTTCCCATAGGTTTGAGTCAAGGAACCATGCAAGACCTTGGTTCTGTCCAAAACTCATCTTTTCTTGGAAGTAGTTGGTTTCCCCATAGGTTTGAGTCCGAGGACCATGCAATATCCTGGTTCTGTCCAAAACTTATCCTTTCTTGGAAGTAGTTGGTTTCCCCCATATGTTTGAGTTCGAGGACCATGCAAGACCCTGGTTCTGTCCAAAACTTATCCTTTCTTGGAAGTAGTTGGTTTCCTTATAGGTTTGAGACCGAGGACCATGCAATACCTTGGATCTATCAAAAACTTATCCATTCTTGGAAGTAGTTGGTTTCCCCCATAGGTTTGAGTTCGAGGACCATGCAAGACCTAGGTTCTGTCCAAAACTTATCTTTTCTTGGAAGTAGTTGGTTTCCCCATAGGTTTAAGTCCGAGGACCATGCAAGACCTTGGTTCTGTCCAAAACTTATCTTTTCTTGGAAGTAGTTGGTTTCCCCATAGGTTTGAGTCCGAGGACCATGCAATACCATGGATCTGTCCAAAACTTATCCTTTCTTGGAAGTAGTTGGTTTCCCCCATAGGTTTGATTCCGAGGACCGTGTAAGACCTCGGTTCTGTCCAAAACTTATCCTTTCTTTGAAGTAGTTGGTTTCCCCATAGGTTTGTGGTAAAGGACCATGCAATACCTTGGTTCTTTCCAAAACTTATCCTTTCTTGGAAGTAGTTGGTTTCCCTATAGGTTTGAGTCCGAGGACAATGCAAGAACTTGGTTCTGTCAAAAACTTATCTTTTCTTGGAAGTAGTTGGTTTCCCTATAGGATTGAGTCCGAGGACCATGCAAGACCTTGGTTCTTTCCAAAACTTATCTTTTCTTGGAAGTAGTTGGTTTACCTATAGGGTTGAGTCCGAGGACCATGCAAGACCTTGGTTCTGTCCAAAACTTATCTTTTTTTTGGAAGTAGTTGGTTTCCCCATAAGGTTGAGTCCGAGGACCATGCAAGACCTTGGTTCTGTCCAAAACTTATCTTTTTTTTGGAAGTAGTTGGTTTCCCCATAGGTTTGAGTCGGAGGACCATGCAAGACCTTGGTTCTGTCCAAAACCAATCTTTTCTTGGATGTAGTTGGTTTCCCCAAAAGTTTGAGTTCGAGGACCATGGAAGACCTTGGTTCTGCCCAAAACTTATCTTTTCTTGGAAGTAGTTGATTTCCCCATTGGATTGAGTCCGAGGACCATGCAAGACCTTGGTTCTTTCCAAAACTTATCTTTTCTTGGAAGTAGTTGGTTTACCTATAGGTTTGAGTCCGAGGACCATGCAAGACCTTGGTTCTGTCCAAAACTTATCTTTTTTTTGGAAGTAGTTGGTTTCCCCATCGGTTTGAGTCTGAGGACCATGCAAGACCTTGGTTCTGTCCAAAACTTATCTTTTCTTGGAAGTAGTTGGTTTCCCCATAGGTTTGAGTCCGAGGACCATGCAAGACCTTGGTTCTGACCAAAACTTATCTTTTCTTGGAAGTAGTTGGTTTCCCCATAGGTTTGAGTCTGAGGACCAGCCAAGACCTTGGTTTTGTCCAAAACTTATCTTTTCTTGGAAGTAGTTGGTTTCCCCAAAGGTTTGAGTCCGAGGACCGTGCAATATCTTAGTTCTGTCCAAAACTTATCTTTTCTTGGAAGTAGTTGGTTTCCCCATAGGTTTGAGTCCGAGGACCATGCAATACCTTGGATCCGTCCAAAACTTATCTTTTCTTGGAAGTAGTTGGTTTCCCCATAGGTTTGAGTTCGAGGACCATGCAAGACCTAGGTTCTGTCCAAAACTTATCTTTTCTTGGAAGTAGTTGGTTTCCCCATAAGTTTGAGTCCGAGGACCATGCAAGACCTTGGTTCTGTCCAAAACTTATCTTTTCTTGGAAGTAGTTGGTTTCCCCATAGGTTTGAGTCCGAGGACCATGCAATATCTTGGTTGTGTCCAAAACTTATCTTTTCTTGGATGTAGTTGGTTTCCCCATAGGTTTGAGTCCGAGGACCATGCAATACCTTGGATCTGTCCAAAACTTATCCTTTCTTGGAAGTAGTTGGTTTCCCCCATTGGTTTGAGTCCGAGGACAATGCAAGAACTTGGTTCTATCCAATACTTATCTTTTCTTGGAAGTAGTTGATTTCCCCATAGGATTGAGTCCGAGGACCATGCAAGACCTTGGTTCTTTCCAAAACTTATCTTTTCTTGGAAGTAGTTGGTTTACCTATAGGTTTGAATCCGAGGACCATGCAAGACCTTGGTTCTGTCCAAAACTTATCTTTTTTTTGGAAGTAGTTGGTTTCCACATAGGGTTGAGTCCGAGGACCATGCAAGACCTTGGTTCTGACCAAAACTTATCTTTTCTTGGAAGTAGTTGGTTTCCCCATAGGTTTGAGTCCGAGGACCATGCAAGACCTTGGTTCTGACCAAAACTTATCTTTTCTTGGAAGTAGTTGGTTTCCCCATAGGTTTGAGTCCGAGGACCATGCAATATCTTGGTTGTGTCCAAAACTTATCTTTTCTTGGATGTAGTTGGTTTCCCCATAGGTTTGAGTCCGAGGACCATGCAATACCTTGGATCTGTCCAAAACTTATCCTTTCTTGGAAGTCGTTGGTTTACCTATAGGTTTGAATCCGAGGACCATGCAATACCTTGGATCTGTCCAAAACTTATCTTTTCTTGGAAGTAGTTGGTTTACCTATAGGTTTGAATCCGAGGACCATGCAAGACCTTGGTTCTGTCCAAAACTTATCTTTTTTTTGGAAGTAGTTGGTTTCCACCTAGGGTTGAGTCCGAGGACCATGCAAGACCTTGGTTCTGACCAAAACTTATCTTTTCTTGGAAGTAGTTGGTTTCCCCATAGGTTTGAGTCCGAGGACCATGCAATATCTTGGTTGTGTCCAAAACTTATCTTTTCTTGGATGTAGTTGGTTTCCCCATAGGTTTGAGTCCGAGGACCATGCAATACCTTGGATCTGTCCAAAACTTATCCTTTCTTGGAAGTAGTTTGTTTCCCCCATCGGTTTGAGTCCGAGGACAATGCAAGAACTTGGTTCTATCCAAAACTTATCTTTTCTTGGAAGTAGTTGATTTCCCCATAGGATTGAGTCCGAGGACCATGCAAGACCTTGGTTCTTTCCAAAACTTATCTTTTCTTGGAAGTAGTTGGTTTACCTATAGGTTTGAGTCCGAGGACCATGCAAGACCTTGGTTCTGTCCAAAACTTATCTTTTTTTTTGGAAGTAGTTGGTTTCCCCATAGGGTTGAGTCCGAGGACCATGCAAGACCTTGGTTCTGTCCAAAACTTATCTTTTCTTGGAAGTAGTTGGTTTCCCTATAGGTTTGAGTCTGAGGACCATGCAAGACCTTGGTTCTGTCCAAAACTTATCCTTTTTTTGGAAGTAGTTGGTTTCCCCATAGGTGTGAGTCGGAGGACCATGCAAGACCTTGGTTCTGTCCAAAACCTATCTTTTCTTGGAAGTAGTTGGTTTCCCCATAAGTTTGAGTCCGAGGACCATGGAAGACCTTGGTTCTGCCCAAAACTTATTTTTTCTTGGAAGTAGTTGATTTCCCAATAGGTTTGAATCCAAGGACCATGCAATACCTTGGTTCTGTCCAAAACTTATCTTTTTTTTGGAAGTAGTTGGTTTCCCCATAGGTTTGAGTCGGAGGACCATGCAAGACCTTGGTTCTGTCCAAAACCTATCTTTTCTTGGAAGTAGTTGGTTTCCCCATAAGTTTGAGTCCGAGGACCATGGAAGACCTTGGTTCTGCCCAAAACTTATTTTTTCTTGGAAGTAGTTGATCTCCCCATAGGTTTGAATCCAAGGACCATGCAATACCTTGGTTCTGTCCAAAACTTATTATTTCTTGGAAGTAGTTCGTTTTCCCATAGGTTTGAGTCAAGGAACCATGCAAGACCTTGGTTCTGTCCAAAACTCATCTTTTCTTGGAAGTAGTTGGTTTCCCCATAGGTTTGAGTCCGAGGACCATGCAATATCCTGGTTCTGTCCAAAACTTATCCTTTCTTGGAAGTAATTGGTTTCCCCCATATGTTTGAGTCCGAGGACCATGCAAGACCTTGGTTCTGTCCAAAACTTACCCTTTCTTGGAAGTAGTTGGTTTCCTTATAGGTTTGAGACCGAGGACCATGCAATACCTTGGATCTATCAAAAACTTATCCATTCTTGGAAGTAGTTGGTTTCCCCCATAGGTTTGAGTTCGAGGACCATGCAAGACCTAGGTTCTGTCCAAAACTTATCTTTTCTTGGAAGTAGTTGGTTTCCCCATAGGTTTAAGTCCGAGGACCATGCAAGACCTTGGTTCTGTCCAAAACTTATCTTTTCTTGGAAGTAGTTGGTTTCCCCATAGGTTTGAGTCCGAGGACCATGCAATATCTTGGTTGTGTCCAAAACTTATCTTTTCTTGGAAGTAGTTGGTTTACCTATAGGTTTGAGTCTGAGGACCATGCAAGACCTTGGTTCTGTCCAAAACTTATCTTTTTTTTGGAAGTAGTTGGTTTCCCCATAGGTTTGAGTCGGAGGACCATGCAAGACCTTGGTTCTGTCCAAAACCTATCTTTTCTTGGAAGTAGTTGGTTTCCCCATAAGTTTGAGTCCGAGGACCATGGAAGACCTTGGTTCTGCCGAAAACTTATTTTTTCTTGGAAGTAGTTGATCTCCCCATAGGTTTGAATCCAAGGACCATGCAATACCTTGGTTCTGTCCAAAACTTATTATTTCTTGGAAGTAGTTCGTTTTCCCATAGGTTTGAGTCCGAGGACCATGCAATATCTTGGTTCTGTCCAAAACTTATCTTTTCTTGGAAGTAGTTGGTTTCCCCATAGGTTTGAGTTCGAGGACCATGTAAGACCTAGGTTCTGTCCAAAACTTATCTTTTCTTGGAAGTAGTTGGTTTCCCCATAAGTTTGAGTCCGAGGACCATGCAAGACCTTGGTTCTGTCCAAAACTTATCTTTTCTTGGAAGTAGTTGGTTTCCCCATAGGTTTGAGTCCGAGGACCATGCAATATCTTGGTTGTGTCCAAAACTTATCTTTTCTTGGAAGTAGTTGGTTTACCTATAGGTTTGAGTCTGAGGACCATGCAAGACCTTGGTTCTGTCCAAAACTTATCTTTTTTTTGGAAGTAGTTGGTTTCCCCATAGGTTTGAGTCGGAGGACCATGCAAGACCTTGGTTCTGTCCAAAACCTATCTTTTCTTGGAAGTAGTTGGTTTCCCCATAAGTTTGAGTCCGAGGACCATGGAAGACCTTGGTTCTGCCCAAAACTTATTTTTTCTTGGAAGTAGTTGATCTCCCCATAGGTTTGAATCCAAGGACCATGCAATACCTTGGTTCTGTCCAAAACTTATTATTTCTTGGAAGTAGTTCGTTTTCCCATAGGTTTGAGTCAAGGAACCATGCAAGACCTTGGTTCTGTCCAAAACTCATCTTTTCTTGGAAGTAGTTGGTTTCCCCATAGGTTTGAGTCCGAGGACCATGCAATATCCTGGTTCTGTCCAAAACTTATCCTTTCTTGGAAGTAGTTGGTTTCCCCCATATGTTTGAGTCCGAGGACCATGCAAGACCTTGGTTCTGTCCAAAACTTATCCTTTCTTGGAAGTAGTTGGTTTCCTTATAGGTTTGAGACCGAGGACCATGCAATACCTTGGATCTATCAAAAACTTATCCATTCTTGGAAGTAGTTGGTTTCCCCCATAGGTTTGAGTTCGAGGACCATGCAAGACCTAGGTTCTGTCCAAAACTTATCTTTTCTTGGAAGTAGTTGGTTTCCCCATAGGTTTAAGTCCGAGGACCATGCAAGACCTTGGTTCTGTCCAAAACTTATCTTTTCTTGGAAGTAGTTGGTTTCCCCATAGGTTTGAGTCCGAGGACCATGCAATATCTTGGTTGTGTCCAAAACTTATCTTTTCTTGGAAGTAGTTGGTTTACCTATAGGTTTGAGTCTGAGGACCATGCAAGACCTTGGTTCTGTCCAAAACTTATCTTTTTTTTGGAAGTAGTTGGTTTCCCCATAGGTTTGAGTCGGAGGACCATGCAAGACCTTGGTTCTGTCCAAAACCTATCTTTTCTTGGAAGTAGTTGGTTTCCCCATAAGTTTGAGTCTGAGGACCATGGAAGACCTTGGTTCTGCCCAAAACTTATTTTTTCTTGGAAGTAGTTGATCTCCCCATAGGTTTGAATCCAAGGACCATGCAATACCTTGGTTCTGTCCAAAACTTATTATTTCTTGGAAGTAGTTCGTTTTCCCATAGGTTTGAGTCCGAGGACCATGCAATATCTTGGTTCTGTCCAAAACTTATCTTTTCTTGGAAGTAGTTGGTTTCCCCATAGGTTTGAGTTCGAGGACCATGCAAGACCTAGGTTCTGTCCAAAACTTATCTTTTCTTGGAAGTAGTTGGTTTCCCCATAAGTTTGAGTCCGAGGACCATGCAAGACCTTGGTTCTGTCCAAAACTTATCTTTTCTTGGAAGTAGTTGGTTTCCCCATAGGTTTGAGTCCGAGGACCATGCAATATCTTGGTTGTGTCCAAAACTTATCTTTTCTTGGAAGTAGTTGGTTTACCTATAGGTTTGAGTCTGAGGACCATGCAAGACCTTGGTTCTGTCCAAAACTTATCTTTTTTTTGGAAGTAGTTGGTTTCCCCATAGGTTTGAGTCGGAGGACCATGCAAGACCTTGGTTCTGTCCAAAACCTATCTTTTCTTGGAAGTAGTTGGTTTCCCCATAAGTTTGAGTCCGAGGACCATGGAAGACCTTGGTTCTGCCCAAAACTTATTTTTTCTTGGAAGTAGTTGATCTCCCCATAGGTTTGAATCCAAGGACCATGCAATACCTTGGTTCTGTCCAAAACTTTTTATTTCTTGGAAGTAGTTCGTTTTCCCATAGGTTTGAGTCAAGGAACCATGCAAGACCTTGGTTCTGTCCAAAACTCATCTTTTCTTGGAAGTAGTTGGTTTCCCCATAGGTTTGAGTCCGAGGACCATGCAATATCCTGGTTCTGTCCAAAACTTATCCTTTCTTGGAAGTAGTTGGTTTCCCCCATATGTTTGAGTCCGAGGACCATGCAAGACCTTGGTTCTGTCCAAAACTTATCCTTTCTTGGAAGTAGTTGGTTTCCTTATAGGTTTGAGACCGAGGACCATGCAATACCTTGGATCTATCAAAAACTTATCCATTCTTGGAAGTAGTTGGTTTCCCCCATAGGTTTGAGTTCGAGGACCATGCAAGACCTAGGTTCTGTCCAAAACTTATCTTTTCTTGGAAGTAGTTGGTTTCCCCATAGGTTTAAGTCCGAGGACCATGCAAGACCTTGGTTCTGTCCAAAACTTATCTTTTCTTGGAAGTAGTTGGTTTCCCCATAGGTTTGAGTCCGAGGACCATGCAATACCATGGATCTGTCCAAAACTTATCCTTTCTTGGAAGTAGTTGGTTTCCCCATAGGTTTGTGGTAAAGGACCATGCAATACCTTGGTTCTTTCCAAAACTTATCCTTTCTTGGAAGTAGTTGGTTTCCCTGTAGGTTTGAGTCCGAGGACAATGCAAGAACTTGGTTCTGTCAAAAACTTATCTTTTCTTGGAAGTAGTTGGTTTCCCTATAGGATTGAGTCCGAGGACCATGCAAGACCTTGGTTCTTTCCAAAACTTATCTTTTCTTGGAAGTAGTTGGTTTACCTATAGGTTTGAGTCCGAGGACCATGCAAGACCTTGGTTCTGTCCAAAACTTATCTTTTTTTTGGAAGTAGTTGGTTTCCCCATAAGGTTGAGTCCGAGGACCATGCAAGACCTTGGTTCTGTCCAAAACTTATCTTTTTTTTGGAAGTAGTTGGTTTCCCCATAGGTTTGAGTCGGAGGACCATGCAAGACCTTGGTTCTGTCCAAAACCTATCTTTTCTTGGATGTAGTTGGTTTCCCCAAAAGTTTGAGTCCGAGGACCATGCAATATCTTGGTTCTGTCCAAAACTTATCTTTTCTTGGAAGTAGTTGGTTTCCCCATAGGTTTGAGTTCGAGGACCATGCAGGACCTAGGTTCTGTCCAAAACTTATCTTTTCTTGGAAGTAGTTGGTTTCCCCATAAGTTTGAGTCCGAGGACCATGCAAGACCTTGGTTCTGTCCAAAACTTATCTTTTTTTTGGAAGTAGTTGGTTTCCCCATAGGTTTGAGTCGGAGGACCATGCAATACCTTGGATCCGTCCAAAACTTATCTTTTCTTGGAAGTAGTTGGTTTCCCCCATAGGTTTGAGTCCGAGGACCATGCAATATCTTGGTTCTGTCCAAAACTTATCTTTTCTTGGAAGTAGTTGGTTTCCCCATAGGTTTGAGTCCGAGGACCATGCAATATCTTGGTTGTGTCCAAAACTTATCTTTTCTTGGAAGTAGTTGGTTTACCTATAGGTTTGAGTCTGAGGACCATGCAAGACCTTGGTTCTGTCCAAAACTTATCGTTTTTTTGGAAGTAGTTGGTTTCCCCATAGGTTTGAGTCGGAGGACCATGCAAGACCTTGGTTCTGTCCAAAACCAATCTTTTCTTGGAAGTAGTTGGTTTCCCCATAAGTTTGAGTCCGAGGACCATGGAAGACCTTGGTTCTGCCCAAAACTTATTTTTTCTTGGAAGTAGTTGATCTCCCCATAGGTTTGAATCCAAGGACCATGCAATACCTTGGTTCTGTCCAAAACTTATTATTTCTTGGAAGTAGTTCGCTTTCCCATAGGTTTGAGTCAAGGAACCATGCAAGACCTTGGTTCTGTCCAAAACTCATCTTTTCTTGGAAGTAGTTGGTTTCCCCATAGGTTTGAGTCCGAGGACCATGCAATATCCTGGTTCTGTCCAAAACTTATCCTTTCTTGGAAGTAGTTGGTTTCCCCCATATGTTTGAGTTCGAGGACCATGCAAGACCCTGGTTCTGTCCAAAACTTATCCTTTCTTGGAAGTAGTTGGTTTCCTTATAGGTTTGAGACCGAGGACCATGCAATACCTTGGATCTATCAAAAACTTATCCATTCTTGGAAGTAGTTGGTTTCCCCCATAGGTTTGAGTTCGAGGACCATGCAAGACCTAGGTTCTGTCCAAAACTTATCTTTTCTTGGAAGTAGTTGGTTTCCCCATAGGTTTAAGTCCGAGGACCATGCAAGACCTTGGTTCTGTCCAAAACTTATCTTTTCTTGGAAGTAGTTGGTTTCCCCATAGGTTTAAGTCCGAGGACCATGCAATACCATGGATCTGTCCAAAACTTATCCTTTCTTGGAAGTAGTTGGTTTCCCCCATAGGTTTGATTCCGAGGACCGTGTAAGACCTCGGTTCTGTCCAAAACTTATCCTTTCTTTGAAGTAGTTGGTTTCCCCATAGGTTTGTGGTAAAGGACCATGCAATACCTTGGTTCTTTCCAAAACTTATCCTTTCTTGGAAGTAGTTGGTTTCCCTATAGGTTTGAGTCCGAGGACAATGCAAGAACTTGGTTCTGTCAAAAACTTATCTTTTCTTGGAAGTAGTTGGTTTCCCTATAGGATTGAGTCCGAGGACCATGCAAGACCTTGGTTCTTTCCAAAACTTATCTTTTCTTGGAAGTAGTTGGTTTACCTATAGGGTTGAGTCCGAGGACCATGCAAGACCTTGGTTCTGTCCAAAACTTATCTTTTTTTTGGAAGTAGTTGGTTTCCCCATAAGGTTGAGTCCGAGGACCATGCAAGACCTTGGTTCTGTCCAAAACTTATCTTTTTTTTGGAAGTAGTTGGTTTCCCCATAGGTTTGAGTCGGAGGACCATGCAAGACCTTGGTTCTGTCCAAAACCAATCTTTTCTTGGATGTAGTTGGTTTCCCCAAAAGTTTGAGTTCGAGGACCATGGAAGACCTTGGTTCTGCCCAAAACTTATCTTTTCTTGGAAGTAGTTGATTTCCCCATTGGATTGAGTCCGAGGACCATGCAAGACCTTGGTTCTTTCCAAAACTTATCTTTTCTTGGAAGTAGTTGGTTTACCTATAGGTTTGAGTCCGAGGACCATGCAAGACCTTGGTTCTGTCCAAAACTTATCTTTTTTTTGGAAGTAGTTGGTTTCCCCATAGGTTTGAGTCTGAGGACCATGCAAGACCTTGGTTCTGTCCAAAACTTATCTTTTCTTGGAAGTAGTTGGTTTCCCCATAGGTTTGAGTCCGAGGACCATGCAAGACCTTGGTTCTGACCAAAACTTATCTTTTCTTGGAAGTAGTTGGTTTCCCCATAGGTTTGAGTCTGAGGACCAGCCAAGACCTTGGTTTTGTCCAAAACTTATCTTTTCTTGGAAGTAGTTGGTTTCCCCAAAGGTTTGAGTCCGAGGACCGTGCAATATCTTAGTTCTGTCCAAAACTTATCTTTTCTTGGAAGTAGTTGGTTTCCCCATAGGTTTGAGTCCGAGGACCATGCAATACCTTGGATCCGTCCAAAACTTATCTTTTCTTGGAAGTAGTTGGTTTCCCCATAGGTTTGAGTTCGAGGACCATGCAAGACCTAGGTTCTGTCCAAAACTTATCTTTTCTTGGAAGTAGTTGGTTTCCCCATAAGTTTGAGTCCGAGGACCATGCAAGACCTTGGTTCTGTCCAAAACTTATCTTTTCTTGGAAGTAGTTGGTTTCCCCATAGGTTTGAGTCCGAGGACCATGCAATATCATGGTTGTGTCCAAAACTTATCTTTTCTTGGATGTAGTTGGTTTCCCCATAGGTTTGAGTCCGAGGACCATGCAATACCTTGGATCTGTCCAAAACTTATCCTTTCTTGGAAGTAGTTGGTTTCCCCCATTGGTTTGAGTCCGAGGACAATGCAAGAACTTGGTTCTATCCAATACTTATCTTTTCTTGGAAGTAGTTGATTTCCCCATAGGATTGAGTCCGAGGACCATGCAAGACCTTGGTTCTTTCCAAAACTTATCTTTTCTTGGAAGTAGTTGGTTTACCTATAGGTTTGAATCCGAGGACCATGCAAGACCTTGGTTCTGTCCAAAACTTATCTTTTTTTTGGAAGTAGTTGGTTTCCACATAGGGTTGAGTCCGAGGACCATGCAAGACCTTGGTTCTGACCAAAACTTATCTTTTCTTGGAAGTAGTTGGTTTCCCCATAGGTTTGAGTCCGAGGACCATGCAAGACCTTGGTTCTGACCAAAACTTATCTTTTCTTGGAAGTAGTTGGTTTCCCCATAGGTTTGAGTCCGAGGACCATGCAATATCTTGGTTGTGTCCAAAACTTATCTTTTCTTGGATGTAGTTGGTTTCCCCATAGGTTTGAGTCCGAGGACCATGCAATACCTTGGATCTGTCCAAAACTTATCCTTTCTTGGAAGTCGTTGGTTTACCTATAGGTTTGAATCCGAGGACCATGCAATACCTTGGATCTGTCCAAAACTTATCTTTTCTTGGAAGTAGTTGGTTTACCTATAGGTTTGAATCCGAGGACCATGCAAGACCTTGGTTCTGTCCAAAACTTATCTTTTTTTTGGAAGTAGTTGGTTTCCACCTAGGGTTGAGTCCGAGGACCATGCAAGACCTTGGTTCTGACCAAAACTTATCTTTTCTTGGAAGTAGTTGGTTTCCCCATAGGTTTGAGTCCGAGGACCATGCAATATCTTGGTTGTGTCCAAAACTTATCTTTTCTTGGATGTAGTTGGTTTCCCCATAGGTTTGAGTCCGAGGACCATGCAATACCTTGGATCTGTCCAAAACTTATCCTTTCTTGGAAGTAGTTTGTTTCCCCCATCGGTTTGAGTCCGAGGACAATGCAAGAACTTGGTTCTATCCAAAACTTATCTTTTCTTGGAAGTAGTTGATTTCCCCATAGGATTGAGTCCGAGGACCATGCAAGACCTTGGTTCTTTCCAAAACTTATCTTTTCTTGGAAGTAGTTGGTTTACCTATAGGTTTGAGTCCGAGGACCATGCAAGACCTTGGTTCTGTCCAAAACTTATCTTTTTTTTTGGAAGTAGTTGGTTTCCCCATAGGGTTGAGTCCGAGGACCATGCAAGACCTTGGTTCTGTCCAAAACTTATCTTTTCTTGGAAGTAGTTGGTTTCCCTATAGGTTTGAGTCTGAGGACCATGCAAGACCTTGGTTCTGTCCAAAACTTATCCTTTTTTTGGAAGTAGTTGGTTTCCCCATAGGTGTGAGTCGGAGGACCATGCAAGACCTTGGTTCTGTCCAAAACCTATCTTTTCTTGGAAGTAGTTGGTTTCCCCATAAGTTTGAGTCCGAGGACCATGGAAGACCTTGGTTCTGCCCAAAACTTATTTTTTCTTGGAAGTAGTTGATTTCCCCATAGGTTTGAATCCAAGGACCATGCAATACCTTGGTTCTGTCCAAAACTTATTATTTCTTGGAAGTAGTTAATTTTCCCATAGGTTTGAGTCAAGGAACCATGCAAGACCTTGGTTCTGTCCAAAACTCATCTTTTCCTGGAAGTAGTTGGTTTACCCATAGGTTTGAGTCCGAGGACCATGCAATATCCTGGTTCTGTCCAAAACTTATCCTTTCTTGGAAGTAGTTGGTTTCCCCCATGTGTTTGAGTCCGAGGACCATGCAAGACCTTGGTTCTGTCCGAAACTTATCCTTTCTTGGAAGTAGTTGGTTTCCTTATAGGTTTGAGACCGAGGACCATGCAATACCTTGGATCTATCAAAAACTTATCCATTCTTGGAAGTAGTTGGTTTCCCCCATAGGTTTGAGTTCGAGGACCATGCAAGACCTAGGTTCTGTCCAAAACTTATCTTTTCTTGGAAGTAGTTGGTTTCCCTATAGGTTTAAGTCCGAGGACCATGCAAGACCTTGGTTCTGTCCAAACTTATCTTTTTTTTGGAAGTAGTTGGTTTTCCCATAGGTTTGAGTCTGAGGACCGCGCAACACCTTGGTTCTGTCCAAAACTTATCCTTTCTTTGAAGTAGTTTGTTTCCCCAAAGGTTTGTGTCAGAGGACCATGCAATACCTTGGTTCTTTCCAAAACTTATCTTTTCTTGGAAGTAGTTGGTTTCCCCATAGGTTTGAGTCCGAGGACCATGCAATACCATGGATCTGTCCAAAACTTATCCTTTCTTGGAAGTAGTTGGTTTCCCCCATAGGTTTGATTCCGAGGACCATGTAAGACCTCGGTTCTGTCCAAAACTTATCCTTTCTTTGAAGTAGTTGGTTTCCCCATAGGTTTGTGTCAGAGGACCATGCAATACCTTGGTTCTTTCCAAAACTTATCCTTTTTTGGAAGTAGTTGGTTTCCCTATAGGTTTGAGTCCGAGGACAATGCAAGAACTTGGTTCTGTCAAAAACTTATCTTTTCTTGGAAGTAGTTGGTTTCCCTATAGGATTGAGTCCGAGGACCATGCAAGACCTTGGTTCTTTCCAAAACCTACCTTTTCTTGGAAGTAGTTGGTTTACCTATAGGTTTGAGTCCGAGGACCATGCAAGACCTTGGTTCTGTCCAAAACTTATCTTTTTTTTGGAAGGAGTTGGTTTCCCCATAAGGTTGAGTCCGAGGACCATGCAAGACCTTGGTTCTGTCCAAAACTTATCTTTTTTTTGAAAGTAGTTGGTTTCCCCATAGGTTTGAGTCGGAGGACCATGCAAGACCTTGGTTCTGTCCAAAACCTATCTTTTCTTGGATGTAGTTGGTTTCCCCAAAAGTTTGAGTCCGAGGACCATGGAAGACCTTTGTTCTGCCCAAAACTTATCTTTTCTTGGGAGTAGTTGATTTCCCCATTGGATTGAGTCCGAGGACCATGCAAGACCTTGGTTCTTTCCAAATCTTATCTTTTCTTGGAAGTAGTTGGTTTACCTATAGGTTTGAGTCCGAGGACCATGCAAGACCTTGGTTCTGTCCAAAACTTATCCTTTCTTGGAAGTAGTTGGTTTCCCCAATCGGTTTGAGTCCGAGGACAATGCAAGAACTTGGTTCTGTCCAAAACTTATCTTTTCTTGGAAGTAGTTGATTTCCCCATTGGATTGAGTCCGAGGACCATGCAAGACCTTGGTTCTTTCCAAAACTTATCTTTTCTTGGAAGTAGTTGGTTTACCTATAGGTTTGAGTCCGAGGACCATGCAAGACCTTGGTTCTGTCCAAAACTTATCTTTTTTTTGGAAGTAGTTGGTTTCCCCATCGGTTTGAGTCTGAGGACCATGCAAGACCTTGGTTCTGTCCAAAACTTATCTTTTCTTGGAAGTAGTTGGTTTCCCCATAGGTTTGAGTCCGAGGACCATGCAAGACCTTGGTTCTGACCAAAACTTATCTTTTCTTGGAAGTAGTTGGTTTCCCCATAGGTTTGAGTCTGTGGACCAGCCAAGACCTTGGTTTTGTCCAAAACTTATCTTTTCTTGGAAGTAGTTGGTTTCCCCAAAGGTTTGAGTCCGAGGACCGTGCAATATCTTAGTTCTGTCCAAAACTTATCTTTTCTTGGAAGTAGTTGGTTTCCCCATAGGTTTGAGTCCGAGGACCATGCAATACCTTGAATCCGTCCAAAACTTATCTTTTCTTGGAAGTAGTTGGTTTCCCCCATAGGTTTGAGTCCGAGGACCATGCAATATCTTGGTTCTGTCCAAAACTTATCTTTTCTTGGAAGTAGTTGGTTTCCCCATAGGTTTGAGTTCGAGGACCATGCAAGACCTAGGTTCTGTCCAAAACTTATCTTTTCTTGGAAGTAGTTGGTTTCCCCATAAGTTTGAGTCCGAGGACCAACGAAGACCTTGGTTCTGTCCAAAACTTATCTTTTCTTGGAAGTAGTTGGTTTCCCCATAGGTTTGAGTCCGAGGACCACGCAAGACCTTGGTTCTGACCAAAACTTATCTTTTCTTGGAAGTAGTTGGTTTCCCCATAGGTTTGAGTCTGTGGACCAGCCAAGACCTTGGTTTTGTCCAAAACTTATCTTTTCTTGGAAGTAGTTGGTTTCCCCAAAGGTTTGAGTCCGAGGACCGTGCAATATCTTAGTTCTGTCCAAAACTTATCTTTTCATGGAAGTAGTTGGTTTCCCCATAGGTTTGAGTCCGAGGACCATGCAATACCTTGAATCCGTCCAAAACTTATCTTTTCTTGGAAGTAGTTGGTTTCCCCCATAGGTTTGAGTCCGAGGACCATGCAATATCTTGGTTCTGTCCAAAATTTATCTTTTCTTGGAAGTTATTGGTTTCCCCCATAGTTTTGAGTCCGAGGAACATGCAAGACCTAGGTTCTGTCCAAAACTTATCTTTTCTTGGAAGTAGTTGGTTTACCTATAGGTTTGAGTCCGAGGACCATGCAAGACCTTGGTTCTGTCCAAAACCTATCATTTCTTGGAAGTAGTTGGTTTCCCCAAAAGTTTGAGTCCGAGGACCATGGAAGACCTTGGTTCTGCCCAAAACTTAACTTTTCTTGGAAGTAGTTGGTTTCCCCATAGGTTTGAGTCCAAGGACCATGCAATACCTTGGTTCTGTCCAAAACTTATCCTTTCTTGGAAGTAGTTGGTTTCCCGCATATGTTTGAGTCCGAGGACCATGCAAGACCTTGGTTCTGTCCAAAACTTATCCTTTCTTCGAAGTAGTTCGTTTCCCCATAGGTTTGAGTCCGAGGACCATGCAATACCTTGGATCTGTCAAAAACTTATCCATTCTTGGAAGTTATTGGTTTCCCCCATAGTTTTGAGTCCGAGGAACATGCAAGACCTAGGTTCTGTCCAAAACTTATCTTTTCTTGGAAGTAGTTGGTTTACCTATAGGTTTGAGTCCGAGGACCATGCAAGACCTTGGTTCTGTCCAAAACTTATCTTTTTTTTGGAAGGAGTTGGTTTCCCCATAAGGTTGAGTCCGAGGACCATGCAAGACCTTGGTTCTGTCCAAAACTTATCTTTTTTTTGGAAGTAGTTGGTTTCCCCATAGGTTTGAGTCGGAGGACCATGCAAGACCTTGGTTCTGTCCAAAACCTATCTTTTCTTGGATGTAGTTGGTTTCCCCAAAAGTTTGAGTCCGAGGACCATGGAAGACCTTGGTTCTGCCCAAAACTTATCTTTTCTTGGGAGTAGTTGATTTCCCCATTGGATTGAGTCCGAGGACCATGCAAGACCTTGGTTCTTTCCAAATCTTATCTTTTCTTGGAAGTAGTTGGTTTACCTATAGGTTTGAGTCCGAGGACCATGCAAGACCTTGGTTCTGTCCAAAACTTATCCTTTCTTGGAAGTAGTTGGTTTCCCCCATCGGTTTGAGTCCGAGGACAATGCAAGAACTTGGTTCTGTCCAAAACTTATCTTTTCTTGGAAGTTGTTGATTTCCCCATTGGATTGAGTCCGAGGACCATGCAAGACCTTGGTTCTTTCCAAAACTTATCTTTTCTTGGAAGTAGTTGGTTTACCTATAGGTTTGAGTCCGAGGACCATGCAAGACCTTGGTTCTGTCCAAAACTTATCTTTTTTTTGGAAGTAGTTGGTTTCCCCATCGGTTTGAGTCTGAGGACCATGCAAGACCTTGGTTCTGTCCAAAACTTATCTTTTCTTGGAAGTAGTTGGTTTCCCCATAGGTTTGAGTCCGAGGACCATGCAAGACCTTGGTTCTGACCAAAACTTATCTTTTCTTGGAAGTAGTTGGTTTCCCCATAGGTTTGAGTCTGTGGACCAGCCAAGACCTTGGTTTTGTCCAAAACTTATCTTTTCTTGGAAGTAGTTGGTTTCCCCAAAGGTTTGAGTCCGAGGACCGTGCAATATCTTAGTTCTGTCCAAAACTTATCTTTTCTTGGAAGTAGTTGGTTTCCCCATAGGTTTGAGTCCGAGGACCATGCAATACCTTGAATCCGTCCAAAACTTATCTTTTCTTGGAAGTAGTTGGTTTCCCCCATAGGTTTGAGTCCGAGGACCATGCAATATCTTGGTTCTGTCCAAAACTTATCTTTTCTTGGAAGTAGTTGGTTTCCCCATAGGTTTGAGTTCGAGGACCATGCAAGACCTAGGTTCTGTCCAAAACTTTTCTTTTCTTGGAAGTAGTTGGTTTCCCCATAAGTTTGAGTCCGAGGACCAACGAAGACCTTGGTTCTGTCCAAAACTTATCTTTTCTTGGAAGTAGTTGGTTTCCCCATAGGTTTGAGTCCGAGGACCACGCAAGACCTTGGTTCTGACCAAAACTTATCTTTTCTTGGAAGTAGTTGGTTTCCCCATAGGTTTGAGTCTGTGGACCAGCCAAGACCTTGGTTTTGTCCAAAACTTATCTTTTCTTGGAAGTAGTTGGTTTCCCCAAAGGTTTGAGTCCGAGGACCGTGCAATATCTTAGTTCTGTCCAAAACTTATCTTTTCATGGAAGTAGTTGGTTTCCCCATAGGTTTGAGTCCGAGGACCATGCAATACCTTGAATCCGTCCAAAACTTATCTTTTCTTGGAAGTAGTTGGTTTCCCCCATAGGTTTGAGTCCGAGGACCATGCAATATCTTGGTTCTGTCCAAAATTTATCTTTTCTTGGAAGTTATTGGTTTCCCCCATAGTTTTGAGTCCGAGGAACATGCAAGACCTAGGTTCTGTCCAAAACTTATCTTTTCTTGGAAGTAGTTGGTTTACCTATAGGTTTGAGTCCGAGGACCATGCAAGACCTTGGTTCTGTCCAAAACCTATCATTTCTTGGAAGTAGTTGGTTTCCCCAAAAGTTTGAGTCCGAGGACCACGGAAGACCTTGGTTCTGCCCAAAACTTAACTTTTCTTGGAAGTAGTTGGTTTCCCCATAGGTTTGAGTCCAAGGACCATGCAATACCTTGGTTCTGTCCAAAACTTATTATTTCTTGGAAGTAGTTAGTTTTCCCATAGATTTGAGTCAAGGAAACATGCAAGACCTTGGTTCTGTCCAAAACTCATCTTTTCTTGGAAGTAGTTGGTTTCCCCATAGGTTTGAGTCCGAGGACCAAGCAATATCTTGGTTCTGTCCAAAACTTATCCTTTCTTGGAAGTAGTTGGTTTCCCGCATATGTTTGAGTCCGAGGACCATGCAAGACCTTGGTTCTGTCCAAAACTTATCCTTTCTTCGAAGTAGTTGGTTTCCCCATAGGTTTGAGTCCGAGGACCATGCAATACCTTGGATCTGTCAAAAACTTATCCATTCTTGGAAGTTATTGGTTTCCCCCATAGTTGTGAGTCCGAGGAACATGCAAGACCTAGGTTCTGTCCAAAACTTATCTTTTCTTGGAAGTAGTTGGTTTACCTATAGGTTTGAGTCCGAGGACCATGCAAGACCTTGGTTCTGTCCAAAACTTATCTTTGTTTTGGAAGTAGTTGGTTTCCCCATAGGTTTGAGTCTGAGGACCATGCAAGACCTTGGTTCTGTCCAAAACTTATCTTTCCTTGGAAGTAGTTGGTTTCCCCATAGGTTTGAGTCCGAGGACCATGCAAGACCTTGGTTCTGACCAAAACTTATCTTTTCTTGGAAGTAGGTTATTTCCCAATAGGTTTGACTCCAAGGACCAGGCAATATCTTGGTTCTGTCCAAAACTTATCTTTTCTTGGAAGTAGTTGGTTTCCCCATAGGTTTGAGTCGGAGGACCATGCAATACCATGAATCTGTCCAAAACTTATCCTTTCTTGGAAGTAGTTGGTTTCCCCCACAGGTTTGAGTCTGAGGACCATGCAAGACCTCGGTTCTGTCCAAAACTTATCCTTTCTTTGAAGTAGTTGGTTTCCCCATAGGTTTGTGTCAGAGGACCATGCAATACCTTGGTTCTTTCCAAAACTTATCCTTTCTTGGAAGTAGTTGGTTTCCCTTTAGGTTTGAGTCCGAGGACAATGCAAGAACTTGGTTCTGTCCAAAACTTATCTTTTCTTGGAAATAGTTGGTTTCCCCATAGGATTGAGTCCGACAACCATGCAAGACCTTGGTTCTTTCCAAAACTTATCTTTTCATGGAAGTAGTTGGTTTACCTATAGGTTTGAGTCCGAGGTCCATGCAAGACCTTGGTTCTGTCCAAAACTTATCTTTTTTTTGGAAGTGGTTGGTTTCCTCATAAGGTTGAGTCCGAGGACCATGCAAGACCTTGGTTCTGTCCAAAACTTATCTTTTTTTTGGAAGTAGTTGGTTTCCCCATAGGTTTGAGTCGGAGGACCATGCAAGACCTTGGTTCTGTCCAAAACCTATCTTTTCTTGGAAGTAGTTGGTTTCCCCAAAAGTTTGAGTCCGACGACCATGGAAGACCTTGGTTCTTCCCAAAACTTAACTTTTCTTGGAAGTAGTTGGTTTCCCCATAGGTTTGAGTCCGAGGACCATGCAATACCACGAATCTGTCCAAAACTTATCCTTTCTTGGAAGTAGTTGGTTTCCCCCATAGGTTTGAGTCTGAGGACCATGCAAGACCTCGGTTCTGTCCAAAACTTATCCTTTCTTTGAAGTAGTTGGTTTCCCCATACGTTTGTGTCAGAGGACCATGCAATACCTTGGTTCTTTCCAAAACTTATCCTTTCTTGGAAGTAGTTGGTTTCCCTTTAGGTTTGAGTCCGAGGACAATGCAAGAACTTGGTTCTGTCCAAAACTTATCTTTTCTTGGAAGTAGTTGGTTTCCCCATAGGATTGAATCCGACAACCATGCAAGACCTTGGTTCTTTCCAAAACTTATCTTTTCTTGGAAGTAGTTGGTTTACCTATAGGTTTGAGTCCGAGGACCATGCAAGACCTTGGTTCTATCCAAAACTTATCTTTTTTTTGGAAGTGGTTGGTTTCCCCATAAGGTTGAGTCCGAGGACCATGCAAGACCTTGGTTCTGTCCAAAACTTATCTTTTTTTTGGAAGTAGTTGGTTTCCCCATAGGTTTGAGTCGGAGGACCATGCAAGACCTTGGTTCTGTCCAAAACCTATCTTTTCTTGGAAGTAGTTGGTTTCCCCAAAAGTTTGAGTCCGACGACCATGGAAGACCTTGGTTCTTCCCAAAACTTAACTTTTCTTGGAAGTAGTTGGTTTCCCCATAGGTTTGAGTCCAAGGACCATGCGATACCTTGGTTCTGTCCAAAACTTATTATTTCTTGGAAGTAGTTAGTTTTCCCATAGATTTGAGTCAAGGAACCATGCAAGACCTTGGTTCTGTCCAAAACTCATCTTTTCTTGGAAGTAGTTGGTTTCCCTATAGGTTTGAGTCCGAGGACCATGCAATATCTTGGTTCTTTCCAAAACTTATCTTTTCTTGGAAGTAGTTGGTTTCCCTATAGGTTTGAGTCTGAGGACCATGCAAGACCTTGGTTCTGTCCAATACCTATCTTTTCTTGGAAGTAGTTGGTTTCCCTATAAGTTTGAGTCCGAGGACCATGGAAGACCTTGGTTCTGCAAAAAACTTATCTTTTCTTGGAAGTAGTTGATTTCCCCATAAGTTTGAATCCAAGGACCATGCAATACCTTGGTTCTGTCCAAAACTTATTATTTCTTGGAAGTAGTTCGTTTTCCCATAGGTTTGAGCCAAGGAACCATGCAAGACCTTGGTTCTGTCCAAAACTCATCTTTTCTTGGAAGTAGTTGGTTTCCCAATAGGTTTGAGTCCGAGGACCATGCAATATCCTGGTTCTGTCCAAAACTTATCCTTTCTTGGAAGTAGTTGGTTTCCCCCATATGTTTGAGTCCGAGGACCATGCAAGACTTTGGTTCTGTCCAAAACTTATCCTTTCTTGGAAGTAGTTGGTTTCCCCATAGGTTTGAGTCCGAGGACCATGCAATACCTTGGATCTGTCAAAAACTTATCCATTCTTCGAAGTTGTTGGTTTCCCCCATAGGTTTGAGTTCGAGGACCATGCAAGACCTAGGTTTTGTCCAAAACTTTTCTTTTCTTGGAAGTAGTTGGTTTCCCCATAGGTTTGAGTCCGAGGACCATGCAAGACCTTGGTTCTGTCCAAAACTTATCTTTTTTTTGGAAGTACTTGGTTTTCCCATAGGTTTGAGTCTGAGGACCATGCAAGACCTTGGTTCTGTCCAAACTTATCTTTTCTTGGAAGCAGTTGGTTTCCCCAAAGGTTTGAGTCCGAGGACCATGCAATATCTTGGTTGTGTCCAAAACTTATCTTTTCTTGGATGTAGTTGGTTTCCACATAGGTTTGAGTCCGAAGACCATGCAATACCTTGGATCTGTCCAAAACTTATCCTTTCTTGGAAGTAGTTGGTTTCCCCCATAGGTTTGAGTCCGAGGACCATGCAAGACCTTGGTTCTGTCCAAAACTTATCCTTTCTTGGAAGTAGTTGGTTTCCCCATAGGTTTGTGTCCGAGGACCATGCAATACCCTGGTTCTGTCCAAAACTTATCCTTTCTTGGAAGTAGTTGGTTTCCCTATAGGTTTGAGTCCGAGGACAATGCAAGAACTTGGTTATGTCCAAAACTTATCTTTTCTTGGAAGTAGTTGGTTTCCCCATAGGATTGAGTCCGAGGACCATGCAAGACCTTGGTTCTTTCCAAAACTTATCTTTTCTTGGAAGTAGTTGGTTTACCTATAGGTTTGAGTCCGGGGACCATGCAAGACCTTGGTTCTGTCCAAAACTTATCTTTTTTTTTGGAAGTAGTTGGTTTCCCCATAGGTTTGAGTCTGAGGACCATGCAAGACCTTGGTTCTGTCCAAAACTTATCTTTTCTTGGAAGTAGTTGGTTTCCCCATAGGTTTGAGTCCGAGGACCATGCAAGACCTTGGTTCTGACCAAAACTTATCTTTTCTTGGAAGTAGGTTATTTCCTAATAGGTTTGAGTCCAAGGACCATGCAATATCTTGGTTCTGTCCAAAACTTATCTTTTCTTGGAAGTAGTTGGTTTCCCCATAGGTTTGAGTCCGAGGACCATGCAATACCATGGATCTGTCCAAAACTTATCCTTTCTTGGAAGTAGTTGGTTTCCCCCATAGGTTTGAGTCCGAGGACCATGCAAGACCTCGGTTCTGTCCAAAACTTATCCTTTCTTTGAAGTAGTTGGTTTCCCCATAGGTTTGAGTCTGAGGACCATGCAAGACCTTGGTTATGTCCAAAACTTATCTTTTCTTGGAAGTAGTTGGTTTCCCCATAGGTTTGAGTCCGAGGACCATGCAAGACCTTGGTTCTGACCAAAACTTATCTTTTCTTGGAAGTAGGTTATTTCCCAATAGGTTTGAGTCCAAGGACCATGCAATATCTTGGTTCTGTCCAAAACTTATCTTTTCTTGGAAGTTGTTGGTTTCCCCATAGGTTTGAGTCCGAGGACCATGCAAGACCTAGGTTCTGTCCAAAACTTATCTTTTCTTGGAAGTAGTTGGTTTCCCCATAGGTTTGAGTCCGAGGACCATGCAAGACCTTGGTTCTGTCCAAAACTTATCTTTTTTTTGGAAGTAGTTGGTTTCCCCATAGGTTTGAGTCTGAGGACCATGCAAGACCTTGGCTCTGTCCAAAACTTATCTTTTCTTGGAAGTAGTTGGTTTCCCCATAGGTTTGAGTCCGAGGACCATGCAAGACCTTGGTTCTGACCAAAACTTATCTTTTTTTTGGAAGTAGTTGGTTTTCCCATAGGTTTGAGTCTGAGGACCATGCAAGACCTTGGTTCTGTCCAAAACTTATCTTTTCTTGGAAGTACTTGGTTTCCCCATAGGTTTGAGTCCGAGGACCATGCAAGACCTTGGTTCTGACCAAACTTATCTTTTCTTGGAAGTAGTTGGTTTCCCCAAAGGCTTGAGTCCGAGGACCATGCAATATCTTGGTTGTGTCCAAAACTTATCTTTTCTTGGATGTAGTTGGTTTCCACATAGGTTTGAGTCCGAAGACCATGCAATACCTTGGATCTGTCCAAAACTTATCCTTTCTTGGAAGTAGTTGGTTTCCCCCATAGGTTTGAGTCCGAGGACCATGCAAGACCTTGGTTCTGTCCAAAACTTATCCTTTCTTGGAAGTAGTTGGTTTCCCCATAGGTTTGTGTCCGAGGACCATGCAATACCCTGGTTCTGTCCAAAACTTATCCTTTCTTGGAAGTAGTTGGTTTCCCTATAGGTTTGAGTCCGAGGACAATGCAAGAACTTGGTTATGTCCAAAACTTATCTTTTCTTGGAAGTAGTTGGTTTCCCCATAGGATTGAGTCCGAGGACCATGCACGACCTTGGTTCTTTCCAAAACTTATCTTTTCTGGGAAGTAGGTTATTTTCGAATAGGTTTGAGTCCAAGGACCATGCAATATCTTGGTTCTGTCCAAAACTTATCTTTTCTTGGAAGTAGTTGGTTTCCCCATAGGTTTGAGTCCAAGGACCATGCAATACCATGGATCTGTCCAAAACTTATCCTTTCTTGGAAGTAGTTGGTTTCCCCTATAGGTTTGAGTCCGAGGACCATGCAAGACCTCGGTTCTGTCCAAAACTTGTCCTTTCTTTGAAGTAGTTGGTTTCCCCATAGGTTTGTGTCAGAGGACCATGCAATACCTTGGTTCTTTCCAAAACTAATCCTTTCTTGGAAGTAGTTGGTTTCCCTATAGGTTTGAGTCCGAGGACAATGCAAGAACTTGGTTCTGTCCAAAACTTATCTTTTCTTGGAAGTAGTTGGTTTCCCCTTAGGATTGAGTCCGAGGACCATGCAAGACCTTGGTTCTTTCCAAAACTTATCTTTTCTTGGAAGTAGTTGGTTTCCCTATAGGTTTGAGTCCGAGGACCATGCAAGACCTTGGTTCTGTCCAAAACTTATCTTTTTTTTGGAAGTAGTTGGTTTCCCCATAAGGTTGAGTCCGAGGACCATGCAAGACCTTGGTTCTGTCCAAAACTTATCTTTTTTTTGGAAGCAGTTGGTTTCCCCATAGGTTTAAGTCGGAGGACCATGCAAGACCTTGGTTCTGTCCAAAACCTATCATTTCTTGGAAGTAGTTGGTTTCCCCAAAAGTTTGAGTCCGAGGACCATGGAAGACCTTGGTTCTGCCCAAAACTTAACTTTTCTTGGAAGTAGTTGGTTTCCCCATAGGTTTGAGTCCAAGGACCATGCAATACCTTGGTTCTGTCCAAAACTTATTATTTCTTGGAAGTAGTTAGTTTTCCCATAGATTTGAGTCAAGGAACCATGCAAGACCTTGGTTCTGTCCAAAACTCATCTTTTCTTGGAAGTAGTTGGTTTCCCCATAGGTTTGAGTCCGAGGACCAAGCAATATCTTGGTTCTGTCCAAAACTTATCCTTTCTTGGAAGTAGTTGGTTTCCCGCATATGTTTGAGTCCGAGGACCATGCAAGACCTTGGTTCTGTCCAAAACTTATCCTTTCTTCGAAGTAGTTGGTTTCCCCATAGGTTTGAGTCCGAGGACCATGCAATACCTTGGATCTGTCAAAAACTTATCCATTCTTGGAAGTTATTGGTTTCCCCCATAGGTTTGAGTCCGAGGAACATGCAAGACCTAGGTTCTGTCCAAAACTTATCTTTTCTTGGAAGTAGTTGGTTTCCCTATAGGTTTGAGTCTGAGGACCATGCAAGACCTTGGTTCTGCCCAAAACTTATCTTTTTTTTGGAAGTAGTTGGTTTCCCCATAGGTTTGAGTCGGAGGACCATGCAAGACCTTGGTTCTATCCAAAACCTATCTTTTCTTGGAAGTAGTTGGTTTCCCCAAAAGTTTGAGTCCGAGGACCATGGAAGACCTTGGTTCTGCCCAAAACTTAACTTTTCTTGGAAGTAGTTGGTTTCCACATAGGTTTGAGTCCATGGACCATGCAATACCTTGGTTCTGTCCAAAACTTATTATTTCTTGGAAGTAGTTAGTTTTCCCATAGATTTGAGTCAAGGAACCATGCAAGACCTTGGTTCTGTCCAAAACTCATCTTTTCTTGGAAGTAGTTGGTTTCCCCATAGGTTTGAGTCCGAGGACCATGCAATATCTTGCTTCTGTCCAAAACTTATCCTTTCTTGGAAGTAGTTGGTTTCCCCCATATGTTTGAGTCCGAGGACCATGCAAGACCTTGGTTCTGTCCAAAACTCATCTTTTCTTGGAAGTAGTTGGTTTCCCCAAAGGTTTGAGTCCGAGGACCATGCAATATCCTGGTTCTGTCCAAAACTTATCCTTTCTTGGAAGTAGTTGGTTTCCCCCATATGTTTGAGTCCGAGGACCATGCAAGACCTTGGTTCTGTCCAAAACTTATCCTTTCTTGGAAGTAGTTGGTTTCCCCATAGGTTTGAGTCCGAGGACCATGCAATACCTTGGATCTGTCAAAAACTTATCCATTCTTCGAAGTTGTTGGTTTCCCCCATAGGTTTGAGTTCGAGGACCATGCAAGACCTAGGTTCGGTCCAAAACTTATCCTTTCTTGGAAGTAGTTGGTTTCCCCATAGGTTTGAGTCCGAGGACCATGCAAGACCTTGGTTCTGTCCAAAACTTATCTTTTTTTTGGAAGTAGTTGGTTTTCCCATAGGTTTGAGTCTGAGGACCAAGCAAGACCTTGGTTCTGTCCAAAACTTATCTTTTCTTGGAAGTACTTGGTTTCCCCATAGGTTTGAGTCCGAGGATCATGCAAGACCTTGGTTCTGACCAAACTTATCTTTTCTTGGAAGTAGTTGGTTTCCCCAAAGGTTTGAGTCCGAGGACCATGCAATATCTTGGTTGTGTCCAAAACTTATCTTTTCTTGGATGTAGTTGGTTTCCCCATAGGTTTGAGTCCGAAGACCATGCAATACCTTGGATCTGTCCAAAACTTATCCTTTCTTGGAAGTAGTTGGTTTCCGCCATAGGTTTGAGTCCGAGGACCATGCAAGACCTTGGTTCTGTCCAAAACTTATCCTTTCTTGGAAATAGTTGGTTTCCCAATAGGTTTGTGTCCGAGGACCATGCAATACCTTGGTTCTGTCCAAAACTTATCCTTTCTTGGAAGTAGTTGGTTTCCCTATAGGTTTGAGTCCGAGGAAATTGCAAAAACTTGGTTATGTCCAAAACTTATCTTTTCTTGGAAGTAGTTGGTTTCCCCATAGGATTGAGTCTGAGGACCATGCAAGACCTTGGTTCTTTCCAAAACTTATCTTTTCTTGGAAGTAGTTGGTTTACCTATAGGTTTGAGTCCGAGGACCATGCAAGACCTTGGTTCTGTCCAAAACTTATCTTTTTTTTGGAAGTAGTTGGTTTCCCCATAGGTTTGAGTCTGAGGACCATGCAAGACCTTGGTTCTGTCCAAAACTTATCTTTTCTTGGAAGTAGTTGGTTTCCCCATAGGTTTGAGTCCGAGGACCATACAATACCATGAATCTGTCCAAAACTTATCCTTTCTTGGAAGTAGTTGGTTTCCCCCATAGGTTTGAGTCCGAGGACCATGCAAGACCTCGGTTCTGTCCAAAACTTATCCTTTCTTTGAAGTAGTTGGTTTCCCCATAGGTTTGTGTCAGAGGACCATGCAATACCTTGGTTCTTTCCAAAACTTATCCTTTCTTGGAAGTAGTTGGTTTCCCTATAGGTTTGAGTCCGAGGACAATGCAAGAACTTGGTTCTGTCCAAAACTTATCTTTTCTTGGAAGTAGTTGGTTTCCCCATAGGATTGAGTCCGACAACCATGCAAGACCTTGGTTCTTTCCAAAACTTATCTTTTCTTGGAAGTAGTTGGTTTACCTATAGGTTTGAGTCCGAGGACCATGCAAGACCTTGGTTCTGTCCAAAACTTATCTTTTTTTTGGAAGTGGTTGGTTTCCCCATAAGGTTGAGTCCGAGGACCATGCAAGACCTTGGTTCTGTCCAAAACTTATCTTTTTTTTGGAAGTAGTTGGTTTCCCCATAGGTTTGAGTCGGAGGACCATGCAAGACCTTGGTTCTGTCCAAAACCTATCTTTTCTTGGAAGTAGTTGGTTTCCCCAAAAGTTTGAGTCCGAGGACCATGGAAGACCTTGCTTCTTCCCAAAACTTAACTTTTCTTGGAAGTAGTTGGTTTCCCCATAGGTTTGAGTCCAAGGACCATGCAATACCTTGGTTCTGTCCAAAACTTATTATTTCTTGGAAGTAGTTAGTTTTCCCATAGATTTGAGTCAAGGAACCATGCAATACCTTGGTTCTGTCCAAAACTCATCTTTTCTTGGAAGTAGTTGGTTTCCCCATAGGTTTGAGTCCGAGGACCATGCAATATCTTGGTTCTGTCCAAAACTTATCTTTTCTTGGAAGTAGTTGGTTTCCCTATAGGTTTGAGTCTGAGGACAATGCAAGACCTTGGTTCTGTCCAATACCTATCTTTTCTTGGAAGTAGTTGGTTTCCCTATAAGTTTGAGTCCGAGGACCATGGAAGACCTTGGTTCTGCAAAAAACTTATCTTTTCTTGGAAGTAGTTGATTTCCCCATAAGTTTGAATCCAAGGACCATGCAATACCTTGGTTCTGTCCAAAACTTATTATTTCTTGGAAGTAGTTCGTTTTCCCATAGGTTTGAGTCAAGGAACCATGCAAGACCTTGTTTCTGTCCAAAACTCATCTTTTCTTGGAAGTAGTTGGTTTCCCCATAGGTTTGAGTCCGAGGACCATGCAATATCCTGGTTCTGTCCAAAACTTATCTTTTCTTGGAAGTAGTTGGTTTCCCCATAGGATTGAGTCCGAGGACCATGCACGACCTTGGTTCTTTCCAAAACTTATCTTTTCTGGGAAGTAGGTTATTTCCGAATAGGTTTGAGTCCAAGGACCATGCAATATCTTGGTTCTGTCCAAAACTTATCTTTTCTTGGAAGTAGTTGGTTTCCCCATAGGTTTGAGTCCGAGGACCATGCAATACCTCGGTTCTGTCCAAAACTTATCCTTTCTTGGAAGTAGTTGGTTTCCCCTATAGGTTTGAGTCCGAGGACCATGCAAGACCTCGGTTCTGTCCAAAACTTATCTTTTCTTGGAAGTACTTGGTTTCCCCATAGGTTTGAGTCCGAGGACCATGCAAGACCTTGGTTCTGACCAAACTTATCTTTTCTTGGAAGTAGTTGGTTTCCCCAAAGGCTTGAGTCCGAGGACCATGCAATATCTTGGTTGTGTCCAAAACTTATCTTTTCTTGGATGTAGTTGGTTTCCACATAGGTTTGAGTCCGAAGACCATGCAATACCTTGGATCTGTCCAAAACTTATCCTTTCTTGGAAGTAGTTGGTTTCCCCCATAGGTTTGAGTCCGAGGACCATGCAAGACCTTGGTTCTGTCCAAAACTTATCCTTTCTTGGAAGTAGTTGGTTTCCCCATAGGTTTGTGTCCGAGGACCATGCAATACCCTGGTTCTGTCCAAAACTTATCCTTTCTTGGAAGTAGTTGGTTTCCCTATAGGTTTGAGTCCGAGGACAATGCAAGAACTTGGTTATGTCCAAAACTTATCTTTTCTTGGAAGTAGTTGGTTTCCCCATAGGATTGAGTCCGAGGACCATGCACGACCTTGGTTCTTTCCAAAACTTATCTTTTCTGGGAAGTAGGTTATTTTCGAATAGGTTTGAGTCCAAGGACCATGCAATATCTTGGTTCTGTCCAAAACTTATCTTTTCTTGGAAGTAGTTGGTTTCCCCATAGGTTTGAGTCCAAGGACCATGCAATACCATGGATCTGTCCAAAACTTATCCTTTCTTGGAAGTAGTTGGTTTCCCCTATAGGTTTGAGTCCGAGGACCATGCAAGACCTCGGTTCTGTCCAAAACTTGTCCTTTCTCTGAAGTAGTTGGTTTCCCCATAGGTTTGTGTCAGAGGACCATGCAATACCTTGGTTCTTTCCAAAACTAATCCTTTCTTGGAAGTAGTTGGTTTCCCTATAGGTTTGAGTCCGAGGACAATGCAAGAACTTGGTTCTGTCCAAAACTTATCTTTTCTTGGAAGTAGTTGGTTTCCCCTTAGGATTGAGTCCGAGGACCATGCAAGACCTTGGTTCTTTCCAAAACTTATCTTTTCTTGGAAGTAGTTGGTTTCCCTATAGGTTTGAGTCCGAGGACCATGCAAGACCTTGGTTTTGTCCAAAACTTATCTTTTTTTTGGAAGTAGTTGGTTTCCCCATAAGGTTGAGTCCGAGGACCATGCAAGACCTTGGTTCTGTCCAAAACTTATCTTTTTTTTGGAAGCAGTTGGTTTCCCCATAGGTTTAAGTCGGAGGACCATGCAAGACCTTGGTTCTGTCCAAAACCTATCATTTCTTGGAAGTAGTTGGTTTCCCCAAAAGTTTGAGTCCGAGGACCATGGAAGACCTTGGTTCTGCCCAAAACTTAACTTTTCTTGGAAGTAGTTGGTTTCCCCATAGGTTTGAGTCCAAGGACCATGCAATACCTTGGTTCTGTCCAAAACTTATTATTTCTTGGAAGTAGTTAGTTTTCCCATAGATTTGAGTCAAGGAACCATGCAAGACCTTGGTTCTGTCCAAAACTCATCTTTTCTTGGAAGTAGTTGGTTTCCCCATAGGTTTGAGTCCGAGGACCAAGCAATATCTTGGTTCTGTCCAAAACTTATCCTTTCTTGGAAGTAGTTGGTTTCCCGCATATGTTTGAGTCCGAGGACCATGCAAGACCTTGGTTCTGTCCAAAACTTATCTTTTCTTGGAAGTAGTTGGTTTACCTATAGGTTTGAGTCCGAGGACCATGCAAGACCTTGGTTCTGTCCAAAACTTATCTTTTTTTTGGAAGTGGTTGGTTTCCCCATAAGGTTGAGTCCGAGGACCATGCAAGACCTTGGTTCTGTCCAAAACTTATCTTTTTTTTGGAAGTAGTTGGTTTCCCCATAGGTTTGAGTCGGAGGACCATGCAAGACCTTGGTTCTGTCCAAAACCTATCTTTTCTTGGAAGTAGTTGGTTTCCCCAAAAGTTTGAGTCCGAGGACCATGGAAGACCTTGCTTCTTCCCAAAACTTAACTTTTCTTGGAAGTAGTTGGTTTCCCCATAGGTTTGAGTCCAAGGACCATGCAATACCTTGGTTCTGTCCAAAACTTATTATTTCTTGGAAGTAGTTAGTTTTCCCATAGATTTGAGTCAAGGAACCATGCAATACCTTGGTTCTGTCCAAAACTCATCTTTTCTTGGAAGTAGTTGGTTTCCCCATAGGTTTGAGTCCGAGGACCATGCAATATCTTGGTTCTGTCCAAAACTTATCTTTTCTTGGAAGTAGTTGGTTTCCCTATAGGTTTGAGTCTGAGGACAATGCAAGACCTTGGTTCTGTCCAATACCTATCTTTTCTTGGAAGTAGTTGGTTTCCCTATAAGTTTGAGTCCGAGGACCATGGAAGACCTTGGTTCTGCAAAAAACTTATCTTTTCTTGGAAGTAGTTGATTTCCCCATAAGTTTGAATCCAAGGACCATGCAATACCTTGGTTCTGTCCAAAACTTATTATTTCTTGGAAGTAGTTCGTTTTCCCATAGGTTTGAGTCAAGGAACCATGCAAGACCTTGTTTCTGTCCAAAACTCATCTTTTCTTGGAAGTAGTTGGTTTCCCCATAGGTTTGAGTCCGAGGACCATGCAATATCCTGGTTCTGTCCAAAACTTATCTTTTCTTGGAAGTAGTTGGTTTCCCCATAGGATTGAGTCCGAGGACCATGCACGACCTTGGTTCTTTCCAAAACTTATCTTTTCTGGGAAGTAGGTTATTTCCGAATAGGTTTGAGTCCAAGGACCATGCAATATCTTGGTTCTGTCCAAAACTTATCTTTTCTTGGAAGTAGTTGGTTTCCCCATAGGTTTGAGTCCGAGGACCATGCAATACCATGGATCTGTCCAAAACTTATCCTTTCTTGGAAGTAGTTGGTTTCCCCTATAGGTTTGAGTCCGAGGACCATGCAAGACCTCGGTTCTGTCCAAAACTTATCTTTTCTTGGAAGTACTTGGTTTCCCCATAGGTTTGAGTCCGAGGACCATGCAAGACCTTGGTTCTGACCAAACTTATCTTTTCTTGGAAGTAGTTGGTTTCCCCAAAGGCTTGAGTCCGAGGACCATGCAATATCTTGGTTGTGTCCAAAACTTATCTTTTCTTGGATGTAGTTGGTTTCCACATAGGTTTGAGTCCGAAGACCATGCAATACCTTGGATCTGTCCAAAACTTATCCTTTCTTGGAAGTAGTTGGTTTCCCCCATAGGTTTGAGTCCGAGGACCATGCAAGACCTTGGTTCTGTCCAAAACTTATCCTTTCTTGGAAGTAGTTGGTTTCCCCATAGGTTTGTGTCCGAGGACCATGCAATACCCTGGTTCTGTCCAAAACTTATCCTTTCTTGGAAGTAGTTGGTTTCCCTATAGGTTTGAGTCCGAGGACAATGCAAGAACTTGGTTATGTCCAAAACTTATCTTTTCTTGGAAGTAGTTGGTTTCCCCATAGGATTGAGTCCGAGGACCATGCACGACCTTGGTTCTTTCCAAAACTTATCTTTTCTGGGAAGTAGGTTATTTTCGAATAGGTTTGAGTCCAAGGACCATGCAATATCTTGGTTCTGTCCAAAACTTATCTTTTCTTGGAAGTAGTTGGTTTCCCTATAGGTTTGAGTCCGAGGACAATGCAAGAACTTGGTTCTGTCCAAAACTTATCTTTTCTTGGAAGTAGTTGGTTTCCCCTTAGGATTGAGTCCGAGGACCATGCAAGACCTTGGTTCTTTCCAAAACTTATCTTTTCTTGGAAGTAGTTGGTTTCCCTATAGGTTTGAGTCCGAGGACCATGCAAGACCTTGGTTTTGTCCAAAACTTATCTTTTTTTTGGAAGTAGTTGGTTTCCCCATAAGGTTGAGTCCGAGGACCATGCAAGACCTTGGTTCTGTCCAAAACTTATCTTTTTTTTGGAAGCAGTTGGTTTCCCCATAGGTTTAAGTCGGAGGACCATGCAAGACCTTGGTTCTGTCCAAAACCTATCATTTCTTGGAAGTAGTTGGTTTCCCCAAAAGTTTGAGTCCGAGGACCATGGAAGACCTTGGTTCTGCCCAAAACTTAACTTTTCTTGGAAGTAGTTGGTTTCCCCATAGGTTTGAGTCCAAGGACCATGCAATACCTTGGTTCTGTCCAAAACTTATTATTTCTTGGAAGTAGTTAGTTTTCCCATAGATTTGAGTCAAGGAACCATGCAAGACCTTGGTTCTGTCCAAAACTCATCTTTTCTTGGAAGTAGTTGGTTTCCCCATAGGTTTGAGTCCGAGGACCAAGCAATATCTTGGTTCTGTCCAAAACTTATCCTTTCTTGGAAGTAGTTGGTTTCCCGCATATGTTTGAGTCCGAGGACCATGCAAGACCTTGGTTCTGTCCAAAACTTATCCTTTCTTCGAAGGAGTTGGTTTCCCCATAGGTTTGAGTCCGAGGACCATGCAATACCTTGGATCTGTCAAAAACTTATCCATTCTTGGAAGTTATTGGTTTCCCCCATAGGTTTGAGTCCGAGGAACATGCAAGACCTAGGTTCTGTCCAAAACTTATCTTTTCTTGGAAGTAGTTGGTTTCCCTATAGGTTTGAGTCTGAGGACCATGCAAGACCTTGGTTCTGTCCAAAACTTATCTTTTTTTTGGAAGTAGTTGGTTTCCCCATAGGTTTGAGTCGGAGGACCATGCAAGACCTTGGTTCTATCCAAAACCTATCTTTTCTTGGAAGTAGTTGGTTTCCCCAAAAGTTTGAGTCCGAGGACCATGGAAGACCTTGGTTCTGCCCAAAACTTAACTTTTCTTGGAAGTAGTTGGTTTCCACATAGGTTTGAGTCCATGGACCATGCAATACCTTGGTTCTGTCCAAAACTTATTATTTCTTGGAAGTAGTTAGTTTTCCCATAGATTTGAGTCAAGGAACCATGCAAGACCTTGGTTCCGTCCAAAACTCATCTTTTCTTGGAAGTAGTTGGTTTCCCCATAGGTTTGAGTCCGAGGACCATGCAATATCTTGGTTCTGTCCAAAACTTATCCTTTCTTGGAAGTAGTTGGTTTCCCCCATATGTTTGAGTCCGAGGACCATGCAAGACCTTGGTTCTGTCCAAAACTTATCCTTTCTTGGAAGTAGTTGGTTTCCCCATAGGTTTGAGTCCGAGGACCATGCAATACCTTGGATCTGTCAAAAACTTATCCATTCTTGGAAGTTGTTGGTTTCCCCCATAGGTTTGAGTCCGAGGACCATGCAAGACCTAGGTTCTGTCCAAAACTTATCTTTTCTTTGAAGTAGTTGGTTTCCCTATAGGTTTGAGTCTGAGGACCATGCAAGACCTTGGTTCTGTCCAAAACTTATCTTTTTTTTGGAAGTAGTTGGTTTCCCTATAGGTTTGAGTCGGAGGACCATGCAAGACCTTGGTTCTGTCCAATACCTATCTTTTCTTGGAAGTAGTTGGTTTTCCTATAAGTTTGAGTCCGAGGACCATGGAAGACCTTGGTTCTGCCCAAAACTTATCTTTTCTTGGAAGTAGTTGATTTCCCCATAGGTTTGAATCCAAGGACCATGCAATACCTTGGTTCTGTCCAAAACTTATTATTTCTTGGAAGTAGTTCGTTTTCCCATAGGTTTGAGTCAAGGAACCATGCAAGACCTTGGTTCTGTCCAAAACTCATCTTTTCTTGGAAGTAGTTGGTTTCCCCAAAGGTTTGAGTCCGAGGACCATGCAATATCCTGGTTCTGTCCAAAACTTATCCTTTCTTGGAAGTAGTTGGTTTCCCCCATATGTTTGAGTCCGAGGACCATGCAAGACCTTGGTTCTGTCCAAAACTTATCCTTTCTTGGAAGTAGTTGGTTTCCCCATAGGTTTGAGTCCGAGGACCATGCAATACCTTGGATCTGTGAAAAACTTATCCATTCTTCGAAGTTGTTGGTTTCCCCCATAGGTTTGAGTTCGAGGACCATGCAAGACCTAGGTTCTGTCCAAAACTTATCCTTTCTTGGAAGTAGTTGGTTTCCCCATAGGTTTGAGTCCGAGGACCATGCAAGACCTTGGTTCTGTCCAAAACTTATCTTTTTTTTGGAAGTAGTTGGTTTTCCCATAGGTTTGAGTCTGAGGACCAAGCAAGACCTTGGTTCTGTCCAAAACTTATCTTTTCTTGGAAGTACTTGGTTTCCCCATAGGTTTGAGTCTGAGGATCATGCAAGACCTTGGTTCTGACCAAACTTATCTTTTCTTGGAAGTAGTTGGTTTCCCCAAAGGTTTGAGTCCGAGGACCATGCAATATCTTGGTTGTGTCCAAAACTTATCTTTTCTTGGATGTAGTTGGTTTCCCCATAGGTTTGAGTCCGAAGACCATGCAATACCTTGGATCTGTCCAAAACTTATCCTTTCTTGGAAGTAGTTGGTTTCCGCCATAGGTTTGAGTCCGAGGACCATGCAAGACCTTGGTTCTGTCCAAAACTTATCCTTTCTTGGAAATAGTTGGTTTCCCAATAGGTTTGTGTCCGAGGACCATGCAATACCTTGGTTCTGTCCAAAACTTATCCTTTCTTGGAAGTAGTTGGTTTCCCTATAGGTTTGAGTCCGAGGACAATGCAAGAACTTGGTTATGTCCAAAACTTATCTTTTCTTGGAAGTAGTTGGTTTCCCCATAGGATTGAGTCCGAGGACCATGCAAGACCTTGGTTCTTTCCAAAACTTATCTTTTCTTGGAAGTAGTTGGTTTACCTATAGGTTTGAGTCCGAGGACCATGCAAGACCTTGGTTCTGTCCAAAACTTATCTTTTTTTTGGAAGTAGTTGGTTTCCCCATAGGTTTGAGTCTGAGGACCATGCAAGACCTTGGTTCTGTCCAAAACTTATCTTTTCTTGGAAGTAGTTGGTTTCCCCATAGGTTTGAGTCCGAGGACCATGCAATACCATGAATCTGTCCAAAACTTATCCTTTCTTGGAAGTAGTTGGTTTCCCCCATAGGTTTGAGTCCGAGGACCATGCAAGACCTCGGTTCTGTCCAAAACTTATCCTTTCTTTGAAGTAGTTGGTTTCCCCATAGGTTTGTGTCAGAGGACCATGCAATACCTTGGTTCTTTCCAAAACTTATCCTTTCTTGGAAGTAGTTGGTTTCCCTATAGGTTTGAGTCCGAGGACAATGCAAGAACTTGGTTCTGTCCAAAACTTATCTTTTCTTGGAAGTAGTTGGTTTCCCCATAGGATTGAGTCCGACCACCATGCAAGACCTTGGTTCTTTCCAAAACTTATCTTTTCTTGGAAGTAGTTGGTTTACCTATAGGTTTGAGTACGAGGACCATGCAAGACCTTGGTTCTGTCCAAAACTTATCTTTTTTTTGGAAGTGGTTGGTTTCCCCATAAGGTTGAGTCCGAGGACCATGCAAGACCTTGGTTCTGTCCAAAATTTATCTTTTTTTTGGAAGTAGTTGGTTTCCCCATAGGTTTGAGTCGGAGGACCATGCAAGACCTTGGTTCTGTCCAAAACCTATCTTTTCTTGGAAGTAGTTGGTTTCCCCAAAAGTTTGAGTCCGGGGACCATGGAAGACCTTGCTTCTTCCCAAAACTTAACTTTTCTTGGAAGTAGTTGGTTTCCCCATAGGTTTGAGTCCAAGGACCATGCAATACCTTGGTTCTGTCCAAAACTTATTATTTCTTGGAAGTAGTTAGTTTTCCCATAGATTTGAGTCAAGGAACCATGCAATACCTTGGTTCTGTCCAAAACTCATCTTTTCTTGGAAGTAGTTGGTTTCCCCATAGGTTTGAGTCCGAGGACCATGCAATATCTTGGTTCTGTCCAAAACTTATCTTTTCTTGGAAGTAGTTGGTTTCCCTATAGGTTTGAGTCTGAGGACAATGCAAGACCTTGGTTCTGTCCAATACCTATCTTTTCTTGGAAGTAGTTGGTTTCCCTATAAGTTTGAGTCCGAGGACCATGGAAGACCTTGGTTCTGCAAAAAACTTATCTTTTCTTGGAAGTAGTTGATTTCCCCATAAGTTTGAATCCAAGGACCATGCAATACCTTGGTTCTGTCCAAAACTTATTATTTCTTGGAAGTAGTTCGTTTTCCCATAGGTTTGAGTCAAGGAACCATGCAAGACCTTGGTTCTGTCCAAAACTCATCTTTTCTTGGAAGTAGTTGGTTTCCCCATAGGTTTGAGTCCGAGGACCAAGCAATATCCTGGTTCTGTCCAAAACTTATCCTTTCTTGGAAGTAGTTGGTTTCCCCCATATGTTTGAGTCCGAGGACCATGCAAGACTTTGGTTCTGTCCAAAACTTATCCTTTCTTGGAAGTAGTTGGTTTCCCCATAGGTTTGAGTCCGAGGACCATGCAATACGTTGGATCTGTCAAAAACTTATCCATTCTTCGACGTTGTTGGTTTCCTCCATAGGTTTGAGTTCGAGGACCATGCAAGACCTAGGTTTTGTGCAAAACTTATCTTTTCTTGGAAGTAGTTGGTTTCCCCATCAGTTTGAGTCCGAGGACCATGCAAGACCTTGGTTCTGTCCAAAACTTATCTTTTTTTTGGAAGTACTTGGTTTTCCCATAGGTTTGAGTCTGAGGACCATGCAAGACCTTGGTTCTGTCCAAACTTATCTTTTCTTGGAAGTAGTTGGTTTCCCCAAAGGTTTGAGTCCGAGGACCATGCAATATCTTGGTTGTGTCCAAAACTTATCTTTTCTTGGATGTAGTTGGTTTCCACATAGGTTTGAGTCCGAAGACCATGCAATACCTTGGATCTGTCCAAAACTTATCCTTTCTTGGAAGTAGTTGGTTTCCCCCAGAGGTTTGAGTCCGAGGACCATGCAAGACCTTGGTTCTGTCCAAAACTTATCCTTTCTTGGAAGTAGTTGGTTTCCCCATAGGTTTGTGTCCGAGGACCATGCAATACCCTGGTTCTGTCCAAAACTTATCCTTTCTTGGAAGTAGTTGGTTTCCCTATAGGTTTGAGTCCGAGGACAATGCAAGAACTTGGTTATGTCCAAAACTTATCTTTTCTTGGAAGTAGTTGGTTTCCCCATAGGATTGAGTCCGAGGACCATGCAAGACCTTGGTTCTTTCCAAAACTTATCTTATCTTGGAAGTAGTTGGTTTACCTATAGGTTTGAGTCCGAGGACCATGCAAGACCTTGGTTCTGTCCAAAACTTATCTTTTTTTTGGAAGTAGTTGGTTTCCCCATAGGTTTGAGTCTGAGGACCATGCAAGACCTTGGTTCTGTCCAAAACTTATCTTTTCTTGGAAGTAGTTGGTTTCCCCATAGGTTTGAGTCCGAGGACCATGCAAGACCTTGGTTCTGACCAAAACTTATCTTTTCTTGGAAGTAGGTTATTTCCCAATAGGTTTGAGTCCAAGGACCATGCAATATCTTGGTTCTGTCCAAAACTTATCTTTTCTTGGAAGTAGTTGGTTTCCCCATAGGTTTGAGTCCGAGGACCATGCAATACCATGGATCTGTCCAAAACTTATCCTTTCTTGGAAGTAGTTGGTTTCCCCCGTAGGTTTGAGTCCGAGGACCATGCAAGACCTCGGTTCTGTCCAAAACTTATCCTTTCTTTGAAGTAGTTGGTTTCCCCATAGGTTTGTGTCAGAGGACCATGCAATACCTTGGTTCTGTCCAAAACTTATCTTTTTTTTGGAAGTAGTTGGTTTCCCCATAGGTTTGAGTCTGAGGACCATGCAAGACCTTGGTTCTGTCCAAAACTTATCTTTTCTTGGAAGTAGTTGGTTTCCCCATAGGTTTGAGTCCGAGGACCATGCAAGACCTTGGTTCTGACCAAAACTTATCTTTTCTTGGAAGTAGGTTATTTCCCAATAGGTTTGAGTCCAAGGACCATGCAATATCTTGGTTCTGTCCAAAACTTATCTTTTCTTGGAAGTTGTTGGTTTCCCCATAGGTTTGAGTCCGAGGACCATGCAAGACCTAGGTTCTGTCCAAAACTTATCTTTTCTTGGAAGTAGTTGGTTTCCCCATAGGTTTGAGTCCGAGGACCATGCAAGACCTTGGTTCTGTCCAAAACTTATCTTTTTTTTGGAAGTAGTTGGTTTCCCCATAGGTTTGAGTCTGAGGACCATGCAAGACCTTGGTTCTGTCCAAAACTTATCTTTTCTTGGAAGTAGTTGGTTTCCCCATAGGTTTGAGTCCGAGGACCATGCAAGACCTTGGTTCTGACCAAAACTTATCTTTTTTTTGGAAGTAGTTGGTTTTCCCATAGGGTTGAGTCTGAGGACCATGCAAGACCTTGGTTCTGTCCAAAACTTATCTTTTCTTGGAAGTACTTGGTTTCCCCATAGGTTTGAGTCCGAGGACCATGCAAGACCTTGGTTCTGACCAAACTAATCTTTTCTTGGAAGTAGTTGGTTTCCCCAAAGGTTTGAGTCCGAGGACCATGCAATATCTTGGTTGTGTCCAAAACTTATCTTTTCTTGGATGTAGTTGGTTTCCACATAGGTTTGAGTCCGAAGACCATGCAATACCTTGGATCTGTCCAAAACTTATCCTTTCTTGGAAGTATTTGGTTTCCCCCATAGGTTTGAGTCCGAGGACCATGCAAGACCTTGGTTCTGTCCAAAACTTATCCTTTCTTGGAAGTAGTTGGTTTCCCCATAGGTTTGTGTCCGAGGACCATGCAATACCCTGGTTCTGTCCAAAACTTATCCTTTCTTGGAAGTAGTTGGTTTCTCTATAGGTTTGAGTCCGAGGACAATGCAAGAACTTGGTTATGTCCAAAACTTATCTTTTCTTGGAAGTAGTTGGTTTCCCCATAGGATTGAGTCCGAAGACCATGCAAGACCTTGGTTCTTTCCAAAACTTATCTTTTCTTGGAAGTAGTTGGTTTACCTATAGGTTTGAGTCCGAGGACCATGCAAGACCTTGGTTCTGTCCAAAACTTATCTTTTTTTTTGGAAGTAGTTGGTTTCCCCATAGGTTTGAGTCTGAGGACCATGCAAGACCTTGGTTCTGTCCAAAACTTATCTTTTCTTGGAAGTAGTTGGTTTCCCCATAGGTTTGAGTCCGAGGACCATGCAAGACCTTGGTTCTGACCAAAACTTATCTTTTCTTGGAAGTAGGTTATTTCCCAATAGGTTTGAGTCCAAGGACCATGCAATATGTTGGTTCTCTCCAAAACTTATCTTTTCTTGGAAGTAGTTGGTTTCCCCATAGGGTTGAGTCCGAGGACCATGCAAGACCTTGGTTCTGTCCAAAACTTATCTTTTTTTTGGAAGTACTTGGTTTTCCCATAGGTTTGAGTCTGAGGACCATGCAAGACCTTGGTTCTGTCCAAACTTATCTTTTCTTGGAAGTAGTTGGTTTCCCCAAAGGTTTGAGTCCGAGGACCATGCAATATCTTGGTTGTGTCCAAAACTTATCTTTTTTTTGGAAGTACTTGGTTTTCCCATAGGTTTGAGTCCGAGGACCATGCAAGACCTTGGTTCTGTCCAAAACTTATCTTTTTTTTGGAAGTACTTGGTTTCCCCATAGGTTTGAGTCCGAGGACCATGCAAGACCTTGGTTCTGACCAAACTTATCTTTTCTTGGAAGTAGTTGGTTTCCCCAAAGGTTTGAGTCCGAGGACCATGCAATATCTTGGTTGTGTCCAAAACTTATCTTTTCTTGGATGTAGTTGGTTTCCACATAGGTTTGAGTCCGAAGACCATGCAATACCTTGGATCTGTCCAAAACTTATCCTTTCTTGGAAGTAGTTGGTTTCCCCCATAGGTTTGAGTCCGAGGACCATGCAAGACCTTGGTTCTGTCCAAAACTTATCTTTTTTTTTGGAAGTAGTTGGTTTCCCCATAGGTTTGAGTCTGAGGACCATGCAAGACCTTGGTTCTGTCCAAAACTTATCTTTTCTTGGAAGTAGTTGGTTTCCCCATCGGTTTGAGTCCGAGGACCATGCAAGACCTTGGTTCTGACCAAAACTTATCTTTTCTTGGAAGTAGGTTATTTCCCAATAAGTTTGAGTCCAAGGACCATGCAATATCTTGGTTCTCTCCAAAACTTATCTTTTCTTGGAAGTAGTTGGTTTCCCCATAGGTTTGAGTCCGAGGACCATGCAAGACCTTGGTTCTGTCCAAAACTTATCTTTTTTTTGGAAGTACTTGGTTTTCCCATAGGTTTGAGTCTGAGGACCATGCAAGACCTTGGTTCTGTCCAAACTTATCTTTTCTTGGAAGTAGTTGGTTTCCCCAAAGGTTTGAGTCCGAGGACCATGCAATATCTTGGTTGTGTCCAAAACTTATCTTTTTTTTGGAAGTACTTGGTTTTCCCATAGGTTTGAGTCTGAGGACCATGCAAGACCTTGGTTCTGTCCAAAACTTATCTTTTTTTTGGAAGTACTTGGTTTCCCCATAGGTTTGAGTCCGAGGACCATGCAAGACCTTGGTTCTGACCAAACTTATCTTTTCTTGGAAGTAGTTGGTTTCCCCAAAGGTTTGAGTCCGAGGACCATGCAATATCTTGGTTGTGTCCAAAACTTATCTTTTCTTGGATGTAGTTGGTTTCCACATAGGTTTGAGTCCGAAGACCATGCAATACCTTGGATCTGTCCAAAACTTATCCTTTCTTGGAAGTAGTTGGTTTCCCCCATAGGTTTGAGTCCGAGGACCATGCAAGACCTTGGTTCTGTCCAAAACTTATCCTTTCTTGGAAGTAGTTGGTTTCCCCATAGGTTTGTGTCCGAGGACCATGCAATACCCTGGTTCTGTCCAAAACTTATCCTTTCTTGGAAGTAGTTGGTTTCCCTATAGGTTTGAGTCCGAGGACAATGCAAGAACTTGGTTATGTCCAAAACTTATCTTTTCTTGGAAGTAGTTGGTTTCCCCATAGGATTGAGTCCGAGGACCATGCAAGACCTTGGTTCTTTCCAAAACTTATCTTTTCTTGGAAGTAGTTGGTTTACCTATAGGTTTGAGTCCGAGGACCATGCAAGACCTTGGTTCTGTCCAAAACTTATCTTTTTTTTTGGAAGTAGTTGGTTTCCCCATAGGTTTGAGTCTGAGGACCATGCAAGACCTTGGTTCTGTCCAAAACTTATCTTTTCTTGGAAGTAGTTGGTTTCCCCATAGGTTTGAGTCCGAGGACCATGCAAGACCTTGGTTCTGACCAAAACTTATCTTTTTTTTGGAAGTAGTTGGTTTTCCCATAGGGTTGATGTAACACCCGCCTCACTTAAATTTAATTTTATTTCTTCTAAAGTGAAATTGATGAATTATTTAATTTATTGTGAAGGTGATATTATTTTTATATTATGATATCTACAAAGAAAATAAATAAAAGATGTAACGTGAGAGTTATTTTGTGGATTATTCATATTAAACTTTTAGTCTCCTTATCAGTTAAGGACAAGGATAAGAGACTAAAACCTAATTGGATTAGGAGTTTAAGTGTTATTGGAATTCTTTAGAGTTCTGTCCCATCTAAACAACCTTAATATGAGTTCAGTGGGAATTGAAGTCTTGGGAGGCTTATTTAAGCTTTTAGTGGGTTTTATATTTGAGCCCAAGTGAAAACAGTTTTTACGTGTAAGTAAGTTAGGGTTTTCCTGCTGAAAGATAGAGAGAGAGAGAGAGAGACGGCAAAGTTACAAGAAACAAATCCTGCATCCGTATGGTCGTGTGATCAGGTATACCTCTCTCTCAAACCCTCATGGAAATAACCTAGTTGCTAGAGCTTACGCTTGGTAGTGGGGCTGGACTTTTGAATCTTGTAATCTATATTGTGGTCAAGTTCTAAACTTTTATCAATGCATGCTTCAGGTCACTATGTCCTACGGGTAGGAATTAATTGGTGAATCTTTTGTGTTCTTTCTATGGCTTACGGGTAGGATAGATCTTTGAATATTATATACATTTATATATGTTAGATAAACTTTCTAACACTCAGTACATACTATAGCTTCTATGTCCTACGGGTAGAATTTTCTATGGAGGATATATATTATTTTGGGTTAATATGATCTACAAGCATGTGATCATTTGGAAGCCAACTTGTACTGGGAGAATTTAATAATATAGAGATTTACATTTCGGCTCATTAGAATTGTTTACTAGGTATTGATTTTGGAGTACTTGATAAAGCAATTGAGTATTAGATTAGCTATAGTTTCAGAATGAGTAATGAAATATGAATTTTAAGAGTGAAATTTATATTTTGTTGCTACCTTAGTGTATCCATTCTTATTGAGTCGTCTTGTGTTTATTTAGGTTCTAATTGATATTGTTTCAGACCGTTGAGGTGAAGCTTGGTTTAACAACTAGAGGTAAGTGGACTTCAGAACATGACGTCTCTCAGGACGTTTATATCTATATATATTTATGGTAAAAATATATTTATATATACACTATTGCAAAAGTGAAGTTTCCAAAAACTTATACTATTATCAATGCTTTGTACACATACCTAAATTTTATTATTTCTTAAGTGTTACTTTGAATCTGTATGTGTTAAGAATGACTCAAAACTATATTTTTGAGAAAGTATTTGTTATAAGATATATGATTGGTATTGACAATATTGTAATAAAGTAAGAATGTTTTCAAATAGTCAACAAGACAGTCTGCAATCTTTGCCAACACAGGGTTAAGTGTTGGCCTTCGGCCGATGTAGTGTTATTGTGGTGTGGTGTAGTGTTATCGTTTGCTCTTTGGAGCCAGTGTTGCCTCTTTGAGGTTAGTGTTACTGTTCCCTATGGGAATCACCCACCAAGTGTTTAGCAGCTTATGTCTTTGTCGGGCTAATGTTTAATGTTTTCCACATCAAACTATTGTTTTATTGTTATTGGCTGTTACAAGTGGAAAAATTATTTATTACTATATTAAATTGTTTCTACCTATCTAGTGTATTTTGGCCAATTAAAGTGGTTACTATTTTATTTACTGATTACAATATTATAGTAAATGTTTTGTAAAGACTATATTTTGTTAATGATACTAATGTTTTGTTTTGAAAGACATCCTCATGTTATGTTGTCTCTTATTGGGCTTCTAGCTCACCCCCCTTTCTCCACCTTTCAGATTAGAGCAGTGGAATATCTTTTGGTGGTAGATCATTGGAGACATAGATTGAAGACTTCCTTTGGAGCTATGTTAGTTGAGGGATTGTTTTAGTATATTTTCTTAGGATAGTAATTTTGGCATTTGTGGAACTCTTTGAGATTATATTTGGAGACTTTATTGTTAAAGTTTTGTTTTTATGGATTTCATAGGAAAGATTTTGATTACTTGAAGTTTATTTGTGGATATTTATTTACGCTCTGTTCCATTATATTATTGTTGAGTATTTCTAAGACAAGTTGTGCATCTAAATCCTTGGTATGGGTTTGGGGTGTTACAGTTGAGTCTGAGGACCATGCAAGACCTTGGTTCTGTCCAAAACTTATCTTTTCTTGGAAGTACTTGGTTTCCCCATAGGTTTGAGTCCGAGGACCATGCAAGACCTTGGTTCTGACCAAACTTATCTTTTCTTGGAAGTAGTTGGTTTCCCCAAAGGTTTGAGTCCGAGGACCATGCAATATCTTGGTTGTGTCCAAAACTTATCTTTTCTTGGATGTAGTTGGTTTCCACATAGGTTTGAGTCCGAAGACCATGCAATACCTTGGATCTGTCCAAAACTTATCCTTTCTTGGAAGTAGTTGGTTTCCCCCATAGGTTTGAGTCCGAGGACCATGCAAGACCTTGGTTCTGTCCAAAACTTATCCTTTCTTGGAAGTAGTTGGTTTCCCCATAGGTTTGTGTCCGAGGACCATGCAATACCCTGGTTCTGTCCAAAACTTATCCTTTCTTGGAAGTAGTTGGTTTCTCTATAGGTTTGAGTCCGAGGACAATGCAAGAACTTGGTTATGTCCAAAACTTATCTTTTCTTGGAAGTAGTTGGTTTCCCCATAGGATTGAGTCCGAGGACCATGCAAGACCTTGGTTCTTTCCAAAACTTATCTTTTCTTGGAAGTAGTTGGTTTACCTATAGGTTTGAGTCCGAGGACCATGCAAGACCTTGGTTCTGTCCAAAACTTATCTTTTTTTTTGGAAGTAGTTGGTTTCCCCATAGGTTTGAGTCTGAGGACCATGCAAGACCTTGGTTCTGTCCAAAACTTATCTTTTCTTGGAAGTAGTTGGTTTCCCCATAGGTTTGAGTCCGAGGACCATGCAAGACCTTGGTTCTGACCAAAACTTATCTTTTCTTGGAAGTAGGTTATTTCCCAATAGGTTTGAGTCCACGGACCATGCAATATCTTGGTTCTGTCCAAAACTTATCTTTTCTTGGAAGTAGTTGGTTTCCCCATAGGTTTGAGTCCGAGGACCATGCAATACCATGGATTTGTCCAAAACTTATCCTTTCTTGGAAGTAGTTGGTTTCCCCCATAGGTTTGAGTCCGAGGACCATGCAAGACCTCGGTTCTGTCCAAAACTTATCCTTTCTTTGAAGTAGTTGGTTTCCCCATAGGTTTGTGTCAGAGGACCATGCAATACCTTGGTTCTGTCCAAAACTTATCTTTTTTTTGGAAGTAGTTGGTTTCCCCATAGGTTTGAGTCTGAGGACCATGCAAGACCTTGGTTCTGTCCAAAACTTATCTTTTCTTGGAAGTAGTTGGTTTCCCCATAGGTTTGAGTCCGAGGACCATGCAAGACCTTGGTTCTGACCAAAACTTATCTTTTCTTGGAAGTAGGTTATTTCCCAATAGGTTTGAGTCCAAGGACCATGCAATATCTTGGTTCTGTCCAAAACTTATCTTTTCTTGGAAGTAGTTGGTTTCCCCATAAGTTTGAGTCCGAGGACCATGCAAGACCTAGGTTCTGTCCAAAACTTATCTTTTCCTGGAAGTAGTTGGTTTCCCCATAAGTTTGAGTCCGAGGACCATGCAAGACCTTGGTTCTGTCCAAAACTTATCTTTTTTTTGGAAGTAGTTGGTTTCCCCATAGGTTTGAGTCTGAGGACCATGCAAGACCTTAGTTCTGTCCAAAACTTATCTTTTCTTGGAAGTAGTTGGTTTCCCCATAGGTTTGAGTCCGAGGACCATGCAAGACCTTGGTTCTGACCAAAACTTATCTTTTCTTGGAAGTAGGTTATTTCCCAATAGGTTTGAGTCCAAGGACCATGCAATATCTTGGTTCTGTCCAAAACTTATCTTTTCTTGGAAGTAGTTGGTTTCCCCATAGGTTTGAGTCCGAGGACCATGCAAGACCTCGGTTCTGTCCAAAACTTATCCTTTCTTTGAAGTAGTTGGTTTCCCCATAGGTTTGTGTCAGAGGACCATGCAATACCTTGGTTCTTTCCAAAACTTATCCTTTCTTGGAAGTAGTTAATTTCCCTATAGGTTTGAGTCCGAGGACAATGCAAGAACTTGGTTCTGTCCAAAACAAATCTTTTCTTGGAAGTAGTTGGTTTCCCCATAGGATTGAGTCCGAGGACAATGCAAGAACTTGGTTATGTCCAAAACTTATCTTTTCTTGGAAGTAGTTGGTTTCCCCATAGGATTGAGTCCGAGGACCATGCAAGACCTTGGTTCTTTCCAAAACTTATCTTTTCTTGGAAGTAGTTGGATTACCTATAGGTTTGAGTCCGAGGACCATGCAAGACCTTGGTTCTGTCCAAAACTTATCTTTTTTTTTGGAAGTAGTTGGTTTCCCCATAGGTTTGAGTCCGAGGACCATGCAAGACCTTGGTTCTGTCCAAAACTTATCTTTTCTTGGATGTAGTTGGTTTCCACATAGGTTTGAGTCCGAAGACCATGCAATACCTTGGATCTGTCCAAAACTTATCCTTTCTTGGAAGTAGTTGGTTTCCCCCATAGGTTTGAGTCCGAGGACCATGCAAGACCTTGGTTCTGTCCAAAACTTATCCTTTCTTGGAAGTAGTTGGTTTCCCCATAGGTTTGTGTCCGAGGACCATGCAATACCCTGGTTCTGTCCAAAACTTATCCTTTCTTGGAAGTAGTTGGTTTCTCTATAGGTTTGAGTCCGAGGACAATGCAAGAACTTGGTTATGTCCAAAACTTATCTTTTCTTGGAAGTAGTTGGTTTCCCCATAGGATTGAGTCCGAGGACCATGCAAGACCTTGGTTCTTTCCAAAACTTATCTTTTCTTGGAAGTAGTTGGTTTACCTATAGGTTTGAGTCCGAGGACCATGCAAGACCTTGGTTCTGTCCAAAACTTATCTTTTTTTTTGGAAGTAGTTGGTTTCCCCATAGGTTTGAGTCTGAGGACCATGCAAGACCTTGGTTCTGCCCAAAACTTATCTTTTCTTGGAAGTAGTTGGTTTCCCCATAGGTTTGAGTCCGAGGACCATGCAAGACCTTGGTTCTGACCAAAACTTATCTTTTCTTGGAAGTAGGTTATCTCCCAATAGGTTTGAATCCAAGGACCATGCAATATCTTGGTTCTGTCCAAAACTTATCTTTTCTTGGAAGTAGTTGGTTTCCCCATAGGTTTGAGTCCGAGGACCATGCAATACCATGGATTTGTCCAAAACTTATCCTTTCTTGGAAGTAGTTGGTTTCCCCCATAGGTTTGAGTCCGAGGACCATGCAAGACCTCGGTTTTGTCCAAAACTTATCCTTTCTTTGAAGTAGTTGGTTTCCCCATAGGTTTGTGTCAGAGGACCATGCAATACCTTGGTTCTGTCCAAAACTTATCTTTTTTTTGGAAGTAGTTGGTTTCCCCATAGGTTTGAGTCTGAGGACCATGCAAGACCTTGGTTCTGTCCAAAACTTATCTTTTCTTGGAAGTAGTTGGTTTCCCCATAGGTTTGAGTCCGAGGACCATGCAAGACCTTGGTTCTGACCAAAACTTATCTTTTCTTGGAAGTAGGTTATTTCCCAATAGGTTTGAGTCCAAGGACCACGCAATATCTTGGTTCTGTCCAAAACTTATCTTTTCTTGGAAGTAGTTGGTTTCCCCATAAGTTTGAGTCCGAGGACCATGCAAGACCTAGGTTCTGTCCAAAACTTATCTTTTCTTGGAAGTAGTTGGTTTCCCCATAAGTTTGAGTCCGAGGACCATGCAAGACCTTGGTTCTGTCCAAAACTTATCTTTTTTTTGGAAGTAGTTGGTTTCCCCATAGGTTTGAGTCTGAGGACCATGCAAGACCTTGGTTCTGTCCAAAACTTATCTTTTCTTGGAAGTAGTTGGTTTCCCCATAGGTTTGAGTCCGAGGACCATGCAAGACCTTGGTTCTGACCAAAACTTATCTTTTCTTGGAAGTAGGTTATTTCCCAATAGGTTTGAGTCCAAGGACCATGCAATATCTTGGTTCTGTCCAAAACTTATCTTTTCTTGGAAGTAGTTGGTTTCCCCATAGGTTTGAGTCCGAGGACCATGCAAGACCTCGGTTCTGTCCAAAACTTATCCTTTCTTTGAAGTAGTTGGTTTCCCCATAGGTTTGTGTCAGAGGACCATGCAATACCTTGGTTCTTTCCAAAACTTATCCTTTCTTGGAAGTAGTTAATTTCCCTATAGGTTTGAGTCCGAGGACAATGCAAGAACTTGGTTCTGTCCAAAACAAATCTTTTCTTGGAAGTAGTTGGTTTCCCCATAGGATTGAGTCCGAGGACAATGCAAGAACTTGGTTATGTCCAAAACTTATCTTTTCTTGGAAGTAGTTGGTTTCCCCATAGGATTGAGTCCGAGGACCATGCAAGACCTTGGTTCTTTCCAAAACTTATCTTTTCTTGGAAGTAGTTGGTTTACCTATAGGTTTGAGTCCGAGGACCATGCAAGACCTTGGTTCTGTCCAAAACTTATCTTTTTTTTTGGAAGTAGTTGGTTTCCCCATAGGTTTGAGTCTGAGGACCATGCAAGACCTTGGTTCTGTCCAAAACTTATCTTTTCTTGGAAGTAGTTGGTTTCCCCATAGGTTTGAGTCTGAGGACCATGCAAGACCTTGGTTCTGACCAAAACTTATCTTTTCTTGGAAGTAGGTTATTTCCCAATAGGTTTGAGTCCAAGGACCATGCAATATCTTGGTTCTGTCCAAAACTTATCTTTTCTTGGAAGTAGTTGGTTTCCCCATAGGTTTGAGTCCGAGGACCATGCAATACCATGGATCTGTCCAAAACTTATCCTTTCTTGGAAGTAGTTGGTTTCCCCCATAGGTTTGAGTCCGAGGACCATGCAAGACCTCGGTTCTGTCCAAAACTTATCCTTTCTTTGAAGTAGTTGGTTTCCCCATAGGTTTGTGTCAGAGGACCATGCAATACCTTGGTCCTGTCCAAAACTTATCTTTTTTTTGGAAGTAGTTGGTTTCCCCATAGGTTTGAGTCTGAGGACCACGCAAGACCTTGGTTCTGTCCAAAACTTATCTTTTCTTGGAAGTAGTTGGTTTCCCCATAGGTTTGAGTCCGAGGACCATGCAAGACCTTGGTTCTGACCAAAACTTATCTTTTCTTGGAAGTAGGTTATTTCCCAATAGGTTTGAGTCCAAGGACCATGCAATATCTTGGTTCTGTCCAAAACTTATCTTTTCTTGGAAGTAGTTGGTTTCCCCATAGGTTTGAGTCCGAGGACCAAGCAAGACCTCGGTTCTGTCCAAAACTTATCCTTTCTTTGAAGTAGTTGGTTTCCCCATAAGTTTGTGTCAGAGGACCATGCAATACCTTGGTTCTTTCCAAAACTTATCCTTTCTTGGAAGTACTTGGTTTCCCTATAGGTTTGAGTCCGAGGACAATGCAAGAACTCGGTTCTGTCCAAAACTTATCTTTTCTTGGAAGTAGTTGGTTTCCCCATAGGATTGAGTCCGAGGACCATGCAAGACCTTGGTTCTATCCAAAACTTATCTTTTCTTGGTAGTAGTTGGTTTACCTATAGGTTTGAGTCCGAGGACCATGCAAGACCTTGGTTCTGTCCAAAACTTATCTTTTTTTTGGAAGTGGTTGGTTTCCCCATAAGGTTGAGTCCGAGGACCATGCAAGACCTTGGTTCTGTCCAAAACTTATCTTTTTTTTGGAAGTAGTTGGTTTCCCCATAGGTTTGAGTCGGAGGACCATGCAAGACCTTGGTTCTGTCCAAAACCTATCATTTCTTGGAAGTAGTTGGTTTCCCCAAAAGTTTGAGTCCGAGGACCATGGAAGACCTTGGTTCTGCCCAAAACTTAACTTTTCTTGGAAGTAGTTGGTTTCCCCATAGGTTTGAGTCCAAGGACCATGCAATACCTTGGTGCTGTCCAAAACTTATTTTTTTTTTGGAAGTAGTTGGTTTCCCCATAGGATTGAGTCCGAGGATCATGCAAGACCTTGGTTCTATCCAAAACTTATCTTTTCTTGGAAGTAGTTGGTTTACCTATAGGTTTGAGTCCGAGGACCATGCAAGACCTTGGTTCTGTCCAAAACTTATCTTTTTTTTGGAAGTGGTTGGTTTCCCCGTAAGGTTGAGTCCGAGGACCATGCAAGACCTTGGTTCTGTCCAAAACTTATCTTTTTTTTGGAAGTAGTTGGTTTCCCCATAGGTTTGAGTCGGAGGACCATGCAAGACCTTGGTTCTGTCCAAAACCTATCTTTTCTTGGAAGTAGTTGGTTTCCCCAAAAGTTTGAGTCCGAGGACCATGCAATACCTTGGTTCTGTCCAAAACTTATTATTTCTTGGAAGTAGTTAGTTTTCCCATAGATTTGAGTCAAGAAACCATGCAAGACCTTGGTTCTGTCCGAAACTCATCTTTTCTTGGAAGTAGTTGGTTTCCCCATAGGTTTTAGTCCGAGGACCATGCAATATCTTGGTTCTGTCCAAAACTTATCCTTTCTCGGAAGTAGTTGGTTTCCCCCATATGTTTGAGTCCGAGGACCATGCAAGACCTTGGTTCTATCCAAAACTTATCCTTTCTTGGAAGTAGTTGGTTTCCCCATAGGTTTGAGTCCGAGGACCATGCAATACCTTGGATCTGTCAAAAACTTATCCATTCTTGGAAGTTGTTGGTTTCCCGCATAGGTTTGAGTCCGTGGACCATACAAGACCTAGGTTCTGTCCAAAACTTATCTTTTCTTGGAAGTAGTTGGTTTCCCCATAGGTTTGAGTCTGAGGACCATGCAAGACCTTGGTTCTGTCCAAAACTTATCTTTTTTTTGGAAGTAGTTGGTTTCCCCATAGGTTTGAGTCGGAGGACCATGCAAGACCTTGGTTCTGTCCAAAAACTATCTTTTCTTGGAAGTAGTTGGTTTCCCTATAAGTTTGAGTCCGAGGACCATGGAAGACCTTGGTTCTGCAAAAAACTTATCTTTTCTTGGAAGTAGTTGATTTCCCCATAGGTTTGAATCCAAGGACCATGCAATACCTTGGTTCTGTCCAAAACTTATTATTTCTCGGAAGTAGTTCGTTTTCCCATAGGTTTGAGTCAAGGAACCATGCAAGACCTTGGTTCTGTCCAAAACTCATCTTTTCTTGGAAGTAGTTGGTTTCCCCATAGGTTTGAGTCCGAGGACTATGCAATATCTTGGTTCTGTCCAAAACTTATCCTTTCTCGGAAGTAGTTGGCTTCCCCCATATGTTTGAGTCCGAGGACCATGCAAGACCTTGGTTCTATCCAAAACTTATCCTTTCTTGGAAGTAGTTGGTTTCCCCATAGGTTTGAGTCCGAGGACCATGCAATACCTTGGATCTGTCAAAAACTTATCCATTCTTGGAAGTTGTTGGTTTCCCGCATAGGTTTGAGTCCGAGGACCATGCAAGACCTAGGTTCTGTCCAAAACTTATCTTTTCTTGGAAGTAGTTGGTTTCCCCATAGGTTTGAGTCTGAGGACCATGCAAGACCTTGGTTCTGTCCAAAACTTATCTTTTTTTTGGAAGTAGTTGGTTTCCCCATAGGTTTGAGTCGGAGGACCATGCAAGACCTTGGTTCTGTCCAAAACCTATCTTTTCTTGGAAGTAGTTGGTTTCCCCATAGGTTTGAGTCCGAGGACCATGCAATACCTTGGATCTGTCAAAAACTTATCCATTCTTGGAAGTTGTTGGTTTCCCCCATAGGTTTGAGTCCGAGGACCATGCAAGACCTAGGTTCTGTCCAAAACTTATCTTTTCTTGGAAGTAGTTGGTTTCCCCATAGGTTTGAGTCTGAGGACCATGCAAGACCTTGGTTCTGTCCAAAACTTATCTTTTTTTTTGAAATAGTTGGTTTCCCCATAGGTTTGAGTCGGAGGACCACGCAAGACCTTGGTTCTGTCCAAAACCTATCTTTTCTTGGAAGTAGTTGGTTTCCCCATAAGTTCGAGTCCGAGGACCATGGAAGATCTTGGTTCTACCCAAAACTTATCTTTTCTTGGAAGTAGTTGATTTCCCCATAGGTTTGAATCCAAGGACCATGCAATACCTTGGTTCTGCCCAAAACTTATCTTTTCTTGGAAGTAGTTGGTTTCCCCCATATGTTTGAGTCCGAGGACCATGCAAGACCTTGGTTCTGTCCAAAACTTATCCTTTCTTGGAAGTAGTTGGTTTCCCCATAGGTTTGAGTCCGAGGACCATGCAATACCTTGGATCTGTCAAAAACTTATCCATTCTTGGAAGTTATTGGTTTCCCCCATAGGTTTGAGTCCGAGGAACATGCAAGACCTAGGTTCTGTCCAAAACTTATCTTTTCTTGGAAGTAGCTGGTTTCCCTATAGGTTTGAGTCTGAGGACCATGCAAGACCTTGGTTCTGTCCAAAACTTATCTTTTTTTTTGAAGTAGTTGGTTTCCCCATAGGTTTGAGTCGGAGGACCACGCAAGACCTTGGTTCTGTCCAAAACCTATCTTTTCTTGGAAGTAGTTGGTTTCCCCATAAGTTTGAGTCTGAGGACCATGCAAGACCTTGGTTCTGTCCAAAACTTATCCTTTCTTGGAAGTAGTTGGTTTCCCCATAGGTTTGAGTCCGAGGACCATGCAATACCTTGGATCTGTCAAAAACTTATCCATTCTTGGAAGTTATTGGTTTCCCCCATAGGTTTGAGTCCGAGGAACATGCAAGACCTAGGTTCTGTCCAAAATTTATCTTTTCTTGGAAGTAGCTGGTTTCCCTATAGGTTTGAGTCTGAGGACCATGCAAGACCTTGGTTCTGTCCAAAACTTATCCATTCTTGGAAGTTATTGGTTTCCCCATAGGTTTGAGTCTGAGGACCATGCAAGACCTTGGTTCTGTCCAAAACTTATCTTTTTTTTTGAAGTAGTTGGTTTCCCCATAGGTTTGAGTCGGAGGACCACGCAAGACCTTGGTTCTGTCCAAAACCTATCTTTTGTTGGAAGTAGTTGGTTTCCCCATAAGTTCGAGTCCGAGGACCATGCAATACCTTGGTTCTGCCCAAAACTTATCTTTTCTTGGAAGTAGTTGATTTCCCCATAAGTTCGAGTCTGAGGACCATGTAAGACCTTGGTTCTGTCCAAAACTTATCTTTTTTTTTGAAGTAGTTGGTTTCCCCATAGGTTTGAGTCGGAGGACCATGCAAGACCTTGGTTCTGTCCAATACCTATCTTTTCTTGGAAGTAGTTGGTTTCCCTATAAGTTTGAGTCCGAGGACCATGGAAGACCTTGGTTCTGCAAAAAACTTATCTTTTCTTGGAAGTAGTTGATTTCCCCATAGGTTTGAATCCAAGGACCATGCAATACCTTGGTTCTGTCCAAAACTTATTATTTCTCGGAAGTAGTTCGTTTTCCCATAGGTTTGAGTCAAGGAACCATGCAAGTCCTTGGTTCTGTCCAAAACTCATCTTTTCTTGGAAGTAGTTGGTTTCCCCATAGGTTTGAGTCTGAGGACCATGCAATATCTTGGTTCTGTCCAAAACTTATCCTTTCTCGGAAGTAGTTGGTTTCCCCCATATGTTTGAGTCCGAGGACCATGCAAGACCTTGGTTCTATCCAAAACTTATCCTTTCTTGGAAGTAGTTGGTTTCCCCATAGGTTTGAGTCTGAGGACCATGCAAGACCTTGGTTCTGACCAAAACTTATCTTTTCTTGGAAGTAGGTTATTTCCCAATAGGTTTGAGTCCAAGGACCATGCAATATCTTGGTTCTGTCCAAAACTTATCTTTTCTTGGAAGTAGTTGGTTTCCCCATAGGTTTGAGTCCGAGGACCATGCAATACCATGGATCTGTCCAAAACTTATCCTTTCTTGGAAGTAGTTGGTTTCCCCCATAGGTTTGAGTCCGAGGACCATGCAAGACCTCGGTTCTGTCCAAAACTTATCCTTTCTTTGAAGTAGTTGGTTTCCCCATAGGTTTGTGTCAGAGGACCATGCAATACCTTGGTCCTGTCCAAAACTTATCTTTTTTTTGGAAGTAGTTGGTTTCCCCATAGGTTTGAGTCTGAGGACCACGCAAGACCTTGGTTCTGTCCAAAACTTATCTTTTCTTGGAAGTAGTTGGTTTCCCCATAGGTTTGAGTCCGAGGACCATGCAAGACCTTGGTTCTGACCAAAACTTATCTTTTCTTGGAAGTAGGTTATTTCCCAATAGGTTTGAGTCCAAGGACCATGCAATATCTTGGTTCTGTCCAAAACTTATCTTTTCTTGGAAGTAGTTGGTTTCCCCATAGGTTTGAGTCCGAGGACCAAGCAAGACCTCGGTTCTGTCCAAAACTTATCCTTTCTTTGAAGTAGTTGGTTTCCCCATAAGTTTGTGTCAGAGGACCATGCAATACCTTGGTTCTTTCCAAAACTTATCCTTTCTTGGAAGTACTTGGTTTCCCTATAGGTTTGAGTCCGAGGACAATGCAAGAACTCGGTTCTGTCCAAAACTTATCTTTTCTTGGAAGTAGTTGGTTTCCCCATAGGATTGAGTCCGAGGACCATGCAAGACCTTGGTTCTATCCAAAACTTATCTTTTCTTGGAAGTAGTTGGTTTACCTATAGGTTTGAGTCCGAGGACCATGCAAGACCTTGGTTCTGTCCAAAACTTATCTTTTTTTTGGAAGTGGTTGGTTTCCCCATAAGGTTGAGTCCGAGGACCATGCAAGACCTTGGTTCTGTCCAAAACTTATCTTTTTTTTGGAAGTAGTTGGTTTCCCCATAGGTTTGAGTCGGAGGACCATGCAAGACCTTGGTTCTGTCCAAAACCTATCATTTCTTGGAAGTAGTTGGTTTCCCCAAAAGTTTGAGTCCGAGGACCATGGAAGACCTTGGTTCTGCCCAAAACTTAACTTTTCTTGGAAGTAGTTGGTTTCCCCATAGGTTTGAGTCCAAGGACCATGCAATACCTTGGTGCTGTCCAAAACTTATTTTTTTTTTGGAAGTAGTTGGTTTCCCCATAGGATTGAGTCCGAGGATCATGCAAGACCTTGGTTCTATCCAAAACTTATCTTTTCTTGGAAGTAGTTGGTTTACCTATAGGTTTGAGTCCGAGGACCATGCAAGACCTTGGTTCTGTCCAAAACTTATCTTTTTTTTGGAAGTGGTTGGTTTCCCCGTAAGGTTGAGTCCGAGGACCATGCAAGACCTTGGTTCTGTCCAAAACTTATCTTTTTTTTGGAAGTAGTTGGTTTCCCCATAGGTTTGAGTCGGAGGACCATGCAAGACCTTGGTTCTGTCCAAAACCTATCTTTTCTTGGAAGTAGTTGGTTTCCCCAAAAGTTTGAGTCCGAGGACCATGCAATACCTTGGTTCTGTCCAAAACTTATTATTTCTTGGAAGTAGTTAGTTTTCCCATAGATTTGAGTCAAGAAACCATGCAAGACCTTGGTTCTGTCCAAAACTCATCTTTTCTTGGAAGTAGTTGGTTTCCCCATAGGTTTTAGTCCGAGGACCATGCAATATCTTGGTTCTGTCCAAAACTTATCCTTTCTCGGAAGTAGTTGGTTTCCCCCATATGTTTGAGTCCGAGGACCATGCAAGACCTTGGTTCTATCCAAAACTTATCCTTTCTTGGAAGTAGTTGGTTTCCCCATAGGTTTGAGTCCGAGGACCATGCAATACCTTGGATCTGTCAAAAACTTATCCATTCTTGGAAGTTGTTGGTTTCCCGCATAGGTTTGAGTCCGTGGACCATACAAGACCTAGGTTCTGTCCAAAACTTATCTTTTCTTGGAAGTAGTTGGTTTCCCCATAGGTTTGAGTCTGAGGACCATGCAAGACCTTGGTTCTGTCCAAAACTTATCTTTTTTTTGGAAGTAGTTGGTTTCCCCATAGGTTTGAGTCGGAGGACCATGCAAGACCTTGGTTCTGTCCAAAAACTATCTTTTCTTGGAAGTAGTTGGTTTCCCTATAAGTTTGAGTCCGAGGACCATGGAAGACCTTGGTTCTGCAAAAAACTTATCTTTTCTTGGAAGTAGTTGATTTCCCCATAGGTTTGAATCCAAGGACCATGCAATACCTTGGTTCTGTCCAAAACTTATTATTTCTCGGAAGTAGTTCGTTTTCCCATAGGTTTGAGTCAAGGAACCATGCAAGACCTTGGTTCTGTCCAAAACTCATCTTTTCTTGGAAGTAGTTGGTTTCCCCATAGGTTTGAGTCCGAGGACTATGCAATATCTTGGTTCTGTCCAAAACTTATCCTTTCTCGGAAGTAGTTGGCTTCCCCCATATGTTTGAGTCCGAGGACCATGCAAGACCTTGGTTCTATCCAAAACTTATCCTTTCTTGGAAGTAGTTGGTTTCCCCATAGGTTTGAGTCCGAGGACCATGCAATACCTTGGATCTGTCAAAAACTTATCCATTCTTGGAAGTTGTTGGTTTCCCGCATAGGTTTGAGTCCGAGGACCATGCAAGACCTAGGTTCTGTCCAAAACTTATCTTTTCTTGGAAGTAGTTGGTTTCCCCATAGGTTTGAGTCTGAGGACCATGCAAGACCTTGGTTCTGTCCAAAACTTATCTTTTTTTTGGAAGTAGTTGGTTTCCCCATAGGTTTGAGTCGGAGGACCATGCAAGACCTTGGTTCTGTCCAAAACCTATCTTTTCTTGGAAGTAGTTGGTTTCCCCATAGGTTTGAGTCCGAGGACCATGCAATACCTTGGATCTGTCAAAAACTTATCCATTCTTGGAAGTTGTTGGTTTCCCCCATAGGTTTGAGTCCGAGGACCATGCAAGACCTAGGTTCTGTCCAAAACTTATCTTTTCTTGGAAGTAGTTGGTTTCCCCATAGGTTTGAGTCTGAGGACCATGCAAGACCTTGGTTCTGTCCAAAACTTATCTTTTTTTTTGAAATAGTTGGTTTCCCCATAGGTTTGAGTCGGAGGACCACGCAAGACCTTGGTTCTGTCCAAAACCTATCTTTTCTTGGAAGTAGTTGGTTTCCCCATAAGTTCGAGTCCGAGGACCATGGAAGATCTTGGTTCTGCCCAAAACTTATCTTTTCTTGGAAGTAGTTGATTTCCCCATAGGTTTGAATCCAAGGACCATGCAATACCTTGGTTCTGCCCAAAACTTATCTTTTCTTGGAAGTAGTTGGTTTCCCCCATATGTTTGAGTCCGAGGACCATGCAAGACCTTGGTTCTGTCCAAAACTTATCCTTTCTTGGAAGTAGTTGGTTTCCCCATAGGTTTGAGTCCGAGGACCATGCAATACCTTGGATCTGTCAAAAACTTATCCATTCTTGGAAGTTATTGGTTTCCCCCATAGGTTTGAGTCCGAGGAACATGCAAGACCTAGGTTCTGTCCAAAACTTATCTTTTCTTGGAAGTAGCTGGTTTCCCTATAGGTTTGAGTCTGAGGACCATGCAAGACCTTGGTTCTGTCCAAAACTTATCTTTTTTTTTGAAGTAGTTGGTTTCCCCATAGGTTTGAGTCGGAGGACCACGCAAGACCTTGGTTCTGTCCAAAACCTATCTTTTCTTGGAAGTAGTTGGTTTCCCCATAAGTTTGAGTCTGAGGACCATGCAAGACCTTGGTTCTGTCCAAAACTTATCCTTTCTTGGAAGTAGTTGGTTTCCCCATAGGTTTGAGTCCGAGGACCATGCAATACCTTGGATCTGTCAAAAACTTATCCATTCTTGGAAGTTATTGGTTTCCCCCATAGGTTTGAGTCCGAGGAACATGCAAGACCTAGGTTCTGTCCAAAATTTATCTTTTCTTGGAAGTAGCTGGTTTCCCTATAGGTTTGAGTCTGAGGACCATGCAAGACCTTGGTTCTGTCCAAAACTTATCCATTCTTGGAAGTTATTGGTTTCCCCATAGGTTTGAGTCTGAGGACCATGCAAGACCTTGGTTCTGTCCAAAACTTATCTTTTTTTTTGAAGTAGTTGGTTTCCCCATAGGTTTGAGTCGGAGGACCACGCAAGACCTTGGTTCTGTCCAAAACCTATCTTTTGTTGGAAGTAGTTGGTTTCCCCATAAGTTCGAGTCCGAGGACCATGGAATACCTTGGTTCTGCCCAAAACTTATCTTTTCTTGGAAGTAGTTGATTTCCCCATAAGTTCGAGTCTGAGGACCATGTAAGACCTTGGTTCTGTCCAAAACTTATCTTTTTTTTTGAAGTAGTTGGTTTCCCCATAGGTTTGAGTCGGAGGACCATGCAAGACCTTGGTTCTGTCCAATACCTATCTTTTCTTGGAAGTAGTTGGTTTCCCTATAAGTTTGAGTCCGAGGACCATGGAAGACCTTGGTTCTGCAAAAAACTTATCTTTTCTTGGAAGTAGTTGATTTCCCCATAGGTTTGAATCCAAGGACCATGCAATACCTTGGTTCTGTCCAAAACTTATTATTTCTCGGAAGTAGTTCGTTTTCCCATAGGTTTGAGTCAAGGAACCATGCAAGTCCTTGGTTCTGTCCAAAACTCATCTTTTCTTGGAAGTAGTTGGTTTCCCCATAGGTTTGAGTCTGAGGACCATGCAATATCTTGGTTCTGTCCAAAACTTATCCTTTCTCGGAAGTAGTTGGTTTCCCCCATATGTTTGAGTCCGAGGACCATGCAAGACCTTGGTTCTATCCAAAACTTATCCTTTCTTGGAAGTAGTTGGTTTCCCCATAGGTTTGAGTCTGAGGACCATGCAAGACCTTGGTTCTGTCCAAAACTTATCTTTTTTTTGGAAGTAGTTGGTTTCCCCATAGGTTTGAGTCGGAGGACCATGCAAGACCTTGGTTCTGTCCAAAACCTATCTTTTCTTGGAAGTAGTTGGTTTCCCCATAGGTTTGAGTCCGAGGACCACGCAATACCTTGGATCTGTCAAAAACTTATCCATTCTTGGAAGTTGTTGGTTTCCCCCATAGGTTTGAGTCCGAGGACCATACAAGACCTAGGTTCTGTCCAAAACTTATCCTTTCTTGAAAGTAGTTGGTTTCCCCATAGGTTTGAGTCTGAGGACCATGCAAGACCTTGGTTCTGTCCAAAACTTATCTTTTTTTTTGAAGTAGTTGGTTTCCCCCATATGTTTGAGTCCGAGGACCATGCAGGAGGACCACGCAAGACCTTGGTTCTGTCCAAAACCTATCTTTTCTTGGAAGTAGTTGGTTTCCCCATAAGTTCGAGTCCGAGGACCATGGAAGACCTTGGTTCTGCCCAAAACTTATCTTTTCTTGGAAGTAGTTGATTTCCCCATAGGTTTGAATCCAAGGACCATGCAATACCTTGGTTCTGCCCAAAACTTATCTTTTCTTGGAAGTTGTTGGTTTCCCCCATATGTTTGAGTCCGAGGACCATGCAAGACCTTGGTTCTGTCCAAAACTTATCCTTTCTTGGAAGTAGTTGGTTTCCCCATAGGTTTGAGTCCGAGGACCATGCAATACCTTGGATCTGTCAAAAACTTATCCATTCTTGGAAGTTATTGGTTTCCCCCATAGGTTTGAGTCCGAGGAACATGCAAGACCTAGGTTCTGTCCAAAACTTATCTTTTCTTTGAAGTAGCTGGTTTCCCTATAGGTTTGAGTCTGAGGACCATGCAAGACCTTGGTTCTGTCCAAAACTTATCTTTTTTTTTGAAGTAGTTGGTTTCCCCATAGGTTTGAGTCGGAGGACCACGCAAGACCTTGGTTCTGTCCAAAACCTATCTTTTCTTGGAAGTAGTTGGTTTCCCCATAGGTTTGAGTCCGAGGACCATGCAATACCTTGGATCTGTCAAAAACTTATCCATTCTTGGAAGTTGTTGGTTTCCCCCATAGGTTTGAGTCCGAGGACCATGCAAGACCTAGGTTCTGTCCAAAACTTATCTTTTCTTGGAAGTAGTTGGTTTCCCCATAGGTTTGAGTCTGAGGACCATGCAAGACCATGGTTCTGTCCAAAACTTATCTTTTTTTTTGAAATAGTTGGTTTCCCCATAGGTTTGAGTCGGAGGACCACGCAAGACCTTGGTTCTGTCCAAAACCTATCTTTTCTTGGAAGTAGTTGGTTTCCCCATAAGTTCGAGTCCGAGGACCATGGAAGATCTTGGTTCTGCCCAAAACTTATCTTTTCTTGGAAGTAGTTGATTTCCCCATAGGTTTGAATCCAAGGACCATGCAATACCTTGGTTCTGCCCAAAACTTATCTTTTCTTGGAAGTAGTTGGTTTCCCCCATATGTTTGAGTCCGAGGACCATGCAAGACCTTGGTTCTGTCCAAAACTTATCCTTTCTTGGAAGTAGTTGGTTTCCCCATAGGTTTGAGTCCGAGGACCATGCAATACCTTGGATCTGTCAAAAACTTATCCATTCTTGGAAGTTATTGGTTTCCCCCATAGGTTTGAGTCCGAGGAACATGCAAGACCTAGGTTCTGTCCAAAACTTATCTTTTCTTGGAAGTAGCTGGTTTCCCTATAGGTTTGAGTCTGAGGACCATGCAAGACCTTGGTTCTGTCCAAAACTTATCTTTTTTTTTGAAGTAGTTGGTTTCCCCATAGGTTTGAGTCGGAGGACCATGCAAGACCTTGGTTCTGTCCAAAACCTATCTTTTCTTGGAAGTAGTTGGTTTCCCCATAAGTTTGAGTCTGAGGACCATGCAAGACCTTGGTTCTGTCCAAAACTTATCCTTTCTTGGAAGTAGTTGGTTTCCCCATAGGTTTGAGTCCGAGGACCATGCAATACCTTGGATCTGTCAAAAACTTATCCATTCTTGGAAGTTATTGGTTTCCCCCATAGGTTTGAGTCCGAGGAACATGCAAGACCTAGGTTCTGTCCAAAATTTATCTTTTCTTGGAAGTAGCTGGTTTCCCTATAGGTTTGAGTCTGAGGACCATGCAAGACCTTGGTTCTGTCCAAAACTTATCCATTCTTGGAAGTTATTGGTTTCCCCATAGGTTTGAGTCTGAGGACCATGCAAGACCTTGGTTCTGTCCAAAACTTATCTTTTTTTTTGAAGTAGTTGGTTTCCCCATAGGTTTGAGTCGGAGGACCACGCAAGACCTTGGTTCTGTCCAAAACCTATCTTTTGTTGGAAGTAGTTGGTTTCCCCATAAGTTCGAGTCCGAGGACCATGGAATACCTTGGTTCTGCCCAAAACTTATCTTTTCTTGGAAGTAGTTGATTTCCCCATAAGTTCGAGTCTGAGGACCATGTAAGACCTTGGTTCTGTCCAAAACTTATCTTTTTTTTTGAAGTAGTTGGTTTCCCCATAGGTTTGAGTCGGAGGACCATGCAAGACCTTGGTTCTGTCCAATACCTATCTTTTCTTGGAAGTAGTTGGTTTCCCTATAAGTTTGAGTCCGAGGACCATGGAAGACCTTGGTTCTGCAAAAAACTTATCTTTTCTTGGAAGTAGTTGATTTCCCCATAGGTTTGAATCCAAGGACCATGCAATACCTTGGTTCTGTCCAAAACTTATTATTTCTCGGAAGTAGTTCGTTTTCCCATAGGTTTGAGTCAAGGAACCATGCAAGTCCTTGGTTCTGTCCAAAACTCATCTTTTCTTGGAAGTAGTTGGTTTCCCCATAGGTTTGAGTCTGAGGACCATGCAATATCTTGGTTCTGTCCAAAACTTATCCTTTCTCGGAAGTAGTTGGTTTCCCCCATATGTTTGAGTCCGAGGACCATGCAAGACCTTGGTTCTATCCAAAACTTATCCTTTCTTGGAAGTAGTTGGTTTCCCCATAGGTTTGAGTCTGAGGACCATGCAAGACCTTGGTTCTGTCCAAAACTTATCTTTTTTTTGGAAGTAGTTGGTTTCCCCATAGGTTTGAGTCGGAGGACCATGCAAGACCTTGGTTCTGTCCAAAACCTATCTTTTCTTGGAAGTAGTTGGTTTCCCCATAGGTTTGAGTCCGAGGACCACGCAATACCTTGGATCTGTCAAAAACTTATCCATTCTTGGAAGTTGTTGGTTTCCCCCATAGGTTTGAGTCCGAGGACCATGCAAGACCTAGGTTCTGTCCAAAACTTATCCTTTCTTGAAAGTAGTTGGTTTCCCCATAGGTTTGAGTCTGAGGACCATGCAAGACCTTGGTTCTGTCCAAAACTTATCTTTTTTTTTGAAGTAGTTGGTTTCCCCATAGGTTTGAGTCGGAGGACCACGCAAGACCTTGGTTCTGTCCAAAACCTATCTTTTCTTGGAAGTAGTTGGTTTCCCCATAAGTTCGAGTCCGAGGACCATGGAAGACCTTGGTTCTGCCCAAAACTTATCTTTTCTTGGAAGTAGTTGATTTCCCCATAGGTTTGAATCCAAGGACCATGCAATACCTTGGTTCTGCCCAAAACTTATCTTTTCTTGGAAGTTGTTGGTTTCCCCCATATGTTTGAGTCCGAGGACCATGGAAGACCTTGGTTCTGTCCAAAACTTATCCTTTCTTGGAAGTAGTTGGTTTCCCCATAGGTTTGAGTCCGAGGACCATGCAATACCTTGGATCTGTCAAAAACTTATCCATTCTTGGAAGTTATTGGTTTCCCCCATAGGTTTGAGTCCGAGGAACATGCAAGACCTAGGTTCTGTCCAAAACTTATCTTTTCTTTGAAGTAGCTGGTTTCCCTATAGGTTTGAGTCTGAGGACCATGCAAGACCTTGGTTCTGTCCAAAACTTATCTTTTTTTTTGAAGTAGTTGGTTTCCCCATAGGTTTGAGTCGGAGGACCACGCAAGACCTTGGTTCTGTCCAAAACCTATCTTTTCTTGGAAGTAGTTGGTTTCCCCATAGGTTTGAGTCCGAGGACCATGCAATACCTTGGATCTGTCAAAAACATATCCATTCTTGGAAGTTGTTGGTTTCCCCCATAGGTTTGAGTCCGAGGACCATGCAAGACCTAGGTTCTGTCCAAAACTTATCTTTTCTTGGAAGTAGTTGGTTTCCCCATAGGTTTGAGTCTGAGGACCATGCAAGACCTTGGTTCTGTCCAAAACTTATCTTTTTTTTTGAAGTAGTTGGTTTCCCCATAGGTTTGAGTCGGAGGACCATGCAAGACCTTGGTTCTGTCCAATACCTATCTTTTCTTGGAATTAGTTGGTTTCCCTATAAGTTTGAGTCCGAGGACCATGGAAGACCTTGGTTCTGCAAAAAACTTATCTTTTCTTGGAAGTAGTTGATTTCCCCATAGGTTTGAATCCAAGGACCATGCAATACCTTGGTTCTGTCCAAAACTTATTATTTCTCGGAAGTAGTTCCTTTTCCCATAGGTTTGAGTCAAGGAACCATGCAAGACCTTGGTTCTGTCCAAAACTCATCTTTTCTTGGAAGTAGTTGGTTTCCCCATAGGTTTGAGTCCGAGGACCATGCAATATCTTGGTTCTGTCCAAAACTTATCCTTTCTCGGAAGTAGTTGGTTTCCCCCATATGTTTGAGTCCGAGGACCATGCAAGACCTTGGTTCTATCCAAAACTTATCCTTTCTTGGAAGTAGTTGGTTTCCCCATAGGTTTGAGTCTGAGGACCATGCAAGACCTTGGTTCTGTCCAAAACTTATCTTTTTTTTGGAAGTAGTTGGTTTCCCCATAGGTTTGAGTCGGAGGACCATGCAAGACCTTGGTTCTGTCCAAAACCTATCTTTTCTTGGAAGTAGTTGGTTTCCCCATAGGTTTGAGTCCGAGGACCATGCAATACCTTGGATCTGTCAAAAACTTATCCATTCTTGGAAGTTGTTGGTTTCCCCCATAGGTTTGAGTCCGAGGACCATGCAAGACCTAGGTTCTGTCCAAAACTTATCTTTTCTTGGAAGTAGTTGGTTTCCCCATAGGTTTGAGTCTGAGGACCATGCAAGACCTTGGTTCTGTCCAAAACTTATCTTTTTTTTTGAAGTAGTTGGTTTCCCCATAGGTTTGAGTCGGAGGACCATGCAAGACCTTGGTTCTGTCCAAAACCTATCTTTTCTTGGAAGTAGTTGGTTTCCCCATAAGTTCGAGTCCGAGGACCATGGAAGACCTTGGTTCTGCCCAAAACTTATCTTTTCTTGGAAGTAGTTGATTTCCCCATAGGTTTGAATCCAAGGACCATGCAATACCTTGGTTCTGCCCAAAACTTATCTTTTCTTGGAAGTTGTTGGTTTCCCCCATATGTTTGAGTCCGAGGACCATGCAAGACCTTGGTTCTGTCCAAAACTTATCCTTTCTTGGAAGTAGTTGGTTTCCCCATAGGTTTGAGTCCGAGGACCATGCAATACCTTGGATCTGTCAAAAACTTATCCATTCTTGGAAGTTATTGGTTTCCCCCATAGGTTTGAGTCCGAGGAACATGCAAGACCTAGGTTCTGTCCAAAACTTATCTATTCTTGGAAGTAGCTGGTTTCCCTATAGGTTTGAGTCTGAGGACCATGCAAGACCTTGGTTCTGTCCAAAACTTATCTTTTTTTTTGAAGTAGTTGGTTTCCCCATAGGTTTGAGTCGGAGGACCACGCAAGACCTTGGTTCTGTCCAAAACCTATCTTTTCTTGGAAGTAGTTGGTTTCCCCATAAGTTTGAGTCTGAGGACCATGCAAGACCTTGGTTCTGTCCAAAACTTATCCTTTCTTGGAAGTAGTTGGTTTCCCCATAGGTTTGAGTCCGAGGACCATGCAATACCTTGGATTTGTCAAAAACTTATCCATTCTTGGAAGTTATTGGTTTCCCCCATAGGTTTGAGTCCGAGGAACATGCAAGACCTAGGTTCTGTCCAAAACTTATCTTTTCTTGGAAGTAGCTGGTTTCCCTATAGGTTTGAGTCTGAGGACCATGCAAGACCTTGGTTCTGTCCAAAACTTATCTTTTTTTTTGAAGTAGTTGGTTTCCCCATAGGTTTGAGTCGGAGGACCATGCAAGACCCTGGTTCTGTCCAATACCTATCTTTTCTTGGAAGTAGTTGGTTTCCCTATAAGTTTGAGTCCGAGGACCATGGAAGACCTTGGTTCTGCAAAAAACTTATCTTTTCTTGGAAGTAGTTGATTTCCCCATAGGTTTGAATCCAAGGACCATGCAATACCTTGGTTCTGTCCAAAACTTATTATTTCTCGGAAGTAGTTCCTTTTCCCATAGGTTTGAGTCAAGGAACCATGCAAGACCTTGGTTCTGTCCAAAACTCATCTTTTCTTGGAAGTAGTTGGTTTCCCCATAGGTTTGAGTCCGAGGACCATGCAATATCTTGGTTCTGTCCAAAACTTATCCTTTCTCGGAAGTAGTTGGTTTCCCCCATATGTTTGAGTCCGAGGACCATGCAAGACCTTGGTTCTGTCCAAAACTTATCTTTTTTTTGGAAGTAGTTGGTTTCCCCATAGGTTTGAGTCCGAGGACCATGGAAGACCTTGGTTCTGCCCAAAACTTATCTTTTCTTGGAAGTAGTTGATTTCCCCATAGGTTTGAATCCAAGGACCATGCAATACCTTGGTTCTGCCCAAAACTTATCTTTTCTTGGAAGTTGTTGGTTTCCCCCATATGTTTGAGTCCGAGGACCATGCAAGACCTTGGTTCTGTCCAAAACTTATCCTTTCTTGGAAGTAGTTGGTTTCCCCATAGGTTTGAGTCCGAGGACCATGCAATACCTTGGATCTGTCAAAAACTTATCCATTCTTGGAAGTTATTGGTTTCCCCCAGAGGTTTGAGTCCGAGGAACATGCAAGACCTAGGTTCTGTCCAAAACTTATCTATTCTTGGAAGTAGCTGGTTTCCCTATAGGTTTGAGTCTGAGGACCATGCAAGACCTTGGTTCTGTCCAAAACTTATCTTTTTTTTTGAAGTAGTTGGTTTCCCCATAGGTTTGAGTCGGAGGACCACGCAAGACCTTGGTTCTGTCCAAAACCTATCTTTTCTTGGAAGTAGTTGGTTTCCCCATAAGTTTGAGTCTGAGGACCATGCAAGACCTTGGTTCTGTCCAAAACTTATCCTTTCTTGAAAGTAGTTGGTTTCCCCATAGGTTTGAGTCCGAGGACCATGCAATACCTTGGATTTGTCAAAAACTTATCCATTCTTGGAAGTTATTGGTTTCCCCCATAGGTTTGAGTCCGAGGAACATGCAAGACCTAGGTTCTGTCCAAAACTTATCTTTTCTTGGAAGTAGCTGGTTTCCCTATAGGTTTGAGTCTGAGGACCATGCAAGACCTTGGTTCTGTCCAAAACTTATCTTTTTTTTTGAAGTAGTTGGTTTGCCCATAGGTTTGAGTCGGAGGACCATGCAAGACCCTGGTTCTGTCCAATACCTATCTTTTCTTGGAAGTAGTTGGTTTCCCTATAAGTTTGAGTCCGAGGACCATGGAAGACCTTGGTTCTGCAAAAAACTTATCTTTTCTTGGAAGTAGTTGATTTCCCCATAGGTTTGAATCCAAGGACCATGCAATACCTTGGTTCTGTCCAAAACTTATTATTTCTCGGAATTAGTTCCTTTTCCCATAGGTTTGAGTCAAGGAACCATGCAAGACCTTGGTTCTGTCCAAAACTCATCTTTTCTTGGAAGTAGTTGGTTTCCCCATAGGTTTGAGTCCGAGGACCATGCAATATCTTGGTTCTGTCCAAAACTTATCCTTTCTCGGAAGTAGTTGGTTTCCCCCATATGTTTGAGTCCGAGGACCATGCAAGACCTTGGTTCTGTCCAAAACTTATCTTTTTTTTGGAAGTAGTTGGTTTCCCCATAGGTTTGAGTCGGAGGACCATGCAAGACCTTGGTTCTGTCCAAAACCTATCTTTTCTTGGAAGTAGTTGGTTTCCCCATAGGTTTGAGTCCGAGGACCATGCAATACCTTGGATCTGTCAAAAACTTATCCATTCTTGGAAGTTGTTGGTTTCCCCCATAGGTTTGAGTCCGAGGACCATGCAAGACCTAGGTTCTGTCCAAAACTTATCTTTTCTTGGAAGTAGTTGGTTTCCCCATAGGTTTGAGTCCGAGGACCATGCAAGACCTTGGTTCTGTCCAAAACTTATCTTTTTTTTTGAAGTAGTTGGTTTCCCCATAGGTTTGAGTCGGAGGACCATGCAAGACCTTGGTTCTGTCCAAAACCTATCTTTTCTTGGAAGTAGTTGGTTTCCCCATAAGTTCGAGTCCGAGGACCATGGAAGACCTTGGTTCTGCCCAAAACTTATCTTTTCTTGGAAGTAGTTGATTTCCCCATAGGTTTGAATCCAAGGACCATGCAATACCTTGGTTCTGCCCAAAACTTATCTTTTCTTGGAAGTTGTTGGTTTCCCCCATATGTTTGAGTCCGAGGACCATGCAAGACCTTGGTTCTGTCCAAAACTTATCCTTTCTTGGAAGTAGTTGGTTTCCCCATAGGTTTGAGTCCGAGGACCATGCAATACCTTGGATCTGTCAAAAACTTATCCATTCTTGGAAGTTATTGGTTTCCCCCATAGGTTTGAGTCCGAGGAACATGCAAGACCTAGGTTCTGTCCAAAACTTATCTATTCTTGGAAGTAGCTGGTTTCCCTATAGGTTTGAGTCTGAGGACCATGCAAGACCTTGGTTCTGTCCAAAACTTATCTTTTCTTGGAAGTAGTTGGTTTCCCCATAGGTTTGAGTCCGAGGACCATGCAAGGCCTTGGTTCTGTCCAAAACTTATCATTTCTTGGAAGTAGTTGGTTTCCCCATAAGTTCGAGTCCGAGGACCATGGAAGACCTTGGTTCTGCCCAAAACTTATCTTTTCTTGGAAGTAGTTGGTTTCCCCATAAGTTCGAGTCCGAGGACCATGGAAGACCTTGGTTCTGCCCAAAACTTATCTTTTCTTGGAAGTAGTTGATTTCCCCATAGGTTTGAATCCAAGGACCATGCAATACCTTGGTTCTGCCCAAAACTTATCTTTTCTTGGAAGTTGTTGGTTTCCCCCATATGTTTGAGTCCGAGGACCATGCAAGACCTTGGTTCTGTCCAAAACTTATCCTTTCTTGGAAGTAGTTGGTTTCCCCATAGGTTTGAGTCCGAGGACCATGCAATACCTTGGATCTGTCAAAAACTTATCCATTCTTGGAAGTTATTGGTTTCCCCCATTGGTTTGAGTCCGAGGAACATGCAAGACCTAGGTTCTGTCCAAAACTTATCTATTCTTGGAAGTAGCTGGTTTCCCTATAGGTTTGAGTCTGAGGACCATGCAAGACCTTGGTTCTGTCCAAAACTTATCTTTTTTTTTGAAGTAGTTGGTTTCCCCATAGGGTTGAGTCGGAGGACCACGCAAGACCTTGGTTCTGTCCAAAACCTATCTTTTCTTGGAAGTAGTTGGTTTCCCCATAAGTTTGAGTCTGAGGACCATGCAAGACCTTGGTTCTGTCCAAAACTTATCCTTTCTTGAAAGTAGTTGGTTTCCCCATAGGTTTGAGTCCGAGGACCATGCAATACCTTGGATTTGTCAAAAACTTATCCATTCTTGGAAGTTATTGGTTTCCCCCATAGGTTTGAGTCCGAGGAACATGCAAGACCTAGGTTCTGTCCAAAACTTATCTTTTCTTGGAAGTAGCTGGTTTCCCTATAGGTTTGAGTCTGAGGACCATGCAAGACCTTGGTTCTGTCCAAAACTTATCTTTTTTTTTGAAGTAGTTGGTTTCCCCATAGGTTTGAGTCGGAGGACCATGCAAGACCCTGGTTCTGTCCAATACCTATCTTTTCTTGGAAGTAGTTGGTTTCCCTATAAGTTTGAGTCCGAGGACCATGGAAGACCTTGGTTCTGCAAAAAACTTATCTTTTCTTGGAAGTAGTTGATTTCCCCATAGGTTTGAATCCAAGGACCATGCAATACCTTGGTTCTGTCCAAAACTTATTATTTCTCGGAAGTAGTTCCTTTTCCCATAGGTTTGAGTCAAGGAACCATGCAAGACCTTGGTTCTGTCCAAAACTCATCTTTTCTTGGAAGTAGTTGGTTTCCCCATAGGTTTGAGTCCGAGGACCATGCAATATCTTGGTTCTGTCCAAAACTTATCCTTTCTCGGAAGTAGTTGGTTTCCCCCATATGTTTGAGTCCGAGGACCATGCAAGACCTTGGTTCTGTCCAAAACTTATCTTTTTTTCGGAAGTAGGTGGTTTCCCCATAGGTTTGAGTCGGAGGACCATGCAAGACCTTGGTTCTGTCCAAAACCTATCTTTTCTTGGAAGTAGTTGGTTTCCCCATAGGTTTGAGTCCGAGGACCATGCAATACCTTGGATCTGTCAAAAACTTATCCATTCTTGGAAGTTGTTGGTTTCCCCCATAGGTTTGAGTCCGAGGACCATGCAAGACCTAGGTTCTGTCCAAAACTTATCTTTTCTTGGAAGTAGTTGGTTTCCCCATAGGTTTGAGTCTGAGGACCATGCAAGACCTGGGTTCTGTCCAAAACTTATCTTTTTTTTTGAAGTAGTTGGTTTCCCCATAGGTTTGAGTCGGAGGACCATGCAAGACCTTGGTTCTGTCCAAAACCTATCTTTTCTTGGAAGTAGTTGGTTTCCCCATAAGTTCGAGTCCGAGGACCATGGAAGACCTTGGTTCTGCCCAAAACTTATCTTTTCTTGGAAGTAGTTGATTTCCCCATAGGTTTGAATCCAAGGACCATGCAATACCTTGGTTCTGCCCAAAACTTATCTTTTCTTGGAAGTTGTTGGTTTCCCCCATATGTTTGAGTCCGAGGACCATGCAAGACCTTGGTTCTGTCCAAAACTTATCCTTTCTTGGAAGTAGTTGGTTTCCCCATAGGTTTGAGTCCGAGGACCATGCAATACCTTGGATCTGTCAAAAACTTATCCATTCTTGGAAGTTATTGGTTTCCCCCATAGGTTTGAGTCCGAGGAACATGCAAGACCTAGGTTCTGTCCAAAACTTATCTATTCTTGGAAGTAGCTGGTTTCCCTATGGGTTTGAGTCTGAGGACCATGCAAGACCTTGGTTCTGTCCAAAACTTATCTTTTTTTTTGAAGTAGTTGGTTTCCCCATAGGTTTGAGTCGGAGGACCACGCAAGACCTTGGTTCTGTCCAAAACCTATCTTTTCTTGGAAGTAGTTGGTTTCCCCATAAGTTTGAGTCTGAGGACCATGCAAAACCTTGGTTCTGTCCAAAACTTATCCTTTCTTGGAAGTAGTTGGTTTCCCCATAGGTTTGAGTCCGAGGACCATGCAATACCTTGGATTTGTCAAAAACTTATCCATTCTTGGAAGTTATTGGTTTCCCCCATAGGTTTGAGTCCGAGGAACATGCAAGACCTAGGTTCTGTCCAAAACTTATCTTTTCTTGGAAGTAGCTGGTTTCCCTATAGGTTTGAGTCTGAGGACCATGCAAGACCTTGGTTCTGTCCAAAACTTATCTTTTTTTTTGAAGTAGTTGGTTTCCCCATAGGTTTGAGTCGGAGGACCATGCAAGACCCTGGTTCTGTCCAATACCTATCTTTTCTTGGAAGTAGTTGGTTTCCCTATAAGTTTGAGTCCGAGGACCATGGAAGACCTTGGTTCTGCAAAAAACTTATCTTTTCTTGGAAGTAGTTGATTTCCCCATAGGTTTGAATCCAAGGACCATGCAATACCTTGGTTCTGTCCAAAACTTATTATTTCTCGGAAGTAGTTCCTTTTCCCATAGGTTTGAGTCAAGGAACCATGCAAGACCTTGGTTCTGTCCAAAACTCATCTTTTCTTGGAAGTAGTTGGTTTCCCCATAGGTTTGAGTCCGAGGACCATGCAATATCTTGGTTCTGTCCAAAACTTATCCTTTCTCGGAAGTAGTTGGTTTCCCCCATATGTTTGAGTCCGAGGACCATGCAAGACCTTGGTTCTGTCCAAAACTTATCTTTTTTTTGGAAGTAGTTGGTTTCCCCATAGGTTTGAGTCGGAGGACCATGCAAGACCTTGGTTCTGTCCAAAACCTATCTTTTCTTGGAAGTAGTTGGTTTCCCCATAGGTTTGAGTCCGAGGACCATGCAATACCTTGGATCTGTCAAAAACTTATCCATTCTTGGAAGTTGTTGGTTTCCCCCATAGGTTTGAGTCCGAGGACCATGCAAGACCTAGGTTCTGTCCAAAACTTATCTTTTCTTGGAAGTAGTTGGTTTCCCCATAGGTTTGAGTCTGAGGACCATGCAAGACCTTGATTCTGTCCAAAACTTATCTTTTTTTTTGAAGTAGTTGGTTTCCCCGTAGGTTTGAGTCGGAGGACCATGCAAGACCTTGGTTCTGTCCAAAACCTATCTTTTCTTGGAAGTAGTTGGTTTCCCCATAAGTTCGAGTCCGAGGACCATGGAAGACCTTGGTTCTGCCCAAAACTTATCTTTTCTTGGAAGTAGTTGATTTCCCCATAGGTTTGAATCCAAGGACCATGCAATACCTTGGTTCTGCCCAAAACTTATCTTTTCTTGGAAGTTGTTGGTTTCCCCCATATGTTTGAGTCCGAGGACCATGCAAGACCTTGGTTCTGTCCAAAACTTATCCTTTCTTGGAAGTAGTTGGTTTCCCCATAGGATTGAGTCCGAGGACCATGCAATACCTTGGATCTGTCAAAAACTTATCCATTCTTGGAAGTTATTGGTTTCCCCCATAGGTTTGAGTCCGAGGAACATGCAAGACCTAGGTTCTGTCCAAAACCTATCTTTTCTTGGAAGTAGTTGGTTTCCCCATAGGTTTGAGTCCGAGGACCATGCAATACCTTGGATCTGTCAAAAACTTATCCATTCTTGGAAGTTGTTGGTTTCCCCCATAGGTTTGAGTCCGAGGACCATGCAAGACCTAGGTTCTGTCCAAAACTTATCTTTTCTTGGAAGTAGTTGGTTTCCCCATAGGTTTGAGTCTGAGGACCATGCAAGACCTTGGTTCTGTCCAAAACTTATCTTTTTTTTTGAAGTAGTTGGTTTCCCCGTAGGTTTGAGTCGGAGGACCATGCAAGACCTTGGTTCTGTCCAAAACCTATCTTTTCTTGGAAGTAGTTGGTTTCCCCATAAGTTCGAGTCCGAGGACCATGGAAGACCTTGGTTCTGCCCAAAACTTATCTTTTCTTGGAAGTAGTTGATTTCCCCATAGGTTTGAATCCAAGGACCATGCAAGACCTTGGTTCTGCCCAAAACTTATCTTTTCTTGGAAGTTGTTGGTTTCCCCCATATGTTTGAGTCCGAGGACCATGCAAGACCTTGGTTCTGTCCAAAACTTATCCTTTCTTGGAAGTAGTTGGTTTCCCCATAGGTTTGAGTCCGAGGACCATGCAATACCTTGGATCTGTCAAAAACTTATCCATTCTTGGAAGTTATTGGTTTCCCCCATAGGTTTGAGTCCGAGGAACATGCAAGACCTAGGTTCTGTCCAAAACTTATCTATTCTTGGAAGTAGCTGGTTTCCCTATAGGTTTGAGTCTGAGGACCATGCAAGACCTTGGTTCTGTCCAAAACTTATCTTTTTTTTTGAAGTAGTTGGTTTCCCCATAGGTTTGAGTCGGAGGACCACGCAAGACCTTGGTTCTGTCCAAAACCTATCTTTTCTTGGAAGTAGTTGGTTTCCCCATAAGTTTGAGTCTGAGGACCATGCAAGACCTTGGTTCTGTCCAAAACTTATCCTTTCTTGGAAGTAGTTGGTTTCCCCATAGGTTTGAGTCCGAGGACCATGCAATACCTTGGATTTGTCAAAAACTTATCCATTCTTGGAAGTTATTGGTTTCCCCCATAGGTTTGAGTCCGAGGAACATGCAAGACCTAGGTTCTGTCCAAAACTTATCTTTTCTTGGAAGTAGCTGGTTTCCCTATAGGTTTGAGTCTGAGGACCATGCAAGACCTTGGTTCTGTCCAAAACTTATCTTTTTTTTTTGAAGTAGTTGGTTTCCCCATAGGTTTGAGTCGGAGGACCATGCAAGACCCTGGTTCTGTCCAATACCTATCTTTTCTTGGAAGTAGTTGGTTTCCCTATAAGTTTGAGTCCGAGGACCATGGAAGACCTTGGTTCTGCAAAAAACTTATCTTTTCTTGGAAGTAGTTGATTTCCCCATAGGTTTGAATCCAAGGACCATGCAATACCTTGGTTCTGTCCAAAACTTATTATTTCTCGGAAGTAGTTCCTTTTCCCATAGGTTTCAGTCAAGGAACCATGCAAGACCTTGGTTCTGTCCAAAACTCATCTTTTCTTGGAAGTAGTTGGTTTCCCCATAGGTTTGAGTCCGAGGACCATGCAATATCTTGGTTCTGTCCAAAACTTATCCTTTCTCGGAAGTAGTTGGTTTCCCCCATATGTTTGAGTCCGAGGACCATGCAAGACCTTGGTTCTATCCAAAACTTATCCTTTCTTGGAAGTAGTTGGTTTCCCCATAGGTTTGAGTCTGAGGACCATGCAAGACCTTGGTTCTGTCCAAAACTTATCTTTTTTTTGGAAGTAGTTGGTTTCCCCATAGGTTTGAGTCGGAGGACCATGCAAGACCTTGGTTCTGTCCAAAACCTATCTTTTCTTGGAAGTAGTTGGTTTCCCCATAGGTTTGAGTCCGAGGACCATGCAATACCTTGGATCTGTCAAAAACTTATCCATTCTTGGAAGTTGTTGGTTTCCCCCATAGGTTTGAGTCCGAGGACCATGCAAGACCTAGGTTCTGTCCAAAACTTATCTTTTCTTGGAAGTAGTTGGTTTCCCCATAGGTTTGAGTCTGAGGACCATGCAAGACCTTGGTTCTGTCCAAAACTTATCTTTTTTTTTGAAGTAGTTGGTTTCCCCATAGGTTTGAGTCGGAGGACCACGCAAGACCTTGGTTCTGTCCAAAACCTATCTTTTCTTGGAAGTAGTTGGTTTCCCCATAAGTTCGAGTCCGAGGACCATGGAAGACCTTGGTTCTGCCCAAAACTTATCTTTTCTTGGAAGTAGTTGATTTCCCCATAGGTTTGAATCCAAGGACCATGCAATACCTTGGTTCTGCCCAAAACTTATCTTTTCTTGGAAGTTGTTGGTTTCCCCCATATGTTTGAGTCCGAGGACCATGCAAGACCTTGGTTCTGTCCAAAACTTATCTTTTTTTTTGAAGTAGTTGGTTTCCCCGTAGGTTTGAGTCGGAGGACCATGCAAGACCTTGGTTCTGTCCAAAACCTATCTTTTCTTGGAAGTAGTTGGTTTCCCCATAAGTTTGAGTCCGAGGACCATGGAAGACCTTGGTTCTGCCCAAAACTTATCTTTTCTTGGAAGTAGTTGGTTTCCCCATAGGTTTGAGTCCGAGGACCATGCAAGACCTTGGTTCTGTCCAAAACTTATCTTTTTTTTTGAAGTAGTTGGTTTCCCCGTAGGTTTGAGTCGGAGGACCATGCAAGACCTTGGTTCTGTCCAAAACCTATCTTTTCTTGGAAGTAGTTGGTTTCCCCATAAGTTCGAGTCCGAGGACCATGGAAGACCTTGGTTCTGCCCAAAACTTATCTTTTCTTGGAAGTAGTTGATTTCCCCATAGGTTTGAATCCAAGGACCATGCAATACCTTGGTTCTGCCCAAAACTTATCTTTTCTTGGAAGTTGTTGGTTTCCCCCATATGTTTGAGTCCGAGGACCATGCAAGACCTTGGTTCTGTCCAAAACTTATCCTTTCTTGGAAGTAGTTGGTTTCCCCATAGGTTTGAGTCCGAGGACCATGCAATACCTTGGATCTGTCAAAAACTTATCCATTCTTGGAAGTTATTGGTTTCCCCCATAGGTTTGAGTCCGAGGAACATGCAAGACCTAGGTTCTGTCCAAAACTTATCTATTCTTGGAAGTAGCTGGTTTCCCTATAGGTTTGAGTCTGAGGACCATGCAAGACCTTGGTTCTGTCCAAAACTTATCTTTTTTTTTGAAGTAGTTGGTTTCCCCATAGGTTTGAGTCGGAGGACCACGCAAGACCTTGGTTCTGTCCAAAACCTATCTTTTCTTGGAAGTAGTTGGTTTCCCCATAAGTTTGAGTCTGAGGACCATGCAAGACCTTGGTTCTGTCCAAAACTTATCCTTTCTTGGAAGTAGTTGGTTTCCCCATAGGTTTGAGTCCGAGGACCATGCAATACCTTGGATTTGTCAAAAACTTATCCATTCTTGGAAGTTATTGGTTTCCCCCATAGGTTTGAGTCCGAGGAACATGCAAGACCTAGGTTCTGTCCAAAACTTATCTTTTCTTGGAAGTAGCTGGTTTCCCTATAGGTTTGAGTCTGAGGACCATGCAAGACCTTGGTTCTGTCCAAAACTTATCTTTTTTTTTGAAGTAGTTGGTTTCCCCATAGGTTTGAGTCGGAGGACCATGCAAGACCCTGGTTCTGTCCAATACCTATCTTTTCTTGGAAGTAGTTGGTTTCCCTATAAGTTTGAGTCCGAGGACCATGGAAGACCTTGGTTCTGCAAAAAACTTATCTTTTCTTGGAAGTAGTTGATTTCCCCATAGGTTTGAATCCAAGGACCATGCAATACCTTGGTTCTGTCCAAAACTTATTATTTCTCGGAAGTAGTTCCTTTTCCCATAGGTTTCAGTCAAGGAACCATGCAAGACCTTGGTTCTGTCCAAAACTCATCTTTTCTTGGAAGTAGTTGGTTTCCCCATAGGTTTGAGTCCGAGGACCATGCAATATCTTGGTTCTGTCCAAAACTTATCCTTTCTCGGAAGTAGTTGGTTTCCCCCATATGTTTGAGTCCGAGGACCATGCAAGACCTTGGTTCTATCCAAAACTTATCCTTTCTTGGAAGTAGTTGGTTTCCCCATAGGTTTGAGTCTGAGGACCATGCAAGACCTTGGTTCTGTCCAAAACTTATCTTTTTTTTGGAAGTAGTTGGTTTCCCCATAGGTTTGAGTCGGAGGACCATGCAAGACCTTGGTTCTGTCCAAAACCTATCTTTTCTTGGAAGTAGTTGGTTTCCCCATAGGTTTGAGTCCGAGGACCATGCAATACCTTGGATCTGTCAAAAACTTATCCATTCTTGGAAGTTGTTGGTTTCCCCCATAGGTTTGAGTCCGAGGACCATGCAAGACCTAGGTTCTGTCCAAAACTTATCTTTTCTTGGAAGTAGTTGGTTTCCCCATAGGTTTGAGTCTGAGGACCATGCAAGACCTTGGTTCTGTCCAAAACTTATCTTTTTTTTTGAAGTAGTTGGTTTCCCCATAGGTTTGAGTCGGAGGACCACGCAAGACCTTGGTTCTGTCCAAAACCTATCTTTTCTTGGAAGTAGTTGGTTTCCCCATAAGTTCGAGTCCGAGGACCATGGAAGACCTTGGTTCTGCCCAAAACTTATCTTTTCTTGGAAGTAGTTGATTTCCCCATAGGTTTGAATCCAAGGACCATGCAATACCTTGGTTCTGCCCAAAACTTATCTTTTCTTGGAAGTTGTTGGTTTCCCCATAAGTTCGAGTCCGAGGACCATGGAAGACCTTGGTTCTGCCCAAAACTTATCTTTTCTTGGAAGTAGTTGATTTCCCCATAGGTTTGAATCCAAGGACCATGCAATACCTTGGTTCTGCCCAAAACTTATCTTTTCTTGGAAGTTGTTGGTTTCCCCCATATGTTTGAGTCCGAGGACCATGCAAGACCTTGGTTCTGTCCAAAACTTATCTTTTTTTTTGAAGTAGTTGGTTTCCCCGTAGGTTTGAGTCGGAGGACCATGCAAGACCTTGGTTCTGTCCAAAACCTATCTTTTCTTGGAAGTAGTTGGTTTCCCCATAAGTTTGAGTCCGAGGACCATGGAAGACCTTGGTTCTGCCCAAAACTTATCTTTTCTTGGAAGTAGTTGGTTTCCCCATAGGTTTGAGTCTGAGGACCATGCAAGACCTTGGTTCTGTCCAAAACTTATCTTTTTTTTTGAAGTAGTTGGTTTCCCCGTAGGTTTGAGTCGGAGGACCATGCAAGACCTTGGTTCTGTCCAAAACCTATCTTTTCTTGGAAGTAGTTGGTTTCCCCATAAGTTCGAGTCCGAGGACCATGGAAGACCTTGGTTCTGCCCAAAACTTATCTTTTCTTGGAAGTATTTGATTTCCCCATAGGTTTGAATCCAAGGACCATGCAATACCTTGGTTCTGCCCAAAACTTATCTTTTCTTGGAAGTTGTTGGTTTCCCCCATATGTTTGAGTCCGAGGACCATGCAAGACCTTGGTTCTGTCCAAAACTTATCCTTTCTTGGAAGTAGTTGGTTTCCCCATAGGTTTGAGTCCGAGGACCATGCAATACCTTGGATCTGTCAAAAACTTATCCATTCTTGGAAGTTATTGGTTTCCCCCATAGGTTTGAGTCCGAGGAACATGCAAGACCTAGGTTCTGTCCAAAACTTATCTATTCTTGGAAGTAGCTGGTTTCCCTATAGGTTTGAGTCTGAGGACCATGCAAGACCTTGGTTCTGTCCAAAACTTATCTTTTTTTTTGAAGTAGTTGGTTTCCCCATAGGTTTGAGTCGGAGGACCACGCAAGACCTTGGTTCTGTCCAAAACCTATCTTTTCTTGGAAGTAGTTGGTTTCCCCATAAGTTTGAGTCTGAGGACCATGCAAGACCTTGGTTCTGTCCAAAACTTATCCTTTCTTGGAAGTAGTTGGTTTCCCCATAGGTTTGAGTCCGAGGACCATGCAATACCTTGGATTTGTCAAAAACTTATCCATTCTTGGAAGTTATTGGTTTCCCCCATAGGTTTGAGTCCGAGGAACATGCAAGACCTAGGTTCTGTCCAAAACTTATCTTTTCTTGGAAGTAGCTGGTTTCCCTATAGGTTTGAGTCTGAGGACCATGCAAGACCTTGGTTCTGTCCAAAACTTATCTTTTTTTTTGAAGTAGTTGGTTTCCCCATAGGTTTGAGTCGGAGGACCATGCAAGACCCTGGTTCTGTCCAATACCTATCTTTTCTTGGAAGTAGTTGGTTTCCCTATAAGTTTGAGTCCGAGGACCATGGAAGACCTTGGTTCTGCAAAAAACTTATCTTTTCTTGGAAGTAGTTGATTTCCCCGTAGGTTTGAATCCAAGGACCATGCAATACCTTGGTTCTGTCCAAAACTTATTATTTCTCGGAAGTAGTTCCTTTTCCCATAGGTTTCAGTCAAGGAACCATGCAAGACCTTGGTTCTGTCCAAAACTCATCTTTTCTTGGAAGTAGTTGGTTTCCCCATAGGTTTGAGTCCGAGGACCATGCAATATCTTGGTTCTGTCCAAAACTTATCCTTTCTCGGAAGTAGTTGGTTTCCCCCATATGTTTGAGTCCGAGGACCATGCAAGACCTTGGTTCTATCCAAAACTTATCCTTTCTTGGAAGTAGTTGGTTTCCCCATAGGTTTGAGTCTGAGGACCATGCAAGACCTTGGTTCTGTCCAAAACTTATCTTTTTTTTGGAAGTAGTTGGTTTCCCCATAGGTTTGAGTCGGAGGACCATGCAAGACCTTGGTTCTGTCCAAAACCTATCTTTTCTTGGAAGTAGTTGGTTTCCCCATAGGTTTGAGTCCGAGGACCATGCAATACCTTGGATCTGTCAAAAACTTATCCATTCTTGGAAGTTGTTGGTTTCCCCCATAGGTTTGAGTCCTAGGACCATGCAAGACCTAGGTTCTGTCCAAAACTTATCTTTTCTTGGAAGTAGTTGGTTTCCCCATAGGTTTGAGTCTGAGGACCATGCAAGACCTTGGTTCTGTCCAAAACTTATCTTTTTTTTTGAAGTAGTTGGTTTCCCCGTAGGTTTGAGTCGGAGGACCATGCAAGACCTTGGTTCTGTCCAAAACCTATCTTTTCTTGGAAGTAGTTGGTTTCCCCATAAGTTCGAGTCCGAGGACCATGGAAGACCTTGGTTCTGCCCAAAACTTATCTTTTCTTGGAAGTAGTTGGTTTCCCCATAGGTTTGAGTCTGAGGACCATGCAAGACCTTGGTTCTGTCCAAAACTTATCTTTTTTTTTGAAGTAGTTGGTTTCCCCGTAGGTTTGAGTCGGAGGACCATGCAAGACCTTGGTTCTGTCCAAAACCTATCTTTTCTTGGAAGTAGTTGGTTTCCCCATAAGTTCGAGTCCGAGGACCATGGAAGACCTTGGTTCTGCCCAAAACTTATCTTTTCTTGGAAGTAGTTGATTTCCCCATAGGTTTGAATCCAAGGACCATGCAATACCTTGGTTCTGCCCAAAACTTATCTTTTCTTGGAAGTTGTTGGTTTCCCCCATATGTTTGAGTCCGAGGACCATGCAAGACCTTGGTTCTGTCCAAAACTTATCCTTTCTTGGAAGTAGTTGGTTTCCCCATAGGTTTGAGTCCGAGGACCATGCAATACCTTGGATCTGTCAAAAACTTATCCATTCTTGGAAGTTATTGGTTTCCCCCATAGGTTTGAGTCCGAGGAACATGCAAGACCTAGGTTCTGTCCAAAACTTATCTATTCTTGGAAGTAGCTGGTTTCCCTATAGGTTTGAGTCTGTGGACCATGCAAGACCTTGGTTCTGTCCAAAACTTATCTTTTTTTTTGAAGTAGTTGGTTTCCCCATAGGTTTGAGTCGGAGGACCACGCAAGACCTTGGTTCTGTCCAAAACCTATCTTTTCTTGGAAGTAGTTGGTTTCCCCATAAGTTTGAGTCTGAGGACCATGCAAGACCTTGGTTCTGTCCAAAACTTATCCTTTCTTGGAAGTAGTTGGTTTCCCCATAGGTTTGAGTCCGAGGACCATGCAATACCTTGGATTTGTCAAAAACTTATCCATTCTTGGAAGTTATTGGTTTCCCCCATAGGTTTGAGTCCGAGGAACATGCAAGACCTAGGTTCTGTCCAAAACTTATCTTTTCTTAGAAGTAGCTGGTTTCCCTATAGGTTTGAGTCTGAGGACCATGCAAGACCTTGGTTCTGTCCAAAACTTATCTTTTTTTTTGAAGTAGTTGGTTTCCCCATAGGTTTGAGTCGGAGGACCATGCAAGACCCTGGTTCTGTCCAATACCTATCTTTTCTTGGAAGTAGTTGGTTTCCCTATAAGTTTGAGTCCGAGGACCATGGAAGACCTTGGTTCTGCAAAAAACTTATCTTTTCTTGGAAGTAGTTGATTTCCCCATAGGTTTGAATCCAAGGACCATGCAATACCTTGGTTCTGTCCAAAACTTATTATTTCTCGGAAGTAGTTCCTTTTCCCATAGGTTTCAGTCAAGGAACCATGCAAGACCTTGGTTCTGTCCAAAACTCATCTTTTCTTGGAAGTAGTTGGTTTCCCCATAGGTTTGAGTCCGAGGACCATGCAATATCTTGGTTCTGTCCAAAACTTATCCTTTCTCGGAAGTAGTTGGTTTCCCCCATATGTTTGAGTCCGAGGACCATGCAATACCTTGGTTCTGTCCAAAACTTATCCTTTCTTGGAAGTAGTTGGTTTCCCCATAGGTTTGAGTCTGAGGACCATGCAAGACCTTGGTTCTGTCCAAAACTTATCTTTTTTTTGGAAGTAGTTGGTTTCCCCATAGGTTTGAGTCGGAGGACCATGCAAGACCTTGGTTCTGTCCAAAACCTATCTTTTCTTGGAAGTAGTTGGTTTCCCCATAGGTTTGAGTCCGAGGACCATGCAATACCTTGGATCTGTCAAAAACTTATCCATTCTTGGAAGTTGTTGGTTTCCCCCATAGGTTTGAGTCCGAGGACCATGCAAGACCTAGGTTCTGTCCAAAACTTATCTTTTCTTGGAAGTAGTTGGTTTCCCCATAGGTTTGAGTCTGAGGACCATGCAAGACCTTGGTTCTGTCCAAAACTTATCTTTTTTTTTGAAGTAGTTGGTTTCCCCATAGGTTTGAGTCGGAGGACCACGCAAGACCTTGGTTCTGTCCAAAACCTATCTTTTCTTGGAAGTAGTTGGTTTCCCCATAAGTTCGAGTCCGAGGACCATGGAAGACCTTGGTTCTGCCCAAAACTTATCTTTTCTTGGAAGTAGTTGATTTCCCCATAGGTTTGAATCCAAGGACCATGCAATACCTTGGTTCTGCCCAAAACTTATCTTTTCTTGGAAGTTGTTGGTTTCCCCCATATGTTTGAGTCCGAGGACCATGCAAGACCTTGGTTCTGTCCAAAACTTATCCTTTCTTGGAAGTAGTTGGTTTCCCCATAGGTTTGAGTCCGAGGACCATGCAATACCTTGGATCTGTCAAAAACTTATCCATTCTTGGAAGTTATTGGTTTCCCCCATAGGTTTGAGTCCGAGGAACATGCAAGACCTAGGTTCTGTCCAAAACTTATCTATTCTTGGAAGTAGCTGGTTTCCCTATAGGTTTGAGTCTGAGGACCATGCAAGACCTTGGTTCTGTCCAAAACTTATCTTTTTTTTTGAAGTAGTTGGTTTCCCCATAGGTTTGAGTCGGAGGACCACGCAAGACCTTGGTTCTGTCCAAAACCTATCTTTTCTTGGAAGTAGTTGGTTTCCCCATAAGTTTGAGTCTGAGGACCATGCAAGACCTTGGTTCTGTCCAAAACTTATCTTTTCTTGGAAGTAGTTGGTTTCCCCATAGGTTTGAGTCCGAGGACCATGCAATACCTTGGATCTGTCAAAAACTTATCCATTCTTGGAAGTTATTGGTTTCCCCCATAGGTTTGAGTCCGAGGAACATGCAAGACCTAGGTTCTGTCCAAAATTTATCTTTTCTTGGAAGTAGCTGGTTTCCCTATAGGTTTGAGACTGCGGACCATGCAAGACCTTGGTTCTGTCCAAAACTTATCTATTCTTGGAAGTTTTTGGTTTCCCCATAGGTTTGAGTCTGAGGACCATGCAAGACCTTGGTTCTGTCCAAAACTTATCTTTTTTTTTGAAGTAGTTGGTTTCCCCATAGGTTTGAGTCGGAGGACCACGCAAGACCTTGGTTCTGTCCAAAACCTATCTTTTCTTGGAAGTAGTTGGTTTCCCCATAAGTTCGAGTCCGAGGACCATGGAAGACCTTGGTTCTGCCCAAAACTTATCTTTTCTTGGAAGTAGTTGATTTCCCCATAAGTTCGAGTCTGAGGACCATGCAAGACCTTGGTTCTGTCCAAAACTTATCTTTTTTTTTGAAGTAGTTGGTTTCCCCATAGGTTTGAGTCGGAGGACCATGCAAGACCTTGGTTCTGTCCAATACCTATCTTTTCTTGGAAGTAGTTGGTTTCCCTATAAGTTTGAGTCCGAGGACCATGGAAGACCTTGGTTCTGCAAAAAACTTATCTTTTCTTGGAAGTAGTTGATTTCCCCATAGGTTTGAATCCAAGGACCATGCAATACCTTGGTTCTGTCCAAAACTTATTATTTCTCGGAAGTAGTTCGTTTTCCCATAGGTTTGAGTCAAGGAACCATGCAAGACCTTGGTTCTGTCCAAAACTCATCTTTTCTTGGAAGTAGTTGGTTTCCCCATAGGTTTGAGTCCGAGGACCATGCAATATCTTGGTTCTGTCCAAAACTTATCCTTTCTCGAAAGTAGTTGGTTTCCCCCATATGTTTGAGTCCGAGGACCATGCAAGACCTTGGTTCTATCCAAAACTTATCCTTTCTTGGAAGTAGTTGGTTTCCCCATAGGTTTGAGTCCGAGGACCATGCAATACCTTGGATCTGTCAAAAACTTATCCATTCTTGGAAGTTGTTGGTTTCCCGCATAGGTTTGAGTCCGAAGACCATGCAAGACCTAGGTTCTGTCCAAAACTTATCTTTTCTTGGAAGTAGTTGGTTTCCCCATAGGTTTAAGTCTGAGGACCATGCAAGACCTTGGTTCTGTCCAAAACTTATCTTTTTTTTGGAAGTAGTTGGTTTCCCCATAGGTTTGAGTCGGAGGACCATGCAAGACCTTGGTTCTGTCCAAAACCTATCTTTTCTTGGAAGTAGTTGGTTTCCCCATAGGTTTGAGTCCGAGGACCATGCAATACCTTGGATCTGTCAAAAACTTATCCATTCTTGGAAGTTGTTGGTTTCCCCCATAGGTTTGAGTCCGAGGACCATGCAAGACCTAGGTTCTGTCCAAAACTTATCTTTTCTTGGAAGTAGTTGGTTTCCCCATAGGTTTGAGTCTGAGGACCATGCAAGACCTTGGTTCTGTCCAAAACTTATCTTTTTTTTTGAAGTAGTTGGTTTCCCCATAGGTTTGTGTCGGAGGACCACGCAAGACCTTGGTTCTGTCCAAAACCTATCTTTTCTTGGAAGTAGTTGGTTTCCCCATACGTTCGAGTCCGAGGACCATGGAAGACATTGGTTCTGCCCAAAACTTATCTTTTCTTGGAAGTAGTTGATTTCCCCATAGGTTTGAATCCAAGGACCATGCAATACCTTGGTTCTGTCCAAAACTTATCTTTTCTTGGAAGTAGTTGGTTTCCCCATAGGTTTGAGTCCGAGGACCATGCAATACCTTGGATCTGTCAAAAACTTATCCATTCTTGGAAGTTGTTGGTTTCCCCCATAGGTTTGAGTCCGAGGAACATGCAAGACCTAGGTTCTGTCCAAAACTTATCTTTTCTTGGAAGTAGCTGGTTTCCCTATAGGTTTGAGACTGAGGACCATGCAAGACCTTGGTTCTGTCCAAAACTTATCCATTCTTGGAAGTTTTTGGTTTCCCCATAGGTTTGAGTCTGAGGACCATGCAAGACCTTGGTTCTGTCCAAAACTTATCTTTTTTTTTGAAGTAGTTGGTTTCCCCATAGGTTTGAGTCGGAGGACCATGCAAGACCTTGGTTCTGTCCAAAACCTATCTTTTCTTGGAAGTAGTTGGTTTCCCCATAGGTTTGAGTCCGAGGACCATGCAATACCTTGGATCTGTCAAAAACTTATCCATTCTTGGAAGTTGTTGGTTTCCCCCATAGGTTTGAGTCCGAGGACCATGCAAGACCTAGGTTCTGTCCAAAACTTATCTTTTCTTGGAAGTAGTTGGTTTCCCCATAGGTTTGAGTCTGAGGACCATGCAAGACCTTGGTTCTGTCCAAAACTTATCTTTTTTTTTGAAGTAGTTGGTTTCCCCATAGGTTTGTGTCGGAGGACCACGCAAGACCTTGGTTCTGTCCAAAACCTATCTTTTCTTGGAAGTAGTTGGTTTCCCCATACGTTCGAGTCCGAGGACCATGGAAGACCTTGGTTCTGCCCAAAACTTATCTTTTCTTGGAAGTAGTTGATTTCCCCATAGGTTTGAATCCAAGGACCATGCAATACCTTGGTTCTGTCCAAAACTTATCTTTTCTTGGAAGTAGTTGGTTTCCCCATAGGTTTGAGTCCGAGGACCATGCAATACCTTGGATCTGTCAAAAACTTATCCATTCTTGGAAGTTATTGGTTTCCCCCATAGGTTTGAGTCCGAGGAACATGCAAGACCTAGGTTCTGTCCAAAACTTATCTTTTCTTGGAAGTAGCTGGTTTCCCTATAGGTTTGAGACTGAGGACCATGCAAGACCTTGGTTCTGTCCAAAACTTATCCATTCTTGGAAGTTTTTGGTTTCCCCATAGGTTTGAGTCTGAGGACCATGCAAGACCTTGGTTCTGTCCAAAACTTATCTTTTTTTTTGAAGTAGTTGGTTTCCCCATAGGTTTGAGTCGGAGGACCACGCAAGACCTTCGTTCTGTCCAAAACCTATCTTTTCTTGGAAGTAGTTGGTTTCCCCATAAGTTCGAGTCCGAGGACCATGGAAGACCTTGGTTCTGCCCAAAACTTATCTTTTCTTGGAAGTAGTTGATTTCCCCATAAGTTCGAGTCTGAGGACCATGCAAGACCTTGGTTCTGTCCAAAACTTATCTTTTTTTTTGAAGTAGTTGGTTTCCCCATAGGTTTGAGTCGGAGGACCATGCAAGACCTTGGTTCTGTCCAATACCTATCTTTTCTTGGAAGTAGTTGGTTTCCCTATAAGTTTGAGTCCGAGGACCATGGAAGACCTTGGTTCTGCAAAAAACTTATCTTTTCTTGGAAGTAGTTGATTTCCCCATAGGTTTGAATCCAAGGACCATGCAATACCTTGGTTCTGTCCAAAACTTATTATTTCTCGGAAGTAGTTCGTTTTCCCATAGGTTTGAGTCAAGGAACCATGCAAGACCTTGGTTCTGTCCAAAACTCATCTTTTCTTGGAAGTAGTTGGTTTCCCCATAGGTTTGAGTCCGAGGACCATGCAATATCTTGGTTCTGTCCAAAACTTATCCTTTCTCGGAAGTAGTTGGTTTCCCCCATATGTTTGAGTCCGAGGACCATGCAAGACCTTGGTTCTATCCAAAACTTATCCTTTCTTGGAAGTAGTTGGTTTCCCCATAGGTTTGAGTCTGAGGACCATGCAAGACCTTGGTTCTGTCCAAAACTTATCTTTTTTTTGGAAGTAGTTGGTTTCCCCATAGGTTTGAGTCGGAGGACCATGCAAGACCTTGGTTCTGTCCAAAACCTATCTTTTCTTGGAAGTAGTTGGTTTCCCCATAGGTTTGAGTCCGAGGACCATGCAATACCTTGGATCTGTCAAAAACTTATCCATTCTTGGAAGTTGTTGGTTTCCCCCATAGGTTTGAGTCCGAGGACCATGCAAGACCTAGGTTCTGTCCAAAACTTACCCTTTCTTGGAAGTAGTTGGTTTCCCCATAGGTTTGAGTCTGAGGACCATGCAAGACCTTGGTTATGTCCAAAACTTATCTTTTTTTTTGAAGTAGTTGGTTTCCCCATAGGTTTGAGTCGGAGGACCACGCAAGACCTTGGTTCTGTCCGAAACCTATCTTTTCTTGGAAGTAGTTGGTTTCCCCATAAGTTCGAGTCCGAGGACCATGGAAGACCTTGGTTCTGCCCAAAACTTATCTTTTCTTGGAAGTAGTTGATTTCCCCATAGGTTTGAATCCAAGGACCATGCAATACCTTGGTTCTGCCCAAAACTTATCTTTTCTTGGAAGTTGTTGGTTTCCCCCATATGTTTGAGTCCGAGGACCATGCAAGACCTTGGTTCTGTCCAAAACTTATCCTTTCTTGGAAGTAGTTGGTTTCCCCATAGGTTTGAGTCCGAGGACCATGCAATACCTTGGATCTGTCAAAAACTTATCCATTCTTGGAAGTTATTGGTTTCCCCCATAGGTTTGAGTCCGAGGAACATGCAAGACCTAGGTTCTGTCCAAAACTTATCTTTTCTTGGAAGTAGCTGGTTTCCCTATAGGTTTGAGTCTGAGGACCATGCAAGACCTTGGTTCTGTCCAAAACTTATCTTTTTTTTTGAAGTAGTTGGTTTCCCCATAGGTTTGAGCCGGAGGACCACGCAAGACCTTGGTTCTGTCCAAAACCTATCTTTTCTTGGAAGTAGTTGGTTTCCCCATAGGTTTGAGTCCGAGGACCATGCAATACCTTGGATCTGTCAAAAACTTATCCATTCTTGGAAGTTGTTGGTTTCCCCATAGGTTTGAGTCCGAGGACCATGCAAGACCTAGGTTCTGTCCAAAACTTATCTTTTCTTGGAAGTAGTTGGTTTCCCCATAGGTTTGAGTCTGAGGACCATGCAAGACCTTGGTTCTGTCCAAAACTTATCTTTTTTTTTGAAGTAGTTGGTTTCCCCATAGGTTTGAGTCGGAGGACCACGCAAGACCTTGGTTCTGTCCAAAACCTATCTTTTCTTGGAAGTAGTTGGTTTCCCCATACGTTCGAGTCCGAGGACCATGGAAGACCTTGGTTCTGCCCAAAACTTATCTTTTCTTGGAAGTAGTTGATTTCCCCATAGGTTTGAATCCAAGGACCATGCAATACCTTGGTTCTGCCCAAAACTTATCTTTTCTTGGAAGTAGTTGGTTTCCCCCATATGTTTGAGTCCGAGGACCATGCAAGACCTTGGTTCTGTCCAAAACTTATCCTTTCTTGGAAGTAGTTGGTTTCCCCATAGGTTTGAGTCCGAGGACCATGCAATACCTTGGATCTGTCAAAAACTTATCCATTCTTGGAAGTTATTGGTTTCCCCCATAGGTTTGAGTCCGAGGAACATGCAAGACCTAGGTTCTGTCCAAAACTTATCTTTTCTTGGAAGTAGCTGGTTTCCCTATAGGTTTGAGTCTGAGGACCATGCAAGACCTTGGTTCTGTCCAAAACTTATCTTTTTTTTTGAAGTAGTTGGTTTCCCCATAGGTTTGAGTCGGAGGACCACGCAAGACCTTGGTTCTGTCCAAAACCTATCTTTTCTTGGAAGTAGTTGGTTTCCCCATAAGTTTGAGTCTGAGGACCATGCAAGACCTTGGTTCTGTCCAAAACTTATCCTTTCTTGGAAGTAGTTGGTTTCCCCATAGGTTTGAGTCCGAGGACCATGCAATACCTTGGATCTGTCAAAAACTTATCCATTCTTGGAAGTTATTGGTTTCCCCCATAGGTTTGAGTCCGAGGAACATGCAAGACCTAGGTTCTGTCCAAAACTTATCTTTTCTTGGAAGTAGCTGGTTTCCCTATAGGTTTGAGTCTGAGGACCATGCAAGACCTTGGTTCTGTCCAAAACTTATCCATTCTTGGAAGTTATTGGTTTCCCCATAGGTTTGAGTCTGAGGACCATGCAAGACCTTGGTTCTGTCCAAAACTTATCTTTTTTTTTGAAGTAGTTGGTTTCCCCATAGGTTTGAGTCGGAGGACCATGCAAGACCTTGGTTCTGTCCAAAACCTATCTTTTCTTGGAAGTAGTTGGTTTCCCCATAAGTTCGAGTCCGAGGACCATGGAAGACCTTGGTTCTGCCCAAAACTTATCTTTTCTTGGAAGTAGTTGATTTCCCCATAGGTTTGAATCCAAGGACCATGCAATACCTTGGTTCTGCCCAAAACTTATCTTTTCTTGGAAGTTGTTGGTTTCCCCCATATGTTTGAGTCCGAGGACCATGCAAGACCTTGGTTCTGTCCAAAACTTATCCTTTCTTGGAAGTAGTTGGTTTCCCCATAGGTTTGAGTCCGAGGACCATGCAATACCTTGGATCTGTCAAAAACTTATCCATTCTTGGAAGTTATTGGTTTCCCCCATAGGTTTGAGTCCGAGGAACATGCAAGACCTAGGTTCTGTCCAAAACTTATCTTTTTTTGGAAGTAGCTGGTTTCCCTATAGGTTTGAGTCTGAGGACCATGCAAGACCTTGGTTCTGTCCAAAACTTATCCATTCTTGGAAGTTATTGGTTTCCCCATAGGTTTGAGTCTGAGGACCATGCAAGACCTTGGTTCTGTCCAAAACTTATCTTTTTTTTTGAAGTAGTTGGTTTCCCCATAGGTTTGAGTCGGAGGACCACGCAAGACCTTGGTTCTGTCCAAAACCTATCTTTTCTTGGAAGTAGTTGGTTTCCCCATAAGTTCGAGTCCGAGGACCATGGAATACCTTGGTTCTGCCCAAAACTTATCTTTTCTTGGAAGTACTTGACTTCCCCATAAGTTCGAGTCTGAGGACCATGTAAGACCTTGGTTCTGTCCAAAACTTATCTTTTTTTTTGAAGTAGTTGGTTTCCCCATAGGTTTGAGTCGGAGGACCATGCAAGACCTTGGTTCTGTCCAATACCTATCTTTTCTTGGAAGTAGTTGGTTTCCCTATAAGTTTGAGTCCGAGGACCATGGAAGACCTTGGTTCTGCAAAAAACTTATCTTTTCTTGGAAGTAGTTGATTTCCCCATAGGTTTGAATCCAAGTACCATGCAATACCTTGGTTCTGTCCAAAACTTATTATTTCTCGGAAGTAGTTCGTTTTCCCATAGGTTTGAGTCAAGGAACCATGCAAGACCTTGGTTCTGTCCAAAACTCATCTTTTCTTGGAAGTAGTAGGTTTCCCCATAGGTTTGAGTCCGAGGACCATGCAATATCTTGGTTCTGTCCAAAACTTATCCTTTCTCGGAAGTAGTTGGTTTCCCCCATATGTTTGAGTCCGAGGACCATGCAAGACCTTGGTTCTATCCAAAACTTATCCTTTCTTGGAAGTAGTTGGTTTCCCCATAGGTTTGAGTCTGAGGACCATGCAAGACCTTGGTTCTGTCCAAAACTTATCTTTTTTTTGGAAGTAGTTGGTTTCCCCATAGGTTTGAGTCGGAGGACCATGCAAGACCTTGGTTCTGTCCAAAACCTATCTTTTCTTGGAAGTAGTTGGTTTCCCCATAGGTTTGAGTCCGAGGACCATGCAATACCTTGGATCTGTCAAAAACTTATCCATTCTTGGAAGTTGTTGGTTTCCCCCATAGGTTTGAGTCCGAGGACCATGCAAGACCTAGGTTCTGTCCAAAACTTACCCTTTCTTGGAAGTAGTTGGTTTCCCCATAGGTTTGAGTCTGAGGACCGTGCAAGACCTTGGTTATGTCCAAAACTTATCTTTTTTTTTGAAGTAGTTGGTTTCCCCATAGGTTTGAGTCGGAGGACCACGCAAGACCTTGGTTCTGTCCAAAACCTATCTTTTCTTGGAAGTAGTTGGTTTCCCCATAAGTTCGAGTCCGAGGACCATGGAAGACCTTGGTTCTGCCCAAAACTTATCTTTTCTTGGAAGTAGTTGATTTCCCCATAGGTTTGAATCCAAGGACCATGCAATACCTTGGTTCTGCCCAAAACTTATCTTTTCTTGGAAGTTGTTGGTTTCCCCCATATGTTTGAGTCCGAGGACCATGCAAGACCTTGGTTCTGTCCAAAACTTATCCTTTCTTGGAAGTAGTTGGTTTCCCCATAGGTTTGAGTCCGAGGACCATGCAATACCTTGGATCTGTCAAAAACTTATCCATTCTTGGAAGTTATTGGTTTCCCCCATAGGTTTGAGTCCGAGGAACATGCAAGACCTAGGTTCTGTCCAAAACTTATCTTTTCTTGGAAGTAGCTGGTTTCCCTATAGGTTTGAGTCTGAGGACCATGCAAGACCTTGGTTCTGTCCAAAACTTATCTTTTTTTTTGAAGTAGTTGGTTTCCCCATAGGTTTGAGCCGGAGGACCACGCAAGACCTTGGTTCTGTCCAAAACCTATCTTTTCTTGGAAGTAGTTGGTTTCCCCATAGGTTTGAGTCCGAGGACCATGCAATACCTTGGATCTGTCAAAAACTTATCCATTCTTGGAAGTTGTTGGTTTCCCCCATAGGTTTGAGTCCGAGGACCATGCAAGACCTAGGTTCTGTCCAAAACTTATCTTTTCTTGGAAGTAGTTGGTTTCCCCATAGGTTTGAGTCTGAGGACCATGCAAGACCTTGGTTCTGTCCAAAACTTATCTTTTTTTTTGAAGTAGTTGGTTTCCCCATAGGTTTGAGTCGGAGGACCATGCAAGACCTTGGTTCTGTCCAATACCTATCTTTTCTTGGAAGTAGTTGGTTTCCCTATAAGTTTGAGTCCGGGGACCATGGAAGACCTTGGTTCTGCAAAAAACTTATCTTTTCTTGGAAGTAGTTGATTTCCCCATAGGTTTGAATCCAAGGACCATGCAATACCTTGGTTCTGTCCAAAACTTATTATTTCTCGGAAGTAGTTCCTTTTCCCATAGGTTTGAGTCAAGGAACCATGCAAGACCTTGGTTCTGTCCAAAACTCATCTTTTCTTGGAAGTAGTTGGTTTCCCCACAGGTTTGAGTCCGAGGACCATGCAATATCTTGGTTCTGTCCAAAACTTATCCTTTCTCGGAAGTAGTTGGTTTCCCCCATATGTTTGAGTCCGAGGACCATGCAAGACCTTGGTTCTATCCAAAACTTATCCTTTCTTGGAAGTAGTTGGTTTCCCCATAGGTTTGAGTCTGAGGACCATGCAAGACCTTGGTTCTGTCCAAAACTTATCTTTTTTTTGGAAGCAGTTGGTTTCCCCATAGGTTTGAGTCGGAGGACCATGCAAGACCTTGGTTCTGTCCAAAACCTATCTTTCCTTGGAAGTAGTTGGTTTCCCCATAGGTTTGAGTCCGAGGACCATGCAATACCTTGGATCTGTCAAAAACTTATCCATTCTTGGAAGTTGTTGGTTTCCCCCATAGGTTTGAGTCCGAGGACCATGCAAGACCTAGGTTCTGTCCAAAACTTATCTTTTCTTGGAAGTAGTTGGTTTCCCCATAGGTTTGAGTCTGAGGACCATGCAAGACCTTGGTTCTGTCCAAAACTTATCTTTTTTTTTGAAGTAGTTGGTTTCCCCATAGGTTTGAGTCGGAGGACCATGCAAGACCTTGGTTCTGTCCAAAACCTATCTTTTCTTGGAAGTAGTTGGTTTCCCCATAAGTTCGAGTCCGAGGACCATGGAAGACCTTGGTTCTGCCCAAAACTTATCTTTTCTTGGAAGTAGTTGATTTCCCCATAGGTTTGAATCCAAGGACCATGCAATACCTTGGTTCTGCCCAAAACTTATCTTTTCTTGGAAGTTGTTGGTTTCCCCCATATGTTTGAGTCCGAGGACCATGCAAGACCTTGGTTCTGTCCAAAACTTATCCTTTCTTGGAAGTAGTTGGTTTCCCCATAGGTTTGAGTCCGAGGACCATGCAATACCTTGGATCTGTCAAAAACTTATCCATTCTTGGAAGTTATTGGTTTCCCCCATAGGTTTGAGTCCGAGGAACATGCAAGACCTAGGTTCTGTCCAAAACTTATCTTTTCTTGGAAGTAGCTGGTTTCCCTATAGGTTTGAGTCTGAGGACCATGCAAGACCTTGGTTCTGTCCAAAACATATCTTTTTTTTTGAAGTAGTTGGTTTCCCCATAGGTTTGAGTCGGAGGACCATGCAAGACCTTGGTTCTGTCCAAAACCTATCTTTTCTTGGAAGTAGTTGGTTTCCCCATAAGTTTGAGTCTGAGGACCATGCAAGACCTTGGTTCTGTCCAAAACTTATCCTTTCTTGGAAGTAGTTGGTTTCCCCATAGGTTTGAGTCCGAGGACCATGCAATACCTTGGATCTGTCAAAAACTTATCCATTCTTGGAAGTTATTGGTTTCCCCCATAGGTTTGTGTCCGAGGAACATGCAAGACCTAGGTTCTGTCCAAAACTTATCTTTTCTTGGAAGTAGCTGGTTTCCCTGTAGGTTTGAGTCTGAGGACCATGCAAGACCTTGGTTCTGTCCAAAACTTATCTTTTTTTTTGAAGTAGTTGGTTTCCCCATAGGTTTGAGTCGGAGGACCATGCAAGACCTTGGTTCTGTCCAATACCTATCTTTTCTTGGAAGTAGTTGGTTTCCCTATAAGTTTGAGTCCGAGGACCATGGAAGACCTTGGTTCTGCAAAAAACTTATCTTTTCTTGGAAGTAGTTGATTTCCCCATAGGTTTGAATCCAAGGACCATGCAATACCTTGGTTCTGTCCAAAACTTATTATTTCTCGGAAGTAGTTCCTTTTCCCATAGGTTTGAGTCAAGGAACCATGCAAGACCTTGGTTCTGTCCAAAACTCATCTTTTCTTGGAAGTAGTTGGTTTCCCCATAGGTTTGAGTCCGAGGACCATGCAATATCTTGGTTCTGTCCAAAACTTATCCTTTCTCGGAAGTAGCTGGTTTCCCCCATATGTTTGAGTCCGAGGACCATGCAAGACCTTGGTTCTATCCAAAACTTATCCTTTCTTGGAAGTAGTTGGTTTCCCCATAGGTTTGAGTCTGAGGACCATGCAAGACCTTGGTTCTGTCCAAAACTTATCTTTTTTTTGGAAGTAGTTGGTTTCCCCATAGGTTTGAGTCGGAGGACCATGCAAGACCTTGGTTCTGTCCAAAACCTATCTTTTCTTGGAAGTAGTTGGTTTCCCCATAGGTTTGAGTCCGAGGACCATGCAATACCTTGGATCTGTCAAAAACTTATCCATTCTTGGAAGTTATTGGTTTCCCCCATAGGTTTGAGTCCGAGGAACATGCAAGACCTAGGTTCTGTCCAAAACTTATCTTTTCTTGGAAGTAGCTGGTTTCCCTATAGGTTTGAGTCTGAGGACCATGCAAGACCTTGGTTCTGTCCAAAACTTATCTTTTTTTTTGAAGTAGTTGGTTTCCCCATAGGTTTGAGTCGGAGGACCACGCAAGACCTTGGTTCTGTCCAAAACCTATCTTTTCTTGGAAGTAGTTGGTTTCCCCATAAGTTTGAGTCTGAGGACCATGCAAGACCTTGGTTCTGTCCAAAACTTATCCTTTCTTGGAAGTAGTTGGTTTCCCCATAGGTTTGAGTCCGAGGACCATGCAATACCTTGGATCTGTCAAAAACTTATCCATTCTTGGAAGTTATTGGTTTCCCCCATAGGTTTGAGTCCGAGGAACATGCAAGACCTAGGTTCTGTCCAAAACTTATCTTTTCTTGGAAGTAGCTGGTTTCCCTATAGGTTTGAGTCTGAGGACCATGCAAGACCTTGGTTCTGTCCAAAACTTATCCATTCTTGGAAGTTATTGGTTTCCCCATAGGTTTGAGTCTGAGGACCATGCAAGACCTTGGTTCTGTCCAAAACTTATCTTTTTTTTTGAAGTAGTTGGTTTCCCCATAGGTTTGAGTCGGAGGACCACGCAAGACCTTGGTTCTGTCCAAAACCTATCTTTTCTTGGAAGTAGTTGGTTTCCCCATAAGTTCGAGTCCGAGGACCATGGAATACCTTGGTTCTGCCCAAAACTTATCTTTTCTTGGAAGTACTTGACTTCCCCATAAGTTCGAGTCTGAGGACCATGTAAGACCTTGGTTCTGTCCAAAACTTATCTTTTTTTTTGAAGTAGTTGGTTTCCCCATAGGTTTGAGTCGGAGGACCATGCAAGACCTTGGTTCTGTCCAATACCTATCTTTTCTTGGAAGTAGTTGGTTTCCCTATAAGTTTGAGTCCGAGGACCATGGAAGACCTTGGTTCTGCAAAAAACTTATCTTTTCTTGGAAGTAGTTGATTTCCCCATAGGTTTGAATCCAAGGACCATGCAATACCTTGGTTCTGTCCAAAACTTATTATTTCTCGGAAGTAGTTCGTTTTCCCATAGGTTTGAGTCAAGGAACCATGCAAGACCTTGGTTCTGTCCAAAACTCATCTTTTCTTGGAAGTAGTTGGTTTCCCCATAGGTTTGAGTCCGAGGACCATGCAATATCTTGGTTCTGTCCAAAACTTATCCTTTCTCGGAAGTAGTTGGTTTCCCCCATATGTTTGAGTCCGAGGACCATGCAAGACCTTGGTTCTATCCAAAACTTATCCTTTCTTGGAAGTAGTTGGTTTCCCCATAGGTTTGAGTCTGAGGACCATGCAAGACCTTGGTTCTGTCCAAAACTTATCTTTTTTTTGGAAGTAGTTGGTTTCCCCATAGGTTTGAGTCGGAGGACCATGCAAGACCTTGGTTCTGTCCAAAACCTATCTTTTCTTGGAAGTAGTTGGTTTCCCCATAGGTTTGAGTCCGAGGACCATGCAATACCTTGGATCTGTCAAAAACTTATCCATTCTTGGAAGTTGTTGGTTTCCCCCATAGGTTTGAGTCCGAGGACCATGCAAGACCTAGGTTCTGTCCAAAACTTACCCTTTCTTGGAAGTAGTTGGTTTCCCCATAGGTTTGAGTCTGAGGACCATGCAAGACCTTGGTTATGTCCAAAACTTATCTTTTTTTTTGAAGTAGTTGGTTTCCCCATAGGTTTGAGTCGGAGGACCACGCAAGACCTTGGTTCTGTCCAAAACCTATCTTTTCTTGGAAGTAGTTGGTTTCCCCATAAGTTCGAGTCCGAGGACCATGGAAGACCTTGGTTCTGCCCAAAACTTATCTTTTTTTTGGAAGTAGTTGGTTTCCCCATAGGTTTGAGTCGGAGGACCATGCAAGACCTTGGTTCTGTCCAAAACCTATCTTTTCTTGGAAGTAGTTGGTTTCCCCATAGGTTTGAGTCCGAGGACCATGCAATACCTTGGATCTGTCAAAAACTTATCCATTCTTGGAAGTTGTTGGTTTCCCCCATAGGTTTGAGTCCGAGGACCATGCAAGACCTAGGTTCTGTCCAAAACTTACCCTTTCTTGGAAGTAGTTGGTTTCCCCATAGGTTTGAGTCTGAGGACCATGCAAGACCTTGGTTATGTCCAAAACTTATCTTTTTTTTTGAAGTAGTTGGTTTCCCCATAGGTTTGAGTCGGAGGACCACGCAAGACCTTGGTTCTGTCCAAAACCTATCTTTTCTTGGAAGTAGTTGGTTTCCCCATAAGTTCGAGTCCGAGGACCATGGAAGACCTTGGTTCTGCCCAAAACTTATCTTTTCTTGGAAGTAGTTGATTTCCCCATAGGTTTGAATCCAAGGACCATGCAATACCTTGGTTCTGCCCAAAACTTATCTTTTCTTGGAAGTTGTTGGTTTCCCCCATATGTTTGAGTCCGAGGACCATGCAAGACCTTGGTTCTGTCCAAAACTTATCCTTTCTTGGAAGTAGTTGGTTTCCCCATAGGTTTGAGTCCGAGGACCATGCAATACCTTGGATCTGTCAAAAACTTATCCATTCTTGGAAGTTATTGGTTTCCCCCATAGGTTTGAGTCCGAGGAACATGCAAGACCTAGGTTCTGTCCAAAACTTATCTTTTCTTGGAAGTAGCTGGTTTCCCTATAGGTTTGAGTCTGAGGACCATGCAAGACCTTGGTTCTGTCCAAAACTTATCTTTTTTTTTGAAGTAGTTGGTTTCCCCATAGGTTTGAGCCGGAGGACCACGCAAGACCTTGGTTCTGTCCAAAACCTATCTTTTCTTGGAAGTAGTTGGTTTCCCCATAGGTTTGAGTCCGAGGACCATGCAATACCTTGGATCTGTCAAAAACTTATCCATTCTTGGAAGTTGTTGGTTTCCCCCATAGGTTTGAGTCCGAGGACCATGCAAGACCTAGGTTCTGTCCAAAACTTATCTTTTCTTGGAAGTAGTTGGTTTCCCCATAGGTTTGAGTCTGAGGACCATGCAAGACCTTGGTTCTGTCCAAAACTTATCTTTTTTTTTGAAGTAGTTGGTTTCCCCATAGGTTTGAGTCGGAGGACCATGCAAGACCTTGGTTCTGTCCAATACCTATCTTTTCTTGGAAGTAGTTGGTTTCCCTATAAGTTTGAGTCCGAGGACCATGGAAGACCTTGGTTCTGCAAAAAACTTATCTTTTCTTGGAAGTAGTTGATTTCCCCATAGGTTTGAATCCAAGGACCATGCAATACCTTGGTTCTGTCCAAAACTTATTATTTCTCGGAAGTAGTTCCTTTTCCCATAGGTTTGAGTCAAGGAACCATGCAAGACCTTGGTTCTGTCCAAAACTCATCTTTTCTTGGAAGTAGTTGGTTTCCCCATAGGTTTGAGTCCGAGGACCATGCAATATCTTGGTTCTGTCCAAAACTTATCCTTTCTCGGAAGTAGTTGGTTTCCCCCATATGTTTGAGTCCGAGGACCATGCAAGACCTTGGTTCTATCCAAAACTTATCCTTTCTTGGAAGTAGTTGGTTTCCCCATAGGTTTGAGTCTGAGGACCATGCAAGACCTTGGTTCTGTCCAAAACTTATCTTTTTTTTGGAAGTAGTTGGTTTTCCCATAGGTTTGAGTCGGAGGACCATGCAAGACCTTGGTTCTGTCCAAAACCTATCTTTTCTTGGAAGTAGTTGGTTTCCCCATAGGTTTGAGTCCGAGGACCATGCAATACCTTGGATCTGTCAAAAACTTATCCATTCTTGGAAGTTATTGGTTTCCCCCATAGGTTTGAGTCCGAGGACCATGCAAGACCTAGGTTCTGTCCAAAACTTATCTTTTCTTGGAAGTAGTTGGTTTCCCCATAGGTTTGAGTCTGAGGACCATGCAAGACCTTGGTTCTGTCCAAAACTTATCTTTTTTTTTGAAGTAGTTGGTTTCCCCATAGGTTTGAGTCGGAGGACCATGCAAGACCTTGGTTCTGTCCAAAACCTATCTTTTCTTGGAAGTAGTTGGTTTCCCCATAAGTTCGAGTCCGAGGACCATGGAAGACCTTGGTTCTGCCCAAAACTTATCTTTTCTTGGAAGTAGTTGATTTCCCCATAGGTTTGAATCCAAGGACCATGCAATACCTTGGTTCTGCCCAAAACTTATCTTTTCTTGGAAGTTGTTGGTTTCCCCCATATGTTTGAGTCCGAGGACCATGCAAGACCTTGGTTCTGTCCAAAACTTATCCTTTCTTGGAAGTAGTTGGTTTCCCCATAGGTTTGAGTCCGAGGACCATGCAATACCTTGGATCTGTCAAAAACTTATCCATTCTTGGAAGTTATTGGTTTCCCCCATAGGTTTGAGTCCGAGGAACATGCAAGACCTAGGTTCTGTCCAAAACTTATCTTTTCTTGGAAGTAGCTGGTTTCCCTATAGGTTTGAGTCTGAGGACCATGCAAGACCTTGGTTCTGTCCAAAACTTATCTTTTTTTTTGAAGTAGTTGGTTTCCCCATAGGTTTGAGTCGGAGGACCACGCAAGACCTTGGTTCTGTCCAAAACCTATCTTTTCTTGGAAGTAGTTGGTTTCCCCATAAGTTTGAGTCTGAGGACCATGCAAGACCTTGGTTCTGTCCAAAACTTATCCTTTCTTGGAAGTAGTTGGTTTCCCCATAGGTTTGAGTCCGAGGACCATGCAATACCTTGGATCTGTCAAAAACTTATCCATTCTTGGAAGTTATTGGTTTCCCCCATAGGTTTGAGTCCGAGGAACATGCAAGACCTAGGTTCTGTCCAAAACTTATCTTTTCTTGGAAGTAGCTGGTTTCCCTGTAGGTTTGAGTCTGAGGACCATGCAAGACCTTGGTTCTGTCCAAAACTTATCTTTTTTTTTGAAGTAGTTGGTTTCCCCATAGGTTTGAGTCGGAGGACCATGCAAGACCTTGGTTCTGTCCAATACCTATCTTTTCTTGGAAGTAGTTGGTTTCCCTATAAGTTTGAGTCCGAGGACCATGGAAGACCTTGGTTCTGCAAAAAACTTATCTTTTCTTGGAAGTAGTTGATTTCCCCATAGGTTTGAATCCAAGGACCATGCAATACCTTGGTTCTGTCCAAAACTTATTATTTCTCGGAAGTAGTTCCTTTTCCCATAGGTTTGAGTCAAGGAACCATGCAAGACCTTGGTTCTGTCCAAAACTCATCTTTTCTTGGAAGTAGTTGGTTTCCCCATAGGTTTGAGTCCGAGGACCATGCAATATCTTGGTTCTGTCCAAAACTTATCCTTTCTCGGAAGTAGTTGGTTTCCCCCATATGTTTGAGTCCGAGGACCATGCAAGACCTTGGTTCTATCCAAAACTTATCCTTTCTTGGAAGTAGTTGGTTTCCCCATAGGTTTGAGTCTGAGGAACATGCAAGACCTTGGTTCTGTCCAAAACTTATCTTTTTTTTGGAAGTAGTTGGTTTCCCCATAGGTTTGAGTCGGAGGACCATGCAAGACCTTGGTTCTGTCCAAAACCTATCTTTTCTTGGAAGTAGTTGGTTTCCCCATAGGTTTGAGTCCGAGGACCATGCAATACCTTGGATCTGTCAAAAACTTATCCATTCTTGGAAGTTGTTGGTTTCCCCCATAGGTTTGAGTCCGAGGACCATGCAAGACCTAGGTTCTGTCCAAAACTTATCTTTTCTTGGAAGTAGTTGGTTTCCCCATAGGTTTGAGTCTGAGGACCATGCAAGACCTTGGTTCTGTCCAAAACTTATCTTTTTTTTTGAAGTAGTTGGTTTCCCCATAGGTTTGAGTCGGAGGACCATGCAAGACCTTGGTTCTGTCCAAAACCTATCTTTTCTTGGAAGTAGTTGGTTTCCCCATAAGTTCGAGTCCGAGGACCATGGAAGACCTTGGTTCTGCCCAAAACTTATCTTTTCTTGGAAGTAGTTGATTTCCCCATAGGTTTGAATCCAAGGACCATGCAATACCTTGGTTCTGCCCAAAACTTATCTTTTCTTGGAAGTTGTTGGTTTCCCCCATATGTTTGAGTCCGAGGACCATGCAAGACCTTGGTTCTGTCCAAAACTTATCCTTTCTTGGAAGTAGTTGGTTTCCCCATAGGTTTGAGTCCGAGGACCATGCAATACCTTGGATCTGTCAAAAACTTATCCATTCTTGGAAGTTATTGGTTTCCCCCATAGGTTTGAGTCCGAGGAACATGCAAGACCTAGGTTCTGTCCAAAACTTATCTTTTCTTGGAAGTAGCTGGTTTCCCTATAGGTTTGAGTCTGAGGACCATGCAAGACCTTGGTTCTGTCCAAAACTTATCTTTTTTTTTGAAGTAGTTGGTTTCCCCATAGGTTTGAGTCGGAGGACCTCGCAAGACCTTGGTTCTGTCCAAAACCTATCTTTTCTTGGAAGTAGTTGGTTTCCCCATAAGTTTGAGTCTGAGGACCATGCAAGACCTTGGTTCTGTCCAAAACTTATCCTTTCTTGGAAGTAGTTGGTTTCCCCATAGGTTTGAGTCCGAGGACCATGCAATACCTTGGATCTGTCAAAAACTTATCCATTCTTGGAAGTTATTGGTTTCCCTCATAGGTTTGAGTCCGAGGAACATGCAAGACCTAGGTTCTGTCCAAAACTTATCTTTTCTTGGAAGTAGCTGGTTTCCCTGTAGGTTTGAGTCTGAGGACCATGCAAGACCTTGGTTCTGTCCAAAACTTATCTTTTTTTTTGAAGTAGTTGGTTTCCCCATAGGTTTGAGTCGGAGGACCATGCAAGACCTTGGTTCTGTCCAATACCTATCTTTTCTTGGAAGTAGTTGGTTTCCCTATAAGTTTGAGTCCGAGGACCATGGAAGACCTTGGTTCTGCAAAAAACTTATCTTTTCTTGGAAGTAGTTGATTTCCCCATAGGTTTGAATCCAAGGACCATGCAATACCTTGGTTCAGTCCAAAACTTATTATTTCTCGGAAGTAGTTCCTTTTCCCATAGGTTTGAGTCAAGGAACCATGCAAGACCTTGGTTCTGTCCAAAACTCATCTTTTCTTGGAAGTAGTTGGTTTCCCTATAGTTTTGAGTCCGAGGACCATGCAATATCTTGGTTCTGTCCAAAACTTATCCTTTCTCGGAAGTAGTTGGTTTCCCCCATATGTTTGAGTCCGAGGACCATGCAAGACCTTGGTTCTATCCAAAACTTATCCTTTCTTGGAAGTAGTTGGTTTCCCCATAGGTTTGAGTCTGAGGACCATGCAAGACCTTGGTTCTGTCCAAAACTTATCTTTTTTTTGGAAGTAGTTGGTTTCCCCATAGGTTTGAGTCGGAGGACCATGCAAGACCTTGGTTCTGTCCAAAACCTATCTTTTCTTGGAAGTAGTTGGTTTCCCCATAGGTTTGAGTCCGAGGACCATGCAATACCTTGGATCTGTCAAAAACTTATCCATTCTTGGAAGTTGTTGGTTTCCCCCATAGGTTTGAGTCCGAGGACCATGCAAGACCTAGGTTCTGTCCAAAACTTATCTTTTCTTGGAAGTAGTTGGTTTCCCCATAAGTTCGAGTCCGAGGACCATGCAATACCTTGGATCTGTCAAAAACTTATCCATTCTTGGAAGTTGTTGGTTTCCCCCATGGGTTTGAGTCCGAGGACCATGCAAGACCTAGGTTCTGTCCAAAACTTATCTTTTCTTGGAAGTAGTTGGTTTCCCCATAAGTTCGAGTCTGAGGACCATGCAAGACCTTGGTTCTGTCCAAAACTTATCTTTTTTTTTGAAGTAGTTGGTTTCCCCATAGGTTTGAGTCGGAGGACCACGCAAGACCTTGGTTCTGTCCAAAACCTATCTTTTCTTGGAAGTAGTTGGTTTCCCCATAAGTTCGAGTCCGAGGACCATGGAAGACCTTGGTTCTGCCCAAAACTTATCTTTTCTTGGAAGTAGTTGATTTCCCCAAAGGTTTGAATCCAAGGACCATGCAATACCTTGGTTCTGCCCAAAACTTATCTTTTCTTGGAAGTTGTTGGTTTCCCCCATATGTTTGAGTCCGAGGACCATGCAAGACCTTGGTTCTGTCCAAAACTTATCCTTTCTTGGAAGTAGTTGGTTTCCCCATAGGTTTGAGTCCGAGGACCATGCAATACCTTGGATCTGTCAAAAACTTATCCATTCTTGGAAGTTATTGTTTTCCCCCATAGGTTTGAGTCCGAGGAACATGCAAGACCTAGGTTCTGTCCAAAACTTATCTTTTCTTGGAAGTAGCTGGTTTCCCTATAGGTTTGAGTCTGAGGACCATGCAAGACCTTGGTTCTGTCCAAAACTTATCTTTTTTTTTGAAGTAGTTGGTTTCCCCATAGGTTTGAGTCGGAGGACCACGCAAGACCTTGGTTCTGTCCAAAACCTATCTTTTCTTGGAAGTAGTTGGTTTCCCCATAAGTTCGAGTCCGAGGACCATGGAAGACCTTGGTTCTGCCCAAAACTTATCATTTCTTGGAAGTAGTTGATTTCCCCATAGGTTTGAATCCAAGGACCATGCAATACCTTGGTTCTGCCCAAAACTTATCTTTTCTTGGAAGTTGTTGGTTTCCCCCATATGTTTGAGTCCGAGGACCATGCAAGACCTTGGTTCTGTCCAAAACTTATCCTTTCTTGGAAGTAGTTGGTTTCCCCATAGGTTTGAGTCCGAGGACCATGCAATACCTTGGATCTGTCAAAAACTTATCCATTCTTGGAAGTTATTGGTTTCCCCCATAGGTTTGAGTCCGAGGAACATGCAAGACCTAGGTTCTGTCCAAAACTTATCTTTTCTTGGAAGTAGCTGGTTTCCCTATAGGTTTGAGTCTGAGGACCATGCAAGACCTTGGTTCTGTCCAAAACTTATCCATTCTTGGAAGTTTTTGGTTTCCCCATAGGTTTGAGTCTGAGGACCATGCAAGACCTTGGTTCTGTCCAAAACTTATCTTTTTTTTTGAAGTAGTTGGTTTCCCCATAGGTTTGAGTCGGAGGACCACGCAAGACCTTGGTTCAGTCCAAAACCTATCTTTTCTTGGAAGTAGTTGGTTTCCCCATAAGTTCGAGTCCGAGGACCATGGAAGACCTTGGTTCTGCCCAAAACTTATCTTTTCTTGGAAGTAGTTGATTTCCCCATAAGTTCGAGTCTGAGGACCATGCAAGACCTTGGTTCTGTCCAAAACTTATCTTTTTTTTTGAAGTAGTTGGTTTCCCCATAGGTTTGAGTCGGAGGACCATGCAAGACCTTGGTTCTGTCCAATACCTATCTTTTCTTGGAAGTAGTTGGTTTCCCTATAAGTTTGAGTCCGAGGACCATGGAAGACCTTGGTTCTGCAAAAAACTTATCTTTTCTTGGAAGTAGTTGATTTCCCCATAGGTTTGAATCCAAGGACCATGCAATACCTTGGTTCTGTCCAAAACTTATTATTTCTCGGAAGTAGTTCGTTTTCCCATAGGTTTGAGTCAAGGAACCATGCAAGACCTTGGTTCTGTCCAAAACTCATCTTTTCTTGGAAGTAGTTGGTTTCCCCATAGGTTTGAGTCCGAGGACCATGCAATATCTTGGTTCTGTCCAAAACTTATCCTTTCTCGGAAGTAGTTGGTTTCCCCCATATGTTTGAGTCCGAGGACCATGCAAGACCTTGGTTCTATCCAAAACTTATCCTTTCTCGGAAGTAGTTGGTTTCCCCATAGGTTTGAGTCCGAGGACCATGCAATACCTTGGATCTGTCAAAAACATATCCATTCTTGGAAGTTGTTGGTTTCCCGCATAGGTTTGAGTCCGAGGACCATGCAAGACCTAGGTTCTGTCCAAAACTTATCTTTTCTTGGAAGTAGTTGGTTTCCCCATAGGTTTGAGTCTGAGGACCATGCAAAACCTTGGTTCTGTCCAAAACTTATCCTTTTTTTGGAAGTAGTTGGTTTCCCCATAGGTTTGAGTCGGAGGACCATGCAAGACCTTGGTTCTGTCCAAAACCTATCTTTTCTTGGAAGTAGTTGGTTTCCCCATAGGTTTGAGTCCGAGGACCATGCAATACCTTGGATCTGTCAAAAACTTATCCATTCTTGGAAGTTGTTGGTTTCCCCCATAGGTTTGAGTCCGAGGACCATGCAAGACCTAGGTTCTGTCCAAAACTTATCTTTTCTTGGAAGTAGTTGGTTTCCCCATAGGTTTGAGTCTGAGGACCATGCAAGACCTTGGTTCTGTCCAAAACTTATCTTTTTTTTTGAAGTAGTTGGTTTCCCCATAGGTTTGAGTCGGAGGACCACGCAAGACCTTGGTTCTGTCCAAAACCTATCTTTTCTTGGAAGTAGTTGGTTTCCCCATAAGTTTGAGTCTGAGGACCATGCAAGACCTTGGTTCTGTCCAAAACTTATCTTTTTTTTTGAAGTAGTTGGCTTCCCCATAGGTTTGAGTCCAAGGACCATGCAATACCTTGGTTCTGTCCAAAACTTATTTTTTTTTTGGAAGTAGTTGGTTTCCCCATAGGATTGAGTCCGAGGATCATGCAAGACCTTGGTTCTATCCAAAACTTATCTTTTCTTGGAAGTAGTTGGTTTACCTATAGGTTCGAGTCCGAGGACCATGCAAGACCTTGGTTCTGTCCAAAACTTATCTTTTTTTTGGAAGTAGTCGGTTTCCCCACAGGTTTGAGTCGGAGGACCATGCAAGACCTTGGTTCTGTCCAAAACCTATCTTTTCTTGGAAGTAGTTGGTTTCCCCAAAAGTTTGAGTCCGAGGACCATGGAAGACCATGGTTCTGCCCAAAACTTAACTTTTCTTGGAAGTAGTTGGTTTCCCCATAGGTTTGAGTCCAAGGACCATGCAATACCTTGGTTCTGTCCAAAACTTATTATTTCTTGGAAGTAGTTAGTTTTCCCATAGATTTGAGTCAAGGAACCATGCAAGACCTTGGTTCTGTCCAAAACTCATCTTTTCTTGGAAGTAGTTGGTTTCCCCATAGGTTTGAGTCCGAGGACCATGCAATATCTTGGTTCTGTCCAAAACTTATCCTTTCTCGGAAGTAGTTGGTTTCCCCCATATGTTTGAGTCCGAGGACCATGCAAGACCTTGGTTCTATCCAAAACTTATCCTTTCTTGGAAGTAGTTGGTTTCCCCATAGGTTTGAGTCCGAGGACCATGCAATACCTTGGATCTGTCAAAAACATATCCATTCTTGGAAGTTGTTGGTTTCCCGCATAGGTTTGAATCCGAGGACCATGCAAGACCTAGGTTCTGTCCAAAACTTATCTTTTCTTGGAAGTAGTTGGTTTCCCCATAGGTTTGAGTCTGAGGACCATGCAAGACCTTGGTTCTGTCCAAAACTTATCTTTTTTTTGGAAGTAGTTGGTTTCCCCATAGGTTTGAGTCGGAGAACCATGCAAGACCTTGGTTCTGTCCAAAACCTATCTTTTCTTGGAAGTAGTTGGTTTCCCCATAGGTTTGAGTCCGTGGACCATGCAATACCTTGGATCTGTCAAAAACTTATCCATTCTTGGAAGTTGTTGGTTTCCCCCATAGGTTTGAGTCCGAGGACCATGCAAGACCTAGGTTCTGTCCAAAACTTATCTTTTCTTGGAAGTAGTTGGTTTCCCCATAGGTTTGAGTCTGACGACCATGCAAGACCTTGGTTCTGTCCAAAACTTATCTTTTTTTTTGAAGTAGTTGGTTTCCCCATAGGTTTGTGTCGGAGGACCACGCAAGACCTTGGTTCTGTCCAAAACCTATCTTTTCTTGGAAGTAGTTGGTTTCCCCATAAGTTTGAGTCTGAGGACCATGCAAGACCTTGGTTCTGTCCAAAACTTATCTTTTTTTTTGAAGTAGTTGGCTTCCCCATAGGTTTGAGTCCAAGGACCATGCAATACCTTGGTTCTGTCCAAAACTTATTTTTTTTTTGGAAGTAGTTGGTTTCCCCATAGGATTGAGTCCGAGGATCATGCAAGACCTTGGTTCTATCCAAAACTTATCTTTTCTTGGAAGTAGTTGGTTTACCTATAGGTTTGAGTCCGAGGACCATGCAAGACCTTGGTTCTGTCCAAAACTTATCTTTTTTTTGGAAGTAGTCGGTTTCCCCATAGGTTTGAGTCGGAGGACCATGCAAGACCTTGGTTCTGTCCAAAACCTATCTTTTCTTGGAAGTAGTTGGTTTCCCCAAAAGTTTGAGTCCGAGGACCATGGAAGACCATGGTTCTGCCCAAAACTTAACTTTTCTTGGAAGTAGTTGGTTTCCCCATAGGTTTGATTCCAAGGACTATGCAATACCTTGGTTCTGTCCAAAACTTATTATTTCTTGGAAGTAGTTAGTTTTCCCATAGATTTGAGTCAAGGAACCATGCAAGACCTTGGTTCTGTCCAAAACTCATCTTTTCTTGGAAGTAGTTGGTTTCCCCATAGGTTTGAGTCCGAGGACCATGCAATATCTTGGTTCTGTCCAAAACTTATCCTTTCTCGGAAGTAGTTGGTTTCCCCCATATGTTTGAGTCCGAGGACCATGCAAGACCTTGGTTCTATCCAAAACTTATCCTTTCTTGGAAGTAGTTGGTTTCCCCATAGGTTTGAGTCCGAGGACCATGCAATACCTTGGATCTGTCAAAAACTTATCCATTCTTGGAAGTTGTTGGTTTCCCCCATAGGTTTGAGTCCGAGGACCATGCAAGACCTAGGTTCTGTCCAAAACTTATCTTTTTTTTGGAAGTAGTTGGTTTCCCCATAGGTTTGAGTCGGAGGACCATGCAAGACCTTGGTTCTGTCCAAAACCTATCTTTTCTTGGAAGTAGTTGGTTTCCCCATAGGTTTGAGTCGGAGGACCACGCAAGACCTTGGTTCTGTCCAAAACCTATCTTTTCTTGGAAGTAGTTGGTTTCCCCATAGGTTTGAGTCCGAGGACCATGCAATACCTTGGATCTGTCAAAAACTTATCCATTCTTGGAAGTTGTTGGTTTCCCCCATAGGTTTGAGTCCGAGGACCATGCAAGACCTAGGTTCTGTCCAAAACTTATCTTTTCTTGGAAGTAGTTGGTTTCCCCATAGGTTTGAGTCTGAGGACCATGCAAGACCTTGGTTCTGTCCAAAACTTATCTTTTTTTTTGAAGTAGTCGGTTTCCCCATAGGTTTGAGTCGGAGGACCATGCAAGACCTTGGTTCTGTCCAATACCTATCTTTTCTTGGAAGTAGTTGGTTTCCCTATAAGTTTGAGTCCGAGGACCATGGAAGACCTTGGTTCTGCAAAAAACTTATCTTTTCTTGGAAGTAGTTGATTTCCCCATAGGTTTGAATCCAAGGACCATGCAATACCTTGGTTCTGTCCAAAACTTATTATTTCTCGGAAGTAGTTCGTTTTCCCATAGGTTTGAGTCAAGGAACCATGCAAGACCTTGGTTCTGTCCAAAACTCATCTTTTCTTGGAAGTAGTTGGTTTCCCCATAGGTTTGAGTCCGAGGACCATGCAATATCTTGGTTCTGTCCAAAACTTATCCTTTCTCGGAAGTAGTTGGTTTCCCCCAAATGTTTGAGTCCGAGGACCATGCAAGACCTTGGTTCTATCCAAAACTTATCCTTTCTTGGAAGTAGTTGGTTTCCCCATAGGTTTGAGTCCGAGGACCATGCAATACCTTGGATCTGTCAAAAACTTATCCATTCTTGGAAGTTGTTGGTTTCCCGCATAGGTTTGAGTCCGAGGACCATGCAAGACCTAGGTTCTGTCCAAAACTTATCATTTCTTGGAAGTAGTTGGTTTCCCCATAGGTTTGAGTCTGAGGACCATGCAAGACCTTGGTTCTGTCCAAAACTTATCTTTTTTTTGGAAGTAGTTGGTTTCCCCATAGGTTTGAGTCGGAGGACCACGCAAGACCTTGGTTCTGTCCAAAACCTATCTTTTCTTGGAAGTAGTTGGTTTCCCCATAGGTTTGAGTCCGAGGACCATGCAATACCTTGGATCTGTCAAAAACTTATCCATTCTTGGAAGTTGTTAGTTTCCCCCATAGGTTTGAGTCCGAGGACCATGCAAGACCTAAGTTCTGTCCAAAACTTATCTTTTCTTGGAAGTAGTTGGTTTCCCCATAGGTTTGAGTCTGAGGACCATGCAAGACCTTGGTTCTGTCCAAAACTTATCTTTTTTTTTGAAGTAGTTGGTTTCCCCATAGGTTTGAGTCGGAGGACCATGCAAGACCTTGGTTCTGTCCAAAACCTATCTTTTCTTGGAAGTAGTTGGTTTCCCCATAAGTTCGAGTCCGAGGACCATGGAAGACCTTGGTTCTGCCCAAAACTTATCTTTTCTTGGAAGTAGTTGATTTCCCCATAGGTTTGAATCCAAGGACCATGCAACACCTTGGTTCTGCCTAAAACTTATCTTTTCTTGGAAGTTGTTGGTTTCCCCCATATGTTTGAGTCCGAGGACCATGCAAGACCTTGGTTCTGTCCAAAACTTATCCTTTCTTGGAAGTAGTTGGTTTCCCCATAGGTTTGAGTCCGAGGACCATGCAATACCTTGGATCTGTCAAAAACTTATCCATTCTTGGAAGTTATTGGTTTCCCCCATAGGTTTGAGTCCGAGGAACATGCAAGACCTAGGTTCTGTCCAAAACTTATCTTTTCTTGGAAGTAGCTGGTTTCCCTATAGGTTTGAGTCTGAGGACCATGCAAGACCTTGGTTCTGTCCGAAACTTATCTTTTTTTTTGAAGTAGTTGGTTTCCCCATAGGTTTGAGTCGGAGGACCACGCAAGACCTTGGTTCTGTCCAAAACCTATCTTTTCTTGGAAGTAGTTGGTTTCCCCATAAGTTTGAGTCTGAGGACCATGCAAGACCTTGGTTCTGTCCAAAACTTATCCTTTCTTGGAAGTAGTTGGTTTCCCCATAGGTTTGAGTCCGAGGACCATGCAATACCTTGGATCTGTCAAAAACTTATCCATTCTTGGAAGTTATTGGTTTCCCCCATAGGTTTGAGTCCGAGGAACATGCAAGACCTAGGTTCTGTCCAAAACTTATCTTTTCTTGGAAGTAGCTGGTTTCCCTATAGGTTTGAGTCTGAGGACCATGCAAGACCTTGGTTCTGTCCAAAACTTATCTTTTTTTTTGAAGTAGTTGGTTTCCCCATAGGTTTGAGTCGGAGGACCATGCAAGACCTTGGTTCTGTCCAATACCTATCTTTTCTTGGAAGTAGTTGGTTTCCCTATAAGTTTGAGTCCGAGGACCCTGGAAGACCTTGGTTCTGCAAAAAACTTATCTTTTCTTGGAAGTAGTTGATTTCCCCATAGGTTTGAATCCAAGGACCATGCAATACCTTGGTTCAGTCCAAAACTTATTATTTCTCGGAAGTAGTTCCTTTTCCCATATGTTTGAGTCAAGGAACCATGCAAGACCTTGGTTCTGTCCAAAACTCATCTTTTCTTGGAAGTAGTTGGTTTCCCCATAGGTTTGAGTCCGAGGACCATGCAATATCTTGGTTCTGTCCAAAACTTATCCTTTCTCGGAAGTAGTTGGTTTCCCCCATATGTTTGAGTCCGAGGACCATGCAAGACCTTGGTTCTATCCAAAACTTATCCTTTCTTGGAAGTAGTTGGTTTCCCCATAGGTTTGAGTCTGAGGACCATGCAAGACCTTGGTTCTGTCCAAAACTTATCTTTTTTTTGGAAGTAGTTGGTTTCCCCATAGGTTTGAGTCGGAGGACCATGCAAGACCTTGGTTCTGTCCAAAACCTATCTTTTCTCGGAAGTAGTTGGTTTCCCCATAGGTTTGAGTCCGAGGACCATGCAATACCTTGGATCTGTCAAAAACTTATCCATTCTTGGAAGTTGTTGGTTTCCCCCATAGGTTTGAGTCCGAGGACCATGCAAGACCTAGGTTCTGTCCAAAACTTATCTTTTCTTGGAAGTAGTTGGTTTCCCCATAGGTTTGAGTCTGAGGACCATGCAAGACCTTGGTTCTGTCCAAAACTTATCTTTTCTTGGAAGTTGTTGGTTTCCCCCATATGTTTGAGTCCGAGGACCATGCAAGACCTTGGTTCTGTCCAAAACTTATCCTTTCTTGGAAGTAGTTGGTTTCCCCATAGGTTTGAGTCCGAGGACCATGCAATACCTTGGATCTGTCAAAAACTTATCCATTCTTGGAAGTTATTGGTTTCCCCCATAGGTTTGAGTCCGAGGAACATGCAAGACCTAGGTTCTGTCCAAAACTTATCTTTTCTTGTAAGTAGCTGGTTTCCCTATAGGTTTGAGTCTGAGGACCATGCAAGACCTTGGTTCTGTCCAAAACTTATCTTTTTTTTTGAAGTAGTTGGTTTCCCCATGGGTTTGAGTCGGAGGACCACGCAAGACCTTGGTTCTGTCCAAAACCTATCTTTTCTTGGAAGTAGTTGGTTTCCCCATAAGTTTGAGTCTGAGGACCATGCAAGACCTTGGTTCTGTCCAAAACTTATCCTTTCTTGGAAGTAGTTGGTTTCCCCATAGGTTTGAGTCCGAGGACCATGCAATACCTTGGATCTGTCAAAAACTTATCCATTCTTGGAAGTTATTGGTTTCCCCCATAGGTTTGAGTCCGAGGAACATGCAAGACCTAGGTTCTGTCCAAAACTTATCTTTTCTTGGAAGTAGCTGGTTTCCCTATAGGTTTGAGTCTGAGGACCATGCAAGACCTTGGTTCTGTCCAAAACTTATCCATTCTTGGAAGTTTTTGGTTTCCCCATAGGTTTGAGTCTGAGGACCATGCAAGACCTTGGTTCTGTCCAAAACTTATCTTTTTTTTTGAAGTAGTTGGTTTCCCCATAGGTTTGAGTCGGAGGACCACGCAAGACCTTGGTTCTGTCCAAAACCTATCTTTTCTTGGAAGTAGTTGGTTTCCCCATAAGTTCGAGTCCGAGGACCATGGAAGACCTTGGTTCTGCCCAAAACTTATCTTTTCTTGGAAGTAGTTGATTTCCCCATAAGTTCGAGTCTGAGGACCATGCAAGACCTTGGTTCTGTCCAAAACTTATCTTTTTTTTTGAAGTAGTTGGTTTCCCCATAGGTTTGAGTCGGAGGACCATGCAAGACCTTGGTTCTGTCCAATACCTATCTTTTCTTGGAAGTAGTTGGTTTCCCTATAAGTTTGAGTCCGAGGACCATGGAAGACCTTGGTTCTGCAAAAAACTTATCTTTTCTTGGAAGTAGTTGATTTCCCCATAGGTTTGAATCCAAGGACCATGCAATACCTTGGTTCTGTCCAAAACTTATTATTTCTCGGAAGTTGTTCGTTTTCCCATAGGTTTGAGTCAAGGAACCATGCAAGACCTTGGTTCTGTCCAAAACTCATCTTTTCTTGGAAGTAGTTGGTTTCCCCATAGGTTTGAGTCCGAGGACCATGCAATATCTTGGTTCTGTCCAAAACTTATCCTTTCTCGGAAGTAGTTGGTTTCCCCCATATGTTTGAGTCCGAGGACCATGCAAGACCTTGGTTCTATCCAAAACTTATCCTTTCTTGGAAGTAGTTGGTTTCCCCATAGGTTTGAGTCCGAGGACCATGCAATACCTTCGATCTGTCAAAAACATATCCATTCTTGGAAGTTGTTGGTTTCCCGCATAGGTTTGAGTCCGAGGACCATGCAAGACCTAGGTTCTGTCCAAAACTTATCTTTTCTTGGAAGTAGTTGGTTTCCCCATAGGTTTGAGTCTGAGGACCATGCAAGACCTTGTTTCTGTCCAAAACTTATCTTTTTTTTGAAAGTTGTTGGTTTCTCCATAGGTTTGAGTCGGAGGACCATGCAAGACCTTGGTTCTGTCCAAAACCTATCTTTTCTTGGAAGTAGTTGGTTTCCCCATAGGTTTGAGTCCGAGGACCATGCAATACCTTGGATCTGTCAAAAACTTATCCATTCTTGGAAGTTGTTGGTTTCCCCCATAGGTTTGAGTCCGAGGACCATGCAAGACCTAGGTTCTGTCCAAAACTTATCTTTTCTTGGAAGTAGTTGGTTTCCCCATAGGTTTGAGTCTGAGGACCATGCAAGACCTTGGTTCTGTCCAAAACTTATCTTTTTCTTTGAAGTAGTTGGTTTCCCCATAGGTTTGAGTCGGAGGACCACGCAAGACCTTGGTTCTGTCCAAAACCTATCTTTTCTTGGAAGTAGTTGGTTTCCCCATAAGTTTGAGTCTGAGGACCATGCAAGACCTTGGTTCTGTCCAAAACTTATCTTTTTTTTTGAAGTAGTTGGCTTCCCCACAGGTTTGAGTCCAAGGACCATGCAATACCTTGGTTCTGTCCAAAACTTATTTTTTTTTTGGAAGTAGTTGGTTTCCCCATAGGATTGAGTCCGAGGATCATGCAAGACCTTGGTTCTATCCAAAACTTATCTTTTCTTGGAAGTAGTTGGTTTACCTATAGGTTTGAGTCCGAGGACCATGCAAGACCTTGGTTCTGTCCAAAACTTATCTTTTTTTTGGAAGTAGTCGGTTTCCCCATAGGTTTGAGTCGGAGGACCATGCAAGACCTTGGTTCTGTCCAAAACCTATCTTTTCTTGGAAGTAGTTGGTTTCCCCAAAAGTTTGAGTCCGAGGACCATGGAAGACCATGGTTCTGCTCAAAACTTAACTTTTCTTGGAAGTAGTTGGTTTCCCCATAGGTTTGAGTCCAAGGACCATGCAATACCTTGGTTCTGTCCAAAACTTATTATTTCTTGGAAGTAGTTAGTTTTCCCATAGATTTGAGTCAAGGAACCATGCAAGACCTTGGTTCTGTCCAAAACTCATCTTTTCTTGGAAGTAGTTGGTTTCCCCATAGGTTTGAGTCCGAGGACCATGCAATATCTTGGTTCTGTCCAAAACTTATCCTTTCTCGGAAGTAGTTGGTTTCCCCCATATGTTTGAGTCCGAGGACCATGCAAGACCTTGGTTCTATCCAAAACTTATCCTTTCTTGGAAGTAGTTGGTTTCCCCATAGGTTTGAGTCCGAGGACCATGCAATACCTTGGATCTGTCAAAAACTTATCCATTCTTGGAAGTTGTTGGTTTCCCCCATAGGTTTGAGTCCGAGGACCATGCAAGACCTAGGTTCTGTCCAAAACTTATCTTTTTTTTGGAAGTAGTTGGTTTCCCCATAGGTTTGAGTCGGAGGACCATGCAAGACCTTGGTTCTGTCCAAAACCTATCTTTTCTTGGAAGTAGTTGGTTTCCCCATAGGTTTGAGTCCGAGGACCATGCAATACCTTGGATCTGTCAAAAACTTATCCATTCTTGGAACTTGTTGGTTTCCCCCATAGGTTTGAGTCCGAGGACCATGCAAGACCTAGGTTCTGTCCAAAACTTATCTTTTCTTGGAAGTAGTTGGTTTCCCCATAGGTTTGAGTCTGAGGACCATGCAAGACCTTGGTTCTGTCCAAAACTTATCTTTTTTTTTGAAGTAGTCGGTTTCCCCATAGGTTTGAGTCGGAGGACCATGCAAGACCTTGGTTCTGTCCAATACCTATCTTTTCTTGGAAGTAGTTGGTTTCCCTATAAGTTTGAGTCCGAGGACCATGGAAGACCTTGGTTCTGCAAAAAACTTATCTTTTCTTGGAAGTAGTTGATTTCCCCATAGGTTTGAATCCAAGGACCATGCAATACCTTGGTTCTGTCCAAAACTTATTATTTCTCGGAAGTAGTTCGTTTTCCCATAGGTTTGAGTCAAGGAACCATGCAAGACCTTGGTTCTGTCCAAAACTCATCTTTTCTTGGAAGTAGTTGGTTTCCCCATAGGTTTGAGTCCGAGGACCATGCAATATCTTGGTTCTGTCCAAAACTTATCCTTTCTCGGAAGTAGTTGGTTTCCCCCATATGTTTGAGTCCGAGGACCATGCAAGACCTTGGTTCTATCCAAAACTTATCCTTTCTTGGAAGTAGTTGGTTTCCCAATAGGTTTGAGTCCGAGGACCATGCAATACCTTGGATCTGTCAAAAACTTATCCATTCTTGGAAGTTGTTGGTTTCCCGCATAGGTTTGAGTCCGAGGACCATGCAAGACCTAGGTTCTGTCCAAAACTTATCTTTTCCTGGAAGTAGTTGGTTTCCCCATAGGTTTGAGTCTGAGGACCATGCAAGACCTTGGTTCTGTCCAAAACTTATCTTTTTTTTGGAAGTAGTTGGTTTCCCCATAGGTTTGAGTCGGAGGACCATGCAAGACCTTGGTTCTGTCCAAAACCTATCTTTTCTTGGAAGTAGTTGGTTTCCCCATAGGTTTGAGTCCGAGGACCATGCAATACCTTGGATCTGTCAAAAACTTATCCATTCTTGGAAGTTGTTGGTTTCCCCCATAGGTTTGAGTCCGAGGACCATGCAAGACCTAGGTTCTGTCCAAAACTTATCTTTTCTTGGAAGTAGTTGGTTTCCCCATAGGTTTGAGTCTGAGGACCATGCAAGAACTTGGTTCTGTCCAAAACTTATCTTTTTTTTTGAAGTAGTTGGTTTCCCCATAGGTTTGAGTCGGAGGACCACGCAAGACCTTGGTTCTGTCCAAAACCTATCTTTTCTTGGAAGTAGTTGGTTTCCCCATAAGTTCGAGTCCGAGGACCATGGAAGACCTTGGTTCTGCCCAAAACTTATCTTTTCTTGGAAGTAGTTGATTTCCCCATAGGTTTGAATCCAAGGACCATGGAAGACCTTGGTTCTGTCCAAAACTTATCCTTTCTTGGAAGTAGTTGGTTTCCCCAAAGGTTTGAGTCCGAGGACCATGCAATACCTTGGATCTGTCAAAAACTTATCCATTCTTGGAAGTTATTGGTTTCCCCCATAGGTTTGAGTCCGAGGAACATGCAAGACCTAGGTTCTGTCCAAAACTTATCTTTTCTTGGAAGTAGCTGGTTTCCCTATAGGTTTGAGTCTGAGGACCATGCAAGACCTTGGTTCTGTCCAAAACTTATACTTTCTTGGAAGTAGTTGGTTTCCCCATAGGTTTGAGTCCGAGGACCATGCAATACCTTGGATCTGTCAAAAACTTATCCATTCTTGGAAGTTATTGGTTTCCCCCATAGGTTTGAGTCCGAGGAACATGCAAGACCTAGGTTCTGTCCAAAACTTATCTTTTCTTGGAAGTAGCTGGTTTCCCTATAGGTTTGAGTCTGAGGACCATGCAAGACCTTGGTTCTGTCCAAAACTTATCCATTCTTGGAAGTTATTGGTTTCCCCATAGGTTTGAGTCTAAGGACCATGCAAGACCTTGGTTCTGTCCAAAACTTATCTTTTTTTTTGAAGTAGTTGGTTTCCCCATAGGTTTGAGTCGGAGGACCATGCAAGACCTTGGTTCTGTCCAAAACCTATCTTTTCTTGGAAGTAGTTGGTTTCCCCATAGGTTTGAGTCCGAGGACCGTGCAATACCTTCGATCTGTCAAAAACTTATCCATTCTTGGAAGTTGTTGGTTTCCCCCATAGGTTTGAGTCCGAGGACCATGCAAGACCTAGGTTCTGTCCAAAACTTATCTTTTCTTGGAAGTAGTTGGTTTCCCCATAGGTTTGAGTCTGAGGACCATGCAAGACCTTGGTTTTGTCCAAAACTTATCTTTTTTTTTGAAGTAGTTGGTTTCCCCATAGGTTTGAGTCGGAGGACCACGCAAGACCTTGGTTCTGTCCAAAACCTATCTTTTCTTGGAAGTAGTTGATTTCCCCATAGGTTTGAATCCAAGGACCATGCAATACATTGGTTCTGCCCAAAACTTATCTTTTCTTGGAAGTAGTTGGTTTCCCCCATATGTTTGAGTCCGAGGACCATGCAAGACCTTGGTTCTGTCCAAAACTTATCCTTTCTTGGAAGTAGTTGGTTTCCCCATAGGTTTGAGTCCGAGGACCATGCAATACCTTGGATCTGTCAAAAACTTATCCATTCTTGGAAGTTATTGGTTTCCCCCATAGGTTTGAGTCCGAGGAACATGCAAGACCTAGGTTCTGTCCAAAACTTATCTTTTCTTGGAAGTAGCTGGTTTCCCTATAGGTTTGAGTCTGTGGAACATGCAAGACCTTGGTTCTGTCCAAAACTTATCCATTCTTGGAAGTTATTGGTTTCCCCATAGGTTTGAGTCTGAGGACCATGCAAGACCTTGGTTCTGTCCAAAACTTATCTTTTTTTTTGAAGTAGTTGGTTTCCCCATTGGTTTGAGTCGGAGGACCACGCAAGACCTTGGTTCTGTCCAAAACCTATCTTTTCTTGGAAGTAGTTGGTTTCCCCATAAGTTCGAGTCCGAGGACCATGGAAGACCTTGGTTCTGCCCAAAACTTATCTTTTCTTGGAAGTAGTTGATTTCCCCATAAGTTCGAATCCAAGGACCATGGAAGACCTTGGTTCTGCCCAAAACTTATCTTTTCTTGGAAGTAGTTGGTTTCCCCCATATGTTTGAGTCCGAGGACCATGCAAGACCTTGGTTCTGTCCAAAACTTATCCTTTCTTGGAAGTAGTTGGTTTCCCCATAGGTTTAAGTCCGAGGACCATGCAATACCTTGGATCTGTCAAAAACTTATCCATTCTTGGAAGTTATTGGTTTCCCCCATAGGTTTGAGTCCGAGGAACATGCAAGACCTAGGTTCTGTCCAAAACTTATCTTTTCTTGGAAGTAGCTGGTTTCCCTATAGGTTTGAGTCTGAGGACCATGCAAGACCTTGGTTCTGTCCAAAACTTATATTTTTTTTTCAAGTAGTTGGTTTCCCCATAGGTTTGAGTCGGAGGACCATGCAAGACCTTGGATCTGTCCAAAATTTGTCTTTTCTTGGAAGTAGTTGGTTTCCCCAAAAGTTTGAGTCCGAGGACCATGCAAGGCCTTGGTTCTGTCCAAAACTTGTCTTTTCATGGAAGTAGTTGGTTTCCCCATAGATTTGACTCCGAGGACCATGCAATATCTTGCTTCTGTCCAAAACTTATCTTTTCTTGGAAGTAGTTGGTTTCCCCAAAAGTTCGAATCCAAGGACCATGGAAGACCTTGGTTCTGCCCAAAACTTATCTTTTCTTGGAAGTAGTTGGTTTCCCCCATATATTTGAGTCCGAGGACCATGCAAGACCTTGGTTCTGTCCAAAACTTATCCTTTCTTGGAAGTAGTTGGTTTCCCCATAGGTTTGAGTCCGAGGACCATGCAATACCTTGGATCTGTCAAAAACTTATCCATTCTTGGAAGTTATTGGTTTCCCCCATAGGTTTGAGTCCGAGGAACATGCAAGACCTAGGTTCTGTCCAAAACTTATCTTTTCTTGGAAGTAGCTGGTTTCCCTATAGGTTTGAGTCTGAGGACCATGCAAGACCTTGGTTCTGTCCAAAACTTATCTTTTTTTTTGAAGTAGTTGGTTTCCCCATAGGTTTGAGTCGGAGGACCATGCAAGACCTTGGTTCTATCCAAAACCTATCTTTTCTTGGAAGTAGTTGGTTTCCCCAAAAGTTTGAGTCCGAGGACCATGGAAGACCTTGGTTCTGCCCAAAACTTAACTTTTCTTGGAAGTAGTTGGTTTCCCCATAGGTTTGAGTCCAAGGACCATGCAATACCTTGGTTCTGTCCAAAACTTATTATTTCTTGGAAGTAGTTAGTTTTCCCACAGATTTGAGTCAAGGAACCATGCAAGACTTTGGTTCTGCCCAAAACTCATCTTTTGTTGGAAGTAGTTGGTTTCCCCATAGGTTTGAGTCTGAGGACCATGCAATATCTTGGTTCTGTCCAAAACTTATCCTTTCTTGGAAGTAGTTGGTTTCCCCATATGTTTGAGTCCGAGGACCATGCAATGTCTTGGTTCTGTCCGAAACTTATCTTTTTTTTTGAAGTAGTTGGTTTCCCCATAGGTTTGAGTCCGAGGACCATGCAAGAGTTTGGTTCTGTCCAAAACTTATCTTTTTTTTTGAATTAGTTGGTTTCCCCATAGGTTTGAGTCCGAGGACCATGCAAGACCTTGGTTCTGTCCAAAACTTATCTTTTCTTGGTAGTAGCTGGTTTCCCCAGAGGTTTGAGTCCGAGGACCACGCAAGACCTTGGTTCTGTCCAAAACTTATCTTTTCTTGGAAGTAGTTGGTTTCCCCATAGATTTGAGTCAAGGAACCATGCAAGACTTTGGTTCTGCCCAAAACTCATCTTTTGTTGGAAGTAGTTGGTTTCCCCATAGGTTTGAGTCTGAGGACCATGCAATATCTTGGTTCTGTCCAAAACTTATCCTTTCTTGGAAGTAGTTGGTTTCCCCATATGTTTGAGTCCGAGGACCATGCAATATCTTGGTTCTGTCCAAAACTTATCTTTTCTTGGAAGTAGTTGGTTTCCCCATAGGTTTGAGTCCAAGGACCATGCAATACCTTTGTTCTGTCCAAAACTTATCATTTCTTGGAAGTAGTTGGTTTCCCCATAGGTTTGAGTCTGAGGACCATGCAAGACCTTGGTTCTGTCTAAAACTTATCTTTTCTTGGAAGTAGTTGGTTTCCTCATAGGTTTGAGTCCGAGGACCATGCAATGTCTTGGTTCTGTCCAAAACTTATCATTTCTTGGAAGTAGTTGGTTTCCCCATAGGTTTGAGTCCGAGGACCATGCAATGTCTTGGTTCTGTCCGAAACTTATCTTTTTTTTTGAAGTAGTTGGTTTCCCCATAGGTTTGAGTCCGAGGACCATGCAAGAGTTTGGTTCTGTCCAAAACTTATCTTTTTTTTTGAATTAGTTGGTTTCCCCATAGGTTTGAGTCCGAGGACCATGCAAGACCTTGGTTCTGTCCAAAACTTATCTTTTCTTGGTAGTAGCTGGTTTCCCCAGAGGTTTGAGTCCGAGGACCACGCAAGACCTTGGTTCTGTCCAAAACTTATCTTTTCTTGGAAGTAGTTGGTTTCCCCATAGGTTTGAGTCCGAGGACCATGCAAGACCTTGGTTCTGTCCAAAACTTATGTTTTTTTTGGAAGTAGTTGGTTTTTCAATAGGATTGAGTCTGAGGACCATGCAAGACCTTGGTTCTTTCCAAAAGTTATCCATTCTTGGAAGTAGTTGGTTTCCCCATAGATTTGAGTCCGAGGACCATGCAAGAGCTTGGTTCTGTCCAAAACTTATCTTTTTTTTTGAAGTAGTTGGTTTCCCCATAGGTTTGAGTCCGAGGACCATGCAAGAGCTTGGTTCTGTCCAAAACTTATCTTTTTTTTTGAAGTAGTTGGTTTCCCCATAGGTTTGAGTCCGAGGACCATTCAAGACCTTGGTTCTGTCCAAAACTTATCTTTTTTTTTGAAGTAGTTGGTTTCCCCAGAGGTTTGAGTCCGAGGACCATGCAAGACCTTGGTTCTGTCCAAAACTTATCTTTTCTCGGAAGTATTTGGTTTCCCCACAGGTTTGAGCCTGAGGACCATGCAAGACCTTGGTTCTGTCCAAAACTTATCTTTTCTTGGAAGTAGTTGGTTTCCCCAAAGGTTTGAGTCTGAGGACCATGCAAGACCTTGGTTCTGTTCAAAACTTATCTTTTCTTGGAAGTAGTTGGTTTCCCCATAGGTTTGAGTCCGAGGACCATGCAAGGCCTTGGTTCTGTCCAAAACTTATCATTTCTTGGAAGTAGTTGGTTTTCCCATAGGTTTGAGTCTGAGGACCATGCAAGACCTTAGTTCTGTCCAAAACTTATCTTTTCTTGGAAGTAGTTGGTTTCCCCATAAGTTTGAGTCCGAGGACCATGCAAGGCCTTGGTTCTGTCCAAAACTTATCTTTTCATGGAAGTAGTTGGTTTCCCCATAGGTTTGAGTCCGAGGACCATGCAATGTCTTGGTTCTGTCCAAAACTTATCTTTTCTTGGAAGTAGTTGGTTTCCCCATAGGTTTGAGTCCGAGGACCATGCAATACCTTGGTTCTGCCCAAAACTTATCCTTTCTTGGAAGTAGGTGGTTTCCCCCATAGGTTTGAGTCTGAGGACCATGCAAGACCTCGGTTCAGTCCAAAACCTATCCTTTCTTGGAAGTAGCTGGTTTCCCCAAAGGTTTGTGTCCGAGAACCATGCAATACCTTGGTTCTTTCCAAAACTTATCTTTTCCTGGAAGTAGTTGGTTTCCCCATAGGTTTGAGTCCGAGGACCATGCAAGACCTTGGCTCTGTCCAAAACTTATCTTTTTTTTGGAAGTAGTTGGTTTCCCCATAGGTTTGTGTCCGAGGACCATGCAAGACCTTGGTTCTTTCCAAAACTTATCTTTTCTTGGAAGTAGTTGGTGTCCCCATAGTTTTGAGTTTGAGGACCATGCAAGACCTTGGTTCTGTCCAAAACTTATCTTTTCTTGGAAATAGTTGGTTTCCCCATAGGTTTGAGTCCGTGGACCATGCAAGACCTTGGTTCTGCCCAAAACTTATCTTTTCCTGGAAGTAGTTGGTTTCCTCATAGGTTTGAGTCCAAGGACCATGCAATACCTTTGTTCTGTCCAAAACTTATCATTTCTTGGAAGTAGTTGGTTTCCCCATAGGTTTGAGTCTGAGGACCATGCAAGACCTTGGTTCTGTCTAAAACTTATCTTTTCTTGGAAGTAGTTGGTTTCCTCATAGGTTTGAGTCCGAGGACCATGCAATGTCTTGGTTCTGTCCAAAACTTATCATTTCTTGGAAGTAGTTGGTTTCCCCATAGGTTTGAGTCCGAGGACCATGCAATGTCTTGGTTCTGTCCAAAACTTATCTTTTCTTGGAAGTAGTTGGTTTCCCCATAGGTTTGAGTCCGAGGACCATGCAAGACCTTGGTTCTGCCAAAAACTTATCAGTTCTTGGAAGTAGTTGGTTTGCCCATAGGTTTGAGTCTGAGGACCATGCAAGACCTTGGTTCTGCCCAAAACTTATCATTTTTTGGAAGTAGTTGTTTGCCCATAGGATTGAGTCTAAGGACCATGCAAGACCTTGGTTCTGTCCAAAACTTATCTTTTCTTGGAAGTAGTTGGTTTCCCCATAGGTTTATGTCCGAGGACCATGCAAGACCTTGGTTCTGTCCGAAACTTATCTTTTTTTTTGGAAGTAGTTGGTTTCCCCATAGGTTTATGTCCGAGGACCACGGAAGACCTTGGTTCTTTCCAAAACTTATCTTTTCTTGCAAGTAGTTGGTTTCCCCAAAGGTTTGAGTCCGAGGACCATGCAAGGCCTTGGTTCTGTCCAAAACTAATCTTTTTTTTGGAAGTATTTGGTTTCCCTATAGGTTTGAGTCCGAGGACCATGCAAGACCTTGGTCCGGTCCAAAACTTATCTTTCCTTGGAAGTAGTTGGTTTCCCCATAGGTTTGAGTCCGAGGACCATGCAAGACCTTGGTTCTGTCCAAAACTTATCTTTTTTTTTGATGTAGTTGGTTTCCCCATAGGTTTGAGTCCGAGGACCATCCAAGGCCTTGGTTCTGTCCAAAACTTATCATTTCTTGGAAGTAGTTGGTTTTCCCATAGGTTTGAGTCTGAGGGCCATGCAAGACCTTGGTTCTGTCCAAAACTAATCTTTTCTTGGAAGTAGTTGGTTTCCCCATAAGTTTGAGTCCGAGGACCATGCAAGGCCTTGGTTCTGTCCAAAACTTATCTTTTCATGGAAGTAGTTGGTTTCCCCATAGGTTTGAGTCCGAGGACCATGCAATGTCTTGGTTCTGTACAAAACTTATCTTTTCTTGGAAGTAGTTGGTTTCCCCATAGGTTTGAGTCCGAGGACCATGCAATACCTTGGTTCTGCCCAAAACTTATCCTTTCTTGGAAGTAGGTGGTTTCCCCCATAGGTTTGAGTCTGAGGACCATGCAAGACCTCGGTTCAGTCCAAAACTTATCATTTCTTGGAAGTAGCTGGTTTCCCCAAAGGTTTGTGTCCGAGAACCATGCAATACCTTGGTTCTTTCCAAAACTTATCTTTTCCTGGAAGTAGTTGGTTTCCCCATAGGTTTGAGTCCGACGACCATGCAAGACCTTGGCTCTGTCCAAAACTTATCTTTTTTTTGGAAGTAGTTGGTTTCCCCATAGGTTTGTGTCCGAGGACCATGCAAGACCTTGGTTCTTTCCAAAACTTATCTTTTCTTGGAAGTAGTTGGTGTCCCCATAGTTTTGAGTTTGAGGACCATGCAAGACCTTGGTTCTGTCCAAAACTTATCTTTTCTTGGAAATAGTTGGTTTCCCCATTGGTTTGAGTCCGTGGACCATGCAAGACCTTGGTTCTGCCCAAAACTTATCTTTTCCTGGAAGTAGTTGGTTTCCTCATAGGTTTGAGTCCAAGGACCATGCAATACCTTTGTTCTGTCCAAAACTTATCATTTCTTGGAAGTAGTTGGTTTCCCCATAGGTTTGAGTCTGAGGACCATGCAAGACCTTGGTTCTGTCTAAAACTTATCTTTTCTTGGAAGTAGTTGGTTTCCTCATAGGTTTGAGTCCGAGGACCATGCAATGTCTTGGTTCTGTCCAAAACTTATCATTTCTTGGAAGTAGTTGGTTTCCCCATAGGTTTGAGTCCGAGGACCATGCAATGTCTTGGTTCTGTCCAAAACTTATCTTTTCTTGGAAGTAGTTGGTTTCCCCATAGGTTTGAGTCCGAGGACCATGCAAGACCTTGGTTCTGCCCAAAACTTATCATTTCTTGGAAGTAGTTGGTTTGCCCATAGGTTTGAGTCTGAGGACCATGCAAGACCTTGGTTCTGCCCAAAACTTATCATTTTTTGGAAGTAGTTGTTTGCCCATAGGATTGAGTCTAAGGACCATGCAAGACCTTGGTTCTGTCCAAAACTTATCTTTTCTTGGAAGTAGTTGGTTTCCCCATAGGTTTATGTCCGAGGACCATGCAAGACCTTGGTTCTGTCCGAAACTTATCTTTTTTTTTGGAACTAGTTGGTTTCCCCATAGGTTTATGTCCGAGGACCACGGAAGACCTTGGTTCTTTCCAAAACTTATCTTTTCTTGCAAGTAGTTGGTTTCCCCAAAGGTTTGAGTCCGAGGACCATGCAAGGCCTTGGTTCTGTCTAAAACTAATCTTTTTTTTGGAAGTATTTGGTTTCCCTATAGGTTTGAGTCCGAGGACCATGCAAGACCTTGGTCCTGCCAAAACTTATCTTTCCTTGGAAGTAGTTGGTTTCCCCATAGGTTTGAGTCCGAGGACCATGCAAGACCTTGGTTCTGTCCAAAACTTATCTTTTTTTTGGATGTAGTTGGTTTCCCCATAGGTTTGAGTCCGAGGACCATGCAAGGCCTTGGTTCTGTCCAAAACTTATCATTTCTTGGAAGTAGTTGGTTTTCCCATAGGTTTGAGTCTGAGGACCATGCAAGACCTTGGTTCTGTCCAAAACTTATCTTTTCTTGGAAGTAGTTGGTTTCCCCAAAAGTTTGAGTCCGAGGACCATGCAAGGCCTTGGTTCTGTCCAAAACTTATCTTTTCATGGAAGTAGTTGGTTTCCCCATAGGTTTGAGTCCGAGGACCATGCAATGTCTTGGTTCTGTCCAAAACTTATCTTTTCTTGGAAGTAGTTGGTTTCCCCATAGGTTTGAGTCCGAGGACCATGCAATACCTTGGTTCTGCCCAAAACTTATCCTTTCTTGGAAGTAGGTGGTTTCCCCCATAGGTCTGAGTCTGTGGACCATGCAAGACCTCGGTTCAGTCCAAAACTTATCCTTTCTTGGAAGTAGCTGGTTTCCCCAAAGGTTTGTGTCCGAGAACCATGCAATACCTTGGTTCTTTCCGAAACTTATCTTTTCCTGGAAGTAGTTGGTTTCCCCATAGGTTTGAGTCCGAGGACCATGCAAGACCTTGGCTCTGTCCAAAACTTATCTTTTTTTTGGAAGTAGTTGGTTTCCCCATAGGTTTGTGTCCGAGGACCATGCAAGACCTTGGTTCTTTCCAAAACTTATCTTTTCTTGGAAGTAGTTGGTGTCCCCATAGTTTTGAGTTTGAGGACCATGCAAGACCTTGGTTCTGTCCAAAACTTATCATTTCTTGGAAATAGTTGGTTTCCCCATAGGTTTGAGTCAGTGGACCATGCAAGACCTTGGTTCTGCCCAAAACTTATCTTTTCCTGGAAGTAGTTGGTTTCCTCATAGGTTTGAGTCCGAGGACCATGCAATGTCTTGGTTCTGTCCAAAACTTATCTTTTCTTGGAAGTAGTTGGTTTCCCCATAGGTTTGAGTCCGAGGACCACGCAAGACCTTGGTTCTGCCCAAAACTTATCATTTCTTATAAGTAGTTGGTTTGCCCATAGGTTTGAGTCTGAGGACCATGCAAGACCTTGGTTCTGCCCAAAACTTATCATTTTTTGGAAGTAGTTGTTTGCCCATAGGATTGAGTCTAAGGACCATGCAAGACCTTGGTTCTGTCCAAAACTTATCTTTTCTTGGAAGTAGTTGGTTTCCCCATAGGTTTATGTCCGAGGACCATGCAAGACCTTGGTTCTGTCCGAAACTTATCTTTTTTTTTGGAAGTAGTTGGTTTCCCCATAGGTTTATGTCCGAGGACCACGGAAGACCTTGGTTCTTTCCAAAACTTATCTTTTCTTGCAAGTAGTTGGTTTCCCCAAAGGTTTGAGTCCGAGGACCATGCAAGGCCTTGGTTTTGTCCAAAACTAATCTTTTTTTTGGAAGTATTTGGTTTCCCTATAGGTTTGAGTCCAAGGACCATGCAAGACCTTGGTCCGGTCCAAAACTTATCTTTCCTTGGAAGTAGTTGGTTTCCCCCATAGGTTTGAGTCCGAGGACCATGCAAGACCTTGGTTCTGTCCAAAACTTATCTTTTTTTTGGATGTAGTTGGTTTCCCCATAGGTTTGAGTCCGAGGACCATGCAAGACCTTGATTCTTTCCAAAACTTATCTTTTCTTGGAAGTAGTTGGTTTCCCCATAGGTTTGAGTCTGAGGACCGTGCAAGACCTTGGTTCTTTCCAAATCTTATCTTTTCTTGGAAGTAGTTGGTTTCCCCATAGGTTTGAGTCCGAGGACCCTGCAAGACCTTGGTTCTGTCCAAAACTTATCTTTTTTTTGGAAGCAGTTGGTTTCCCCATAGGTTTGAGTCCGAGGACCATGCAAGACCTTGGTTCTTTCCAAAACTTATCTTTCCTTGGAAGTAGTTGGTTTCCCATAGGTTTGAGTCCGAGGACCATGCAAGACCTTGGTTCTGTCCAAAACTTATCTTTTCTTGGAAGTTGTTGGTTTCCCCATAGGTTTGAGTCCGAGGACCATGCAAGACCTTGGTTCTGTCCAAAACTTATCTTTTCTCGGAAGTATTTGGTTTCCCCACAGGTTTGAGCCTGAGGACCATGCAAGACCTTGGTTCTGTCCAAAACTTATCTTTTCTTGGAAGTAGTTGGTTTCCCCAAAGGTTTGAGTCTGAGGACCATGCAAGACCTTGGTTCTGTCCAAAACTTATCTTTTCTTGGAAGTAGTTGGTTTCCCCATAGGTTTGAGTCCGAGGACCATGCAAGGCCTTGGTTCTGTCCAAAACTTATCATTTCTTGGAAGTAGTTGGTTTGCCCATAGGTTTGAGACTGAGGACCATGCAAGACCTTGGTTCTGTCCAAAACTTATCTTTTCTTGGAAGTAGTTGGTTTCCCCATAAGTTTGAGTCTGAGGACCTTGCAAGGCCTTGGTTCTGTCCAAAACTTATCTTTTCATGGAAGTAGTTGGTTTCCCCATAGGTTTGAGTCCGAGGACCATGCAATGTCTTGGTTCTGTCCAAAACTTATCTTTTCTTGGAAGTAGTTGGTTTCCCCATAGGTTTGAGTCCGAGGACCATGCAATACCTTGGTTCTGCCCAAAACTTATCCTTTCTTGGAAGTAGGTGGTTTCTCCCATAGGTTTGAGTCCGAGGACCATGCAAGACCTCGGTTCTGTCCAAAACTTATCCTTTCTTGGAAGTAGCTGGTTTCCCCAAAGGTTTGTGTCCGAGAACCATGCAATACCTTGGTTCTTTCCAAAACTTATCTTTTCTTGGAAGTAGTTGGTTTCCCCATAGGTTTGAGTCCGAGGACCATGCAAGACCTTGGTTCTGTCCAAAACTTATCTTTTCTTGGAAGTTGTTGGTTTCCCCATAGGTTTGAGTCCGAGGACCATGCAAGACCTTGGTTATGTCCAAAACTTATCTTTTCTCGTAAGTATTTGGTTTCCCCACAGGTTTGAGCCTGAGGACCATGCAAGACCTTGGTTCTGTCCAAAACTTATCTTTTCTTGGAAGTAGTTGGTTTCCCCAAAGGTTTGAGTCTGAGGACCATGCAAGACCTTGGTTCTGTCCAAAACTTATCTTTTCTTGGAAGTAGTTGGTTTCCCCATAGGTTTGAGTCCGAGGACCATGCAAGGCCTTGGTTCTGTCCAAAACTTATCATTTCTTGGAAGTAGTTGGTTTGCCCATAGGTTTGAGACTGAGGACCATGCATGACCTTTGTTCTGTCCAAAACTTATCTTTTCTTGGAAGTAGTTGGTTTCCCCATAGGTTTGAGTCCGAGGACCATGCAATGTCTTGGTTCTGTCCAAAACTTATCTTTTCTTGGAAGTAGTTGGTTTCCCCATAGGTTTGAGTCCGAGGACCATGCAATGTCTTGGTTCTGTCCAAAACTTATCTTTTCTTGGAAGTAGTTGGTTTCCCCATAGGTTTGAGTCCGAGGACCATGCAATACCTTGGTTCTGCCCAAAACTTATCCTTTGTTGGAAGTAGGTGGTTTCCCCCATAGGTTTGAGTCCGAGGACCATGCAAGACCTCGGTTCTGTCCAAAACTTATCCTTTCTTGGAAGTAGCTGGTTTCCCCAAAGGTTTGTGTCCGAGAACCATGCAATACCTTGGTTCTTTCCGAAACTTATCTTTTCTTGGAAGTAGTTGGTTTCCCCATAGGTTTGAGTCCGAGGACCATGCAAGACCTTGGCTCTGTCCAAAACTTATCTTTTTTTTGGAAGTAGTTGGTTTCCCCATAGGTTTGTGTCCGAGGACCATGCAAGACCTTGGTTCTTTCCAAAACTTATCTTTTCTTGGAAGTAGTTGGTGTCCCCATAGTTTTGAGTTTGAGGACCAATCAAGACCTTGGTTCTGTCCAAAACTTATCTTTTCTTGGAAATAGTTGGTTTCCCCATAGGTTTGAGTCCGTGGACCATGCAAGACCTTGGTTCTGCCCAAAACTTATCTTTTCCTGGAAGTAGTTGGTTTCCCCATAGGATTGAGTCCAAGGACCATGCAATACCTTTGTTCTGTCCAAAACTTATCATTTCTTGGAAGTAGTTGGTTTCTCCATAGGTTTGAGTCTGAGGACCATGCAAGACCTTGGTTCTGTCCAAATCTTATCTTTTTTTTTGAAGTAGTTGGTTTCCCCATAGGTTTGAGTCCGAGGACCCTGCAAGACCTTGGTTCTGTCCAAAACTTATCTTTTTTTTGGAAGCAGTTGGTTTCCCCATAGGTTTGAGTCCGAGGACCATGCAAGACCTTGGTTCTTTCCAAAACTTATCTTTCCTTGGAAGTAGTTGGTTTCCCATAGGTTTGAGTCCGAGGACCATGCAAGACCTTGGTTCTGTCCAAAACTTATCTTTTCTTGGAAGTTGTTGGTTTCCCCATAGGTTTGAGTCCGAGGACCAAGCAAGACCTTGGTTCTGTCCAAAACTTATCTTTTCTCGGAAGTATTTGGTTTCCCCACAGGTTTGAGCCTGAGGACCATGCAAGACCTTGGTTCTGTCCAAAACTTATCTTTTCTTGGAAGTAGTTGGTTTCCCCAAAGGTTTGAGTCTGAGGACCATGCAAGACCTTGGTTCTGTCCAAAACTTATCTTTTCTTGGAAGTACTTGGTTTCCCCATAGGTTTGAGTCCGAGGACCATGCAAGGCCTTGGTTCTGTCCAAAACTTATCATTTCTTGGAAGTAGTTGGTTTGCCCATAGGTTTGAGACTGAGGACCATGCATGACCTTTGTTCTGTCCAAAACTTATCTTTTCTTGGAAGTAGTTGGTTTCCCCATAGGTTTGAGTCCGAGGACCATGCAATGTCTTGGTTCTGTCCAAAACTTATCTTTTCTTGGAAGTAGTTGGTTTCCCCATAGGTTTGAGTCCGAGGACCATGCAATGTCTTGGTTCTGTCCAAAACTTATCTTTTCTTGGAAGTAGTTGGTTTCCCCATAGGTTTGAGTCCGAGGACCATGCAATACCTTGGTTCTGCCCAAAACTTATCCTTTGTTGGAAGTAGGTGGTTTCCCCCATAGGTTTGAGTCCGAGGACCATGCAAGACCTCGGTTCTGTCCAAAACTTATCCTTTCTTGGAAGTAGCTGGTTTCCCCAAAGGTTTGTGTCCGAGAACCATGCAATACCTTGGTTCTTTCCGAAACTTATCTTTTGTTGGAAGTAGTTGGTTTCCCCATAGGTTTGAGTCCGAGGACCATGCAAGACCTTGGCTCTGTCCAAAACTTATCTTTTTTTTGGAAGTAGTTGGTTTCCCCATAGGTTTGTGTCCGAGGACCATGCAAGACCTTGGTTCTTTCCAAAACTTATCTTTTCTTGGAAGTAGTTGGTGTCCCCATAGTTTTGAGTTTGAGGACCAATCAAGACCTTGGTTCTGTCCAAAACTTATCTTTTCTTGGAAATAGTTGGTTTCCCCATAGGTTTGAGTCCGTGGACCATGCAAGACCTTGGTTCTGCCCAAAACTTATCTTTTCCTGGAAGTAGTTGGTTTCCCCATAGGATTGAGTCCAAGGACCATGCAATACCTTTGTTCTGTCCAAAACTTATCATTTCTTGGAAGTAGTTGGTTTCTCCATAGGTTTGAGTCTGAGGACCATGCAAGACCTTGGTTCTGTCTAAAACTTATCTTTTCTTGGAAGTAGTTGGTTTCCCCATAGGTTTGAGTCCGAGGACCATGCAATGTCTTGGTTCTGTCCAAAACTTATCTTTTCTTGGAAGTAGTTGGTTTCCCCATAGGTTTGAGTCCGAGGACCATGCAATGTCTTGGTTCTGTCCAAAACTTATCTTTTCTTGGAAGTAGCTGGTTTCCCCATAGGTTTGAGTCCGAGGACCATGCAAGACCTTGGTTCTGCCCAAAACTTATCATTTCTTGGAAGTAGTTGGTTTGCCCATAGGTTTGAGTCTAAGGACCATGCAAGACCTTGGTTCTGCCCAAAACTTATCATTTTTTGGAAGTAGTTGTTTGCCCATAGGATTGAGTCAGAGGACCATGCAAGACCTTGGTTCTGTCCAAAACTTATCTTTTCTTGGAAGTAGTTGGTTTCCCCATAGGTTTATGTCCGAGGACCTTGCAAGACCTTGGTTCTGTCCGAAACTTATCTTTTTTTTTGGAAGTAGTTGGTTTCCCCATAGGTTTATGTCCGAGGACCACGGAAGACCTTGGTTCTTTCCAAAACTTATCTTTTCTTGCAAGCAATTGGTTTCCCCATAGGTTTGAGTCCGAGGACCATGCAAGGCCTTGGTTCTGTCCAAAACTAATCTTTTTTTTGGAAGTATTTGGTTTCCCTATAGGTTTGAGTCCGAGGACCATGCAAGACCTTGGTCCGGTCCAAAACTTATCTTTCCTTGGAAGTAGTTGGTTTCCCCATAGGTTTGAGTCCGAGGACCATGCAAGACCTTGGTTCTGTCCAAAACTTATCTTTTTTTTGGATGTAGTTAATTTCCCCATAGGATTGAGACCGAGGACCATGCAAGACCTTGATTCTTTCCAAAACTTATCTTTTCTTGGAAGTAGTTGGTTTCCCCATAGGTTTGAGTCTGAGGACCGTGCAAGACCTTGGTTCTTTCCAAATCTTATCTTTTCTTGGAAGTAGTTGGTTTCCCCATAGGTTTGAGTCCGAGGACCCTGCAAGACCTTGGTTCTGTCCAAAACTTATCTTTTTTTTGGAAGCAGTTGGTTTCCCCATAGGTTTGAGTCCGAGGACCATGCAAGACCTTGGTTCTTTCCAAAACTTATCTTTCCTTGGAAGTAGTTGGTTTCCCATAGGTTTGAGTCCGAGGACCATGCAAGACCTTGGTTCTGTCCAAAACTTATCTTTTCTTGGAAGTAGTTGGTTTCCCCACAGGTTTGAGTCCGAGGACCATGCAAGACCTTGGTTCTGTCCAAAACTTATCTTTTCTCTGAAGTATTTGGTTTCCCTACAGGTTTGAGCCTGAGGACCATGCAAGACCTTGGTTCTGTCCAAAACTTATCTTTTCTTGGAAGTAGTTGGTTTCCCCAAAGGTTTGAGTCTGAGGACCATGCAAGACCTTGGTTCTGTCCAAAACTTATCTTTTCTTGGAAGTAGTTGGTTTCCCCATAGGTTTGAGTCCGAGGACCATGCAAGGCCTTGGTTCTGTCCAAAACTTATCATTTCTTGGAAGTAGTTGGTATGCCCATAGGTTTGAGTCTGAGGACCATGCAAGACCTTGGTTCTGTCCAAAACTTATCTTTTCTTGGAAGTAGTTGGTTTCCCCATAAGTTTGAGTCCGAGGACCTTGCAAGGCTTTGGTTCTGTCCAAAACTTATCTTTTCATGGAAGTAGTTGGTTTCCCCATAGGTTTGAGTCCGAGGACCATGCTATGTCTTGGTTCTGTCCAAAACTTATCTTTTCTTGGAAGTAGTTGGTTTCCCCATAGGTTTGAGTCCGAGGACCATGCAATACCTTGGTTCTGCCCAAAACTTATCCTTTCTTGGAAGTAGGTGGTTTCCCCCATAGGTTTGAGTCCGAGGACCATGCAAGACCTCGGTTCTGTCCAAAACTTATCCTTTCTTGGAAGTAGCTGGTTTCCCCAAAGGTTTGTGTCCGAGAACCATGCAATACCTTGGTTCTTTCCAAAACTTATCTTTTCTTGGAAGTAGTTGGTTTCCCCATAGGTTTGAGTCCGAGGACCATGCAAGACCTTGGCTCTGTCCAAAACTTATCTTTTTTTTGGAAGTAGTTGGTTTCCCCATAGGTTTGTGTCCGAGGACCATGCAAGACCATGGTTCTTTCCAAAACTTGTCTTTTCTTGGAAGTAGTTGGTGTCCGCATAGTTTTGAGTTTGAGGACCATACAAGACCTTGGTTCTGTCCAAAACTTATCTTTTCTTGGAAATAGTTGGTTTCCCCATAGGTTTGAGTCCGTGGACCATGCAAGACCTTGGTTCTGCCCAAAACTTATCTTTTCCTGGAAGTAGTTGGTTTCCCCATAGGTTTGAGTCCAAGGACCATGCAATACCTTTGTTCCGTCCAAAACTTATCATTTCTTGGAAGTAGTTGGTTTCTCCATAGGTTTGAGTCTGAGGACCATGCAAGACCTTGGTTCTGTCTAAAACTTATCTTTTCTTGGAAGTAGTTGGTTTCCCTATAGGTTTGAGTCCGAGGACCATGCAATGTCTTGGTTCTGTCCAAAACATATCTTTTCTTGGAAGTAGTTGGTTTCCCCATAGGTTTGAGTCCGAGGACCATGCAATGTCTTGGTTCTGTCCAAAACTTATCTTTTCTTGGAAGTAGTTGGTTTCCCCATAGGTTTGAGTCTGAGGACCATGCAAGACCTTGGTTCTGCCCAAAACTTATCATTTTTTGGAAGTAGTTGGTCTGCCCATAGGATTGAGTCTGAGGACCATGCAAGACCTTGGTTCTGTCCAAAACTTATCTTTTCTTGGAAGTAGTTGGTTTCGCCATAGGTTTATGTCCGAGGACCATGCAAGACCTTGGTTCTGTCCGAAACTTATCTTTTTTTTTGGAAGTAGTTGGTTTCCCCATAGGTTTATGTCTGAGGACCATGGAAGAGCATGGTTCTTTCCAAAACTTATCTTTTCTTGCAAGTAGTTGGTTTCCCCATAGGTTTGAGTCCGAGGACCATGCAAGGCCTTGGTTCTGTCCAAAACTAATCTTTTTTTTGGAAGTATTTGGTTTCCCTATAGGTTTGAGTCCGAGGACCATGCAAGACCTTGGTCCGGTCCAAAACTTATCTTTCCTTGGAAGTAGTTGGTTTCCCCATAGGTTTGAGTCCGAGGACCATGCAAGACCTTCGTTCTATCCAAAACTTATCTTTTTTTTGGATGTAGTTGGTTTCCCCATAGGTTTGAGTCCGAGGACCATGCAAGACCTTGATTCTTTCCAAAACTTATCTTTTCTTGGAAGTAGTTGGTTTCCCCATAGGTTTGAGTCTGAGGACCATGCAAGACCTTGGTTCTGTCCAAAACTTATCTTTTCTTGGAAGTAGTTGGTTTCCCCAAAGGTTTGAGTCTGAGGACCATGCAAGACCTTGGTTCTGTCCAAAACTTATCTTTTCTTGGAAGTAGTTGGTTTCCCCATAGGTTTGAGTCCGAGGACCATGCAAGGCCTTGGTTCTGTCCAAAACTTATCATTTCTTGGAAGTAGTTGGTTTGCCCATAGGTTTGAGTCTGAGGACCATGCAAGACCTTGGTTCTGTCCAAAACTTATCTTTTCTTGGAAGTAGTTGGTTTCCCCATAAGTTTGAGTCCGAGGACCTTGCAAGGCCTTGGTTCTGTCCAAAACTTATCTTTTCATGGAAGTAGTTTGTTTCCCCATAGGTTTGAGTCCGAGGACCGTGCAATGTCTTGGTTCTGTCCAAAACTTATCTTTTCTTGGAAGTAGTTGGTTTCCCCATAGGTTTGAGTCCGAGGACCTTGCAATACCTTGGTTCTGCCCAAAACTTATCCTTTCTTGGAAGTAGGTGGTTTCCCCCATAGGTTTGAGTCCGAGGACATGCAAGACCTCGGTTCTGTCCAAAACTTATACTTTCTTGGAAGTAGCTGGTTTCCCCAAAGGTTTGTGTCCGAGAACCATGCAATACCTTGGTTCTTTCCAAAACTTATCTTTTCTTGGAAGTAGTTGGTTTCCCCATAGGTTTGAGTCCGAGGACCATGCAAGACCTTGGCTCTGTCCAAAACTTATCTTTTTTTTGGAAGTAGTTGGTTTCCCCATAGGTTTGTGTCCGAGGACCATGCAAGACCTTGGTTCTTTCCAAAACTTATCTTTTCTTGGAAGTAGTTGGTGTCCCCATAGTTTTGAGTTTGAGGACCATACAAGACCTTGGTTCTGTCCAAAACTTATCTTTTCTTGGAAATAGTTGGTTTCCCCATAGGTTTGAGTCCGTGGACCATGCAAGACCTTGGTTCTGCCCAAAACTTATCTTTTCCTGGAAGTAGTTGGTTTCCCCATAGGTTTGAGTCCAAGGACCATGCAATACCTTTGTTCTGTCCAAAACTTATCATTTCTTGGAAGTAGTTGGTTTCTCCATAGGTTTGAGTCCAAGGACCATGCAATACCTTGGTTCTGTCCAAAACTTATTATTTCTTGGAAGTAGTTAGTTTTCCCACAGATTTGAGTCAAGGAACCATGCAAGACCTTGGTTCTGTCCAAAACTCATCTTTTCTTGGAAGTAGTTGGTTTCCCCATAGGTTTGAGTCCGTGGACCATGCAAGACCTTGGTTCTGCCCAAAACTTATCTTTTCCTGGAAGTAGTTGGTTTCCCCATAGGTTTGAGTCCAAGGACCATGCAATACCTTTGTTCTGTCCAAAACTTATCATTTCTTGGAAGTAGTTGGTTTCTCCATAGGTTTGAGTCCAAGGACCATGCAATACCTTGGTTCTGTCCAAAACTTATTATTTCTTGGAAGTAGTTAGTTTTCCCACAGATTTGAGTCAAGGAACCATGCAAGACCTTGGTTCTGTCCAAAACTCATCTTTTCTTGGAAGTAGTTGGTTTCCCTATAGGTTTGAGTCTGAGGACCATGCAAGACCTTGGTTCTGTCCAAAACTTATCTTTTTTTTTGAAGTAGTTGGTTTCCCCATAGGTTTGAGTCGGAGGACCATGCAAGACCTTGGTTCTGTCCAATACCTATCTTTTCTTGGAAGTAGTTGGTTTCCCTATAAGTTTGAGTCCGAGGACCATGGAAGACGTTGGTTCTGCAAAAAACTTATCTTTTCTTGGAAGTAGTTGATTTCCCCATAGGTTTGAATCCAAGGACCATGCAATACCTTGGTTCTGTCCAAAACTTATTATTTCTCGGAAGTAGTTGGTTTCTCCATAGGTTTGAGTCTGAGGACCATGCAAGACCTTGGTTCTGTCTAAAACTTATCTTTTCTTGGAAGTAGTTGGTTTCCCCATAGGTTTGAGTCCGAGGACCATGCAATGTCTTGGTTCTGTCCAAAACTTATCTTTTCTTGGAAGTAGTTGATTTCCCCATAGGTTTGAATCCAAGGACCATGCAATACCTTGGTTCTGTCCAAAACTTATTATTTCTCGGAAGTAGTTGGTTTCTCCATAGGTTTGAGTCTGAGGACCATGCAAGACCTTGGTTCTGTCTAAAACTTATCTTTTCTTGGAAATAGTTGGTTTCCCCATAGGTTTGAGTCCGTGGACCATGCAAGACCTTGGTTCTGCCCAAAACTTATCTTTTCCTGGAAGTAGTTGGTTTCCCCATAGGTTTGAGTCCAAGGACCATGCAATACCTTTGTTCTGTCCAAAACTTATCATTTCTTGGAAGTAGTTGGTTTCTCCATAGGTTTGAGTCTGAGGACCATGCAAGACCTTGGTTCTGTCTAAAACTTATCTTTTCTTGGAAGTAGTTGGTTTCCCCATAGGTTTGTGTCCGAGGACCATGCAAGACCTTGGTTCTTTCCAAAACTTATCTTTTCTTGGAAGTAGTTGGTGTCCCCATAGTTTTGAGTTTGAGGACCATACAAGACCTTGGTTCTGTCCAAAACTTATCTTTTCTTGGAAATAGTTGGTTTCCCCATAGGTTTGAGTCCGTGGACCATGCAAGACCTTGGTTCTGCCCAAAACTTATCTTTTCCTGGAAGTAGTTGGTTTCCCCATAGGTTTGAGTCCAAGGACCATGCAATACCTTTGTTCTGTCCAAAACTTATCATTTCTTGGAAGTAGTTGGTTTCTCCATAGGTTTGAGTCTGAGGACCATGCAAGATCTTGTAACTGTCTAAAACTTATCTTTTCTTGGAAGTAGTTGGTTTCCCTATAGGTTTGAGTCCGAGGACCATGCAATGTCTTGGTTCTGTCCAAAACATATCTTTTCTTGGAAGTAGTTGGTTTCCCCATAGGTTTGAGTCCGAGGACCATGCAATGTCTTGGTTCTGTCCAAAACTTATCTTTTCTTGGAAGTAGTTGGTTTCCCCATAGGTTTGAGTCCGAGGACCATGCAAGACCTTGGTTCTGCCCAAAACTTATCATTTCTTGGAAGTAGTTGGTTTGCCCATAGGTTTGAGTCTGAGGACCATGCAAGACCTTGGTTCTGCCCAAAACTTATCATTTTTTGGAAGTAGTTGGTCTGCCCATAGGATTGAGTCTGAGGACCATGCAAGACCTTGGTTCTGTCCAAAACTTATCTTTTCTTGGAAGTAGTTGGTTTCGCCATAGGTTTATGTCCGAGGACCATGCAAGACCTTGGTTCTGTCCGAAACTTATCTTTTTTTTTGGAAGTAGTTGGTTTCCCCATAGGTTTATGTTCGAGGACCATGGAAGAGCTTGGTTCTTTCCAAAACTTATCTTTTCTTGCAAGTAGTTGGTTTCCCCACAGGTTTGAGTCCGAGGACCATGCAAGGCCTTGGTTCTATCCAAAACTAATCTTTTTTTTGGAAGTATTTGGTTTCCCTATAGGTTTGAGTCCGAGGACCATGCAAGACCTTGGTCCGGTCCAAAACTTATCTTTCCTTGGAAGTAGTTGGTTTCCCCATAGGTTTGAGTCCGAGGACCATGCAAGACCTTCGTTCTATCCAAAACTTATCTTTTTTTTGGATGTAGTTGGTTTCCCCATAGGTTTGAGTCCGAGGACCATGCAAGACCTTGATTCTTTCCAAAACTTATCTTTTCTTGGAAGTAGTTGGTTTCCCCATAGGTTTGAGTCTGAGGACCATGCAAGACCTTGGTTCTGTCCAAAACTTATCTTTTCTTGGAAGTAGTTGGTTTCCCCAAAGGTTTGAGTCTGAGGACCATGCAAGACCTTGGTTCTGTCCAAAACTTATCTTTTCTTGGAAGTAGTTGGTTTCCCCATAGGTTTGAGTCCGAGGACCATGCAAGGCCTTGGTTCTGTCCAAAACTTATCATTTCTTGGAAGTAGTTGGTTTGCCCATAGGTTTGAGTCTGAGGACCATGCAAGACCTTGGTTCTGTCCAAAACTTATCTTTTCTTGGAAGTAGTTGGTTTCCCCATAAGTTTGAGTCCGAGGACCTTGCAAGGCCTTGGTTCTGGCCAAAACTTATCTTTTCATGGAAGTAGTTGGTTTCCCCATAGGTTTGAGTCCGAGGACCGTGCAATGTCTTGGTTCTGTCCAGAACTTATCTTTTCTTGGAAGTAGTTGGTTTCCCCATAGGTTTGAGTCCGAGGACCTTGCAATACCTTGGTTCTGCCCAAAACTTATCCTTTCTTGGAAGTAGGTGGTTTCCCCCATAGGTTTGAGTCCGAGGACCATGCAAGACCTCGGTTCTGTCCAAAACTTATCCTTTCTTGGAAGTAGCTGGTTTCCCCAAAGGTTTGTGTCCGAGAACCATGCAATACCTTGGTTCTTTCCAAAACTTATCTTTTCTTGGAAGTAGTTGGTTTCCCCATAGGTTTGAGTCCGAGGACCATGCAAGACCTTGGCTCTGTCCAAAACTTATCTTTTTTTTGGAAGTAGTTGGTTTCCCCATAGGTTTGTGTCCGAGGACCATGCAAGACCTTGGTTCTTTCCAAAACTTATCTTTTCTTGGAAGTAGTTGGTGTCCCCATAGTTTTGAGTTTGAGGACCATACAAGACCTTGGTTCTGTCCAAAACTTATCTTTTCTTGGAAATAGTTGGTTTCCCCATAGGTTTGAGTCCGTGGACCATGCAAGACCTTGGTTCTGCCCAAAACATATCTTTTCCTGGAAGTAGTTGGTTTCCCCATAGGTTTGAGTCCAAGGACCATGCAATACCTTTGTTCTGTCCAAAACTTATCATTTCTTGGAAGTAGTTGGTTTCTCCATAGGTTTGAGTCCAAGGACCATGCAATACCTTGGTTCTGTCCAAAACTTATTATTTCTTGGAAGTAGTTAGTTTTCCCACAGATTTGAGTCAAGGAACCATGCAAGACCTTGGTTCTGTCCAAAACTCATCTTTTCTTGGAAGTAGTTGGTTTCCCTATAGGTTTGAGTCTGTGGACCATGCAAGACCTTGGTTCTGTCCAAAACTTATCTTTTTTTTTGAAGTAGTTGGTTTCCCCATAGGTTTGAGTCGGAGGACCATGCAAGACCTTGGTTCTGTCCAATACCTATCTTTTCCTGGAAGTAGTTGGTTTCCCTATAAGTTTGAGTCCGAGGACCATGGAAGATCTTGGTTCTGCAAAAAACTTATCATTTCTTGGAAGTAGTTGATTTCCCCATAGGTTTGAATCCAAGGACCATGCAATACCTTGGTTCTGTCCAAAACTTATTATTTCTCGGAAGTAGTTGGTTTCTCCATAGGTTTGAGTCTAAGGACCATGCAAGACCTTGGTTCTGTCTAAAACTTATCTTTTCTTGGAAGTAGTAGGTTTCCCCATAGGTTTGAGTCCGAGGACCATGCAATGTCTTGGTTCTGTCCAAAACTTATCTTTTCTTGGAAGTAGTTGGTTTCCCCATAGGTTTGAGTCCGAGGACCATGCAATGTCTTGGTTCTGTCCAAAACTTATCTTTTCTTGGAAGTAGTTGGTTTCCCCATAGGTTTGAGTCCGAGGACCATGCAAGATCTTGGTTCTGCCCAAAACTTATCATTTCTTGGAAGTAGTTGGTTTGCCCATAGGTTTGAGTCTGAGGACCATGCAAGACCTTGGTTCTGTCCAAAACTTATCTTTTCTTGGAAGTAGTTGGTTTCCCCATAAGTTTGAGTCCGAGGACCATGCAAGGCCTTGGTTCTGTCCAAAACTTATCTTTTCATGGAAGTAGTTGGTTTCCCCATAGGTTTGAGTCCGAGGACCATGCAATATCTTGGTTCTGTCCAAAACTTATCTTTTCTTGGAAGTAGTTGGTTTCCCCATAGGTTTGAGTCCGAGGATCATGCAATACCTTGGTTCTGCCCAACACTTATCCTTTCTTGGAAGTAGTTGGTTTCCCCCATAGGTTTGAGTCTGAGGACCATGCAAGACCTTGGTTCTGTCCAAAACTTATCTTTTCTTGGAAGTAGTTGGTTTCCCCATAGGTTTGAGTCCGAGTACCATGCAACATCTTGGTTCTGTCCAAAACTTTTCTTTTCTTGGAAGTAGTTGGTTTCCCCATAGGTTTGTGTCCGAGGACCATGCAATGCCTTGGTTCTGTCCAAAACTTTTCTTTTCTTGGAAGTAGTTGGTTTCCCCATAGGTTTGAGTCCGAGGACCATGCAATACCTTGGTTCTGTCCAAAACTTATCCTTTCTTGGAAGTAGTTGGTTTCCCCCATAGGTTTGAGCCTGAGGACCATGCAAGACCTTGGTTCTGTCCAAAACTTATCCTTTCTTGGAAGTAGTTGGTTTCCCCATAGGTTTGAGTCCGAGGACCATGCAAAACCTTGGTTCTTTCCAAAAGTTATCTTTTCCTGGAAGTAGTTGGTTTCCCCATAGGTTTGAGTCCGAGGACCATGCAAGACCTTGGTTCTGTCCAAAACTTATCTTTTTTTTTGAAGTAGGTGGTTTCCCTAAAGGTTTGAGTCCGAGGACCATGCAAGACCTAGGTTCCGTCCAAAACTTATCTTTTCTTGGAAGTATTTGGTTTCCCCGCAGGTTTGAGCCTGAGGACCATGCAAGACCTTGGTTCTGTCCAAAACTTATCTTTTCTTGGAAGTAGTTGGTTTCCCCATAGGTTTGAGTCCGAGGACCATGCAAGACCTTGGTTCTGCCCAAAACTTATCATTTCTTGGAAGTAGTTGGTTTGCCCATAGGTTTGAGTCTGAGGACCATGCAAGACCTTGGTTCTATCCAAAACATATCTTTTCTTGGAAGTAGTTGGTTTCCCGATAGGTTTGAGTCCGAGGACCATGCAAGGCCTTGGTTCTGTCCAAAACTTATCTTTTTTTTCGAAGTAGTTGGTTTCCCTATAGGTTTGCGTCCGAGGACCACGCAAGACCTTGGTTCTGTCCAAAACTTATCTTTTCTTGGAAGTAGTTGGTTTCCCCATAGGTTTGAGTTCGAGGACCATGCAAGACCTTGGTTCTGTCCAAAACTTATCTTTTTTTTGGATGTAGTTGGTTTCCCCATAGGTTTGAGTCCGAGGACCATGCAAGACCTTGATTCTTTCCAAAACTTATCTTTTCTTGGAAATTGTTGGTTTCCCCATAGGTTTGAGTCCGAGGACCATGCAAGACCTTGGTTCTGCCCAAAACTTATCTTTTCTTAGAAGTAGTTGGTTTCCCCAAAGGTTTGAGCCCAAGGACCATGCAATACCTTTGTTCTGTCCAAAACTTATCATTTCTTGGAAGTAGTTGGTTTCCCCATAGGTTTGAGTCTGAGGACTATGCAAGACCTTGGTTCTGTCTAAAACTTGTCTGTTCTTGGAAGTAGTTGGTTTCCCCAAAGGTTTGAGTCCGAGGACCATGCAATATCTTGGTTCCGTCCAAAACTTATCTTTTCTTGGAAGTAGTTGGTTTCCCATAGGTTTGAGTCCGAGGACCATGCAAGACCTTGGTTCTGTCCAAAACGTATCTTTTCTTGGAAGTAGCTGGTTTCCCCAGAGGTTTGAGTCCGAGGACCACGCAAGACCTTGGTTCTGTCCAAAACTTATCTTTTCTTGGAAGTAGTTGGTTTCCCCATAGGTTTGAGTCCGAGGACCATGCAAGACCTTGGTTCTGTCCAAAACTTATGTTTTTTTTGGAAGTAGTTGGTTTTTCCATAGGTTTGAGTTTGAGGACCATGCAAGACCTTGGTTCTTTCCAAAAGTTATCTATACTTGGAAGTAGTTGGTTTCCCCATAGATTTGAGTCCGAGGACCATGCAAGAGCTTGTTTCTGTCCAAAACTTATCTTTTTTTTTGAAGTAGTTGGTTTCCCCATAGGTTTGAGTCCGAGGACCATGCAAGACCTTGGTTCTGTCCAAAACTTATCTTTTTTTTTGAAGTAGTTGGTTTCCCTATAGGTTTGAGTCCGAGGACCATGCAAGACCTTGGTTCTGTCCAAAACTTACCTTTTCTCGGAAGTATTTGGTTTCCCCACAGGTTTGAGCCTGAGGATAATGCAAGACCTTGGTTCTGTCCAAAACTTATCTTTTCGTGGAAGTAGTTGGTTTCCCCGAAGGTTTGAGTCCGAAGACCAAGCAAGACCTTGGTTCTGACCAACACTTATCATTTCTTGGAAGTAGTTCGTTTGCCCATTGGTTTGAGTCTGAGGACCATGCAAGACATTGGTTCTGTCCAAAACTTATCTTTTCTTGGAAGTAGTTGGTTTCCCCATAGGTTTGAGTCCGAGTACCATGCAACATCTTGGTTCTGTCCAAAACTTTTCTTTTCTTGGAAGTAGTTGGTTTCCCCATAGGTTTGAGTCCGAGGACCATGCAATACCTTGGTTCTGTCCAAAACTTTTATTTTCTTGGAAGTAGTTGGTTTCCCCATAGGTTTGATTCCGAGGACCATGCAATACCTTGGTTCTGTCCAAAACTTATCCTTTCTTGGAAGTAGTTGGTTTCCCCCATAGGTTTGAGTCCGAGGACCATGCAATACCTTGGTTCTGTCCAAAACTTTTCTTTTCTTGGAAGTAGTTGGTTTCCCCATAGGTTTGAGTCCGAGGACCATGCAATACCTTGGTTCTGTCCAAAACTCACCCTTTCTTGGAAGTAGTTGGTTTCCCCCATAGGTTTGAGCCTGAGGACCATGCAAGACCTTGGTTCTGTCCAAAACTTATCCTTTCTTGGAAGTAGTTGGTTTCCCCATAGGTTTGAGTCCGAGGACCATGCAAGACCTTGGTTCTTTCCAAAAGTTATCTTTTCCTGGAAGTAGTTGGTTTCCCCATAGGTTTGAGTCCGAGGACCATGCAAGACCTTGGTTCTGGCCAAAACTTTTCTTTTTTTTTGAAGTAGGTGGTTTCCCCAAAGGTTTGAGTCCGAGGACCATGCAAGACCTAGGTTCCGTCCAAATCATATCTTTTCTTAGAAGTATTTGGTTTCCCCACAGGTTTGAGCATGAGGACCATGCAAGTCCTTGGTTCTGTCCAAAACTTATCTTTTCTTGGAAGTAGTTGGTTTCCCCACAGGTTTGAGTCCGAGGACCATGCAAGACCTTGGTTCTGCCCAAAACTTATCTTTTCTTGGAAGTAGTTGGTTTCCCGATAGGTTTGAGTCCGAGGACCATGCAAGGCCTTGGTTCTGTCCAAAACTTATCTTTTTTTTGGAAGTAGTTGGTTTCCCTATAGGTTTGTGTCCGAGGACCACGCAAGACCTTGGTTCTGTCCAAAACTTATCTTTTCTTGGAAGTAGTTGGTTTCCCCATAGGTTTGAGTTCGAGGACCATGCAAGACCTTGGTTCTGTCCAAAACTTATCTTTTTTTTGGATGTAGTTGGTTTCCCCATAGGTTTGAGTCCGAGGACCATGCAAGACCTTGATTCTTTCCAAAACTTATCCTTTCTTGGAAATAGTTGGTTTCCCAATAGGTTTGAGTCCGAGGACCATGCAAGACCTTGGTTCTGCCATAAACTTATCTTTTCTTAGAAGTAGTTGGTTTCCCCAAAGGTTTGAGCCCAAGGACCATGCAATACCTTTGTTCTGTCCAAAACTTATCATTTCTTGGAAGTAGTTGGTTTCCCCATAGGTTTGAGTCTGAGGACTATGCAAGACCTTGGTTCTGTCTAAAACTTATCTTTTCTCGGAAGTAGTTGGTTTCCCCAAAGGTTTGAGTCCGAGGACCATGCAATATCTTGGTTCCGTCCAAAACTTATCTTTTCTTGGAAGTAGTTGGTTTCCCATAGGTTTAAGTCCGAGGACCATGGAAGACCTTGGTTCTCTCCAAAACTTACCTTTTCTCGGAAGTATTTGGTTTCCCCACAGGTTTGAGCCTGAGGACCATGCAAGACCTTGATTCTGTCCAAAACTTATCTTTTCTTGGAAGTAGTTGGTTTCCCCAAAGGTTTGAGTCCGAGGACCAACCAAGACCTTGGTTCTGACCAACACTTATCATTTCTTGGAAGTAGTTGGTTTGCCCAAAGGTTTGAGTCTGAGGACCATGCAAGACCTTGGTTCTGTCCAAAACTTATCTTTTCTTGGAAGTAGTTGGTTTCCCCATAGGTTTGAGTCCGAGTACCATGCAACATCTTGGCTCTGTCCAAAACTTTTCTTTTCTTGGAAGTAGTTGGTTTCCCCATAAGTTTGAGTCCGAGGACCATGCAATACCTTGGTTCTGTCCAAAACTTTTCTTTTCTTGGAAGTAGTTGGTTTCCCCATAGGTTTGAGTCCGAGGACCATGCAATACCTTGGTTCTGTCCAAAACTTATCCTTTCTTGGAAGTAGTTGGTTTCCCCCATAGGTTTGAGTCCGAGGACCATGCAATACCTTGGTTCTGTCCAAAACTTTTCTTTTCTTGGAAGTAGTTGGTTTCCCCATAGGTTTGAGTCTGAGGACTATGCAAGACCTTGGTTCTGTCTAAAACTTGTCTGTTCTTGGAAGTAGTTGGTTTCCCCAAAGGTTTGAGTCCGAGGACCATGCAATATCTTGGTTCCGTCCAAAACTTATCTTTTCTTGGAAGTAGTTGGTTTCCCATAGGTTTGAGTCCGAGGACCATGCAAGACCTTGGTTCTGTCCAAAACGTATCTTTTCTTGGAAGTAGCTGGTTTCCCCAGAGGTTTGAGTCCGAGGACCACGCAAGACCTTGGTTCTGTCCAAAACTTATCTTTTCTTGGAAGTAGTTGGTTTCCCCATAGGTTTGAGTCCGAGGACCATGCAAGACCTTGGTTCTGTCCAAAACTTATGTTTTTTTTGGAAGTAGTTGGTTTTTCCATAGGTTTGAGTTTGAGGACCATGCAAGACCTTGGTTCTTTCCAAAAGTTATCTATACTTGGAAGTAGTTGGTTTCCCCATAGATTTGAGTCCGAGGACCATGCAAGAGCTTGGTTCTGTCCAAAACTTATCTTTTTTTTGGAAGTAGTTGGTTTTCCCATAGGTTTGAGTCCGAGGACCATGCAAGACCTTGGTTCTGTCCAAAACTTATCTTTTTTTTTGGAAGTAGTAGGTTTACCTATAGGTTTGAGTCCGAGGACCATGCAAGACCTTGGTTCTGTCCAAAACTTACCTTTTCTCGGAAGTATTTGGTTTCCCCACAGGTTTGAGCCTGAGGATAATGCAAGACCTTGGTTCTGTCCAAAACTTATCTTTTCGTGGAAGTAGTTGGTTTCCCCGAAGGTTTGAGTCCGAAGACCAAGCAAGACCTTGGTTCTGACCAACACTTATCATTTCTTGGAAGTAGTTCGTTTGCCCATTGGTTTGAGTCTGAGGACCATGCAAGACATTGGTTCTGTCCAAAACTTATCTTTTCTTGGAAGTAGTTGGTTTCCCCATAGGTTTGAGTCCGAGTACCATGCAACATCTTGGTTCTGTCCAAAACTTTTCTTTTCTTGGAAGTAGTTGGTTTCCCCATAGGTTTGAGTCCGAGGACCATGCAATACCTTGGTGCTGTCCAAAACTTTTATTTTCTTGGAAGTAGTTGGTTTCCCCATAGGTTTGATTCCGAGGACCATGCAATACCTTGGTTCTGTCCAAAACTTATCCTTTCTTGGAAGTAGTTGGTTTCCCCCATAGGTTTGAGTCCGAGGACCATGCAATACCTTGGTTCTGTCCAAAACTTTTCTTTTCTTGGAAGTAGTTGGTTTCCCCATAGGTTTGAGTCCGAGGACCATGCAATACCTTCGTTCTGTCCAAAACTCACCCTTTCTTGGAAGTAGTTGGTTTCCCCCATAGGTTTGAGCCTGAGGACCATGCAAGACCTTGGTTCTGTCCAAAACTTATCCTTTCTTGGAAGTAGTTGGTTTCCCCATAGGTTTGAGTCCGAGGACCATGCAAGACCTTGGTTCTTTCCAAAAGTTATCTTTTCCTGGAAGTAGTTGGTTTCCCCATAGGTTTGAGTCCGAGGACCATGCAAGACCTTGGTTCTGGCCAAAACTTATCTTTTTTTTTGAAGTAGGTGGTTTCCCCAAAGGTTTGAGTCCGAGGACCATGCAAGACCTAGGTTCCGTCCAAATCATATCTTTTCTTAGAAGTATTTGGTTTCCCCACAGGTTTGAGCATGAGGACCATGCAAGTCCTTGGTTCTGTCCAAAACTTATCTTTTCTTGGAAGTAGTTGGTTTCCCCACAGGTTTGAGTCCGAGGACCATGCAAGACCTTGGTTCTGCCCAAAACTTATCTTTTCTTGGAAGTAGTTGGTTTCCCGATAGGTTTGAGTCCGAGGACCATGCAAGGCCTTGGTTCTGTCCAAAACTTATCTTTTTTTTGGAAGTAGTTGGTTTCCCTATAGGTTTGTGTCCGAGGACCACGCAAGACCTTGGTTCTGTCCAAAACTTATCTTTTCTTGGAAGTAGTTGGTTTCCCCATAGGTTTGAGTTCGAGGACCATGCAAGACCTTGGTTCTGTCCAAAACTTATCTTTTTTTTGGATGTAGTTGGTTTCCCCATAGGTTTGAGTCCGAGGACCATGCAAGACCTTGATTCTTTCCAAAACTTATCCTTTCTTGGAAATAGTTGGTTTCCCAATAGGTTTGAGTCCGAGGACCATGCAAGACCTTGGTTCTGCCATAAACTTATCTTTTCTTAGAAGTAGTTGGTTTCCCCAAAGGTTTGAGCCCAAGGACCATGCAATACCTTTGTTCTGTCCAAAACTTATCATTTCTTGGAAGTAGTTGGTTTCCCCATAGGTTTGAGTCTGAGGACTATGCAAGACCTTGGTTCTGTCTAAAACTTATCTTTTCTTGGAAGTAGTTGGTTTCCCCAAAGGTTTGAGTCCGAGGACCATGCAATATCTTGGTTCCGTCCAAAACTTATCTTTTCTTGGAAGTAGTTGGTTTCCCATAGGTTTGAGTCCGAGGACCATGCAAGACCTTGGTTCTCTCCAAAACTTACCTTTTCTCGGAAGTATTTGGTTTCCCCACAGGTTTGAGCCTGAGGACCATGCAAGACCTTGATTCTGTCCAAAACTTATCTTTTCTTGGAAGTAGTTGGTTTCCCCAAAGGTTTGAGTCCGAGGACCAACCAAGACCTTGGTTCTGACCAACACTTATCATTTCTTGGAAGTAGTTGGTTTGCCCAAAGGTTTGAGTCTGAGGACCATGCAAGACCTTGGTTCTGTCCAAAACTTATCTTTTCTTGGAAGTAGTTGGTTTCCCCATAGGTTTGAGTCCGAGTACCATGCAACATCTTGGCTCTGTCCAAAACTTTTCTTTTCTTGGAAGTAGTTGGTTTCCCCATAAGTTTGAGTCCGAGGACCATGCAATACCTTGGTTCTGTCCAAAACTTTTCTTTTCTTGGAAGTAGTTGGTTTCCCCATAGGTTTGAGTCCGAGGACCATGCAATACCTTGGTTCTGTCCAAAACTTATCCTTTCTTGGAAGTAGTTGGTTTCCCCCATAGGTTTGAGTCCGAGGACCATGCAATACCTTGGTTCTGTCCAAAACTTTTCTTTTCTTGGAAGTAGTTGGTTTCCCCATAGGTTTGAGTCCGAGGACCATGCAATAACTTGGTTCTGTCCAAAACTTACCCTTTCTTGGAAGTAGTTGGTTTCCCCCATAGGTTTGAGCCTGAGGACCATGCAAGACCTTGGTTCTGTCCAAAACTTATCCTTTCTTGGAAGTAGTTGGTTTCCCCATAGGTTTGAGTCCGAGGACCATGCAATACCTTGGTTCTTTCCAAAAGTTATCTTTTCCTGGAAGTAGTTGGTTTCCCCATAGGTTTGAGTCCGAGGACCTTGCAAGACCTTGGTTCTGTCCAAAACTTATCTTTTTTTTTGAAGTAGTTGGTTTCCCCATAGGTTTCAGTCCGAGGACCATGCAAGACCTTGGTTCTGTCCAAAACTTATGTTTTTTTTGGAAGTAGTTGGTTTTTCCATAGGTTTGAGTCTGAGGACCATGCAAGACCCTGGTTCTTTCCAAAAGTTATCTATTCTTTGAAGTAGTTGGTTTCCCCATAGATTTGAGTCCGAGGACCATGCAAGAGCTTGGTTCTGTCCAAAACTTATCTTTTTTTTTGAAGTAGTTGGTTTCCCCATAGGTTTGAGTCCGAGGACCATGCAAGACCTTGGTTCTATCCAAAACTGATCTTTTTTTTTGAACTAGTTGGTTTCCCCATAGGTTTGAGTCCGAGGACCATGCAAGACCTTGGTTCTGTCCAAAACGTATCTTTTCTCGGAAGTATTTGGTTTCCCCGCAGGTTTGAGCCTGAGGACCATGCAAGACCTTGGTTCTGTCCAAAACTTATCTTGTCTTGGAAGTAGTTGGTTTCCCCAAAGGTTTGAGTCCGAGGACCAAGCAAGACCTTGGCTCTGACCAAAACTTATCATTTCTTGGAAGTAGTTGGTTTGCCCATAGGTTTGAGTCTGAGAACCATGCAAGACCTTGGTTCTGTCCAAAACTTATCTTTTCTTGGAAGTAGTTGGTTTCCCCATAGGTTTGAGTTCGAGGACCATGCAAGACCTTGGTTTTGTCCAAAACTTATCTTTTTTTTGGATGTAGTTGGTTTCCCCATAGGTTTGAGTCCGAGGACCATGCAAGACCTTGATTCTTTCCAAAACTTATCTTTTCTTGGAAATAGTAGGTTTCCCCATAGGTTTGAGTCCGAGGACCATGCAACACCTTGGTTCTGCCCAAAACTTATCTTTTCTTAGAAGTAGTTGGTTTCCCCATAGGTTTGAGTCTGAGGACCATGCAAGACCTTGGTTCTGTCCAAAACTTTTCTTTTCTTGGAAGTAGTTGGTTTCCCCATAGGTTTGAGTGCGAGGACCATGCAATACCTTGGTTCTGTCGAAAACTTATCCTTTCTTGGAAGTAGTTGGTTTCCCCCATAGGTTTGAGCCTGAGGACCATGCAAGACCTTGGTTCTGTCCAAAACTTATCCTTTCTTGGAAGTAGTTGGTTTCCCGATAGGTTTGAGTCCGAGGACCATGCAAGACCTTGGTTCTTTCCAAAAGTTATCTTTTCCTGGAAGTAGTTGGTTTCCCCATAGGTTTGAGTCTGAGGACCATGCAAGACCTTGGTTCTGTCCAAAACTTATCTTTTTTTTTGAAGTAGGTGGTTTCCCCAAAGGTTTGAGTCCGAGGACCATGCAAGACCTTGGTTCTGTCCAAAACTTATCTTTTCTTGGAAGTATTTGGTTTCCCCACAGGTTTGAGCCTGAGGACCATCCAAGACCTTGGTTCTATCCAAAACTTATCTTTTCTTGGAAGTAGTTGGTTTCCCCATAGGTTTGAGTCCGAGGACCATGCAAGACCTTGGTTCTGCCCAAAACTTATCATTTCTTGGAAGTAGTTGGTTTGCCCATAGGTTTGAGTCTGAGGACCATGCAAGACCTTGGTTCTGTCCAAAACTTATCTTTTCTTGGAAGTAGTTGGTTTCCCGATAGGTTTGAGTCCGAGGACCATGCAAGGCCTTGGTTCTGTCCAAAACTAATCTTTTTTTTGGATGTAGTTGGTTTCCCCATAGGTTTGAGTCCGAGGACCATGCAAGACCTTGGTTCTGTCCAAAACTTATGTTTTTTTTGGAAGTAGTTGGTTTTTCCATAGGTTTGAGTCTGAGGACCATGCAAGACCCTGGTTCTTTCCAAAAGTTATCTATTCTTTGAAGTAGTTGGTTTCCCCATAGGTTTGAGTCCGAGGACCGTGCAAGACCTTGGTTCTATCCAAAACTTATCTTTTTTTTTGAACTAGTTGGTTTCCCCATAGGTTTGAGTCCGAGGACCATGCAAGACCTTGGTTCTGTCCAAAACGTATCTTTTCTCGGAAGTATTTGGTTTCCCCGCAGGTTTGAGCCTGAGGACCATGCAAGACCTTGGTTCTGTCCAAAACTTATCTTGTCTTGGAAGTAGTTAGTTTCCCCAAAGGTTTGAGTCCGAGGACCAAGCAAGACCTTGGCTCTGACCAAAACTTATCATTTCTTGGAAGTAGTTGGTTTGCCCATAGGTTTGAGTCTGAGAACCATGCAAGACCTTGGTTCTGTCCAAAACTTATCTTTTCTTGGAAGTAGTTGGTTTCCCCATAGGTTTGAGTCCGAGTACCATGCAACATCTTGGTTCTGTCCAAAACTTTTCTTTTCTTGGAAGTAGCTGGTTTCCCCATAGGTTTGAGTCCGAGGACCATGCAATACCTTGGTTCTGTCCAAAACTTTTCTTTTCTTGGAAGTAGTTGGTTTCCCCAGAGGTTTGAGTCCGAGGACCATGCAATACCTTGGTTCTTTCCAAAACTTATCCTTTCTTGGAAGTAGTTGGTTTCCCCCATAGGTTTGAGTCTGAGGACCATGCAAGACCTTGGTTCTGCCCAAAACTTATCTTTTCCTGGAAGTAGTTGGTTTCCCCATAGGTTTGAGTCCAAGGACCATGCAATACCTTTGTTCTGTCCAAAACTTATCATTTCTTGGAAGTAGTTGGTTTCTCCATAGGTTTGAGTCCAAGGACCATGCAATACCTTGGTTCTGTCCAAAACTTATTATTTCTTGGAAGTAGTTAGTTTTCCCACAGATTTGAGTCAAGGAACCATGCAAGACCTTGGTTCTGTCCAAAACTCATCTTTTCTTGGAAGTAGTTGGTTTCCCTATAGGTTTGAGTCTGTGGACCATGCAAGACCTTGGTTCTGTCCAAAACTTATCTTTTTTTTTGAAGTAGTTGGTTTCCCCATAGGTTTGAGTCGGAGGACCATGCAAGACCTTGGTTCTGTCCAATACCTATCTTTTCTTGGAAGTAGTTGGTTTCCCTATAAGTTTGAGTCCGAGGACCATGGAAGATCTTGGTTCTGCAAAAAACTTATCATTTCTTGGAAGTAGTTGATTTCCCCATAGGTTTGAATCCAAGGACCATGCAATACCTTGGTTCTGTCCAAAACTTATTATTTCTCGGAAGTAGTTGGTTTCTCCATAGGTTTGAGTCTGAGGACCATGCAAGACCTTGGTTCTGTCTAAAACTTATCTTTTCTTTGAAGTAGTTGGTTTCCCCATAGGTTTGAGTCCGAGGACCATGCAATGTCTTGGTTCTGTCCAAAACTTATCTTTTCTTGGAAGTAGTTGGTTTCCCCATAGGTTTGAGTCCGAGGACCATGCAATGTCTTGGTTCTGTCCAAAACTTATCTTTTCTTGGAAGTAGTTGGTTTCCCCATAGGTTTGAGTCCGAGGACCATGCAAGACCTTGGTTCTGCCCAAAACTTATCATTTCTTGGAAGTAGTTGGTTTGCCCATAGGTTTGAGTCTGAGGACCATGCAAGACCTTGGTTCTGTCCAAAACTTATCTTTTCTTGGAAGTAGTTGGTTTCCCCATAGGTTTGAGTCCGAGGACCATGCAAGACCTTGGTTCTGTCCAAAACTTATCTTTTTTTTTGAAGTAGGTGGTTTCCCTAAAGGTTTGAGTCCGAGGACCATGCAAGACCTAGGTTCCGTCCAAAACTTATCTTTTCTTGGAAGTATTTGGTTTCCCCGCAGGTTTGAGCCTGAGGACCATGCAAGACCTTGGTTCTGTCCAAAACTTATCTTTTCTTGGAAGTAGTTGGTTTCCCCATAGGTTTGAGTCCGAGGACCATGCAAGACCTTGGTTCTGCCCAAAACTTATCATTTCTTGGAAGTAGTTGGTTTGCCCATAGGTTTGAGTCTGAGGACCATGCAAGACCTTGGTTCTATCCAAAACATATCTTTTCTTGGAAGTAGTTGGTTTCCCGATAGGTTTGAGTCCGAGGACCATGCAAGGCCTTGGTTCTGTCCAAAACTTATCTTTTTTTTCGAAGTAGTTGGTTTCCCTATAGGTTTGCGTCCGAGGACCACGCAAGACCTTGGTTCTGTCCAAAACTTATCTTTTCTTGGAAGTAGTTGGCTTCCCCATGGGTTTGAGTTCGAGGACCATGCAAGACCTTGGTTCTGTCCAAAACTTATCTTTTTTTTGGATGTAGTTGGTTTCCCCATAGGTTTGAGTCCGAGGACCATGCAAGACCTTGATTCTTTCCAAAACTTATCTTTTCTTGGAAATTGTTGGTTTCCCCATAGGTTTGAGTCCGAGGACCATGCAAGACCTTGGTTCTGCCCAAAACTTATCTTTTCTTGGAAGTAGTTGGTTTCCCCATAGGTTTGAGTCCGAGGACCATGCAAGACCTTGGTTCTGCCCAAAACTTATCATTTCTTGGAAGTAGTTGGTTTGCCCATAGGTTTGAGTCTGAGGACCATGCAAGACCTTGGTTCTGTCCAAAACTTATCTTTTCTTGGAAGTAGTTGGTTTCCCGATAGGTTTGAGTCCGAGGACCATGCAAGGCCTTGGTTCTGTCCAAAACTAATCTTTTTTTTGGAAGTAGTTGGTTTCCCTATAGGTTTGTGTCCGAGGACTACGCAAGACCTTGGTTCTGTCCAAAACTTATCTTTTCTTGGAAGTAGTTGGTTTCCCCTTAGGTTTGAGTTCGAGGACCATGCAAGACCTTGGTTTTGTCCAAAACTTATCTTTTTTTTGGATGTAGTTGGTTTCCCCATAGGTTTGAGTCCGAGGACCATGCAAGACCTTGATTCTTTCCAAAACTTATCTTTTCTTGGAAATAGTAGGTTTCCCCATAGGTTTGAGTCCGAGGACCATGCAAGACCTTGGTTCTGCCCAAAACTTATCTTTTCTTAGAAGTAGTTGGTTTCTCCAAAGGTTTGAGCCCAAGGACCATGCAATACCTTTGTTAGGTCCAAAACTTATCATTTCTTGGAAGTAGTTGGTTTCCCCATAGGTTTGAGTCTGAGGACTATGCAAGACCTTGTTTCTGTCTAAAACTTATCTTTTCTTGGAAGTAGTTGGTTTCCCCATAGGTTTGAGTCCGAGGACCATGCAATATCTTGGTTCCGTCCAAAACTTATCTTTTCTTGGAAGTAGTTGGTTTCCCATAGGTTTGAGTCCGAGGACCATGCAAGACCTTGGTTCTGTCCAAAACTTATCTTTTCTTGGAAGTAGCTGGTTTCCCCAGAGGTTTGAGTCCGAGGACCACGCAAGACCTTGGTTCTGTCCAAAACTTATCTTTTCTTGGAAGTAGTTGGTTTCCCCATAGGTTTCAGTCCGAGGACCATGCAAGACCTTGGTTCTGTCCAAAACTTATGTTTTTTTTGGAAGTAGTTGGTTTTTCCATAGGTTTTAGTCTGAGGACCATGCAAGACCCTGGTTCTTTCCAAAAGTTATCTATTCTTTGAAGTAGTTGGTTTCCCCATAGATTTGAGTCCGAGGACCATGCAAGAGCTTGGTTCTGTCCAAAACTTATCTTTTTTTTTTAAGAAGTTGGTTTCCCCATAGGTTTGAGTCCGAGGACCGTGCAAGACGTTGGTTCTATCCAAAACTTATCTTTTTTTTTGAACTAGTTGGTTTCCCCATAGGTTTGAGTCCGAGGACCATGCAAGACCTTGGTTCTGTCCAAAACGTATCTTTTCTCGGAAGTATTTGGTTTCCCCGCAGGTTTGAGCCTGAGGACCATGCAAGACCTTGGTTCTGTCCAAAACTTATCTTGTCTTGGAAGTAGTTAGTTTCCCCAAAGGTTTGAGTCCGAGGACCAAGCAAGACCTTGGCTCTGACCAAAACTTATCATTTCTTGGAAGTAGTTGGTTTGCCCATAGGTTTGAGTCTGAGAACCATGCAAGACCTTGGTTCTGTCCAAAACTTATCTTTTCTTGGAAGTAGTTGGTTTCCCCATAGGTTTGAGTCCGAGTACCATGCAACATCTTGGTTCTGTCCAAAACTTTTCTTTTCTTGGAAGTAGCTGGTTTCCCCATAGGTTTGAGTCCGAGGACCATGCAATACCTTGGTTCTGTCCAAAACTTTTCTTTTCTTGGAAGTAGTTGGTTTCCCCAGAGGTTTGAGTCCGAGGACCATGCAATACCTTGGTTCTTTCCAAAACTTATCCTTTCTTGGAAGTAGTTGGTTTCCCCCATAGGTTTGAGTCTGAGGACCATGCAAGACCTTGGTTCTGCCCAAAACTTATCTTTTCCTGGAAGTAGTTGGTTTCCCCATAGGTTTGAGTCCAAGGACCATGCAATACCTTTGTTCTGTCCAAAACTTATCATTTCTTGGAAGTAGTTGGTTTCTCCATAGGTTTGAGTCCAAGGACCATGCAATACCTTGGTTCTGTCCAAAACTTATTATTTCTTGGAAGTAGTTAGTTTTCCCACAGATTTGAGTCAAGGAACCATGCAAGACCTTGGTTCTGTCCAAAACTCATCTTTTCTTGGAAGTAGTTGGTTTCCCTATAGGTTTGAGTCTGTGGACCATGCAAGACCTTGGTTCTGTCCAAAACTTATCTTTTTTTTTGAAGTAGTTGGTTTCCCCATAGGTTTGAGTCGGAGGACCATGCAAGACCTTGGTTCTGTCCAATACCTATCTTTTCTTGGAAGTAGTTGGTTTCCCTATAAGTTTGAGTCCGAGGACCATGGAAGATCTTGGTTCTGCAAAAAACTTATCATTTCTTGGAAGTAGTTGATTTCCCCATAGGTTTGAATCCAAGGACCATGCAATACCTTGTTTCTGTCCAAAACTTATTATTTCTCGGAAGTAGTTGGTTTCTCCATAGGTTTGAGTCTGAGGACCATGCAAGACCTTGGTTCTGTCTAAAACTTATCTTTTCTTGGAAGTAGTTGGTTTCCCCATAGGTTTGAGTCCGAGGACCATGCAATGTCTTGGTTCTGTCCAAAACTTATCTTTTCTTGGAAGTAGTTGGTTTCCCCATAGGTTTGAGTCCGAGGACCATGCAATGTCTTGGTTCTGTCCAAAACTTATCTTTTCTTGGAAGTAGTTGGTTTCCCCATAGGTTTGAGTCCGAGGACCATGCAAGACCTTGGTTCTGCCCAAAACTTATCATTTCTTGGAAGTAGTTGGTTTGCCCATAGGTTTGAGTCTGAGGACCATGCAAGACCTTGGTTCTGTCCAAAACTTATCTTTTCTTGGAAGTAGTTGGTTTCCCCATAGGTTTGAGTCCGAGGACCATGCAAGACCTTGGTTCTGTCCAAAACTTATCTTTTTTTTTGAAGTAGGTGGTTTCCCTAAAGGTTTGAGTCCGAGGACCATGCAAGACCTAGGTTCCGTCCAAAACTTATCTTTTCTTGGAAGTATTTGGTTTCCCCGCAGGTTTGAGCCTGAGGACCATGCAAGACCTTGGTTCTGTCCAAAACTTATCTTTTATTGGAAGTAGTTGGTTTCCCCATAGGTTTGAGTCCGAGGACCATGCAAGACCTTGGTTCTGCCCAAAACTTATCATTTCTTGGAAGTAGTTGGTTTGCCCATAGGTTTGAGTCTGAGGACCATGCAAGACCTTGGTTCTATCCAAAACATATCTTTTCTTGGAAGTAGTTGGTTTCCCGATAGGTTTGAGTCCGAGGACCATGCAAGGCCTTGGTTCTGTCCAAAACTTATCTTTTTTTTCGAAGTAGTTGGTTTCCCTATAGGTTTGCGTCCGAGGACCACGCAAGACCTTGGTTCTGTCCAAAACTTATCTTTTCTTGGAAGTAGTTCGCTTCCCCATAGGTTTGAGTTCGAGGACCATGCAAGACCTTGGTTCTGTCCAAAACTTATCTTTTTTTTGGATGTAGTTGGTTTCCCCATAGGTTTGAGTCCGAGGACCATGCAAGACCTTGATTCTTTCCAAAACTTATCTTTTCTTGGAAATTGTTGGTTTCCCCATAGGTTTGAGTCCGAGGACCATGCAAGACCTTGGTTCTGCCCAAAACTTATCTTTTCTTAGAAGTAGTTGGTTTCCCCAAAGGTTTGAGCCCGGGGACCATGCAATACCTTTGTTCTGTCCAAAACTTATCATTTCTTGGAAGTAGTTGGTTTCCCCATAGGTTTGAGTCTGAGGACTATGCAAGACCTTGGTTCTGTCTAAAACTTGTCTGTTCTTGGAAGTAGTTGGTTTCCCCAAAGGTTTGAGTCCGAGGACCATGCAATATCTTGGTTCCGTCCAAAACTTATCTTTTCTTGGAAGTAGTTGGTTTCCCATAGGTTTGAGTCCGAGGACCATGCAAGACCTTGGTTCTGTCCAAAACGTATCTTTTCTTGGAAGTAGCTGGTTTCCCCAGAGGTTTGAGTCCGAGGACCACGCAAGACCTTGGTTCTGTCCAAAACTTATCTTTTCTTGGAAGTAGTTGGTTTCCCCATAGGTTTGAGTCCGAGGACCATGCAAGACCTTGGTTCTGTCCAAAACTTATCTTTTTTTTTGAAGTAGTTGGTTTCCCCATAGGTTTGAGTTTGAGGACCATGCAAGACCTTGGTTCTTTCCAAAAGTTATCTATACTTGGAAGTAGTTGGTTTCCCCATAGATTTGAGTCCGAGGACCATGCAAGAGCTTGTTTCTGTCCAAAACTTATCTTTTTTTTTGAAGTAGTTGGTTTCCCCATAGGTTTGAGTCCGAGGACCATGCAAGACCTTGGTTCTGTCCAAAACTTATCTTTTTTTTTGAAGTAGTTGGTTTCCCTATAGGTTTGAGTCCGAGGACCATGCAAGACCTTGGTTCTGTCCAAAACTTACCTTTTCTCGGAAGTATTTGGTTTCCCCACAGGTTTGAGCCTGAGGATAATGCAAGACCTTGGTTCTGTCCAAAACTTATCTTTTCGTGGAAGTAGTTGGTTTCCCCGAAGGTTTGAGTCCGAAGACCAAGCAAGACCTTGGTTCTGACCAACACTTATCATTTCTTGGAAGTAGTTCGTTTGCCCATTGGTTTGAGTCTGAGGACCATGCAAGACATTGGTTCTGTCCAAAACTTATCTTTTCTTGGAAGTAGTTGGTTTCCCCATAGGTTTGAGTCCGAGTACCATGCAACATCTTGGTTCTGTCCAAAACTTTTCTTTTCTTGGAAGTAGTTGGTTTCCCCATAGGTTTGAGTCCGAGGACCATGCAATACCTTGGTTCTGTCCAAAACTTTTATTTTCTTGGAAGTAGTTGGTTTCCCCATAGGTTTGATTCCGAGGACCATGCAATACCTTGGTTCTGTCCAAAACTTATCCTTTCTTGGAAGTAGTTGGTTTCCCCCATAGGTTTGAGTCCGAGGACCATGCAATACCTTGGTTCTGTCCAAAACTTTTCTTTTCTTGGAAGTAGTTGGTTTCCCCATAGGTTTGAGTCCGAGGACCATGCAATACCTTGGTTCTGTCCAAAACTTACCCTTTCTTGGAAGTAGTTGGTTTCCCCCATAGGTTTGAGCCTGAGGACCATGCAAGACCTTGGTTCTGTCCAAAACTTATCCTTTCTTGGAAGTAGTTGGTTTCCCCATAGGTTTGAGTCCGAGGACCATGCAAGACCTTGGTTCTTTCCAAAAGTTATCTTTTCCTGGAAGTAGTTGGTTTCCCCATAGGTTTGAGTCCGAGGACCATGCAAGACCTTGGTTCTGGCCAAAACTTATCTTTTTTTTTGAAGTAGGTGGTTTCCCCAAAGGTTTGAGTCCGAGGACCATGCAAGACCTAGGTTCCGTCCAAATCATATCTTTTCTTAGAAGTATTTGGTTTCCCCACAGGTTTGAGCATGAGGACCATGCAAGTCCTTGGTTCTGTCCAAAACTTATCTTTTCTTGGAAGTAGTTGGTTTCCCCACAGGTTTGAGTCCGAGGACCATGCAAGACCTTGGTTCTGCCCAAAACTTATCTTTTCATGGAAGTAGTTGGTTTCCCGATAGGTTTGAGTCCGAGGACCATGCAAGGCCTTGGTTCTGTCCAAAACTTATCTTTTTTTTGGAAGTAGTTGGTTTCCCTATAGGTTTGTGTCCGAGGACCACGCAAGACCTTGGTTCTGTCCAAAACTTATCTTTTCTTGGAAGTAGTTGGTTTCCCCATAGGTTTGAGTTCGAGGACCATGCAAGACCTTGGTTCTGTCCAAAACTTATCTTTTTTTTGGATGTAGTTGGTTTCCCCATAGGTTTGAGTCCGAGGACCATGCAAGACCTTGATTCTTTCCAAAACTTATCCTTTCTTGGAAATAGTTGGTTTCCCAATAGGTTTGAGTCCGAGGACCATGCAAGACCTTGGTTCTGCCCAAAACTTATCTTTTCTTAGAAGTAGTTGGTTTCCCCAAAGGTTTGAGCCCAAGGACCATGCAATACCTTTGTTCTGTCCAAAACTTATCATTTCTTGGAAGTAGTTGGTTTCCCCATAGGTTTGAGTCTGAGGACTATGCAAGACCTTGGTTCTGTCTAAAACTTATCTTTTCTTGGAAGTAGTTGGTTTCCCCAAAGGTTTGAGTCCGAGGACCATGCAATATCTTGGTTCCGTCCAAAACTTATCTTTTCTTGGAAGTAGTTGGTTTCCCATAGGTTTGAGTCCGAGGACCATGCAAGACCTTGGTTCTCTCCAAAACTTACCTTTTCTCGGAAGTATTTGGTTTCCCCACAGGTTTGAGCCTGAGGACCATGCAAGACCTTGATTCTGTCCAAAACTTATCTTTTCTTGGAAGTAGTTGGTTTCCCCAAAGGTTTGAGTCCGAGGACCAACCAAGACCTTGGTTCTGACCAACACTTATCATTTCTTGGAAGTAGTTGGTTTGCCCAAAGGTTTGAGTCTGAGGACCATGCAAGACCTTGGTTCTGTCCAAAACTTATCTTTTCTTGGAAGTAGTTGGTTTCCCCATAGGTTTGAGTCCGAGTACCATGCAACATCTTGGCTCTGGCCAAAACTTTTCTTTTCTTGGAAGTAGTTGGTTTCCCCATAAGTTTGAGTCCGAGGACCATGCAATACCTTGGTTCTGTCCAAAAATTTTCTTTTCTTGGAAGTAGTTGGTTTCCCCATAGGTTTGAGTCCGAGGACCATGCAATAACTTGGTTCTGTGCAAAACTTACCCTTTCTTGGAAGTAGTTGGTTTCCCCCATAGGTTTGAGCCTGAGGACCATGCAAGACCTTGGTTCTGTCCAAAACTTATCCCTTCTTGGAAGTAGTTGGTTTCCCCCATAGGTTTGAGTCCGAGGACCATGCAATACCTTGGTTCTGTCCAAAACTTTTCTTTTCTTGGAAGTAGTTGGTTTCCCCATAGGTTTGAGTCCGAGGACCATGCAATAACTTGGTTCTGTGCAAAACTTACCCTTTCTTGGAAGTAGTTGGTTTCCCCCATAGGTTTGAGCCTGAGGACCATGCAAGACCTTGGTTCTGTCCAAAACTTATCCTTTCTTGGAAGTAGTTGGTTTCCCCATAGGTTTGAGTCCGAGGACCATGCAAGACCTTGGTTCTTTCCAAAAGTTATCTTTTCCTGGAAGTAGTTGGTTTCCCCATAGGTTTGAGTCCGAGGACCTTGCAAGACCTTGGTTCTGTCCAAAACTTATCTTTTTTTTTGAAGTAGTTGGTTTCCCCATAGGTTTCAGTCCGAGGACCATGCAAGACCTTGGTTCTGTCCAAAACTTATGTTTTTTTTGGAAGTAGTTGGTTTCCCCCATAGGTTTGAGCCTGAGGACCATGCAAGACCTTGGTTCTGTCCAAAACTTATCCTTTCTTGGAAGTAGTTGGTTTCCCCATAGGTTTGAGTCCGAGGACCATGCAAGACCTTGGTTCTTTCCAAAAGTTATCTTTTCCTGGAAGTAGTTGGTTTCCCCATAGGTTTGAGTCCGAGGACCTTGCAAGACCTTGGTTCTGTCCAAAACTTATCTTTTTTTTTGAAGTAGTTGGTTTCCCCATAGGTTTCAGTCTGAGGACCATGCAAGACCCTGGTTCTTTCCAAAAGTTATCTATTCTTTGAAGTAGTTGGTTTCCCCATAGATTTGAGTCCGAGGACCATGCAAGAGCTTGGTTCTGTCCAAAACTTATCTTTTTCTTTGAAGTAGTTGGTTTCCCCATAGGTTTGAGTCCGAGGACCATGCAAGACCTTGGTTCTATCCAAAACTTATCTTTTTTTTTGAACTAGTTGGTTTCCCCATAGGTTTGAGTCCGAGGACCATGCAAGACCTTGGTTCTGTCCAAAACGTATCTTTTCTCGGAAGTATTTGGTTTCCCCGCAGGTTTGAGCCTGAGGACCATGCAAGACCTTGGTTCTGTCCAAAACTTATCTTGTCTTGGAAGTAGTTGGTTTCCCCAAAGGTTTGAGTCCGAGGACCAAGCAAGACCTTGGCTCTGACCAAAACTTATCATTTCTTGGAAGTAGTTGGTTTGCCCATAGGTTTGAGTCTGAGAACCATGCAAGACCTTGGTTCTGTCCAAAACTTATCTTTTCTTGGAAGTAGTTGGTTTCCCCATAGGTTTGAGTTCGAGGACCATGCAAGACCTTGGTTTTGTCCAAAACTTATCTTTTTTTTGGATGTAGTTGGTTTCCCCATAGGTTTGAGTCCGAGGACCATGCAAGACCTTGATTCTTTCCAAAACTTATCTTTTCTTGGAAATAGTAGGTTTCCCCATAGGTTTGAGTCCGAGGACCATGCAACACCTTGGTTCTGCCCAAAACTTATCTTTTCTTAGAAGTAGTTGGTTTCCCCATAGGTTTGAGTCTGAGGACCATGCAAGACCTTGGTTCTGTCCAAAACTTTTCTTTTCTTGGAAGTAGTTGGTTTCCCCATAGGTTTGAGTGCGAGGACCATGCAATACCTTGGTTCTGTCGAAAACTTATCCTTTCTTGGAAGTAGTTGGTTTCCCCCATAGGTTTGAGCCTGAGGACCATGCAAGACCTTGGTTCTGTCCAAAACTTATCCTTTCTTGGAAGTAGTTGGTTTCCCGATAGGTTTGAGTCCGAGGACCATGCAAGACCTTGGTTCTTTCCAAAAGTTATCTTTTCCTGGAAGTAGTTGGTTTCCCCATAGGTTTGAGTCTGAGGACCATGCAAGACCTTGGTTCTGTCCAAAACTTATCTTTTTTTTTGAAGTAGGTGGTTTCCCCAAAGGTTTGAGTCCGAGGACCATGCAAGACCTAGGTTCCGTCCAAAACTTATCTTTTCTTGGAAGTATTTGGTTTCCCCACAGGTTTGAGCCTGAGGACCATCCAAGACCTTGGTTCTATCCAAAACTTATCTTTTCTTGGAAGTAGTTGGTTTCCCCATAGGTTTGAGTCCGAGGACCATGCAAGACCTTGGTTCTGCCCAAAACTTATCATTTCTTGGAAGTAGTTGGTTTGCCCATAGGTTTGAGTCTGAGGACCATGCAAGACCTTGGTTCTGTCCAAAACTTATCTTTTCTTGGAAGTAGTTGGTTTCCCGATAGGTTTGAGTCCGAGGACCATGCAAGACCTTGGTTCTGTCCAAAACTTATCTTTTTTTTTTAAGAAGTTGGTTTCCCCATAGGTTTGAGTCCGAGGACCGTGCAAGACCTTGGTTCTGTCCAAAACTTATCTTTTTTTTTGAAGTAGGTGGTTTCCCAAAAGGTTTGAGTCCGAGGACCATGCAAGACCTTGGTTCTGCCCAAAACTTATCATTTCTTGGAAGTAGTTGGTTTGCCCAAAGGTTTGAGCCCAAGGACCATGCAATACCTTTGTTCTGTCCAAAACTTATCATTTCTTGGAAGTAGTTGGTTTCCCCATAGGTTTGAGTCTGAGAACCATGCAAGACCTTGGTTCTGTCCAAAACTTATCTTTTCTTGGAAGTAGTTGGTTTCCCCATAGATTTGAGTCTGAGTACCATGCAACATCTTGGTTCTGTCCAAAACTTTTCTTTTCTTGGAAGTAGCTGGTTTCCCCATAGGTTTGAGTCTGAGGACCATGCAAGACCTTGGTTCTGTCCAAAACTTATCCTTTCTTGGAAGTAGTTGGTTTCCCCATAGGTTTGAGTCTGAGGACCATGCAAGACCTTGGTTCTGTCCAAAACTATTCTTTTCTTGGAAGTAGTTGGTTTCCCCATAGGTTTGAGTCCGAGGACCATGCAATACCTTGGTTCTGTCCAAAACTTATCCTTTCATGGAAGTAGTTGGTTTCCCCCATAGGTTTGAGCCTGAGGACCATGCAAGACCTTGGTTCTGTCCAAAACTTATCCTTTCTTGGAAGTAGTTTGTTTCCCCATAGGTTTGAGTCCGAGGACCATGCAAGACCTTGGTTCTTTCCAAAAGTTATCTTTTTTTGGAAGTAGTTGGTTTCCCCATAGGTTTGAGTCTGAGGACCACGCAAGACCTTGGTTCTGTCCAAAACTTATCTTTTTTTTTGAAGTAGGTGGTTTCCCCAAAGGTTTGAGTCCGAGGACCATGCAAGACCTTGGTTCTGCCCAAAACTTATCATTTCTTGGAAGTAGTTGGTTTGCCCATAGGTTTGAGTCTGAGGACCATGCAACACCTTGGTTCTGTCCAAAACTTATCTTTTCTTGGAAGTAGTTGGTTTCCCCAAAGGTTTGAGTCCGAGGACCATGCAAGACCTTGGTTCTGCCCAAAACTTATCATTTCTTGGAAGTAGTTGGTTTGCCCATAGGCTTGAGTCTGAGGACCATGCAAGACCTTGGTTCTGTCCAAAACTTATCTTTTCTTGGAAGTAGTTGGTTTCCCGATAGGTTTGAGTCCGAGGACCATGCAAGGCCTTGGTTCTGTCCAGAACTTATCTTTTTTTTGGAAGTAGTTGGTTTCCCTATAGGTTTGTGTCCGAGGAGCACGCAAAACCTTGGTTCTGTCCAAAACTTATCTTTTCTTGGAAGTAGTTGGTTTCCCATAGGTTTGAGTTCGAGGACCATGCAAGACCTTGGTTTTGTCCAAAACTTATCTTTTTTTTTGATGTAGTTGGTTTCCCCATAGGTTTGAGTCCGAGGACCATGCAAGACCTTGATTCTTTCCAAAACTTATCTTTTCTTGGAAATAGTAGGTTTCCCCATAGGATTGAGTCCGAGGACCATGCAAGACCTTGGTTCTGCCCAAAACTTATCTTTTCTTAGAAGTAGTTGGTTTCCCCAAAGGTTTGAGCCCAAGGACCATGCAATACCTTTGTTCTGTCCAAAACTTATCATTTCTTGGAAGTAGTTGGTTTCCCCATAGGTTTGAGTCTGAGGACTATGCAAGACCTTGGTTCTGTCTAAAACTTATCTTTTCTTGGAAGTAGTTGGTTTCCCCATAGGTTTGAGTCCGAGGACCATGCAATATCTTGGTTCCGTCCAAAACTTATCTTTTCTTGGAAGTAGTTGGTTTCCCATAGGTTTGAGTCCGAGGACCATGCAAGACCTTGGTTCTGTCCAAAACTTATCTTTTCTTGGAAGTAGCTGGTTTCCCCAGAGGTTTGAGTCTGAGGACCATGCAAGACCTTGGTTCTGTCCAAAACTATTCTTTTCTTGGAAGTAGTTGGTTTCCCCATAGGTTTGAGTCCGAGGACCATGCAATACCTTGGTTCTGTCCAAAACTTATCCTTTCATGGAAGTAGTTGGTTTCCCCCATAGGTTTGAGCCTGAGGACCATGCAAGACCTTGGTTCTGTCCAAAACTTATCCTTTCTTGGAAGTAGTTGGTTTCCCCATAGATTTGAGTCCGAGGACCATGCAAGAGCTTGGTTCTGTCCAAAACTTATCTTTTTTTTTGAAGTAGTTGGTTTCCCCATAGGTTTGAGTCCGAGGACCATGCAAGACCTTGGTTCTATCCAAAACTTATCTTTTTTTTTGAAGTAGTTGGTTTCCCCATAGGTTTGAGTCCGAGGACCATGCAAGACCTTGGTTCTGTCCAAAACGTATCTTTTCTCGGAAGTATTTGGTTTCCCCTCAGGTTTAAGCCTGAGGACCATGCAAGACCTTGGTTCTTTCCAAAAGTTATCTTTTTTTGGAAGTAGTTGGTTTCCCCATAGGTTTGAGTCTGAGGACCATGCAAGACCTTGGTTCTGTCCAAAACTTATCTTTTTTTTTGAAGTAGGTGGTTTCCCCAAAGGTTTGAGTCCGAGGACCACGCAAGACCTAGGTTCCGTCCAAAACTTATCTTTTCTTGGAAGTATTTGGTTTCCCCACAGGTTTGAGCCTGAGGACCATCCAAGACCTTGGTTCAATCCAAAACTTATCTTTTCTTGGAAGTAGTTGGTTTCCCCATAGGTTTGAGTCCGAGGACCATACAAGACCTTGGTTCTGCCCAAAACTTATCATTTCTTGGAAGTAGTTGGTTTGCCCATTGGTTTGAGTCTGAGGACCATGCAAGACCTTGGTTCTGTCCAAAACTTATCTTTTCTTGGAAGTAGTTGGTTTCCCGATAGGTTTGAGTCCGAGGACCATGCAAGGCCTTGTTTCTGTCCAAAACTTATCTTTTTTTTGGAAGTAGTTGGTTTCCCTATAGGTTTGTGTCCGAGGACTACGCAAGACCTTGGTTCTGTCCAAAACTTATCTTTTCTTGGAAGTAGTTGGTTTCCCCAAAGGTTTGAGTCCGAGGACCATGCAATATCTTGGTTCCGTCCAAAACTTATCTTTTCTTGGAAGTAGTTGTTTTCCCATAGGTTTGAGTCCGAGGACCATGCAATATCTTGGTTCCGTCCAAAACTTATCTTTTCTTGGAAGTAGTTGTTTTCCCATAGGTTTGAGTCCGAGGACCATGCAAGACCTTGGTTCTGTCCAAAACTTATCTTTTCTTGGAAGTAGCTGGTTTCCCCAGAGGTTTGAGTCCGAGGACAACGCAAGACCTTGGTTCTGTCCAAAACTTATCTTTTCTTGGAAGTAGTTGGTTTCCCCATAGGTTTGAGTCCGAGGACCATGCAAGACCTTGGTTCTGTCCAAAACTTATGTTTTTTTTGAAGTAGTTGGTTTTTCCATAGGTTTGAGTCTGAGGACCATGCAAGACCCTGGTTCTTTCCAAAAGTTATCTATTCTTGGAAGTAGTTGGTTTCCCCATAGATTTGAGTCCGAGGACCATGCAAGAGCTTGGTTCTGTCCAAAACTTATCTTTTTTTTTGAAGTACTTGGTTTCCCCATAGGTTTGAGTCCGAGGACCATGCAAGACCTTGGTTCTATCCAAAACTTATCTTTTTTTTTGAAGTAGTTGGTTTCCCCATAGGTTTGAGTCCGAGGACCATGCAAGACCTTGGTTCTGTCCAAAACGTATCTTTTCTCGGAAGTATTTGGTTTCCCCTCAGGTTTAAGCCTGAGGACCATGCAAGACCTTGGTTCTTTCCAAAAGTTATCTTTTTTTGGAAGTAGTTGGTTTCCCCATAGGTTTGAGTCTGAGGACCATGCAAGACCTTGGTTCTGTCCAAAACTTATCTTTTTTTTTGAAGTAGGTGGTTTCCCCAAAGGTTTGAGTCCGAGGACCACGCAAGACCTAGGTTCCGTCCAAAACTTATCTTTTCTTGGAAGTATTTGGTTTCCCCACAGGTTTGAGCCTGAGGACCATCCAAGACCTTGGTTCAATCCAAAACTTATCTTTTCTTGGAAGTAGTTGGTTTCCCCATAGGTTTGAGTCTGAGGACCATACAAGACCTTGGTTCTGCCCAAAACTTATCATTTCTTGGAAGTAGTTGGTTTGCCCATTGGTTTGAGTCTGAGGACCATGCAAGACCTTGGTTCTGTCCAAAACTTATCTTTTCTTGGAAGTAGTTGGTTTCCCGATAGGTTTGAGTCCGAGGACCATGCAAGGCCTTGTTTCTGTCCAAAACTTATCTTTTTTTTGGAAGTAGTTGGTTTCCCTATAGGTTTGTGTCCGAGGACTACGCAAGACCTTGGTTCTGTCCAAAACTTATCTTTTCTTGGAAGTAGTTGGTTTCCCCAAAGGTTTGAGTCCGAGGACCATGCAATATCTTGGTTCCGTCCAAAACTTATCTTTTCTTGGAAGTAGTTGTTTTCCCATAGGTTTGAGTCCGAGGACCATGCAATATCTTGGTTCCGTCCAAAACTTATCTTTTCTTGGAAGTAGTTGTTTTCCCATAGGTTTGAGTCCGAGGACCATGCAAGACCTTGGTTCTGTCCAAAACTTATCTTTTCTTGGAAGTAGCTGGTTTCCCCAGAGGTTTGAGTCCGAGGACAACGCAAGACCTTGGTTCTGTCCAAAACTTATCTTTTCTTGGAAGTAGTTGGTTTCCCCATAGGTTTGAGTCCGAGGACCATGCAAGACCTTGGTTCTGTCCAAAACTTATGTTTTTTTTGAAGTAGTTGGTTTTTCCATAGGTTTGAGTCTGAGGACCATGCAAGACCCTGGTTCTTTCCAAAAGTTATCTATTCTTGGAAGTAGTTGGTTTCCCCATAGATTTGAGTCCGAGGACCATGCAAGAGCTTGGTTCTGTCCAAAACTTATCTTTTTTTTTGAAGTACTTGGTTTCCCCATAGGTTTGAGTCCGAGGACCATGCAAGACCTTGGTTCTATCCAAAACTTATCTTTTTTTTTGAAGTAGTTGGTTTCCCCATAGGTTTGAGTCCGAGGACCATGCAAGACCTTGGTTCTGTCCAAAACGTATCTTTTCTCGGAAGTATTTGGTTTCCCCTCAGGTTTAAGCCTGAGGACCATGCAAGACCTTGGTTCTGTCCAATACTTATCTTTTCTTGGAAGTAGTTGGTTTCCCCAAAGGTTTGAGTCCGAGGACCAAGCAAGACCTTGGCTCTGACCAAAACTTATCATTTCTTGGAAGTAGTTGGTTTGCCCATAGGTTTGAGTCTGAGAACCATGCAAGACCTTGGTTCTGTCCAAAACTTATCTTTTCTTGGAAGTAGTTGGTTTCCCTATAGGTTTGAGTCCGAGTACCATGCAACATCTTGGTTCTGTCTAAAACTTTTCTTTTCTTGGAAGTAGCTGGTTTCCCCATAGGTTTGAGTCCGAGGACCATGCAATACCTTGGTTCTGTCCAAAACTTTTCTTTTCTTGGAAGTAGTTGGTTTCCCCAGAGGTTTGAGTCCGAGGACCATGCAATACCTTGCTTCTTTCCAAAACTTATCCTTTCTTGGAAGTAGTTGGTTTCCCCCGTAGGTTTGAGTCTGAGGACCATGCAAGACCTTGGTTCTGTCCAAAACTTATCCTTTCTTGGAAGTAGTTGGTTTCCCCATAGGTTTGAGTCTGAGGACCATGCAAGACCTTGGTTCTGTCCAAAACTTTTCTTTTCTTGGAAGTAGTTGGTTTCCCCATAGGTTTGAGTCCGAGGACCATGCAATACCTTGGTTCTGTCCAAAACTTATCCTTTCTTGGAAGTAGTTGGTTTCCCCCATAGGTTTGAGCCTGAGGACCATGCAAGACCTTGGTTCTGTCCAAAACTTATCCCTTCTTGGAAGTAGTTGGTTTCCCCATAGGTTTGAGTCCGAGGACCATGCAAGACCTTGGTTCTGTCCAAAACTTATCTTTTCTTGGAAGTAGCTGGTTTCCCCAGAGGTTTGAGTCCGAGGACCACGCAAGACCTTGGTTCTGTACAAAACTTATCTTTTCTTGGAAGTAGTTGGTTTCCCCATAGGTTTGAGTCCGAGGACCATGCAAGACCTTGGTTCTGTCCAAAACTTATGTTTTTTTTGGAAGTAGTTGGTTTTTCCATAGGTTTGAGTCTGAGGACCATGCAAGACCCTGGTTCTTTCCAAAAGTTATCTATTCTTGGAAGTAGTTGGTTTCCCCATAGATTTGAGTCCGAGGACCATGCAAGAGCTTGGTTCTGTCCAAAACTTATCTTTTTTTTTGAAGTAGTTGGTTTCCCCATAGGTTTGAGTCCGAGGACCATGCAAGACCTTGGTTCTATCCAAAACTTATCTTTTTTTTTGAAGTAGTTGGTTTCCCCATAGGTTTGAGTCCGAGGACCATGCAAGACCTTGGTTCTGTCCAAAACGTATCTTTTCTCGGAACTATTTGGTTTCCCCTCAGGTTTAAGCCTGAGGACCATGCAAGACCTTGGTTCTGTCCAAAACTTATCTTTTCTTGGAAGTAGTTGGTTTCCCCAAAGGTTTGAGTCCGAGGACCAAGCAAGACCTTGGCTCTGAGCAAAACTTATCATTTCTTGGAAGTAGTTGGTTTGCCCATAGGTTTGAGTCTGAGAACCATGCAAGACCTTGGTTCTGTCCAAAACTTATCTTTTCTTGGAAGTAGTTGGTTTCCCCATAGGTTTGAGTCCGAGTACCATGCAACATCTTGGTTCTGTCCAAAACTTTTCTTTTCTTGGAAGTAGCTGGTTTCCCCATAGGTTTGAGTCTGAGGACCATGCAAGAGCTTGGTTCTGTCCAAAACTTATCTTTTTTTTTGAAGTAGGTGGTTTCCCCAAAGGTTTGAGTCCGAGGACCATGCAAGACCTAGGTTCCGTCCAAAACTTATCTTTTCTTGGAAGTATTTGGTTTCCCCACAGGTTTGAGCCTGAGGACCATCCAAGACCTTGGTTCTGTCCAAAACTTATCTTTTCTTGGAAGTAGTTGGTTTCCCCAAAGGTTTGAGTCCGAGGACCAAGCAAGACCTTGGCTCTGACCAAAACTTATCATTTCTTGGAAGTAGTTGGTTTGCCCATAGGTTTGAGTCTGAGAACCATGCAAGACCTTGGTTCTGTCCAAAACTTATCTTTTCTTGGAAGTAGTTGGTTTCCCCATAGGTTTGAGTCCGAGTACCATGCAACATCTTGGTTCTGTCCAAAACTTTTCTTTTCTTAGAAGTAGCTGGTTTCCCCATAGGTTTGCGTCCGAGGACCATGCAATACCTTGGTTCTGTCCAAAACTTATCTTTTCTTGGAAGTAGTTGGTTTCCCCAAAGGTTTGAGTCCGAGGACCAAGCAAGACCTTGGCTCTGACCAAAACTTATCATTTCTTGGAAGTAGTTGGTTTGCCCATAGGTTTGAGTCTGAGAACCATGCAAGACCTTGGTTCTGTCCAAAACTTATCTTTTCTTGGAAGTAGTTGGTTTCCCCATAGGTTTGAGTCCGAGTACCATGCAACATCTTGGTTCTGTCCAAAACTTTTCTTTTCTTGGAAGTAGCTGGTTTCCCCATAGGTTTGCGTCCGAGGACCATGCAATACCTTGGTTCTGTCCAAAACTTTTCTTTTCTTGGAAGTAGTTGGTTTCCCCAGAGGTTTGAGTCCGAGGACCATGCAATACCTTGGTTCTTTCCAAAACTTATCCTTTCTTGGAAGTATTTGGTTTCCCCCATAGGTTTGAGTCTGAGGACCATGCAAGACCTTGGTTCTGTCCAAAACTTATCCTTTCTTGGAAGTAGTTGGTTTCCCCATAGGTTTGAGTCTGAGGACCATGCAAGACCTTGGTTCTGTCCAAAACTTCTCTTTTCTTGGAAGTAGTTGGTTTCCCCATAGGTTTGAGTCCGAGGACCATCCAATACCTTGGTTCTGTCCAAAACTTATCCTTTCTTGGAAGTAGTTGGTTTCCCCCATAGGTTTGAGCCTGAGGAACATGCAAGACCTTGGTTCTGTCCAAAACTTATCCCTTCTTGGAAGTAGTTGGTTTCCCCATAGGTTTGAGTCCGAGGACCATGCAAGACCTTGGTTCTTTCCAAAAGTTATCTTTTCCTAGAAGTAGTTGGTTTCCCCATAGGTTTGAGTCTGAGGACCATGCAAGACCTTGGTTCTGTCCAAAACTTATCTTTTTTTTTGAAGTAGGTGGTTTCCCCAAAGGTTTGAGTCCGAGGACCATGCAAGACCTAGGTTCCGTCCAAAACTTATCTTTTCTTGGAAGTATTTGGTTTCCCCACAGGTTTGAGCCTGAGGACCATCCAAGACCTTGGTTCTGTCCAAAACTTATCTTTTCTTGGAAGTAGTTGGTTTCCCCATAGGTTTGAGTCCGAGGACCATGCAAGACCTTGGTTCTGTCCAAAACTTATCTTTTCTTGGAAGTAGTTGGTTTCCCGATAGGTTTGAGTCCGAGGACCATGCAAGGCCTTGGTTCTGTCCAAAACTTATCTTTTTTTTGGAAGTAGTTGGTTTCCCTATAGGTTTGTGTCCGAGGACTACGCAAGACCTTGGTTCTGTCCAAAACTTATCTTTTCTTGGTAGTAGTTGGTTTCCGCATAGGTTTGAGTTCGAGGACCATGCAAGACCTTGGTTCTGTCCAAAACTTATCTTTTTTTTTGATGTAGTTGGTTTCCCCATAGGTTTGAGTCCGAGGACCATGCAAGACCTTGATTCTTTCCAAAACTTATCTTTTCTTGGAAATTGCTGGTTTCCCCATAGGTTTGAGCCCGAGGACCATGCAAGACCTTGGTTCTGCCCAAAACTTATCTTTTCTTAGAAGTAGTTGGTTTCCCTAAAGGTTTGAGCCCAAGGACCATGCAATACCTTTGTTCTGTCCAAAACTTATCATTTCTTGGAAGTAGTTGGTTTCCCCATAGGTTTGAGTCTGAGGGCTACGCAAGACCTTGGTTCTGTCTAAAACTTATCTTTTCATGGAAGTAGTTGGTTTCCCCATAGGTTTGAGTCCGAGGACCATGCAATATCTTGGTTCCATCCAAAACTTATCTTTTCTTGGAAGTAGTTGGTTTCCCATAGGTTTGAGTCCGAGGACCATGCAAGACCTTGGTTCTGTCCAAAACTTATCTTTTCTTGGAAGTAGTTGGTTTCCCCATAGGTTTGAGTCCGAGGACCATGCAAGACCTTGGTTCTTTCCAAAACTTATGTTTTTTTTGGAAGTAGTTGGTTTTTCCATAGGTTTGAGTCTGAGGACCATGCAAGACCTTGGTTCTTTCCAAAAGTTATCTATTCTTGGAAGTAGTTGGTTTCCCCATAGATTTGAGTCCGAGGACCATGCAAGACCTTGGTTCTGTCCAAAACTTATCTTTTTTTTTGAAGTAGTTGGTTTCCCCATAGGTTTGAGTCCGAGGACCATGCAAGACCTTGGTTCTATCCAAAACTTATCTTTTTTTTTGAAGTAGTTGGTTTCCCCATAGGTTTGAGTCCGAGGACCATGCAAGACCTTGGTTCTTTCCAAAACTTATGTTTTTTTTGGAAGTAGTTGGTTTTTCCATAGGTTTGAGTCTGAGGACCATGCAAGACCTTGGTTCTTTCCAAAAGTTATCTATTCTTGGAAGTAGTTGGTTTCCCCATAGATTTGAGTCCGAGGACCATGCAAGACCTTGGTTCTGTCCAAAACTTATCTTTTTTTTTGAAGTAGTTGGTTTCCCCATAGGTTCGAGTCCGAGGACCATGCAAGAGCTTGGTTCTGTCCAAAACTTATCTTTTTTTTTGAAGTAGTTGGTTTCCCCATAGGTTTGAGTCTGAGGACCATGCAAGACCCTGGTTCTTTCCAAAAGTTATCTATTCTTGGAAGTAGTTGGTTTCCCCATAGATTTGAGTCCGAGGACCATGCAAGAGCTTGGTTCTGTCCAAAACTTTTCTTCTTTTTTGAAGTAGTTGGTTTCCCCATAGGTTTGAGTCCGAGGACCATGCAAGACCTTGGTTCTATCCAAAACTTATCTTTTTTTTTGAAGTAGTTGGTTTCCCCATAGGTTTGAGTCCGAGGACCATGCAAGACCTTGGTTCTGTCCAAAACGTATCTTTTCTCGGAAGTATTTGGTTTCCCCGCAGGTTTAAGCCTGAGGACCATGCAAGACCTTGGTTCTGTCCAAAACATATCTTTTCTTGGAAGTAGTTGGTTTCCCCAAAGGTTTGAGTCCGAGGACCAAGCAAGACCTTGGCTCTGACCAAAACTTATCATTTCTTGGAAGTAGTTGGTTTGCCCATAGGTTTGAGTCTGAGAACCATGCAAGACCTTGGTTCTGTCCAAAACTTATCTTTTCTTGGAAGTAGTTGGTTTCCCCATAGGTTTGAGTCCGAGTACCATGCAACATCCTGGTTCTGTCCAAAACTTTTCTTTTCTTGGAAGTAGCTGGTTTCCCCATAGGTTTGAGTCCGAGGACCATGCAATACCTTGGTTCTGTCCAAAACTTTTCTTTTCTTGGAAGTAGTTGGTTTCCCCAGAGGTTTGAGTCCGAGGACCATGCAATACCTTGGTTCTTTCCAAAACTTATCCTTTCTTGGAAGTAGTTGGTTTCCCCCATAGGTTTGAGTCTGAGGACCATGCAAGACCATGGTTCTGTCCAAAACTTATCCTTTCTTGGAAGTAGTTGGTTTCCCCATAGGTTTGAGTCTGAGGACCATGCAAGACCTTGGTTCTGTCCAAAACTTTTCTTTTCTTGGAAGTAGTTGGTTTCCCCATAGGTTTGAGTCCGAGGACCATGCAATACCTTGGTTCTGTCCAAAACTTATCCTTTCTTGGAAGTAGTTGGTTTCCCCCATAGGTTTGAGCCTGAGGACCATGCAAGACCTTGGTTCTGTCCAAAACTTATCCCTTCTTGGAAGTAGTTGGTTTCCCCATAGGTTTGAGTCCGAGGACCATGCAAGACCTTGGTTCTGTCCAAAACTTATCTTTTCTTGGAAGTAGCTGGTTTCCCCAGAGGTTTGAGTCCGAGGACCACGCAAGACCTTGGTTCTGTCCAAAACTTATCTTTTCTTGGAAGTAGTTGGTTTCCCCATAGGTTTGAGTCCGAGGACCAAGCAAGACCTTGGCTCTGACCAAAACTTATCATTTCTTGGAAGTAGTTGGTTTGCCCATAGGTTTGAGTCTGAGAACCATGCAAGACCTTGGTTCTGTCCAAAACTTATCTTTTCTTGGAAGTAGTTGGTTTCCCCATAGGTTTGAGTCCGAGTACCATGCAACATCTTGGTTCTGTCCAAAACTTTTCTTTTCTTGGAAGTAGCTGGTTTCCCCATAGGTTTGAGTCCGAGGACCATGCAATACCTTGGTTCTGTCCAAAACTTTTCTTTTCTTGGAAGTAGTTGGTTTCCCCAGAGGTTTGAGTCCGAGGACCATGCAATACCTTGGTTCTTTCCAAAACTTATCCTTTCTTGGAAGTAGTTGGTTTCCCCCATAGGTTTGAGTCTGAGGACCATGCAAGACCTTGGTTCTGTCCAAAACTTATCCTTTCTTGGAAGTAGTTGGTTTCCCCATAGGTTTGAGTCTGAGGACCATGCAAGACCTTGGTTCTGTCCAAAACTTTTCTTCTCTTGGAAGTAGTTGGTTTCCCCATAGGTTTGAGTCCGAGGACCATGCAATACCTTGGTTCTGTCCAAAACTTATCCTTTCTTGGAAGTAGTTGGTTTCCCCCATAGGTTTGAGCCTGAGGACCATGCAAGACCTTGGTTCTGTCCAAAACTTATCCCTTCTTGGAAGTAGTTGGTTTCCCCAAAGGTTTGAGTCCGAGGACCATGCAAGACCTTGGTTCTGTCCAAAACTTATCTTTTCTTGGAAGTAGCTGGTTTCCCCAGAGGTTTGAGTCCGAGGACCACGCAAGACCTTGGTTCTGTCCAAAACTTATCTTTTCTTGGAAGTAATTGGTTTCCCCATAGGTTTGAGTCCGAGGACCATGCAAGAACTTGGTTCTGTCCAAAACTTATGTTTTTTTTGGAAGTAGTTGGTTTTTGCATAGGTTTGAGTCTGAGGACCACGCAAGACCCTGGTTCTTTCCAAAAGTTATCTATTCTTGGAAGTAGTTGGTTTCCCCATAGATTTGAGTCCGAGGACCATGCAAGAGCTTGGTTCTGTCCAAAACTTATCTTTTTTTTTGAAGAAGTTGGTTTCCCCATAGGTTTGAGTCCGAGGACCATGCAAGACCTTGGTTCTATCCAAAACTTATCTTTTTTTTTGAAGTAGTTGGTTTCCCCATAGGTTTGAGTCCGAGGACCATGCAAGACCTTGGTTCTGTCCAAAACGTATCTTTTCTCGGAACTATTTGGTTTCCCCGCAGGTTTAAGCCTGAGGACCATGCAAGACCTTGGTTTTTTCCAAAACTTATCTTTTCTTGGAAGTAGTTGGTTTCTCCAAAGGTTTGAGTCCGAGGACCAAGCAAGACCTTGGCTCTGACCAAAACTTATCATTTCTTGGAAGTAGTTGGTTTGCCCATAGGTTTGAGTCTGAGAACCATGCAAGACCTTGGTTCTGTCCAAAACTTATCTTTTCTTGGAAGTAGTTGGTTTCCCCATAGGTTTGAGTCCGAGTACCACGCAACATCTTGGTTCTGTCCAAAACTTTTCTTTTCTTGGAAGTAGCTGGTTTCCCCATAGGTTTGAGTCCGAGGACCATGCAATACCTTGGTTCTGTCCAAAACTTTTCTTTTCTTGGAAGTAGTTGGTTTCCCCAGAGGTTTGAGTCCGAGGACCATGCAATACCTTGGTTCTTTCCAAAACTTATCCTTTCTAGGAAGTAGTTGGTTTCCCCCATAGGTTTGAGTCTGAGGACCATGCAAGACCTTGGTTCTGTCCAAAACTTATCCTTTCTTGGAAGTAGTTGGTTTCCCCATAGGTTTGAGTCTGAGGACCATGCAAGACCTTGGTTCTGTCCAAAATTTCTCTTTTCTTGGAAGTAGTTGGTTTCCCCATAGGTTTGAGTCCGAGGACCATGCAATACCTTGGTTCTGTCCAAAACTTATCCTTTCTTGGAAGTAGTTGGTTTCCCCCATAGGTTTGAGCCTGAGGAACATGCAAGACCTTGGTTCTGTCCAAAACTTATCCCTTCTTGGAAGTAGTTGGTTTCCCCATAGGTTTGAGTCCGAGGACCTTGCAAGACCTTGGTTCTTTCCAAAAGTTATCTTTTCCTGGAAGTAGTTGGTTTCCCCATAGGTTTGAGTCTGAGGACCATGCAAGACCTTGGTTCTGTCCAAAACTTATCTTTTTTTTTGAAGTAGGTGGTTTCCCCAAAGGTTTGAGTCCGAGGACCATGCAAGACCTAGGTTCCGTCCAAAACTTATCTTTTCTTGGAAGTATTTGGTTTCCCCACAGGTTTGAGCCTGAGGACCATCCAAGACCTTGGTTCTGTCCAAAACTTATCTTTTCTTGGAAGTAGTTGGTTTCCCCATAGGTTTGAGTCCGAGGACCATGCAAGACCATGGTTCTGCCCAAAACTTATCATTTCTTGGAAGTAGTTGGTTTGCCCATAGGTTTGAGTCTGAGGACCATGCAAGACCTTGGTTCTGTCCAAAACTTATCTTTTCTTGGAAGTAGTTGGTTTCCCGATAGGTTTGAGTCCGAGGACCATGCAAGGCCTTGGTTCTGTCCAAAACTTATCTTTTTTTTGGAAGTAGTTGGTTTCCCTATAGGTTTGTGTCCGAGGACTACGCAAGACCTTGGTTCTGTCCAAAACTTATCTTTTCTTGGAAGTAGTTGGTTTCCGCATAGGTTTGAGTTCGAGGACCATGCAAGACCTTGGTTCTGTCCAAAACTTATCTTTTTTTTGGATGTAGTTGGTTTCCCCATAGGTTTGAGTCCGAGGACAATGCAAGACCTTGATTCTTTCCAAAACTTATCTTTTCTTGGAAATAGCTGGTTTCCCCATAGGTTTGAGTCCGAGGACCATGCAAGACCTTGGTTCTGCCCAAAACTTATCTTTTCTTAGAAGTAGTTGGTTTCCCTAAAGGTTTGAGCCCAAGGACCATGCAATACCTTTGTTCTGTCCAAAACTTATCATTTCTTGGAAGTAGTTGGTTTCCCCATAGGTTTGAGTCTGAGGGCTACGCAAGACCTTGGTTCTGTCTAAAACTTATCTTTTCTTGGAAGTAGTTGGTTTCCCCATAGGTTTGAGTCCGAGGACCATGCAATATCCTGGTTCCATCCAAAACTTATCTTTTCTTGGAAGTAGTTGGTTTCCCATAGGTTTGAGTCCGAGGACCATGCAAGACCTTGGTTCTGTCCAAAACTTATCTTTTCTTGGAAGTAGTTGGTTTCCCCACAGGTTTGAGTCCGAGGACCATGCAAGACCTTGGTTCTGTCCAAAACTTATGTTTTTTTTGGAAGTAGTTGGTTTTTCCATAGGTTTGAGTCTGAGGACCATGCAAGACCTTGGTTCTTTCCAAAAGTTATCTATTCTTGGAAGTAGTTGGTTTCCCCATAGATTTGAGTCCGAGGACCATGCAAGACCTTGGTTCTGTCCAAAACTTATCTTTTTTTTTGAAGTAGTTGGTTTCCCCATAGGTTTGAGTCCGAGGACCATGCAAGAGCTTGGTTCTGTCCAAAACTTATCTTTTTTTTTGAAGTAGTTGGTTTCCCCATAGGTTTGAGTCCGAGGACCATGCAAGACCTTGGTTCTGTCCAAAACTTATCTTTTTTTTTGAAGTAGTTGGTTTCCCCATAGGTTTGAGTCCGAGGACCATGCAAGACCTTGGTTCTGTCCAAAACTTATCTTTTCTCGGAAGCATTTGGTTTCCCCACAGGTTTGAGCCTGAGGACCATGCAAGACCTTGGTTCTGTCCAAAACTTATCTTTTCTTGGAAGTAGTTGGTTTCCCCAAAGGTTTGAGTCCGAGGACCAAACAAGACCTTGGTTCTGACCAAAACTTATCATTTCTTGGAAGTAGTTGGTTTGCCCATAGGTTTGAGTCTGAGGACCATGCAAGACCTTGGTTCTGTCCAAAACTTATCTTTTCTTGGAAGTAGTTGGTTTCCCCCTAGGTTTGAGTCCGAGTACCATGCAACATCTTGGTTCTGTCCAAAACTTTTCTTTTCTTGGAAGTAGTTGGTTTCCCCAGAGGTTTGAGTCCGAGGACCATGCAATACCTTGGTTCTGTCCAAAACTTTTCTTTTCTTGGAAGTAGTTGGTTTCCCCATAGGTTTGAGTCCGAGGACCATGCAATACCTTGGTTCTGTCCAAAACTTATCCTTTCTTGGAAGTAGTTGGTTTCCCCCGTAGGTTTGAGTCTGAGGACCATGCAAGTCCTTGGTTCTGTCCAAGACTTATCCTTTCTTGGAAGTAGTTGGTTTCCCCATAGGTTTGAGTCCGAGGACCATGCAATACCTTGGTTCTGTCCAAAACTTATCCTTTCTTGGAAGTTGTTGGTTTCCTCATAGGTTTGAGTCCGAGGACCATGCAATACCTTGGTTCTGCCCAAAACTTATACTTTCTTGGAAGTAGTTGGTTTCCCCCATAGGTTTGAGTCCAAGGACCATGCAAGACCTCGGTTCTGTCCAAAACTTATCTTTTCTTGGAAGTAGTTGGTTTCCCCATAGGTTTGAGTCGAAGGACCATGCAAGACCTTGGTTCTGTCCAAAACTTATCCTTTCTTGGAAGTTGTTGGTTTCCCCATAGGTTTGAGTCCGAGGACCATGCAATACCTTGGTTCTGTAAAAAACTTATCCTTTCTTGGAAGTTGTTGGTTTCCCCATAGGTTTGAGTCCGAGGACCATGCAAGACCTTGGTTCTGTCCAAAACTTATCTTTTCTTGGAAGTAGTTGGTTTCCCCATAGGTTTGAGTCGAAGGACCATGCAAGACCTTGGTTCTGTCCAAAACTTATCTTTTTTTTGGAAGTAGTTGGTTTCCCCTTAGGTTTGTGTCCGAGGACCATGCAAGACCTTGGTTCTTTCCAAATCTTATCTTTTCTTGGAAGTAGTTGGTGTCTCCATAGTTTTGAGTCTGAGGACCATGCAAGACCTTGGTTCTGTCCAAAACTTATCTTTTCTTGGAAATAGTTGGTTTCCCCATAGGTTTGAGTCCGAGGACCACGCAAGACCTTGGTTCTGCCCAAAACATATCTTTTCCTGGAAGTAGTTGGTTTCCCCATAGGTTTGAGTCCAAGGACCATGCAATACCTTTGTTCTGTCCAAAACTTATCATTTCTTGGAAGTAGTTGGTTTCCCCACAGGTTTGAGTCCGAGGACCATGCAAGACCTTGGTTCTGTCCAAAACTTATGTTTTTTTTGGAAGTAGTTGGTTTTTCCATAGGTTTGAGTCTGAGGACCATGCAAGACCTTGGTTCTTTCCAAAAGTTATCTATTCTTGGAAGTAGTTGGTTTCCCCATAGATTTGAGTCCGAGGACCATGCAAGACCTTGGTTCTGTCCAAAACTTATCTTTTTTTTTGAAGTAGTTGGTTTCCCCATAGGTTTGAGTCCGAGGACCATGCAAGAGCTTGGTTCTGTCCAAAACTTATCTTTTTTTTTGAAGTAGTTGGTTTCCCCATAGGTTTGAGTCCGAGGACCATGCAAGACCTTGGTTCTGTCCAAAACTTATCTTTTTTTTTGAAGTAGTTGGTTTCCCCATAGGTTTGAGTCCGAGGACCATGCAAGACCTTGGTTCTGTCCAAAACTTATCTTTTCTCGGAAGCATTTGGTTTCCCCACAGGTTTGAGCCTGAGGACCATGCAAGACCTTGGTTCTGTCCAAAACTTATCTTTTCTTGGAAGTAGTTGGTTTCCCCAAAGGTTTGAGTCCGAGGACCAAACAAGACCTTGGTTCTGACCAAAACTTATCATTTCTTGGAAGTAGTTGGTTTGCCCATAGGTTTGAGTCTGAGGACCATGCAAGACCTTGGTTCTGTCCAAAACTTATCTTTTCTTGGAAGTAGTTGGTTTCCCCCTAGGTTTGAGTCCGAGTACCATGCAACATCTTGGTTCTGTCCAAAACTTTTCTTTTCTTGGAAGTAGTTGGTTTCCCCAGAGGTTTGAGTCCGAGGACCATGCAATACCTTGGTTCTGTCCAAAACTTTTCTTTTCTTGGAAGTAGTTGGTTTCCCCATAGGTTTGAGTCCGAGGACCATGCAATACCTTGGTTCTGTCCAAAACTTATCCTTTCTTGGAAGTAGTTGGTTTCCCCCGTAGGTTTGAGTCTGAGGACCATGCAAGTCCTTGGTTCTGTCCAAGACTTATCCTTTCTTGGAAGTAGTTGGTTTCCCCATAGGTTTGAGTCCGAGGACCATGCAATACCTTGGTTCTGTCCAAAACTTATCCTTTCTTGGAAGTTGTTGGTTTCCTCATAGGTTTGAGTCCGAGGACCATGCAATACCTTGGTTCTGCCCAAAACTTATACTTTCTTGGAAGTAGTTGGTTTCCCCCATAGGTTTGAGTCCAAGGACCATGCAAGACCTCGGTTCTGTCCAAAACTTATCTTTTCTTGGAAGTAGTTGGTTTCCCCATAGGTTTGAGTCGAAGGACCATGCAAGACCTTGGTTCTGTCCAAAACTTATCCTTTCTTGGAAGTTGTTGGTTTCCCCATAGGTTTGAGTCCGAGGACCATGCAATACCTTGGTTCTGTAAAAAACTTATCCTTTCTTGGAAGTTGTTGGTTTCCCCATAGGTTTGAGTCCGAGGACCATGCAAGACCTTGGTTCTGTCCAAAACTTATCTTTTCTTGGAAGTAGTTGGTTTCCCCATAGGTTTGAGTCGAAGGACCATGCAAGACCTTGGTTCTGTCCAAAACTTATCTTTTTTTTGGAAGTAGTTGGTTTCCCCTTAGGTTTGTGTCCGAGGACCATGCAAGACCTTGGTTCTTTCCAAATCTTATCTTTTCTTGGAAGTAGTTGGTGTCTCCATAGTTTTGAGTCTGAGGACCATGCAAGACCTTGGTTCTGTCCAAAACTTATCTTTTCTTGGAAATAGTTGGTTTCCCCATAGGTTTGAGTCCGAGGACCACGCAAGACCTTGGTTCTGCCCAAAACATATCTTTTCCTGGAAGTAGTTGGTTTCCCCATAGGTTTGAGTCCAAGGACCATGCAATACCTTTGTTCTGTCCAAAACTTATCATTTCTTGGAAGTAGTTGGTTTCCCCATAGGTTTGAGTCTGAGGACCATGCAAGACCTTGATTCTGTCTAAAACTTATCTTTTCTCGGAAGTAGTTGGTTTGCCCATAGGTTTGAGTCCGAGGACCATGCAATACCTTGGTTCTGCCCAAAACTTATACTTTCTTGGAAGTAGTTGGTTTCCCCCATAGGTTTGAGTCCAAGGACCATGCAATACCCTGGTTCTTTCCAAAACTTATCTTTTCGTGGAAGTAGTTGGTTTCCCCATAGGTTTGAGTCCGAGGACCATGCAAGACCTTGGCTCTGTCCAAAACTTATCTTTTGTTTGGAAGTAGTTGGTTTCCCCATAGGTTTTTGTCCGAGGACCTTGCAATACCTTAGTTCTGTCCAAAACTTATCCTTTCTTGGAAGTAGTTGGTTTCCCCCATAGGTTTGAGTCCGAGGACCATGCAAGACCTTGGTTCTGTCCACAACTTATCTTTTCTTGGAAGTAATTGGTTTCCCCATAGGTTTGAGTCGAAGGACCATGCAAGACCTTAGTTCTGTCCAAAACTTTTCTTTTTTATGGAAGTAGTTGGTTGCCCCATAGGTTTGTGTCCGAGGACCATGGAAGACCTTGGTTCTTTCCAAAACTTATCTTTTCTTGGAAGTAGTTGGTTTCCCCATAGGTTTGAGTCCGAGGACGATGCAAGGCCTTGGTTCTGTCCAAAACATATCTTTTTTTTGGAAGTAGTTGGTTTCCCTATAGGTTTGAGTCCGAGGACCATGCAAGACCTTGGTTCTGCCCAAAACTTATCTTTTCCTGGAAGTAATTGGTTTCCCCATAGATTTGAGTCCAAGGACCATGCAATACCTTTGTTCTGTCCAAAACTTATCATTTCTTGGAAGTAGTTGGTTTCCCCATAGGTTTGAATCTGAGGACCTTGCAAGACCTTGGTTCTGTCTAAAACTTATCTTTTCTTGGAAGTAGTGTGTTTCCCCATAGGTTTGAGTCCGAGGACCATGCAATACCTTGGTTCTGCCCAAAACATATTCTTTCTTGGAAGTAGTTGGTTTCCCCCATAGGTTTGAGTCCGAGGACCTTGCAAGACCTCGGTTCTGTCCAAAACTTATCCTTTCTTGGAAGTAGCTGGTTTCCCCATAGGTTTGTGTCCGAGGACCATGCAATACCTTGGTTCTTTCCAAAACTTATCTTTTCTTGGAAGTAGTTGGTTTCCCCATAGGTTTGAGTCCGAGGACCATGCAAGACCTTGGCTCTGTCCAAAACTTATCTTTTTTTTGGAAGTTGTTGGTTTCCCCATAGGTTTGAGTCCGAGGACCATGCAATACCTTGGTTCTGTCCAAAACTTATCCTTTCTTCGAAGTTGTTGGTTTCCCCATAGGTTTGAGTCCGAGGACCATGCAAGACCTTGGTTCTGTCCAAAACTTATCTTTTCTTGGGAGTAGTTGGTTTCCCCATAGGTTTGAGTCGAAGGACCATGCAAGACCTTGGTTCTGTCCAAAACTTATCTTTTTTTTGGAAGTAGTTGGTTTCCCCTTAGGTTTGTGTCCGAGGACCATGCAAGACCTTGGTTCTTTCCAAATCTTATCTTTTCTTGGAAGTAGTTGGTGTCTCCATAGTTTTGAGTCTGAGGACCATGCAAGACCTTGGTTCTGTCCAAAACTTATCTTTTCTTGGAAATAGTTGGTTTCCCCATAGGTTTGAGTCCGAGGACCATGCAAGACCTTGGTTCTGCCCAAAACTTATCTTTTCCTGGAAGTAGTTGGTTTCCCCATAGGTTTGAGTCCAAGGACCATGCAATACCTTTGTTCTGTCCAAAACTTATCTTTTCTTGGAAGTAGTTGGTTTCCCCATAGGTTTGAGTCCGAGGACCATGCAATACCTTGGTTCTGCCCAAAACTTATACTTTCTTGGAAGTAGTTGGTTTCCCCCATAGGTTTGAGTCCAAGGACCATGCAATACCTTGGTTCTTTCCAAAACTTATCTTTTCTTGGAAGTAGTTGGTTTCCCCATAGGTTTGAGTCCGAGGACCATGCAAGGCCTTGGTTCTATCCAAAACTTATCTTTTTTTTGGAAGTAGTTGGTTTCCCTATAGGTTTGAGTCCGAGGACCATGCAAGACCTTGGTTCTGCCCAAAACTTATCTTTTCCTGGAAGTAATTGGTTTCCCCATAGATTTGAGTCCAAGGACCATGCAATACCTTTGTTCTGTCCAAAACTTATCATTTCTTGGAAGTAGTTGGTTTCCCCATAGGTTTGAGTCTGAGGACCTTGCAAGACCTTGGTTCTGTCTAAAACTTATCTTTTCTTGGAAGTAGTGTGTTTCCCCATAGGTTTGAGTCCGAGGACCATGCAAGACCTTGGCTCTTTCCAAAACTTATCTTTTTTTTGGAAGTAGTTGGTTTCCCCATAGGTTTTTGTCCGAGGACCTTGCAATACCTTATTTCTGTCCAAAACTTATCCTTTCATGGAAGTAGTTGGTTTCCCCCATAGGTTTGAGTCCGAGGACCATGCAAGACCTTGGTTCTGTCCACAACTTATCTTTTCTTGGAAGTAGTTGGTTTCCCCATAGGTTTGAGTCGAAGGACCATGCAAGACCTTGGTTCTGTCCAAAACTTATCCTTTCTTGGAAGTTGTTGGTTTCCCCATAGGTTTGAGTCCGAGGACCATGCAATACCTTGGTTCTGTAAAAAACTTATCCTTTCTTGGAAGTTGTTGGTTTCCCCATAGGTTTGAGTCCGAGGACCATGCAAGACCTTGGTTCTGTCCAAAACTTATCTTTTCTTGGAAGTAGTTGGTTTCCCCATAGGTTTGAGTCGAAGGACCATGCAAGACCTTGGTTCTGTCCAAAACTTATCTTTTTTTTGGAAGTAGTTGGTTTCCCCTTAGGTTTGTGTCCGAGGACCATGCAAGACCTTGGTTCTTTCCAAATCTTATCTTTTCTTGGAAGTAGTTGGTGTCTCCATAGTTTTGAGTCTGAGGACCATGCAAGACCTTGGTTCTGTCCAAAACTTATCTTTTCTTGGAAATAGTTGGTTTCCCCATAGGTTTGAGTCCGAGGACCATGCAAGACCTTGGTTCTGCCCAAAACATATCTTTTCCTGGAAGTAGTTGGTTTCCCCATAGGTTTGAGTCCAAGGACCATGCAATACCTTTGTTCTGTCCAAAACTTATCATTTCTTGGAAGTAGTTGGTTTCCCCATAGGTTTGAGTCTGAGGACCATGCAAGACCTTGATTCTGTCTAAAACTTATCTTTTCTTGGAAGTAGTTGGTTTGCCCATAGGTTTGAGTCCGAGGACCATGCAATGTCTTGGTTCTGTCCAAAACTTATCTTTTCTTGGAAGTAGTTGGTTTCCCCATAGGTTTGAGTCCGAGGACCATGCAATACCTTGGTTCTGCCCAAAACTTATACTTTCTTGGAAGTAGTTGGTTTCCCCCATAGGTTTGAGTCCAAGGACCATGCAATACCCTGGTTCTTTCCAAAACTTATCTTTTCGTGGAAGTAGTTGGTTTCCCCATAGGTTTGAGTCCGAGGACCATGCAAGACCTTGGCTCTGTCCAAAACTTATCTTTTGTTTGGAAGTAGTTGGTTTCCCCATAGGTTTTTGTCCGAGGACCTTGCAATACCTTAGTTCTGTCCAAAACTTATCCTTTCTTGGAAGTAGTTGGTTTCCCCCATAGGTTTGAGTCCGAGGACCATGCAAGACCTTGGTTCTGTCCACAACTTATCTTTTCTTGGAAGTAATTGGTTTCCCCATAGGTTTGAGTCGAAGGACCATGCAAGACCTTAGTTCTGTCCAAAACTTTTCTTTTTTATGGAAGTAGTTGGTTGCCCCATAGGTTTGTGTCCGAGGACCATGGAAGACCTTGGTTCTTTCCAAAACTTATCTTTTCTTGGAAGTAGTTGGTTTCCCCATAGGTTTGAGTCCGAAGACGATGCAAGGCCTTGGTTCTGTCCAAAACATATCTTTTTTTTGGAAGTAGTTGGTTTCCCTATAGGTTTGAGTCCGAGGACCATGCAAGACCTTGGTTCTGCCCAAAACTTATCTTTTCCTGGAAGTAATTGGTTTCCCCATAGATTTGAGTCCAAGGACCATGCAATACCTTTGTTCTGTCCAAAACTTATCATTTCTTGGAAGTAGTTGGTTTCCCCATAGGTTTGAATCTGAGGACCTTGCAAGACCTTGGTTCTGTCTAAAACTTATCTTTTCTTGGAAGTAGTGTGTTTCCCCATAGGTTTGAGTCCGAGGACCATGCAATGTCTTGGTTCTGTCCAAAACTTATCTTTTCTTGGAAGTAGTTGGTTTCCCCATAGGTTTGAGTCCGAGGACCATGCAATACCTTGGTTCTGCCCAAAACATATTCTTTCTTGGAAGTAGTTGGTTTCCCCCATAGGTTTGAGTCCGAGGACCTTGCAAGACCTCGGTTCTGTCCAAAACTTATCCTTTCTTGGAAGTAGCTGGTTTCCCCATAGGTTTGTGTCCGAGGACCATGCAATACCTTGGTTCTTTCCAAAACTTATCTTTTCTTGGAAGTAGTTGGTTTCCCCATAGGTTTGAGTCCGAGGACCATGCAAGACCTTGGCTCTGTCCAAAACTTATCTTTTTTTTGGAAGTTGTTGGTTTCCCCATAGGTTTGAGTCCGAGGACCATGCAATACCTTGGTTCTGTCCAAAACTTATCCTTTCTTCGAAGTTGTTGGTTTCCCCATAGGTTTGAGTCCGAGGACCATGCAAGACCTTGGTTCTGTCCAAAACTTATCTTTTCTTGGGAGTAGTTGGTTTCCCCATAGGTTTGAGTCGAAGGACCATGCAAGACCTTGGTTCTGTCCAAAACTTATCTTTTTTTTGGAAGTAGTTGGTTTCCCCTTAGGTTTGTGTCCGAGGACCATGCAAGACCTTGGTTCTTTCCAAATCTTATCTTTTCTTGGAAGTAGTTGGTGTCTCCATAGTTTTGAGTCTGAGGACCATGCAAGACCTTGGTTCTGTCCAAAACTTATCTTTTCTTGGAAATAGTTGGTTTCCCCATAGGTTTGAGTCCGAGGACCATGCAAGACCTTGGTTCTGCCCAAAACTTATCTTTTCCTGGAAGTAGTTGGTTTCCCCATAGGTTTGAGTCCAAGGACCATGCAATACCTTTGTTCTGTCCAAAACTTATCTTTTCTTGGAAGTAGTTGGTTTCCCCATAGGTTTGAGTCCGAGGACCATGCAATACCTTGGTTCTGCCCAAAACATATACTTTCTTGGAAGTAGTTGGTTTCCCCCATAGGTTTGAGTCCAAGGACCATGCAATACCTTGGTTCTTTCCAAAACTTATCTTTTCTTGGAAGTAGTTGGTTTCCCCATAGGTTTGAGTCCGAGGACCATGCAAGGCCTTGGTTCTATCCAAAACTTATCTTTTTTTTGGAAGTAGTTGGTTTCCCTATAGGTTTGAGTCCGAGGACCATGCAAGACCTTGGTTCTGCCCAAAACTTATCTTTTCCTGGAAGTAATTGGTTTCCCCATAGATTTGAGTCCAAGGACCATGCAATACCTTTGTTCTGTCCAAAACTTATCATTTCTTGGAAGTAGTTGGTTTCCCCATAGGTTTGAGTCTGAGGACCTTGCAAGACCTTGGTTCTGTCTAAAACTTATCTTTTCTTGGAAGTAGTGTGTTTCCCCATAGGTTTGAGTCCGAGGACCATGCAAGACCTTGGCTCTTTCCAAAACTTATCTTTTTTTTGGAAGTAGTTGGTTTCCCCATAGGTTTTTGTCCGAGGACCTTGCAATACCTTATTTCTGTCCAAAACTTATCCTTTCATGGAAGTAGTTGGTTTCCCCCATAGGTTTGAGTCCGAGGACCATGCAAGACCTTGGTTCTGTCCACAACTTATCTTTTCTTGGAAGTAATTGGTTTCCCCATAGGTTTGAGTCGAAGGACCATGCAAGACCTTGGCTCTGTCCAAAACTTTTCTTTTTTATGGAAGTAGTTGGTTGCCCCATAGGTTTGTGTCCGAGGACCATGGAAGACCTTGGTTCTTTCCAAAACTTATCTTTTCTTGGAAGTAGTTGGTTTCCCCATAGGTTTGAGTCCGAGGACCATGCAAGGCCTTGGTTCTGTCCAAAACTTATCTTTTTTTTGGAAGTAGTTGGTTTCCCTATAGGTTTGAGTCCGAGGACCATGCAAGACCTTGGTTCTGCCCAAAACTTATCTTTTCCTGGAAGTAATTGGTTTCCCCATAAATTTGAGTCCAAGGACCATGCAATACCTTTGTTCTGTCCAAAACTTATCATTTCTTGGAAGTAGTAGGTTTCCCCATAGGTTTGAGTCTGAGGACCTTGCAAGACCTTGGTTCTGTCTAAAACTTATCTTTTCTTGGAAGTAGTGTGTTTCCCCATAGGTTTGAGTCCGAGGACCATGCAATGTCTTGGTTCTGTCCAAAACTTATCTTTTCTTGGAAGTAGTTGGTTTCCCCATAGGTTTGAGTCCGAGGACCATGCAATACCTTGGTTCTGCCCAAAACATATTCTTTCTTGGAAGTAGTTGGTTTCCCCCATAGGTTTGAGTCCGAGGACCTTGCAAGACCTCGGTTCTGTCCAAAACTTATCCTTTCTTGGAAGTAGCTGGTTTCCCCATAGGTTTGTGTCCGAGGACCATGCAATACCTTGGTTCTTTCCAAAACTTATCTTTTCTTGGAAGTAGTTGGTTTCCCCAAAGGTTTGAGTCCGAGGACCATGCAAGACCTTGGCTCTGTCCAAAACTTATCTTTTTTTTGGAAGTAGTTGGTTTCCCCATAGGTTTGAGTCTGAGGACCATGCAAGACCTTGGTTCTTTCCAAAACTTATCTTTTCTTGGAAGTAGTTGGTTTCCCCATAGGTTTAAGTTCGAGGACCATGCAAGACCTTGGTTCTGTCCAAAACTTATTTTTTCTTGGAAGTAGTTTTTTTCCCCATAGGTTTGAGTCGAAGGACCATGCAAGACCTTGGTTCTGTCCAAAACTTATCTTTTTTTTGGAAGTAGTTGGTTTCCCCATAGGTTTGTGTCCGAGGACCATGGAAGACCTTGGTTCTTTCCAAAACTTATCTTTTCTTGGAAGTAGTTGGTTTCCCCATAGGTTTTAGTCCGAGGACCGTGCAAGGCCTTGGTTCTGTCCAAAACTTATCTTTTTTTTGGAAGTAGTTGGTTTCCCTATAGGTTTGAGTCCGAGGACAATGCAAGACCTTGGTCCTGTCCAAAACTTATCTTTTCTTGGAAGTAGTTGGTTTGCCCATAGGTTTGAGTCTGAGGACCATGCAAGACCTTGGTTCTGTCCAAAACTTATCTTTTCTTGGAAGTAGTTGGTTTCCCCATAGGTTTGAGTCCGAGTACCATGCAACAGCTTGGTTCTGTCCAAAACTTTTCTTTTCTTGGAAGTAGTTGGTTTCCCCAAAGGTTTGAGTCCGAGGACCATGCAATACCTTGGTTCTGTCCAAAACTTTTCTTTTCTTGGAAGTAGTTGGTTTCCCCATTGGTTTGAGTCCGAGGACCATGCAATACCTTGGTTCTGTCCAAAACTTATCCTTTCTTGGAAGTAGTTGGTTTCCCCCGTAGGTTTGAGTCTGAGGACCATGCAAGACCTTGGTTCTGTCCAAGACTTATCCTTTCTTGGAAGTAGTTGGTTTCCCCGTAGGTTTGAGTCCGAGGACCATGCAATACCTTGGTTCTGTCCAAAACTTATCCTTTCTTGGAAGTTGTTGGTTTCCCCATAGGTTTGAGTCCGAGGACCATGCAATACCTTGGTTCTGCCCAAAACATATTCTTTCTTGGAAGTAGTTGGTTTCCCCCATAGGTTTGAGTCCGAGGACCTTGCAAGACCTCGGTTCTGTCCAAAACTTATCCTTTCTTGGAAGTAGCTGGTTTCCCCATAGGTTTGTGTCCGAGGACCATGCAATACCTTGGTTCTTTCCAAAACTTATCTTTTCTTGGAAGTAGTTGGTTTCCCCATAGGTTTGAGTCCGAGGACCATGCAAGACCTTGGCTCTGTCCAAAACTTATCTTTTTTTTGGAAGTTGTTGGTTTCCCCATAGGTTTGAGTCCGAGGACCATGCAATACCTTGGTTCTGTCCAAAACTTATCCTTTCTTCGAAGTTGTTGGTTTCCCCATAGGTTTGAGTCCGAGGACCATGCAAGACCTTGGTTCTGTCCAAAACTTATCTTTTCTTGGGAGTAGTTGGTTTCCCCATAGGTTTGAGTCGAAGGACCATGCAAGACCTTGGTTCTGTCCAAAACTTATCTTTTTTTTGGAAGTAGTTGGTTTCCCCTTAGGTTTGTGTCCGAGGACCATGCAAGACCTTGGTTCTTTCCAAATCTTATCTTTTCTTGGAAGTAGTTGGTGTCTCCATAGTTTTGAGTCTGAGGACCATGCAAGACCTTGGTTCTGTCCAAAACTTATCTTTTCTTGGAAATAGTTGGTTTCCCCATAGGTTTGAGTCCGAGGACCATGCAAGACCTTGGTTCTGCCCAAAACTTATCTTTTCCTGGAAGTAGTTGGTTTCCCCATAGGTTTGAGTCCAAGGACCATGCAATACCTTTGTTCTGTCCAAAACTTATCTTTTCTTGGAAGTAGTTGGTTTGCCCATAGGTTTGAGTCCGAGGACCATGCAATGTCTTGGTTCTGTCCAACACTTATCTTTTCTTGGAAGTAGTTGGTTTCCCCATAGGTTGAGTCCGAGGACCATGCAATACCTTGGTTCTGCCCAAAACTTATACTTTCTTGGAAGTAGTTGGTTTCCCCCATAGGTTTGAGTCCAAGGACCATGCAATACCTTGGTTCTTTCCAAAACTTATCTTTTCTTGGAAGTAGTTGGTTTCCCCATAGGTTTGAGTCCGAGGACCATGCAAGGCCTTGGTTCTATCCAAAACTTATCTTTTTTTTGGAAGTAGTTGGTTTCCCTATAGGTTTGAGTCCGAGGACCATGCAAGACCTTGGTTCTGCCCAAAACTTATCTTTTCCTGGAAGTAATTGGTTTCCCCATAGATTTGAGTCCAAGGACCATGCAATACCTTTGTTCTGTCCAAAACTTATCATTTCTTGGAAGTAGTTGGTTTCCCCATAGGTTTGAGTCTGAGGACCTTGCAAGACCTTGGTTCTGTCTAAAACTTATCTTTTCTTGGAAGTAGTGTGTTTCCCCATAGGTTTGAGTCGGAGGACCATGCAAGACCTTGGCTCTTTCCAAAACTTATCTTTTTTTTGGAAGTAGTTGGTTTCCCCATAGGTTTTTGTCCGAGGACCTTGCAATACCTTATTTCTGTCCAAAACTTATCCTTTCATGGAAGTAGTTGGTTTCCCCCATAGGTTTGAGTCCGAGGACCATGCAAGACCTTGGTTCTGTCCACAACTTATCTTTTCTTGGAAGTAATTGGTTTCCCCATAGGTTTGAGTCCGAGGACCATGCAATACCTTGGTTCTGTCCAAAACTTATCCTTTCTTGGAAGTTGTTGGTTTCCGCATAGGTTTGAGTCCGAGGACCTTGCAAGACCTTGGTTCTGTCCAAAACTTATCTTTTCTTGGAAGTAGTTGGTTTCCCCATAAGTTTGAGTCGAAGAACCATGCAAGACCTTGGTTCTGTCCAAAACTTATCATTTTTTTGGAAGTAGTTGGTTTCCCCTTAGGTTTGTGTCCGAGGACCATGCAAGACCTTGGTTCTTTCCAAATCTTATCTTTTCTTGGAAGTAGTTGGTGTCCCCATAGTTTTGAGTCTGAGGACCATGCAAGACCTTGGGTCTGTCCAAAACTTATCTTTTCTTGGAAATAATTGTTTTCCCCATAGGTTTGAGTCCGAGGACCATGCAAGACCTTGGTTCTGCCCAAAACTTATCTTTTCCTGGAAGTAGTTGGTTTCCCCATAGGTTTGAGTCCAAGGACCATGCAATACCTTTGTTCTGTCCAAAACTTATCATTTCTTGGAAGTAGTTGGTTTCCCCATAGGTTTGAGTCTGAGGACCATGCAAGACCTTGATTCTGTCTAAAACTTATCTTTTCTTGGAAGTAGTTGGTTTGCCCATAGGTTTGAGTCCGAGGACCATGCAATGTCTTGGTTCTGTCCAAAACTTATCTTTTCATGGAAGTAGTTGGTTTCCCCATAGGTTTGAGTCCGAGGACCATGCAATACCTTGGTTCTGCCCAAAACTAATAATTTCTTGGAAGTAGTTGGTTTCCCCCATAGGTTTGAGTCCAAGGACCATGCAATACCTTGGTTCTTTCCAAAACTTATCTTTTCTTGGAAGAAGTTGGTTTCCCCATAGGTTTGAGTCCGAGGACCATGCAAGACCTTGGCTCTGTCCAAAACTTATCTTTTTTTTGGAAGTAGTTGGTTTCCCCATAGGTTTTTGTCCGAGGACCTTGCAATACCTTAGTTCTGTCCAAAACTTATCCTTTCTTGGAAGTAGTTGGTTTCCCCCATAGGTTTGAGTACGAGGACCATGCAAGACCTTGGTTCTGTCCACAACTTATCTTTTCTTGGAAGTAATTGGTTTCCCCACAGGTTTGAGTCGAAGGACCATGCAAGACCTTGGTTCTGTCCAAAACTTTTCTTTTTTATGGAAGTAGTTGGTTGCCCCATAGGTTTGTGTCCGAGGACCATGGAAGACCTTGGTTCTTTCCAAAACTTATCTTTTCTTGGAAGTAGTTGGTTTCCCCATAGGTTTGAGTCCGAGGACCATGCAAGGCCTTGGTTCTGTCGAAAACTTATCTTTTTTTTGGAAGTAGTTGGTTTCCCTCTTGGTTTGAGTCCGAGGACCATGCAAGACCTTGGTTCTGCCCAAAACTTATCTTTTCCTGGAAGTAATTGGTTTCCCCATAGATTTGAGTCCAAGGACCATGCAATACCTTTGTTCTGTCCAAAACTTATCATTTCTTGGAAGTAGTTGGTTTCCCCATAGGTTTGAGTCTGAGGACCTTGCAAGACCTTGGTTCTGTCTAAAACTTATCTTTTCTTGGAAGTAGTGTGTTTCCCCATAGGTTTGAGTCTGAGGACCTTGCAAGACCTTGGCTCTTTCCAAAACTTATCTTTTTTTTGGAAGTAGTTGGTTTCCCCTTAGGTTTGTGTCCGAGGACCATGCAAGACCTTGGTTCTGTCCAAAACTTATCTTTTCTTGGAAATAGTTGGTTTCCCCATAGGTTTGAGTCCGAGGACCATGCAAGACCTTGGTTCTGCCCAAAACTTATCTTTTCCTGGAAGTAGTTGGTTTCCCCATAGGTTTGAGTCCAAGGACCATGCAATACCTTTGTTCTGTCCAAAACTTATCATTTCTTGGAAGTAGTTGGTTTCCCCATAGGTTTGAGTCTGAGGACCATGCAAGACCTTGATTCTGTTTAAAACTTATCTTTTCTTGGAAGTAGTTGGTTTGCCCATAGGTTTGAGTCCGAGGACCATGCAATGTCTTGGTTCTGTCCAAAACTTGGAAGTCGTTGGTTTCCCCATAGGTTTGAGTCCAAGGACCATGCAATACCTTGGTTCTTTCCAAAACTTATCTTTTCTTGGAAGTAGTTGGTTTCCCCATAGGTTTGAGTCCGAGGACCATGCAAGGCCTTGGTTCTGTCCAAAACTTATCTTTTTTTTGGAAGTAGTTGGTTTCCCTCTTGGTTTGAGTCCGAGGACCATGCAAGACCTTGGTTCTGCCCAAAACTTATCTTTTCCTGGAAGTAATTGGTTTCCCCATAGATTTGAGTCCAAGGACCATGCAATACCTTTGTTCTGTCCAAAACTTATCATTTCTTGGAAGTAGTTGGTTTCCCCATAGGTTTGAGTCTGAGGACCTTGCAAGACCTTGGTTCTGTCTAAAACTTATCTTTTCTTGGAAGTAGTGTGTTTCCCCATAGGTTTGAGTCTGAGGACCTTGCAAGACCTTGGCTCTTTCCAAAACTTATCTTTTTTTTGGAAGTAGTTGGTTTCCCCATTGGTTTTTGTCCGAGGACCTTGCAATACCTTAGTTCTGTCCAAAACTTATCCTTTCATGGAAGTAGTTGGTTTCCCCCATAGGTTTGAGTCCGAGGACCATGCAAGACCTTGGTTCTGTCCACAACTTATCTTTTCTTGGAAGTAATTGGTTTCCCCATAGGTTTGAGTCGAAGGACCATGCAAGACCTTGGCTCTGTCCAAAACTTTTCTTTTTTATGGAAGTAGTTGGTTGCCCCATAGGTTTGTGTCCGAGGACCATGGAAGACCTTGGTTCTTTCCAAAACTTATCTTTTCTCGGAAGTAGTTGGTTTCCCCATAGGTTTGAGTCCGAGGACCATGCAAGGCCTTGGTTCTGTCCAAAACTTATCTTTTTTTTGGAAGTAGTTGGTTTCCCTATAGGTTTGAGTCCGAGGACCATGCAAGACCTTGGTTCTGCCCAAAACTTATCTTTTCCTGGAAGTAATTGGTTTCCCCATAGATTTGAGTCCAAGGACCATGCAATACCTTTGTTCTGTCCAAAACTTATCATTTCTTGGAAGTAGTTGGTTTCCCCATAGGTTTGAGTCTGAGGACCTTGCAAGACCTTGGTTCTGTCTAAAACTTATCTTTTCTTGGAAGTAGTGTGTTTCCCCATAGGTTTGAGTCCGAGGACCATGCAATGTCTTGGTTCTGTCCAAAACTTATCTTTTCTTGGAAGTAGTTGGTTTCCCCATAGGTTTGAGTCCGAGGACCATGCAATACCTTGGTTCTGCCCAAAACATATTCTTTCTTGGAAGTAGTTGGTTTCCCCCATAGGTTTGAGTCCGAGGACCATGCAAGACATTGGTTCTGTCCAAAACTTATCTTTTTTTTTGAAGTAGTTGGTTTCCCCATAGGTTTGAGTCCGAGGACCATGCAAGACCTTGGTTCTGTCCAAAACTTATCTTTTCTCGGAAGTATTTGGTTTCCCCACAGGTTTGAGTCTGAGGACCATGCAAGACCTTGGTTCTGTCCAAAACTTATCTTTTCTTGGAAGTAGTTGGTTTCCCCAAAGGTTTGAGTCCGAGGACCAAACAAGACCTTGGTTCTGACCAAAACTTATCATTTCTTGGAAGTAGTTGGTTTGCCCATAGGTTTGAGTCTGAGGACCATGCAAGACCTTGGTTCTGTCCAAAACTTATCTTTTCTTGGAAGTAGTTGGTTTCCCCATAGGTTTGAGTCCGAGTACCATGCAACATCTTGGTTCTGTCCAAAACTTTTCTTTTCTTGGAAGTAGTTGGTTTCCCCAGAGGTTTGAGTCCAAGGACCATGCAATACCTTGGTTCTGTCCAAAACTTTTCTTTTCTTGGAAGTAGTTGGTTTCCCCATAGGTTTGAGTCCGAGGACCATGCAATACCTTGGTTCTGTCCAAAACTTATCCTTTCTTGGAAGTAGTTGGTTTCCCCCGTAGGTTTGAGTCTGAGGACCATGCAAGACCTTGGTTCTGTCCAAGACTTATCCTTTCTTGGAAGTAGTTGGTTTCCCCATAGGTTTGAGTCCGAGGACCATGCAATACCTTGGTTTTGTCCAAAACTTATTCTTTCTTGGAAGTTGTTGGTTTCCTCATAGGTTTGAGTCCGAGGACCATGCAATACCTTGGTTCTGCCCAAAACTTATACTTTCTTGGAAGTAGTTGGTTTCCCCCATAGGTTTGAGTCCAAGGACCATGCAAGACCTCGGTTCTGTCCAAAACTTATCTTTTCTTGGAAGTAGTTGGTTTCCCCATAGGTTTGAGTCGAAGGACCATGCAAGACCTTGGTTCTGTCCAAAACTTATCCTTTCTTGGAAGTTGTTGGTTTCCCCATAGGTTTGAGTCCGAGGACCATGCAATACCTTGGTTCTGTCCAAAACTTATCCTTTCTTGGAAGTTGTTGGTTTCCCCATAGGTTTGAGTCCGAGGACCATGCAAGACCTTGGTTCTGTCCAAAACTTATCTTTTCTTGGAAGTAGTTGGTTTCCCCATAGGTTTGAGTCGAAGGACCATGCAAGACCTTGGTTCTGTCCAAAACTTATCTTTTTTTTGGAAGTAGTTGGTTTCCCCTTAGGTTTGTGTCCGAGGACCATGCAAGACCTTGGTTCTTTCCAAATCTTATCTTTTCTTGGAAGTAGTTGGTGTCTCCATAGTTTTGAGTCTGAGGACCATGCAAGACCTTGGTTTTGTCCCAAACTTATCTTTTCTTGGAAATAGTTGGTTTCCCCATAGGTTTGAGTCCGAGGACCATGCAAGACCTTGGTTCTGCCCAAAACTTATCTTTTCCTGGAAGTAGTTGGTTTCCCCATAGGTTTGAGTCCAAGGACCATGCAATACCTTTGTTCTGTCCAAAACTTATCATTTCTTGGAAGTAGTTGGTTTCCCCATAGGTTTGAGTCTGAGGACCATGCAAGACCTTGATTCTGTCTAAAACTTATCTTTTCTTGGAAGTAGTTGGTTTGCCCATAGGTTTGAGTCCGAGGACCATGCAATGTCTTGGTTCTGTCCAAAACTTATCTTTTCTTGGAAGTAGTTGGTTTCCCCATAGGTTTGAGTCCAAGGACCATGCAATACCTTGGTTCTGCCCAAAACTTATACTTTCTTGGAAGTAGTTGGTTTCCCCCATAGGTTTGAGTCCAAGGACCATGCAATACCTTGGTTCTTTCCAAAACTTATCTTTTCTTGGAAGTAGTTGGTTTCCCCATAGGTTTGAGTCCGAGGACCATGCAAGACCTTGGCTCTGTCCAAAACTTATCTTTTGTTTGGAAGTAGTTGGTTTCCCCATAGGTTTTTGTACGAGGACCTTGCAATACCTTAGTTCTGTCCAAAACTTATCCTTTCTTGGAAGTAGTTGGTTTCCCCCATAGGATTGAGTCCGAGGACCATGCAAGACCTTGGTTCTGTCCACAACTTATCTTTTCTTGGAAGTAATTGGTTTCCCCATAGGTTTGAGTCGAAGGACCATGCAAGACCTTGGTTCTGTCCAAAACTTTTCTTTTTTATGGAAGTAGTTGGTTGCCCCATAGGTTTGTGTCCGAGGACCATGGAAGACCTTGGTTCTTTCCAAAACTTATCTTTTCTTGGAAGTAGTTGGTTTCCCCATAGGTTTGATTCCGAGGACCACGCAAGGCCTTGGTTCTGTCCAAAACTTATCTTTTTTTTGGAAGTAGTTGGTTTCCCTATAGGTTTGTGTCCGAGGACCATGCAATACCTTTGTTCTGTCCAAAACTTATCATTTCTTGGAAGTAGTTGGTTTCCCCATAGGTTTGAGTCCGAGGACCATGCAAGGCCTTGGTTCTGTCCGAAACTTATCTTTTTTTTGGAAGTAGTTGGTTTCCCCATAGGTTTGAGTCCAAGGACCACGCAATACCTTTGTTCTGTCCAAAACTTATCATTTCTTGGAAGTAGTCGGTTTCCCCATAGGTTTTAGTCTGAGGACCATGCAAGACCTTGATTCTGTCTAAAACTTATCTTTTCTTGGAAGTAGTTGGTTTGCCCATAGGTTTGAGTCTGAGGACCATGGAAGACCTTGGTTCTTTCCAAAACTTATCTTTTCTTGGAAGTAGTTGGTTTCCCCATAGGTTTGAGTCCGAGGACCATGCAAGGCCTTGGTTCTGTCCAAAACTTATCTTTTTTTTGGAAGTAGTTGGTTTCCCCATAGGTTTGAGTCCAAGGACCATGCAATACCTTTGTTCTGTCCAAAACTTATCATTTCTTGGAAGTAGTTGGTTTCCCCATAGGTTTGAGTCTGAGGACCATGCAAGACCTTGATTCTGTCTAAAACTTATCTTTTCTTGGAAGTAGTTGGTTTGCCCATAGGTTTGAGTCCGAGGACCATGCAATGTCTTGGTTCTGTCCAAAACTTATCTTTTCTTGGAAGTAGTTGGTGTCTCCATAGTTTTGAGTCTGAGGACCATGCAAGACCTTGGTTCTGTCCAAAACTTATCTTTTCTTGGAAATAGTTGGTTTCCCCATAGGTTTGAGACCGAGGACCATGCAAGACCTTGGTTCTGCCCAAAACTTATCTTTTCCTGGAAGTACTTGGTTTCCCCATAGGTTTGAGTCCAAGGACCATGCAATACCTTTGTTCTGTCCAAAACTTATCATTTCTTGGAAGTAGTTGGTTTCCCCATAGGTTTGAGTCTGAGGACCATGCAAGACCTTGATTCTGTCTAAAACTTATCTTTTCTTGGAAGTAGTTGGTTTGCCCATAGGTTTGAGTCTGAGGACCATGGAAGACCTTGGTTCTTTCCAAAACTTATCTTTTCTTGGAAGTAGTTGGTTTCCCCATAGGTTTGAGTCCGAGGACCACGCAAGGCCTTGGTTCTGTCCAAAACTTATCTTTTTTTTGGAAGTAGTTGGTTTCCCCATAGGTTTGAGTCCAAGGACCATGCAATACCTTTGTTCTGTCCAAAACTTATCATTTCTTGGAAGTAGTTGGTTTCCCCATAGGTTTGAGTCTGAGGACCATGCAAGACCTTGATTCTGTCTAAAACTTATCTTTTCTTGGAAGTAGTTGGTTTGCCCATAGGTTTGAGTCCGAGGACCATGCAATGTCTTGGTTCTGTCCAAAACTTATCTTTTCTTGGAAGTAGTTGGTGTCTCCATAGTTTTGAGTCTGAGGACCATGCAAGACCTTGGTTCTGTCCAAAACTTATCTTTTCTTGGAAATAGTTGGTTTCCCCATAGGTTTGAGTCCAAGGACCATGCAAGACCTTGGTTCTGTCCACAACTTATCTTTTCTTGGAAGTAATTGGTTTCCCCATAGGTTTGAGTCGAAGGACCATGCAAGACCTTGGTTCTGTCCAAAACTTTTCTTTTTTATGGAAGTAGTTGGTTGCCCCATAGGTTTGTGTCCGAGGACCATGGAAGACCTTGGTTCTTTCCAAAACTTATCTTTTCTTGGAAGAAGTTTGTTTCCCCGTAGGTTTGAGTCCGAGGACCATGCAAGACCTTGGCTCTGTCCAAAACTTATCTTTTTTTTGGAAGTAGTTGGTTTCCCCATAGGTTTTTGTCCGAGGACCTTGCAATACCTTAGTTCTGTCCAAAACTTATCCTTTCTTGGAAGTAGTTGGTTTCCCCCATAGGTTTGAGTATGAGGACCATGCAAGACCTTGGTTCTGTCCACAACTTATCTTTTCTTGGAAGTAATTGGTTTCCCCACAGGTTTGAGTCGAAGGACCATGCAAGACCTTGGTTCTGTCCAAAACTTTTCTTTTTTATGGAAGTAGTTGGTTGCCCCATAGGTTTGTGTCCGAGGACCATGGAAGACCTTGGTTCTTTCCAAAACTTATCTTTTCTTGGAAGTAGTTGGTTTCCCCATAGGTTTGAGTCCGAGGACCATGCAAGGCCTTGGTTCTGTCGAAAACTTATCTTTTTTTTGGAAGTAGTTGGTTTCCCTATAGGTTTGAGTCCGATGACCATGCAAGACCTTGGTTCTGCCCAAAACTTATCTTTTCCTGGAAGTAATTGGTTTCCCCATAGATTTGAGTCCAAGGACCATGCAATACCTTTGTTCTGTCCAAAACTTATCATTTCTGGGAAGTAGTTGGTTTTTCCATAGGTTTGAGTCTGAGGACCATGCAAGACCTTGGTTCTTTCCAAAAGTTATCTATTCTTGGAAGTAGTTGGTTTCCCCATAGATTTGAGTCCGAGGACCATGCAAGACCTTGGTTCTGTCCAAAACTTATCTTTTTTTTTGAAGTAGTTGGTTTCCCCATAGGTTTGAGTCCGAGGACCATGCAAGAGCTTGGTTCTGTCCAAAACTTATCTTTTTTTTTGAAGTAGTTGGTTTCCCCATAGGTTTGAGTCCGAGGACCATGCAAGACCTTGGTTCTGTCCAAAACTTATCTTTTTTTTTGAAGTAGTTGGTTTCCCCATAGGTTTGAGTCCGAGGACCATGCAAGACCTTGGTTCTGTCCAAAACTTATCTTTTCTCGGAAGTATTTGGTTTCCCCACAGGTTTGAGCCTGAGGACCATGCAAGACCTTGGTTCTGTCCAAAACTTATCTTTTCTTGGAAGTAGTTGGTTTCCCCAAAGGTTTGAGTCCGAGGACCAAACAAGACCTTGGTTCTGACCGAAACTTATCATTTCTTGGAAGTAGTTGGTTTGCCCATAGGTTTGAGTCTGAGGACCATGCAAGACCTTGGTTCTGTCCAAAACTTATCTTTTCTTGGAAGTAGTTGGTTTCCCCATAGGTTTGAGTCCGAGTACCATGCAACATCTTGGTTCTGTCCAAAACTTTTCTTTTCTTGGAAGTAGTTGGTTTCCCCAGAGGTTTGAGTCCGAGGACCATGCAATACCTTGGTTCTGTCCAAAACTTTTCTTTTCTTGGAAGTAGTTGGTTTCCCCATAGGTTTGAGTCCGAGGACCATGCAATACCTTGGTTCTGTCCAAAACTTATCCTTTCTTGGAAGTAGTTGGTTTCCCCCGTAGGTTTGAGTCTGAGGACCATGCAAGACCTTGGTTCTGTCCAAGACTTATCCTTTCTTGGAAGTAGTTGGTTTCCCCATAGGTTTGAGTCCGAGGACCATGCAATACCTTGGTTCTGTCCAAAACTTATCCTTTCTTGGAAGTTGTTGGTTTCCTCATAGGTTTGAGTCCGAGGACCATGCAATACCTTGGTTCTGCCCAAAACTTGTACTTTCTTGGAAGTAGTTGGTTTCCCCCATAGGTTTGAGTCCAAGGACCATGCAAGACCTCGGTTCTGTCCAAAACTTATCTTTTCTTGGAAGTAGTTGGTTTCCCCATAGGTTTGAGTCGAAGGACCATGCAAGACCTTGGTTCTGTCCAAAACTTATCCTTTCTTGGAAGTTGTTGGTTTCCCCATAGGTTTGAGTCCGAGGACCATTCAATACCTTGGCTCTGTCCAAAACTTATGCTTTCTTGGAAGTTGTTGGTTTCCCCATAGGTTTGAGTCCGAGGACCATGCAAGACCTTGGTTCTGTCCAAAACTTATCTTTTCTTGGAAGTAGTTGGTTTCCCCATAGGTTTGAGTCGAAGGACCATGCAAGACCTTGGTTCTGTCCAAAACTTATCTTTTTTTTGGAAGTAGTTGGTTTCCCCTTAGGTTTGTGTCCGAGGACCATGCAAGACCTTGGTTCTTTCCAAATCTTATCTTTTCTTGGAAGTAGTTGGTGTCTCCATAGTTTTGAGTCTGAGGACCATGCAAGACCTTGGTTCTGTCCAAAACTTATCTTTTCTTGGAAATAGTTGGTTTCCCCATAGGTTTGAGTCCGAGGACCATGCAAGACCTTGGTTCTGCCTAAAACTTATCTTTTCCTGGAAGTAGTTGGTTTCCCCATAGGTTTGAGTCCAAGGACCATGCAATACCTTTGTTCTGTCCAAAACTTATCATTTCTTGGAAGTAGTTGGTTTCCCCATAGGTTTGAGTCTGAGGACCATGCAAGACCTTGATTCTGTCTAAAACTTATCTTTTCTTGGAAGTAGTTGGTTTGCCCATAGGTTTGAGTCCGAGGACCATGCAATGTCTTGGTTCTGTCCAAAACTTATCTTTTCTTGGAAGTAGTTGGTTTCCCCATAGGTTTGAGTCCGAGGACCATGCAATACCTTTGTTCTGCCCAAAACATATTCTTTCTTGGAAGTAGTTGGTTTCCCCCATAGGTTTGAGTCCGAGGACCATGCAAGACCTCGGTTCTGTCCAAAACTTATCCTTTCTTGGAAGTAGCTGGTTTCCCCATAGGTTTGTGTCCGAGGACCATGCAATACCTTGGTTCTTTCCAAAACTTATCTTTTCTTGGAAGTAGTTGGTTTCCCCATAGGTTTGAGTCCGAGGACCATGCAAGACCTTGGCTCTGTCCAAAACTTATCTTTTTTTTGGAAGTAGTTGGTTTCCCCATAGGTTTTTGTCCGAGGACCTTGCAATACCTTAGTTCTGTCCAAAACTTATCCTTTCTTGGAAGTAGTTGGTTTCCCCCATAGGTTTGAGTCCAAGGACCATGCAAGACCTTGGTTCTGTCCACAACTTATCTTTTCTTGGAAGTAATTGGTTTCCCCATAGGTTTGAGTCGAAGGACCATGCAAGACCTTGGTTCTGTCCAAAACTTTTCTTTTTTATGGAAGTAGTTGGTTGCCCCATAGGTTTGTGTCCGAGGACCATGGAAGACCTTGGTTCTTTCCAAAACTTATCTTTTCTTGGAAGTAGTTGGTTTCCCCATAGGTTTGAGTCCGAGGACCATGCAAGGCCTTGGTTCTGTCCAAAACTTATCTTTTTTTTGGAAGTAGTTGGTTTCCCTATAGGTTTGAGTCCGAGGACCATGCAAGACCTTGGTTCTGCCCAAAACTTATCTTTTCCTGGAAGTAATTGGTTTCCCCATAGATTTGAGTCCAAGGACCATGCAATACCTTTGTTCTGTCCAAAACTTATCATTTCTTGGAAGTAGTTGGTTTCCCCATAGGTTTGAGTCTGAGGACCTTGCAAGACCTTGGTTCTGTCTAAAACTTATCTTTTCTTGGAAGTAGTGTGTTTCCCCATAGGTTTGAGTCCGAGGACCATGCAATGTCTTGGTTCTGTCCAAAACTTATCTTTTCTTGGAAGTAGTTGGTTTCCCCATAGGTTTGAGTCCGAGGACCATGCAATACCTTTGTTCTGCCCAAAACATATTCTTTCTTGGAAGTAGTTGGTTTCCCCCATAGGTTTGAGTCCGAGGACCATGCAAGACCTCGGTTCTGTCCAAAACTTATCCTTTCTTGGAAGTAGCTGGTTTCCCCATAGGTTTGTGTCCGAGGACCATGCAATACCTTGGTTCTTTCCAAAACTTATCTTTTCTTGGAAGTAGTTGGTTTCCCCATAGGTTTGAGTCCGAGGACCACGCAAGACCTTGGTTCTGTCCAAAACTTATCTTTTCTTGGGAGTAGTTGGTTTCCCCATAGGTTTGAGTCGAAGGACCATGCAAGACCTTGGTTCTGTCCAAAACTTATCTTTTTTTTGGTAGTTGTTGGTTTCCCCATAGGTTTGAGTCCGAGGACCATGCAATACCTTGGTTCTGTCCAAAACTTATCCTTTCTTCGAAGTTGTTGGTTGCCCCATAGGTTTGAGTCCGAGGACCATGCAAGACCTTGGTTCTGTCCAAAACTTATCTTTTCTTGGGAGTAGTTGGTTTCCCCACAGGTTTGAGTCGAAGGAACATGCAAGACCTTGGTTCTGTCCAAAACTTATCTTTTTTTTGGAAGTAGTTGGTTTCCCCTTAGGTTTGTGTCCGAGGACCATGCAAGACCTTGGTTCTGTCCAAAACTTATCTTTTCTTGGAAATAGTTGGTTTCCCCATAGGTTTGAGTCCGAGGACCATGCAAGACCTTGGTTCTGCCCAAAACTTATCTTTTCCTGGAAGTAGTTGGTTTCCCCATAGGTTTGAGTCCAAGGACCATGCAATACCTTTGTTCTGTCCAAAACTTATCATTTCTTGGAAGTAGTTGGTTTCCCCATAGGTTTGAGTCTGAGGACCATGCAAGACCTTGATTCTGTTTAAAACTTATCTTTTCTTGGAAGTAGTTGGTTTGCCCGTAGGTTTGAGTCCGAGGACCATGCAATGTCTTGGTTCTGTCCAAAACTTGGAAGTCGTTGGTTTCCCCATAGGTTTGAGTCCAAGGACCATGCAATACCTTGGTTCTTTCCAAAACTTATCTTTTCTTGGAAGTAGTTGGTTTCCCCATAGGTTTGAGTCCGAGGACCATGCAAGGCCTTGGTTCTGTCCAAAACTTATCTTTTTTTTGGAAGTAGTTGGTTTCCCTCTTGGTTTGAGTCCGAGGACCATGCAAGACCTTGGTTCTGCCCAAAACTTATCTTTTCCTGGAAGTAATTGGTTTCCCCATAGATTTGAGTCCAAGGACCATGCAATACCTTTGTTCTGTCCAAAACTTATCATTTCTTGGAAGTAGTTGGTTTCCCCATAGGTTTGAGTCTGAGGACCTTGCAAGACCTTGGTTCTGTCTAAAACTTATCTTTTCTTGGAAGTAGTGTGTTTCCCCATAGGTTTGAGTCTGAGGACCATGCAAGACCTTGGCTCTTTCCAAAACTTATCTTTTTTTTGGAAGTAGTTGGTTTCCCCATTGGTTTTTGTCCGAGGACCTTGCAATACCTTAGTTCTGTCCAAAACTTATCCTTTCATGGAAGTAGTTGGTTTCCCCCATAGGTTTGAGTCCGAGGACCATGCAAGACCTTGGTTCTGTCCACAACTTATCTTTTCTTGGAAGTAATTGGTTTCCCCATAGGTTTGAGTCGAAGGACCATGCAAGACCTTGGCTCTGTCCAAAACTTTTCTTTTTTATGGAAGTAGTTGGTTGCCCCATAGGTTTGTGTCCGAGGACCATGGAAGACCTTGGTTCTTTCCAAAACTTATCTTTTCTTGGAAGTAGTTGGTTTCCCCATAGGTTTGAGTCCGAGGACCATGCAAGGCCTTGGTTCTGTCCAAAACTTATCTTTTTTTTGGAAGTAGTTGGTTTCCCTATAGGTTTGAGTCCGAGGACCATGCAAGACCTTGGTTCTGCCCAAAACTTATCTTTTCCTGGAAGTAATTGGTTTCCCCATAGATTTGAGTCCAAGGACCATGCAATACCTTTGTTCTGTCCAAAACTTATCATTTCTTGGAAGTAGTTGGTTTCCCCATAGGTTTGAGTCTGAGGACCTTGCAAGACCTTGGTTCTGTCTAAAACTTATCTTTTCTTGGAAGTAGTGTGTTTCCCCATAGGTTTGAGTCCGAGGACCATGCAATGTCTTGGTTCTGTCCAAAACTTATCTTTTCTTGGAAGTAGTTGGTTTCCCCATAGGTTTGAGTCCGAGGACCATGCAATACCTTGGTTCTGCCCAAAACATATTCTTTCTTGGAAGTAGTTGGTTTCCCCCATAGGTTTGAGTCCGAGGACCATGCAAGACCTTGGTTCTGTCCAAAACTTATCTTTTTTTTTGAAGTAGTTGGTTTCCCCATAGGTTTGAGTCCGAGGACCATGCAAGACCTTGGTTCTGTCCAAAACTTATCTTTTCTCGGAAGTATTTGGTTTCCCCACAGGTTTGAGTCTGAGGACCATGCAAGACCTTGGTTCTGTCCAAAACTTATCTTTTCTTGGAAGTAGTTGGTTTCCCCAAAGGTTTGAGTCCGAGGACCAAACAAGACCTTGGTTCTGACCAAAACTTATCATTTCTTGGAAGTAGTTGGTTTGCCCATAGGTTTGAGTCTGAGGACCATGCAAGACCTTGGTTCTGTCCAAAACTTATCTTTTCTTGGAAGTAGTTGGTTTCCCCATAGGTTTGAGTCCGAGTACCATGCAACATCTTGGTTCTGTCCAAAACTTTTCTTTTCTTGGAAGTAGTTGGTTTCCCCAGAGGTTTGAGTCCAAGGACCATGCAATACCTTGGTTCTGTCCAAAACTTTTCTTTTCTTGGAAGTAGTTGGTTTCCCCATAGGTTTGAGTCCGAGGACCATGCAATACCTTGGTTCTGTCCAAAACTTATCCTTTCTTGGAAGTAGTTGGTTTCCCCCGTAGGTTTGAGTCTGAGGACCATGCAAGACCTTGGTTCTGTCCAAGACTTATCCTTTCTTGGAAGTAGTTGGTTTCCCCATAGGTTTGAGTCCGAGGACCATGCAATACCTTGGTTTTGTCCAAAACTTATCCTTTCTTGGAAGTTGTTGGTTTCCTCATAGGTTTGAGTCCGAGGACCATGCAATACCTTGGTTCTGCCCAAAACTTATACTTTCTTGGAAGTAGTTGGTTTCCCCCATAGGTTTGAGTCCAAGGACCATGCAAGACCTCGGTTCTGTCCAAAACTTATCTTTTCTTGGAAGTAGTTGGTTTCCCCATAGGTTTGAGTCGAAGGACCATGCAAGACCTTGGTTCTGTCCAAAACTTATCCTTTCTTGGAAGTTGTTGGTTTCCCCATAGGTTTGAGTCCGAGGACCATGCAATACCTTGGTTCTGTCCAAAACTTATCCTTTCTTGGAAGTTGTTGGTTTCCCCATAGGTTTGAGTCCGAGGACCATGCAAGACCTTGGTTCTGTCCAAAACTTATCTTTTCTTGGAAGTAGTTGGTTTCCCCATAGGTTTGAGTCGAAGGACCATGCAAGACCTTGGTTCTGTCCAAAACTTATCTTTTTTTTGGAAGTAGTTGGTTTCCCCTTAGGTTTGTGTCCGAGGACCATGCAAGACCTTGGTTCTTTCCAAATCTTATCTTTTCTTGGAAGTAGTTGGTGTCTCCATAGTTTTGAGTCTGAGGACCATGCAAGACCTTGGTTCTGTCCCAAACTTATCTTTTCTTGGAAATAGTTGGTTTCCCCATAGGTTTGAGTCCGAGGACCATGCAAGACCTTGGTTCTGCCCAAAACTTATCTTTTCCTGGAAGTAGTTGGTTTCCCCATAGGTTTGAGTCCAAGGACCATGCAATACCTTTGTTCTGTCCAAAACTTATCATTTCTTGGAAGTAGTTGGTTTCCCCATAGGTTTGAGTCTGAGGACCATGCAAGACCTTGATTCTGTCTAAAACTTATCTTTTCTTGGAAGTAGTTGGTTTGCCCATAGGTTTGAGTCCGAGGACCATGCAATGTCTTGGTTCTGTCCAAAACTTATCTTTTCTTGGATGTAGTTGGTTTCCCCATAGGTTTGAGTCCAAGGACCATGCAATACCTTGGTTCTGCCCAAAACTTATACTTTCTTGGAAGTAGTTGGTTTCCCCCATAGGTTTGAGTCCAAGGACCATGCAATACCTTGGTTCTTTCCAAAACTTATCTTTTCTTGGAAGTAGTTGGTTTCCCCATAGGTTTGAGTCCGAGGACCATGCAAGACCTTGGCTCTGTCCAAAACTTATCTTTTGTTTGGAAGTAGTTGGTTTCCCCATAGGTTTTTGTACGAGGACCTTGCAATACCTTAGTTCTGCCCAAAACTTATCTTTTCCTGGAAGTAGTTGGTTTCCCCATAGGTTTGAGTCCAAGGACCATGCAAGACCTTGGTTCTGTCCACAACTTATCTTTTCTTGGAAGTAATTGGTTTCCCCATAGGTTTGAGTCGAAGGACCATGGAAGACCTTGGTTCTGTCCAAAACTTTTCTTTTTTATGGAAGTAGTTGGTTGCCCCATAGGTTTGTGTCCGAGGACCTTGGAAGACCTTGGATCTTTCCAAAACTTATCTTTTCTTGGAAGTAGTTGGTTTCCCCATAGGTTTGAGTCCGAGGACCGTGCAAGGCCTTGGTTCTGTCCAAAACTTATCTTTTTTTTGGAAGTAGTTGGTTTCCCCCATAGGTTTGAGTCCAAGGACCATGCAATACCTTGGTTCTTTCCAAAACTTATCTTTTCTTGGAAGTAGTTGGTTTCCCCATAGGTTTGAGTCCGAGGACCATGCAAGACCTTGGCTCTGTCCAAAACTTATCTTTTGTTTGGAAGTAGTTGGTTTCCCCATAGGTTTTTGTACGAGGACCTTGCAATACCTTAGTTCTGTCCAAAACTTATCCTTTCTTGGAAGTAGTTGGTTTCCCCCATAGGATTGAGTCCGAGGACCATGCAAGACCTTGGTTCTGTCCACAACTTATCTTTTCTTGGAAGTAATTGGTTTCCCCATAGGTTTGAGTCGAAGGACCATGCAAGACCTTGGTTCTGTCCAAAACTTTTCTTTTTTATGGAAGTAGTTGGTTGCCCCATAGGTTTGTGTCCGAGGACCATGGAAGACCTTGGTTCTTTCCAAAACTTATCTTTTCTTGGAAGTAGTTGGTTTCCCCATAGGTTTGATTCCGAGGACCACGCAAGGCCTTGGTTCTGTCCAAAACTTATCTTTTTTTTGGAAGTAGTTGGTTTCCCTATAGGTTTGTGTCCGAGGACCATGCAATACCTTTGTTCTGTCCAAAACTTATCATTTCTTGGAAGTAGTTGGTTTCCCCATAGGTTTGAGTCCGAGGACCATGCAAGGCCTTGGTTCTGTCCGAAACTTATCTTTTTTTTGGAAGTAGTTGGTTTCCCCATAGGTTTGAGTCCAAGGACCACGCAATACCTTTGTTCTGTCCAAAACTTATCATTTCTTGGAAGTAGTTGGTTTCCCCATAGGTTTTAGTCTGAGGACCATGCAAGACCTTGATTCTGTCTAAAACTTATCTTTTCTTGGAAGTAGTTGGTTTGCCCATAGGTTTGAGTCTGAGGACCATGGAAGACCTTGGTTCTTTCCAAAACTTATCTTTTCTTGGAAGTAGTTGGTTTCCCCATAGGTTTGAGTCCGAGGACCATGCAAGGCCTTGGTTCTGTCCAAAACTTATCTTTTTTTTGGAAGTAGTTGGTTTCCCCATAGGTTTGAGTCCAAGGACCATGCAATACCTTTGTTCTGTCCAAAACTTATCATTTCTTGGAAGTAGTTGGTTTCCCCATAGGTTTGAGTCTGAGGACCATGCAAGACCTTGATTCTGTCTAAAACTTATCTTTTCTTGGAAGTAGTTGGTTTGCCCATAGGTTTGAGTCCGAGGACCATGCAATGTCTTGGTTCTGTCCAAAACTTATCTTTTCTTGGAAGTAGTTGGTGTCTCCATAGTTTTGAGTCTGAGGACCATGCAGGACCTTGGTTCTGTCCAAAACTTATCTTTTCTTGGAAATAGTTGGTTTCCCCATAGGTTTGAGTCCGAGGACCATGCAAGACCTTGGTTCTGCCCAAAACTTATCTTTTCCTGGAAGTACTTGGTTTCCCCATAGGTTTGAGTCCAAGGACCATGCAATACCTTTGTTCTGTCCAAAACTTATCATTTCTTGGAAGTAGTTGGTTTCCCCATAGGTTTGAGTCTGAGGACCATGCAAGACCTTGATTCTGTCTAAAACTTATCTTTTCTTGGAAGTAGTTGGTTTGCCCATAGGTTTGAGTCCGAGGACCATGCAATGTCTTGGTTCTGTCCAAAACTTATCTTTTCTTGGAAGTAGTTGGTTTCCCCATAGGTTTGAGTCCGAGGACCATGCAATACCTTGGTTCTGCCCAAAACTTATACTTTCTTGGAAGTAGTTGGTTTCCCCCATAGGTTTGAGTCCGAGGACCATGCAATACCTTGGTTCTTTCCAAAACTTATCTTTTCTTGGAAGTAGTTGGTTTCCCCATAGGTTTGAGTCCGAGGACCATGCAAGACCTTGGCTCTGTCCAAAACTTATCTTTTGGTTGGAAGTAGTTGGTTTCCCCATAGGTTTTTGTCCGAGGACCTTGCAATACCTTAGTTCTGTCCAAAACTTATCCTTTCTTGGAAGTAGTTGGTTTCCCCCATAGGATTGAGTCCGAGGACCATGCAAGACCTTGGTTCTGTCCACAACTTATCTTTTCTTGGAAGTAATTGGTTTCCCCATAGGTTTGAGTCGAAGGACCATGCAAGACCTTGGTTCTGTCCAAAACTTTTCTTTTTTATGGAAGTAGTTGGTTGCCCCATAGGTTTGTGTCCGAGGACCTTGGAAGACCTTGGATCTTTCCAAAACTTATCTTTTCTTGGAAGTAGTTGGTTTCCCCATAGGTTTGAGTCCGAGGACCGTGCAAGGCCTTGGTTCTGTCCAAAACTTATCTTTTTTTTGGAAGTAGTTGGTTTCCCCATAGGTTTGAGTCCAAGGACCATGCAATACCTTTGTTCTGTCCAAAACTTATCATTTCTTGGAAGTAGTTGGTTTCCCCCATAGGTTTGAGTCCAAGGACCATGCAATACCTTGATTCTTTCCAAAACTTATCTTTGCTTGGAAGTAGTTGGTTTCCCCATAGGTTTGTGTCCGAGGACCATGCAAGACCTTGGCTCTGTCCAAAACTTATCTTTTGTTTGGAAGTAGTTGGTTTCCCCATAGGTTTTTGTCCGAGGACCTTGCAATACCTTAGTTCTGTCCAAAACTTATCCTTTCTTGGAAGTAGTTGGTTTCCCCCATAGGATTGAGTCCGACGACCATGCAAGACCTTGGTTCTGTCCACAACTTATCTTTTCTTGGAAGTAATTGGTTTCCCCATAGGTTTGAGTCGAAGGACCATGGAAGACCTTGGTTCTGTCCAAAACTTTTCTTTTTTATGGAAGTAGTTGGTTGCCCCATAGGTTTGTGTCCGAGGACCATGGAAGACCTTGGTTCTTTCCAAAACTTATCTTTTCTTGGAAGTAGTTGGTTTCCCCATAGGTTTGATTCCGAGGACCATGCAAGGCCTTGGTTCTGTCCAAAACTTATCTTTTTTTTGGAAGTAGTTGGTTTCCCTATAGGTTTGTGTCCGAGGACCATGCAATACCTTTGTTCTGTCCAAAACTTATCATTTCTTGGAAGTAGTTGGTTTCCCCATAGGTTTGAGTCCGAGGACCTTGCAAGACCTTGGTTCTGTCTAAAACTTATCTTTTCTTGGAAGTAGTGTGTTTCCCCATAGGTTTGAGTCCGAGGACCATGCAAGACCTTGGTTCTGCCCAAAACTTATCTTTTCCTGGAAGTAATTGGTTTCCCCATAGATTTGAGTCCAAGGACCATGCAATACCTTTGTTCTGTCCAAAACTTATCATTTCTTGGAAGTAGTTGGTTTCCCCATAGGTTTGAGTCTGAGGACCTTGCAAGACCTTGGTTCTGTCTAAAACTTATCTTTTCTTGGAAGTAGTGTGTTTCCCCATAGGTTTGAGTCCGAGGACCATGCAATGTCTTGGTTCTGTCCAAAACTTATCTTTTCTTGGAAGTAGTTGGTTTCCCCATAGGTTTGAGTCCGAGGACCATGCAATACCTTGGTTCTGCCCAAAACATATTCTTTCTTGGAAGTAGTTGGTTTCCCCCATAGGTTTGAGTCCGAGGACCTTGCAAGACCTCGGTTCTGTCCAAAACTTATCCTTTCTTGGAAGTAGCTGGTTTCCCCATAGGTTTGTGTCCGAGGACCATGCAATACCTTGGTTCTTTCCAAAACTTATCTTTTCTTGGAAGTAGTTGGTTTCCCCAAAGGTTTGAGTCCGAGGACCATGCAAGACCTTGGCTCTGTCCAAAACTTATCTTTTTTTTGGAAGTAGTTGGTTTCCCCATAGGTTTGAGTCTGAGGACCATGCAAGACCTTGGTTCTTTCCAAAACTTATCTTTTCTTGGAAGTAGTTGGTTTCCCCATAGGTTTTAGTCCGAGGACCATGCAATACCTTAGTTCTGTCCAAAACTTATCCTTTCTTCGAAGTAGTTGGTTTCCCCCATAGGTTTGAGTTCGAGGACCATGCAAGACCTTGGTTCTGTCCAAAACTTATCTTTTCTTGGAAGTAGTTTTTTTCCCCATAGGTTTGAGTCGAAGGACCATGCAAGACCTTGGTTCTGTCCAAAACTTATCTTTTTTTTGGAAGTAGTTGGTTTCCCCATAGGTTTGTGTCCGAGGACCATGGAAGACCTTGGTTCTTTCCAAAACTTATCTTTTCTTGGAAGTAGTTGGTTACCCCATAGGTTTGAGTCCGAGGACCGTGCAAGGCCTTGGTTCTGTCCAAAACTTATCTTTTTTTTGGAAGTAGTTGGTTTCCCTATAGGTTTGAGTCCGAGGACAATGCAAGACCTTGGTCCTGTCCAAAACTTATCTTTTCTTGGAAGTAGTTGGTTTGCCCATAGGTTTGAGTCTGAGGACCATGCAAGACCTTGGTTCTGTCCAAAACTTATCTTTTCTTGGAAGTAGTTGGTTTCCCCATAGGTTTGAGTCCGAGTACCATGCAACAGCTTGGTTCTGTCCAAAACTTTTCTTTTCTTGGAAGTAGTTGGTTTCCCCAAAGGTTTGAGTCCGAGGACCATGCAATACCTTGGTTCTATCCAAAACTTTTCTTTTCTTGGAAGTAGTTGGTTTCCCCATAGGTTTGAGTCCGAGGACCATGCAATACCTTGGTTCTGTCCAAAACTTATCCTTTCTTGGAAGTAGTTGGTTTCCTCCGTAGGTTTGAGTCTGAGGACCATGCAAGACCTTGGTTCTGTCCAAGACTTATCCTTTCTTGGAAGTAGTTGGTTTCCCCGTAGGTTTGAGTCCGAGGACCATGCAATACCTTGGTTCTGTCCAAAACTTATCCTTTCTTGGAAGTTGTTGGTTTCCCCATAGGTTTGAGTCCGAGGACCATGCAATACCTTGGTTCTGCCCAAAACTTATACTTTCTTGGAAGTAGTTGGTTTCCCCCATAGGTTTGAGTCCAAGGACCATGCAAGACCTCGGTTCTGTCCAAAACTTATCTTTTCTTGGAAGTAGTTGGTTTCCCCATAGGTTTGAGTCGAAGGACCATGCAAGACCTTGGTTCTGTCCAAAACTTATCCTTTCTTGGAAGTTGTTGGTTTCCCCATAGGTTTGAGTCCGAGGACCATGCAAGACCTTGGTTCTGTCCAAAACTTTTCTTTTTTATGGAAGTAGTTGGTTGCCCCATAGGTTTGTGTCCGAGGACCATGGAAGACCTTGGTTCTTTCCAAAACTTATCTTTTCTTGGAAGTAGTTGGTTTCCCCATAGGTTTGAGTCCGAGGACCATGCAAGGCCTTGGTTCTGTTCAAAACTTATCTTTTTTTTGGAAGTAGTTGGTTTCCCTATAGGTTTGAGTCCGAGGACCATGCAAGACCTTGGTTCTGCCCAAAACTTATCTTTTCCTGGAAGTAATTGGTTTCCCCATAGATTTGAGTCCAAGGACCATGCAATACCTTTGTTCTGTCCAAAACTTATCATTTCTTGGAAGTAGTTGGTTTCCCCAAAGGTTTGAGTCTGAGGACCATGCAAGACCTTGATTCTGTTTAAAACTTATCTTTTCTTGGAAGTAGTTGGTTTGCCCATAGGTTTGTGTCCGAGGACCATGCAATGTCTTGGTTCTGTCCAAAACTTGGAAGTAGTTGGTTTCCCCATAGGTTTGAGTCCGAGGACCATGCAATACCTTGGTTCTGCCCAAAACTTATACTTTCTTGGAAGTTGTTGGTTTCCCCCATAGGTTTGAGTCCAAGGACCATGCAATACCTTGGTTCTTTCCAAAACTTATCTTTTCTTGGAAGTAGTTGGTTTCCCCATAGGTTTGAGTCCGAGGACCATGCAAGGCCTTGGTTCTGTCCAAAACTTATCTTTTTTTTGGAAGTAGTTGGTTTCCCTATAGGTTTGAGTCCGAGGACCATGCAAGACCTTGGTTCTGCCCAAAACTTATCTTTTCCTGGAAGTAATTGGTTTCCCCATAGATTTGAGTCCAAGGACCATGCAATACCTTTGTTCTGTCCAAAACTTATCATTTCTTGGAAGTAGTTGGTTTCCCCATAGGTTTGAGTCTGAGGACCTTGCAAGACCTTGGTTCTGTCTAAAACTTATCTTTTCTTGGAAGTAGTGTGTTTCCCCAAAGGTTTGAGTCCGAGGACCATACAAGACCTTGGCTCTTTCCAAAACTTATCTTTTTTTTGGAAGTAGTTGGTTTCCCCATTGGTTTTTGTCCGAGGACCTTGCAATACCTTAGTTCTGTCCAAAACTTATCCTTTCATGGAAGTAGTTGGTTTCCCCCATAGGTTTGAGTCCGAGGACCATGCAAGACCTTGGTTCTGTCCACAACTTATCTTTTCTTGGAAGTAATTGGTTTTCCCATAGGTTTGAGTCGAAGGACCATGCAAGACCTTGGCTCTGTCCAAAACTTTTCTTTTTTATGGAAGTAGTTGGTTGCCCCATAGGTTTGTGTCCGAGGACCATGGAAGACCTTGGTTCTTTCCAAAACTTATCTTTTCTTGGAAGTAGTTGGTTTCCCCATAGGTTTGAGTCCGAGGACCATGCAAGGCCTTGGTTCTGTCCAAAACTTATCTTTTTTTTGGAAGTAGTTGGTTTCCCTATAGGTTTGAGTCCGAGGACCATGCAAGACCTTGGTTCTGCCCAAAACTTATCTTTTCCTGGAAGTAATTGGTTTCCCCATAGATTTGAGTCCAAGGACCGTGCAATACCTTTGTTCTGTCCAAAACTTATCATTTCTTGGAAGTAGTTGGTTTCCCCATAGGTTTGAGTCTGAGGACCTTGCAAGACCTTGGTTCTGTCTAAAACTTATCTTTTCTTGGAAGTAGTGTGTTTCCCCATAGGTTTGAGTCCGAGGACCATGCAATGTCTTGGTTCTGTCCAAAACTTGGAAGTAGTTGGCTTCCCCATAGGTTTGAGTCCGAGGACCATGCAATACCTTGGTTCTGCCCAAAACATATTCTTTCTTGGACGTAGTTGGTTTCCCCCATAGGTTTGAGTCCGAGGACCTTGCAAGACCTCGGTTCTGTCCAAAACTTATCCTTTCTTGGAAGTAGCTGGTTTCCCCATAGGTTTGTGTCCGAGGACCATGCAATACCTTGGTTCTTTCCAAAACTTATCTTTTCTTGGAAGTAGTTGGTTTCCCCAAAGGTTTGAGTCCGAGGACCATGCAAGACCTTGGCTCTGTCCAAAACTTATCTTTTTGTTGGAAGTAGTTGGTTTCCTCATAGGTTTGAGTCTGAGGACCATGCAAGACCTTGGTTCTTTCCAAAACTTATCTTTTCTTGGAAGTAGTTGGTTTCCCCATAGGTTTTAGTCCGAGGACCATGCAATACCTTAGTTCTGTCCAAAACTTATCCTTTCTTCGAAGTAGTTGGTTTCCCCCATAGGTTTGAGTTCGAGGACCATGCAAGACCTTGGTTCTGTCCAAAACTTATCTTTTCTTGGAAGTAGTTTTTTTCCCCATAGGTTTGAGTCGAAGGACCATGCAAGACCTTGGTTCTGTCCAAAACTTATCTTTTTTTTGGAAGTAGTTGGTTTCCCCATAGGTTTGTGTCCGAGGACCATGGAAGACCTTGGTTCTTTCCAAAACTTATCTTTTCTTGGAAGTAGTTGGTTACCCCATAGGTTTGAGTCCGAGGACCGTGCAAGGCCTTGGTTCTGTCCAAAACTTATCTTTTTTTTGGAAGTAGTTGGTTTCCCTATAGGTTTGAGTCCGAGGACAATGCAAGACCTTGGTCCTGTCCAAAACTTATCTTTTCTTGGAAGTAGTTGGTTTGCCCATAGGTTTGAGTCTGAGGACCATGCAAGACCTTGGTTCTGTCCAAAACTTATCTTTTCTTGGAAGTAGTTGGTTTCCCCATAGGTTTGAGTCCGAGTACCATGCAACAGCTTGGTTCTGTCCAAAACTTTTCTTTTCTTGGAAGTAGTTGGTTTCCCCAAAGGTTTGAGTCCGAGGACCATGCAATACCTTGGTTCTGTCCAAAACTTTTCTTTTCTTGGAAGTAGTTGGTTTCCCCATAGGTTTGAGTCCGAGGACCATGCAATACCTTGGTTCTGTCCAAAACTTATCCTTTCTTGGAAGTAGTTGGTTTCCTCCGTAGGTTTGAGTCTGAGGACCATGCAAGACCTTGGTTCTGTCCAAGACTTATCCTTTCTTGGAAGTAGTTGGTTTCCCCGTAGGTTTGAGTCCGAGGACCACGCAATACCTTGGTTCTGTCCAAAACTTATCCTTTCTTGGAAGTTGTTGGTTTCCCCATAGGTTTGAGTCCGAGGACCATGCAATACCTTGGTTCTGCCCAAAACTTATACTTTCTTGGAAGTAGTTGGTTTCCCCCATAGGTTTGAGTCCAAGGACCATGCAAGACCTCGGTTCTGTCCAAAACTTATCTTTTCTTGGAAGTAGTTGGTTTCCCCATAGGTTTTAGTCGAAGGACCATGCAAGACCTTGGTTCTGTCCAAAACTTATCCTTTCTTGGAAGTTGTTGGTTTCCCCATAGGTTTGAGTCCGAGGGCCATGCAAGACCTTGGTTCTGTCCAAAACTTTTCTTTTTTATGGAAGTAGTTAGTTGCCCCATAGGTTTGTGTCCGAGGACCATGGAAGACCTTGGTTCTTTCCAAAACTTATCTTTTCTTGGAAGTAGTTGGTTTCCCCATAGGTTTGAGTCCGAGGACCATGCAAGGCCTTGGTTCTGTTCAAAACTTATCTTTTTTTTGGAAGTAGTTGGTTTCCCTATAGGTTTGAGTCCGAGGACCATGCAAGACCTTGGTTCTGCCCAAAACTTATCTTTTCCTGGAAGTAATTGGTTTCCCCATAGATTTGAGTCCAAGGACCATGCAATACCTTTGTTCTGTCCAAAACTTATCATTTCTTGGAAGTAGTTGGTTTCCCCATAGGTTTGAGTCTGAGGACCTTGCAAGACCTTGGTTCTGTCTAAAACTTATCTTTTCTTGGAAGTAGTGTGTTTCCCCATAGGTTTGAGTCCGAGGACCATGCAATGTCTTGGTTCTGTCCAAAACTTATCTTTTCTTGGAAGTAGTTGGTTTCCCCATAGGTTTGAGTCCGAGGACCATGCAATACCTTGGTTCTGCCCAAAACATATTCTTTCTTGGAAGTAGTTGGTTTCCCCCATAGGTTTGAGTCCGAGGACCTTGCAAGACCTCGGTTCTGTCCAAAACTTATCCTTTCTTGGAAGTAGCTGGTTTCCCCATAGGTTTGTGTCCGAGGACCATGCAATACCTTGGTTCTTTCCAAAACTTATCTTTTCTTGGAAGTAGTTGGTTTCCCCATAGGTTTGAGTCCGAGGACCATGCAAGACCTTGGCTCTGTCCAAAACTTATCTTTTTTTTTGATGTAGTTGGTTTCCCCATAGGTTTGAGTCTGAGGACCATGCAAGACCTTGGTTCTTTCCAAAACTTATCTTTTCTTGGAAGTAGTTGGTTTCCCCATAGGTTTTAGTCCGAGGATCATGCAATACCTTAGTTCTGTCCAAAACTTATCCTTTCTTGGAAGTAGTTGGTTTCCCCCATAGGTTTGAGTTCGAGGACCATGCAAGACCTTGGTTCTATCCAAAACTTATATTTTCTTGGAAGTAGTTTTTTTCTCCATAGGTTTGATTCGAAGGACCATGCAAGACCTTGGTTCTGTCCAAAACTTATCTTTTTTTTGGAAGTTGTTGGTTTCCCCATAGGTTTGTGTCCGAGGACCATGGAAGACATTGGTTCTTTCCAAAACTTATCTTTTCTTGCAAGTAGTTGGTTTCCCCATAGGTTTGAGTCCGAGGACCGTGCAAGGCCTTGGTTCTGTCCAAAACTTATCTTTTTTTTGGAAGTAGTTGGTTTCCCTATAGGTTTGAGTCCGAGGACAATGCAAGACCTTGGTCCTGTCCAAAACTTATCTTTTCTTGGAAGTAGTTGGTTTGCCCATAGGTTTGAGTCTGAGGACCATGCAAGACCTTGGTTCTGTCCAAAACTTATCTTTTCTTGGAAGTAGTTGGTTTCCCCATAGGTTTGGGTCCGAGTACCATGCAACAGCTTGGTTCTGTCCAAAACTTTTCTTTTCTTGGAAGTAGTTGGTTTCCCCAAAGGTTTGAGTCCGAGGACCATGCAATACCTTGGTTCTGTCCAAAACTTTTCTTTTCTTGGAAGTAGTTGGTTTCCCCATAGGTTTGAGTCCGAGGACCATGCAATACCTTGGTTCTGTCCAAAACTTATCCTTTCTTGGAAGTAGTTGGTTTCCCCCGTAGGTTTGAATCTGAGGACCATGCAAGACCTTGGTTCTGTCCAAGACTTATCCTTTCTTGGAAGTAGTTGGTTTCCCCGTAGGTTTGAGTCCGAGGACCATGCAATACCTTGGTTCTGTCCAAAACTTATCCTTTCTTGGAAGTTGTTGGTTTCCCCATAGGTTTGAGTCCGAGGACCATGCAATACCTTGGTTCTGCCCAAAACTTATACTTTCTTGGAAGTAGTTGGTTTCCCCCATAGGTTTGAGTCCAAGGACCATGCAAGACCTCGGTTCTGTCCAAAACTTATCTTTTCTTGGAAGTAGTTGGTTTCCCCATAGGTTTGAGTCGAAGGACCATGCAAGACCTTGGTTCTGTCCAAAACTTATCCTTTCTTGGAAGTTGTTGGTTTCCCCATAGGTTTGAGTCCGAGGACCATGCAATACCTTGGTTCTGTCCAAAACTTATCCTTTCTTGGAAGTTGTTGGTTTCCGCATACGTTTGAGTCCGAGGACCATGCAAAACCTTGGTTCTGTCCAAAACTTATCTTTTCTTGGAAGTAGTTGGTTTCCCCATAGGTTTGAGTCGAAGGACCGTGCAAGACCTTGGTTCTGTCCAAAACTTATCTTTTTTTTGGAAGTAGTTGGTTTCCCCTTAGGTTTGTGTCCGAGGACCATGCAAGACCTTGGTTCTTTCCAAATCTTATCTTTTCTTGGAAGTAGTTGGTGTCCCCATAGTTTTGAGTCTGAGGACCATGCAAGACCTTGGGTCTGTCCAAAACTTATCTTTTCTTGGAAATAGTTGTTTTCCCTATAGGTTTGAGTCCGAGGACCATGCAAGACCTTGGTTCTGCCCAAAACTTATCTTTTCCTGGAAGTAGTTGGTTTCCCCATAGGTTTGAGTCTAAGGACCATGCAATACCTTTGTTCTGTCCAAAACTTATCATTTCTTGGAAGTAGTTGGTTTCCCCATAGGTTTGAGTCTGAGGACCATGCAAGACCTTGATTCTGTCTAAAACTTATCTTTTCTTGGAAGTAGTTGGTTTGCCCATAGGTTTGAGTCCGAGGACCATGCAATGTCTTGGTTCTGTCCAAAACTTATCTTTTCTTGGAAGTAGTTGGTTTCCCCATAGGTTTGAGTCCGAGGACCATGCAATACCTTGGTTCTGCCCAAAACTAATACTTTCTTCGAAGTAGTTGGTTTCCCCCATAGGTTTGAGTCCAAGGACCATGCAATACCTTGGTTCTTTCCAAAACTTATCTTTTCTTGGAAGTAGTTGGTTTCCCCATAGGTTTGAGTCCGAGGACCATGCAAGACCTTGGCTCTGTCCAAAACTTATCTTTTTTTTGGAAGTAGTTGGTTTCCCCATAGGTTTTTGTCCGAGGAACTTGCAATACCATAGTTCTGTCCAAAACTTATCCTTTCTTGGATGTAGTTGGTTTCCCCCATAGGTTTGAGTCCGAGGACCATGCAAGACCTTGGCTCTGTCCACAACTTATCTTTTCTTGGAAGTAGTTGGTTTCCCCATAGGTTTGAGTCGAAGGACCATGCAAGACCTTGGTTCTGTCCAAAACTTTTCTTTTTTATGGAAGTAGTTGGTTTCCCCATAGGTTTGTGTCCGAGGACCATGGAAGACCTTGGTTCTTTCCAAAACTTATCTTTTCTTGGAATTAGTTGGTTTCCCCATAGGTTTGAGTCCGAGGACCATGCAAGGCCTTGGTTCTGTCCAAAACTTATCTTTTCCTGGAAGTAATTGGTTTCCCCATAGATTTGAGTCCAAGGACCATGCAATACCTTTGTTCTGTCCAAAACTTATCATTTCTTGGAAGTAGTTGGTTTCCCCATAGGTTTGAGTCTGAGGACCATGCAAGACCTTGGTTCTGTCTAAAACTTATCTTTTCTTGGAAGTAGTGTGTTTCCCCATAGGTTTGAGTCCGAGGACCATGCAATGTCTTGGTTCTGTCCAAAACTTATCTTTTCTTGGAAGTAGTTGGTTTCCCCATAGGTTTGAGTCCGAGGACCATGCAATACCTTGGTTCTACCCAAAACTTATTCTTTCTTGGAAGTAGTTGGTTTCCCCCATAGGTTTGAGTCCGAGGACCTTGCAAGACCTCGGTTCTGTCCAAAACTTATCCTTTCTTGGAAGTAGCTGGTTTCCCCATAGGTTTGTGTCCGAGGACCATGCAATACCTTGGTTCTTTCCAAAACTTATCTTTTCTTGGAAGTAGTTGGTTTCCCCATAGGTTTGAGTCCGAGGACCATGCAAGACCTTGGCTCTGTCCAAAACTTATCTTTTTTTTGGAAGTAGTTGGTTTCCTCATAGGTTTGAGTCTGATGACCATGCAAGACCTTGGTTCTTTCCAAAACTTATCTTTTCTTGGAAGTAGTTGGTTTCCCCATAGGTTTTAGTCCGAGGACCATGCAATACCTTAGTTCTGTCCAAAACTTATCCTTTCTTGGAAGTAGTTGGTTTCCCCCATAGGTTTGAGTTCGAGGACCATGCAAGACCTTGGTTCTGTCCAAAACTTATCTTTTCTTGGAAGTAGTTTTTTTCCCCATAGGTTTGAGTCGAAGGACCATGCAAGACCTTGGTTCTGTCCAAAACTTATCTTTTTTTTGGAAGTAGTTGGTTTCCCCATAGGTTTGTGTCCGAGGACGATGGAAGACCTTGGTTCTTTCCAAAACTTATCTTTTTTTTGGAAGTAGTTGGTTTCCCTATAGGTTTGAGTCCGAGGACCATGCAAGACCTTGGTCCTGTCCAAAACTTATCTTTTTTTGGAAGTAGTTGGTTTCCCCATAGGTTTGAGTCCGAGGACCATGCAAGACCTTGGTTCTGTCCAAAACTTATCTTTTTTTTGGATGTAGTTGGTTTCCCCATAGGTTTGAGTCCGAGGACCATGCAAGACCTTGATTCTTTCCAAAACTTATTTTTTCTTGGAAGTAGTTGGTTTCCCCATAGGTTTGAGTCTGAGGACCGTGCAAGAACTTGGGTCTTTCCAAATCTTATCTTTTCTTGGAAGTAGTTGGTTTCCCCATAGGTTTGAGTCTGAGGACCATGCATGACCTTGGTTCTGTCCAAAACTTATCTTTTTTTTGGAAGCAGTTGGTTTCGCCATAGGTTTGAGTCCGAGGACCATGCAAGACCTTGGTTCTGTCCAAAACTTATCTTTCCTTGGAAGTAGTTGGTTTCTCATAGGTTTGAGTCCGAGGACCATGCAAGACCTTGGTTCTGTCCATAACTTGTCTTTTCTTGGAAGTAGTTGGTTTCCCCAGAGGTTTGAGTCCGAGGACTATGCAATACCTTGGTTCTGTCCAAAACTTATCTTTTCTTGGAAGTAGTTGGTTTCCCCATAGGTTTGAGTCCGAGGACCATGCAATACCTTGGTTCTGTCCAAAACTTATCTCTTCTTGGAAGTAGTTGGTTTCCCCATAGGTTTGAGTCTGAGGACCATGCAATACCTTGGTTCTGTCCAAAACTTATCCTTTGTTGGAAGTAGTTGGTTTCCTCATAGGTTTGAGTCCGAGGACCAGGCAAAACCTTGGTTCTGCCCAAAACTTGTCTTTTGTTGGAAGTAGTTGGTTTCCCCATAGGTTTGAGTCCGAGGACCATGCTAGACCTTGGTTCTGTCCAAAACTTATCTTTTGTTGGAAGTAGTTGGTTTACCCATAGGTTTAAGTCCAAGGACCATGCAAGGTCTTGGTTCTGTCCAAAACTTATAGGAATTCGGTGCATCGGGCTACTGCATCCGAGGGGATTAGCCCCTGACAAAGGTGTGGGGGACATAAGTTCGATGTTGGAAGCCCCTAGAACTGCCCGCGCCACTAGCACTTCGAAGTGCAGCCTCGAGTGGGAGATGAGTTAGGACGACAACCCCGTGCTGCTGGAAATGATGGGGGAGCATCGATAGACCCCTGTCTGACAGGAGCTTGATCCTACCACGACTAACCGCCGCCTGTGGCAACGCACAAGCCTTCCCCACAGACGGCGCCAATTGTAAGGACTCAATTTGTAACAATCTCAAACTGATGTTGGGCTCGTACGTTAAAGGCCCAAACAATAAAATTTGTAGAGAGTGGGCTAATGGGCTAGGCCTTGGTCGCCGGACAATGGTTAGTCGTGGTTATCGTGGTGGTTGCACAGTGATGAACCGTGCTTGCCCAACAAGACCTTCTCCTCGGCACGGTCTGGGAGGCTCTGGTTTTTGGCCCTGGTCCCAGCCGCCTCTAATTGGTGCGCTTCCTTCTCCTTTTATACTAGCTTTTACCCTCCCTTCAACTCCCACGTGTAGGTTCAACTTTCTAGGGCTGATACTTGTCCCATCAGCCCATACCTAAATTGGTTGTGGGTGGTTGAAAAGCTGAAAAGCATTGCTCTGTCAGGCACAAAGTACTTGATTGCAGTAATGACAGCCATTCCCTTGTCCTTTTGTCGCCACACCATTCAGGAGTCTTTTTCTCATCAATGCGGAGGTGTTTTAGCTTTTCCTTGAACCGCTCCTATACCGCACTCGCCCTTTCTTCTAAGAGCGCTTGGGGATGCCGAGGACAGAATCGTCCTCGGATATAACTCTAGGCCGTTTTGGGCTTCCGTTGCTTGTCCTCGGCAACGGTTCTCCTCGGCGTGGGCCTTGGGCCTTAATGTAAAGTGAGCTGGGACCTCGAATTCTCTGGCCCTACAACAGTGTACGTTTTCAAAGAATAAAATAAACTTGTAAATGATGCATTGTCATGCATACACAAATTCATTGTCCTTATGTGTGTATGTGTGTTTTTTTTTTTTGATATAAAGATATATATATATATTATTTTTTAAGTGAATTAAAAAATTATTTAATAAAGCATTAATGCACCTTAACCATTGCCCTTAAGCACACTTTTCTGTTTTTTTTTCTTAATTAACATGCAAGCTTGGACCGTGATTGAACCACCAACGATTCTACCTAAACCGTGCAGTCCAACCGCGGTTTAAGGGGTTCACGGGATTTGAAAGAAATTCGGTTCTGTATGTTTAAAAAACTAGATTTCAATCCAGTTTCTGGTTAACTTGGTCGGACCATCTGGTCTGGTCCAAGTCTGACAACCTTGCTATTTAAGCCCCATTTTTGGCACAAACAATAAAATTGGAGGGAATTTCAAGATCTTGAATTCAATATGATTTTTTGTTATTCAAGACGATAATATGATAATACAATCAGAATTTTTTATTAAAGCTTAGCTAAATTTGGACAACCTAATGCAAACTAATTGAAATCAACAAAAATATGTTTGGCATATTTAAATCAATGAATCCCTTGATTCAAAACTAGTTTTACACCAAAATTTAGGGATTTGGAAAAAATACAATATCAATAGTAATAAGCATCAATATTCCTTTATGGGTCTTGTTAATAAATGCCCAAAGGGTACATGTTAAAAATTAATAAATGTTCAATTCTGAATTACAATATACATTTTTCAAAGAATAAAATAAATTTGTAAATCATGCATACAAAAATTCATTGTTGTTGTGTGTTTTTTTGGATATAAAAACATTATATATATATATATATATATTACTTTTTAAATTGTATTAAAAAAATTATTTAATAAATCATTAATGCACCTTAACTATTGCCCTTCAATGCACTTTTTTTTATTTTTTTTCTTAATCAACATGTAAGCTTGGACCGTGATTGAACCGCCACTGGTTCTACCTGAACCATGCGGTCTAACCGCAGTTTAAGGGGTTCATGGGATTTCAAAGAAATCTGATTCTGTATGTTTAAGAAATCGGATTTCAATCCGGTTTCCGATTAGCCCGGTCTGACTATATGGTCTGGTCAGAGTCTAGCAATCTTGCTATTTAAGCCCGATTTTTGTACACAAACAATCAAATAGGAGGGAATTTCAAGATCTAGATTTTATTTTTTAAAGTGTATGAAAAAATTATTTAATAAAGAATTAATGTATCTTAACCATTGCCCTTAGGACACTCGTTAACAAAAGTCTTTGTGTGTTAAGGGAAAGGTAACTGCCAATCTTGTCAAATTTGAGAAGATTCATGTGGTGCAAGTGCAACTAGTAGTGAGTAATGATCCCACACATCCTTTGCGTGATAGTTACTCTAAAAGAATTAAGTGTTTTGTAGGATGTAGGATGAGGACTAGAGTTTATGTCTCCAAGAATGAGTATCACACACATAAACTTAGATTAGACTAGAGTAGAATTCTATCTCAGATATTTTATTAAAAAAAAAAAAAAAAAAAAAAAAGAAGAAGAAGAAGAAGAAAAGAAAAGAAAAGAAGAAGAAGAAGAGGAGGCAATGAGTAATAAAAATTGCACAATATAATGGATGGCGGCCCGAGAAGGACCATGACCTTTAAATTGTTGTTACTTGTCAGTTTGTAAAAGTAATTTTCGGTTAAGAAAATGACCTTATAAATAGTTATTAATAAAGTTTAAAGTTAACCACTCATAGTAGGACATAGAATTTTTATTCAGTGGAGGAGCAAGGATGGGTAATCGTTGGGCAGGATGCGGTAATGATATTTATAGATAATGTGAATACAAGAATTTCTGTAATTCAGACGTCTTCTAAATCATACTAGAAGTTCTTTAAAATAGCAATAGTCCAAACACAATATAAGAAACCTGAAATCTTATCCATTCGAATTCAAAACGTCAGTACAACAAATACGGGAAAGGATTTAAAATAACGTGAAAGAAGTATCCAGCAAAGGAAAATAAGTAGGGAAAAAAATATTTATATTATCTAATTGTGAATGCACGATTAACTTTGCAGGATTAATCATAAAAAAACAACGAGACTCATGATAACCTTAATCATGGATCATCGTGCTCCTAGACTATTTGTTACTTCATTAATTGATTCTGGTTTATTAGAAGAAGTTGAGCTGGATTGATCTCTCCCAATGACAAATGCTGGTCTTTTTGGGGCTGGAAGGTTCACAGTTTCACCATCTAGCATCTTAATAACAATTGACATGGTTGGGCGATCACTTGGGTTAGATTGTACACATAAGAGACCAATATTGAGACACTTCACAAACTGATCTGCAATGCAAGTATCCTGTAGGGTCTCGTCCATTAAATCCATCAACATGTTGTCAGTCCACAATCCCCATGCCTGTGATAATAGACAAACATTGGTATGAAGTAAAAAATTACCAAAGCATAGATAATTAGAAAATTCAACATACCTACATACATAACCTAGAATGAAGCAAAAAAGTGACACAAACATAGATAGTTATGAAAATTCAAAATACTTACATAACCTAGAAGGCTCATTGCTTGTTCTGACTTATAAAAACCTGTATTTCTCTTTCCGCTTATAATCTCAAGTAGAACTACACCGAAACTAAAAACATCGGATTTGATTGAGAAGATTCCATCTATCGCATATTCCGGAGATATATAGCCACTACATTGCAATGATTGTATAAATTATAATATTAGCAAGGAAATTATGTGCATATTGTCTAAACAAGTTAAGCGGATTGAAGATTTGCCATAATATGTAAATAATTAGCTACAATAATCAAACTATCTACATGAAACCTACTGAGTTCCAACTACTTTGCTTGTGATTGCCTCAGTTTGTCTGTCACCAACAATTCTTGCCAATCCAAAGTCTGATATTTTGGGGTTCATTTTGTGATCTAGAAGAATATTGCTGGTTTTCAAATCTCTATGAATAATCCTTAATCTAGAGTCTTGGTGAAGATAAAGAATCCCTCGAGCAATTCCCAGAATGATGTTGAAACGCATCTCCCAGTGCAAACTCATACTTTGCTTTTGATCTTGCAATTTCCATTTTTCATTTGAAAGAATAATTTTAGCAACTAAAATAAGAAACAATGTTAACGTAACATGGATGGTAAAATGGTAGGAGTTAGATTTAGAAGCCAACCAAATATAAAGAAGTCTAAACTTTTGTTAGGCATGTACTCATAAAGTAAAATCTTTTCACTCCCTTCTATGCAATATCCATGGAGCCTGACAAGGTTTCGATGCTGAAGTTTTGCAATTAATAGCACTTCATTCTTAAATTCTTTTAAACCTTGACCTGAGACTCTTGAAAGCCTCTTTACTGCAATTTCTTGACCACTTGGAAGCTTACCCTAAGACCAAAATTCCCAATGCACAATTAATATTACCATTTACCAAAACAGGCAGACATGAACATTAATGACCAATAAATATTGCTAGAATTACCTTGTAAACAGGCCCATAGCCTCCTTGTCCAAGCTTGTTTTCATCTGAGAAGTTACCTGTAGCGACTCGTATGCTTTCCAAATCATAAAAAGGTAAATCTAAGCCTTTCTCATCTTCTTCTTTCAACTCACCCAAGTCTATCAATTCTTGGACATGGCTTTCACCGTGTAACATGCGGTGTGCTTGATTTCTTTTATTAATTTGTCTATTTTCTAAATTCAGAAGACATTGACGTATCTTAGTTTGCATGTTAATTACATGGAGGAACGTATTACTGGCTTTATTCTGATTCAAATTAACAAAAAACTCAGCATGGTGCATCATATGCATTTTGCAAAGTGCTTACCCTTTCTCTTGCTCATCTTTCTTTGCCATATGCACATAGAAATACTGGCGAAAAGAACAATCACACTAGTTATTCCAATAATAAGAAGCAATTTCATCCTTTTTTTGGATGGAGGAGAATCTACAAGAAAAAAATAAAGACTAGTCATATTTCAATATATAGAATGTGAACAGAAATCTCACTTCATGTTCTGTTAAAGTGAAAAAGCTGAAATGATTGAATTAAATGATAATCAAATTTAAAAATATTATGTTTTCATCAATTTCTACAATTTTGATGGCTTTTGAGTGGAATTATAGTGCGCATTTGTATTAAAACTCATTTCCCTCTCTCTTGTATATGTGTGTTTGTTTCTATAAAAAAAAAGGGTAATTATCCCACATTGCTGAAGAGAGTGTGTTGTGTGTTGTATAACTTGCCCCACTTTTTCTTAAAAGTTATCATTGCTTTTGAGTGGAGTTGTAGTGTGTTTTTGTGTTAGAACCTCTTTCCTTCTCTCTTGTATATGTGTGTTTGTTTCTAAAAAAAAATTATGTTTATTGTTGTGCAGAATACAAACTACAACAATATATGACATGATAATCACATTTAAATTTTCTAAAGACAATTTTGTAAATTTTTTGAAAGACCTCTCAAATTTCAAAAGTAAGATTAAAAGTGATTACACACAAGTAAAAGAGAATTCTTGGAAATCAGGATTTTTTCTCGATTTAGCCAGTCCTAACATTGTGGTAAATTATCAAATCAACCATTATCATAATTTACTAAAGAAAAAAAAAAATTCAGCGAAGCAACATTAGTCTGATTCATTGCTTCTGAATTTCTAATTAAGCAATTTTAATATGGAATAAGCACATGAAATTCAATCCTAACCTTTTGTACAAGAGTCCAAATTTTATAAGCATGTGATGCAAATAAGAGTTTTACACCCTCCAATACTAGTATACCACATCAACATTTCACACGAGTGAATAAGATATACCACACACAATAATTGCTCACCATACCCAATTTTAGATACGGGCTGGTCGGAGATAGAGACCAGGGTTACGATGTCAATGCTGGCAACGAAGAGGCCAACAAAGTTATTAGGGTCGTCACAAAGAAACGTACAATGGATTTCCTTAGTCTGATAAATAGATCATCACGCGTGAATGGTGTTTTTGGCTTTGTTGCTCTTTAGCGCCACAAGCTTCCCTGTCCTTCTCCATATTTTATATATATATATATATATATATATTTTTTTTTTTTTTTTTTTTTTTTTTTTTGAGAAGGATATATATATATATATATATATATTTTCTTGTCATTGACATGGTCAAGCAATACCATCTTTGCGGTTCAAGCAAGCAGCCAAGCACTATGTTGGATTTATTGCTTTGACCATAGACATACAACTAGTTTTTCTAATTATGATTGTTAGCTCTCCGACAGGAGAGAATCTCTCGTCTTTCTTCAATGTTTATGAAACTGGGTATTATGATTTATGGAGGAATTATTGTGTGTGATAGCATGTATTCACTAACTTATAAATTGCTGATGCGTTATCATGGTATTGGAGCTTGTAAACAACAGGTTTAACACAAGTCTTTATAGAAAGCTGATGGTGCAAAGGCACCTCCTTACACCATTTTATAGGAAAAGTCCACTTACTAGTTACCGCAAACTTGAAGAATAAGAATAATAACAAGGATAAATAATGAAAGGAAAGGAAATCAGTAAAAACATCCTAATTCAGAATTCAAATTTCAAAATCGAATTAGACCCATCCTAATTCAAATTTCATCTAAAAATAAGGAAAATAGAATAGAGCAAATTAATTATAGAACTGGGTAACTCAAGAACTGCTATCCCTACAACTGAAAGTCTCAAACTAAAACTATACCTACAGTAATTGCCTTACCAGATAACTCGGAAGCTGCAAGTTTGAGATATAGAGTTCCTCCATTAGTGTCAGCGCTTGTGAGTTGTTGCAGATTCAAGAGATCTCCAACATAAATTGAACAATGGTTGTCATAAATATAAGCAGTGCAAGAGCAGTAATTCAAGCAGGTTGATTCACATTCTGATGAACTTCCAAATGCCACAGTTTGTGGATTTTGAGGCAATTTCATGTTGGGCATTTCCCAAAACTTGTCCCTCTTACCATTAGCAAGACTATCATTCCCACACTGCAAACTGGTTTTTCTTGCACACCCAGCTGAAAAATCTGACAAATTCCAACTGTTGCTGGAGGTAGCCTGAAAACCCTTCAAGCAACTACAGAAAGGCAAGGATTGCTGGTTGCATTTACCAAAAGGTCCACAAAAAGCATGAACCTCACATTGTGTCCTTGGTTGAGACCAAAACAAATTCCACTGCTTGGTACTTTCCAACCATGAAAGCTGCTGAATATGCCCCGATATATCCATCACAAATCGAGATATAATAGAAGGATCATAAAGCGAATAGGTGAAATAGCTCTCATTTTCATTTGAAACATAACTGAATTTGTAAATATAATTGGCTCTCATCTCAGGAACCCAACTGAAAATTTTTCCATCCCAAGGTCCACTGTTCCAGTATAGTTGAGACTTATTATATACAATAACATACGAACTGGTAATTTGCTGTAGCTCAAGAGCGAAGAGTCCTGGTGCAGGATCCTCAGTATTCTTCCATGAAATAAGACGTATGTTTTGTTTGGTTCTATTGTTGTATGCCATCTTAGCACCAGGAAGCCATGTATGGGTTGGATTATCAAAACTCTGCCACAAAAGTTTATTAGACCCATCTCTCAGAACAAAATTTCCATCATCTAGAAGCACTGCTTCTAGAGCACCAGAGCTCGTAGGGCTCAAATTTGTTGACCAAATTGGAATTTGAGACTCAATGAACAGAACTAAATTACCATCTGAGATTCTCAATACAGAAGAACCTATATCAGAGACTGGTGTCTCTCTGTTTGCCACCCAAACTATGGTTTTGAGAGAGACTTTCTTGTACCACATGCCTATATAGTAGTTAGAACGAGAAGAGTTACCTGGTGTGAAGAAACCGAGCTCAAAGTTCCCACCGTTAGAGATAATAGTTTGGTCACCAGAGAGAGATTGGTTTGCAGAGATTGTGTCAGCTCCAAGGGAAAGATGATTGTTGAGAGATAGGCAGATGAAGAAAAAAGAAAGCATAAGCCATGGATTCTTCTTGTTATCCATGGCTGCACAGAATTTTGCGGAGAAGCTGTGCTAAAATTTGACTTTGAAAGAGAGAACAAATGAATGGATCTTGAATTCTAGTTTTAGATTGGAAAATTGTTTTGTTATGGGCTCTGCCCCTTCAGTATTTTCTGATGTAATTCTCTCTGAGCTTGCTCTTTTTTATTTTTATTTTTTTTTACTGTGAAGATAGAAATTTTATTGAATATTGGGGTTGAAAAAGACCCCCATTAAGTATACAAAAGACAAGGACAAAAAACCAAAGCCTCCCCGTGGCATAAGGGTACAAACCAAGTAAGAGTAAAAGGAAGCAAATAATGGCCAGGAGCTGAACACGTAGTTTCCCCATCATTGCGCATTCGGTTGCTTAGTTTGGTTCAGCTAGATGACTATTCCAACGCTGGTAGTCTTGCATTAGAGTTGTGGCGGCCTGGAGAATGTCCTTTGGCTGGGATTGTTTTTCCTCAAAGCAAAACCTATTTCTGGCGTTCCAGATGGACCAAGCCACCGTCGCCCAAGTCTCCATATCCTTCCTTGCAAGCCTATCCTCCAACTGTCGGGCCAAGTGGTAAAAATTCTGCACCACAGCTCCACACTTCTGCCAAGTGGTAAAAAGCTTGCTCTTTTTTGAGCTCTCCTTTGTTTCCCTTTTTGCACTCAATGAAGTATTTCTGCAAATTAATAAGAAAAATACTGTTGGCCACCTAGCCATGGCCATGTTTATTTAAATAAGTGAATTCAATTTGCTCTCCATTTTTCTTTTCTTTTTTTGCAAAAGCTCTCCATTTTTCTTGTAGTTTTCGCAGTAGTTTCATCGATTTTACCTACCAAATTAAATACCGATTCACGCCTAAGAGCATTCGTATGGAAGTTTTCAAAATGCTAAAATGTTATTTTTTAGCAACACAAACAATAAAATGCCTCTACATTAATGATGTTAAACCTAAAACATTTAGCACCGAAGCTACAATAAACTGTCATCTTTGACTATGTAGCAACAATCTTATAAAAAAATTAATTTTTTATTCCATTCTCCCTCTTCTTCTCTTAGATAGTATTTATTTCTCTTTCTTCTAAAAACTTCTTTATTTGTTGGCTTCTTCTCCTCCATTATTTTCTGTTTGTCTTTTTCTTTGCTCAAGCTCTCTCTCAAAAAAAAAAAAAAAAAATGTGGTAGTGGTAAATGGTTTTAGGTCGTGGTTTGCTGTGCTATGGTGGTGGTGGTGGATTTTGGGTCATGGGTTCAGTGTGTTGTGGTGGTGGTGTTGTGGTGGGTCATGGTGGTAATGGTGGGTCACAGTGGTTTTGCTCTCTCTCCAGGTCATGGTAGTAATGATAGGCAATGGTGGGTTTTTTTATGGGTTTTTTTTTTTTTTGGAGGTGGCTTGTGATTGTGATGGTGGTTGTTGTGGCTGGTGGTATTAGTCTATTTTAAAGGGTTTTGTGGTGGGTTGTTGATGATGGTGGTTTTTTTTTTTTTTTTTTTTTTTTTTTTTTTTTTCCAGTAAGTTGTGGTTGCCATGGTGGTGGTGGTGGTGGTGGTGGTGAAAGTGGTTGATTGTTATGAACTTTTTTTGGAAGTTTATTTCATTTTAATAAGTTGTTTATATTATTTAAATGAGATGAAGGTAAAAATAGAATCTTTGATGTTGAGTGTATTGTAAAATGAGTTGTTAAATTTGATAAAGTAATTATTTAAGATGCTAAATGCTAAAAATTTTGAAAGTTTTGATGGGAATGCTCTAAGACTATCTAATTCTCAGGAATAGTGAAAGTTAAAAAGCAGTTGAAATCTGTCATTAAGGACGTGTTTGGATTTAGGAGAGAGGGAAGGAGAGTAGAGTGGAGTTAGCTGAAAATAGACTAATTTTAGGCTAATCCTACTCTACCCTACCCTATTCCCCCCCCCCCCCCCTAATCCAAACGGATTAAATCAACCAACTATTAAAAAATCAATCTAATTGGGGCACCTTTTTAGTTGCCTCATTAAAAATAACTCTTTAAAAAAAAAAAAAAAAAACTAATAAATTTATTTAAGGGTAGTTTTGTAAACTTATACATTTTTATAAGACAGACAAAACAATAAATGATGTTGCCTTAAAAAGTTTGACTTTTCAAATAGAACAAACAAATTGGGACGGAGTGAGTAATAAATTGTATGATAGTGCTGACTGTGACCCATTTCATATTACCAAGGCAAAAAGAAAGAAAAGGCCTACTATTACCTTTTTGCCTGGTGAGTTTCTTGAGTAACTCTTTCTCTTTCTCTTTTTTTTTTGGGTAAACCATGAAAATGCATTAAACTTAGGAATTAACAAGTCTGTTACAGCACATATTCACTTTATCATAGACTAATATACTACCCACCACAGGTGGTGGGCTCAAAAATACAGTAAAGGAAGACAGAGAAGTAGCTCCCAATTTTGCCAATGCATCAGCGCATTGGTTTACTTCTCGGTAGGCATGAACAATCTGTTTATTGGGGATTTCCCTCAGCAGGTTCCTGCAGTCAATTAATAAAGGTTCCATTAGCAAATTGTCATTGTTGTTAGTCATGATTAGCACTACACTCAGTGCATCAAGCTTAATGATAAGGCTGTTAGCCCCATTTCCTTCACCAAAACCAAGCCATCTCTTAAAGCCCAAAGTTCTACCCTGCAACTGTTGGTGTGTCCGAGTGGTCTTGCATATCCCTTCAGCCATTCCCCCTCATGATTTCTAATCACACCTCCTCCCCTTGCCTTACCCGTACTTCCCATCATAGATCCATAAGAGTTAGTTTTGCCCACCCCTCAGGTGGTTTGATCCAACCACCAGGTATGACAGATTTTAGCTTTTGTACCTTAGAATTGATGCCAAAAGAGTAGAACTTAGCACTATCTTTGATGCACCTTCTGTAGCTCGAGCAGTCCACTCTTCCCAATCTTAATGTGAACTCATTCCTGTGTAGCCAAATGTGCCATACCCCCATGGGAAATAAGATCTTCCAAGGCAAACCCATTACATCGGATCCTATATCTTTCTAGCAATTGATCTCTAGCCATTTTCCAAGGGGTAAGTTGAAAGAATCCCTCACGCAGTAGGGGAAATTCAGGTCCTACCAAAAGATTTGTGCAACCTCACAACCCCTTAACAAATGCTCAATTGATTCATTACCTTTCTGACACAAGCCACATAAGGGGTCAAGGTTTAAACCCCTTGAACCTAGCACTTCTCCAGTGGGCAAACCATAATGGAGGCATAACCATAGAAAAAATTGAATCTTGGGGGGAGCTTCTACCTTCCAAACCCAAGCTATTGGATTTGTCTCCAGGTTCAAAGGATTTAAATGTCTTGCCAGCAAGTAAGCTGATTTTAGAGAGAAGATGCTATCTTTAGAGAAAGCCCAATGAAAGGTATCTTTTGTATTTTGGTTCAGAGATAGTGGGGTTGCTTTAATAACATTAAGAATTTGATCTGGTATCTCGAAGGATATGCTTTGGCTTCTCCATACACATTCATTGTCAAAGCATTGATTGACAATAACCTAATCTTCATTCCGATTCAGAGGTCCTTCAATGAGGTTTCGAAGCCTGCCTATTGGGAGCCAAAAATCCAACCAAACATTGATTGACTCACCATTCCTCACAGCCCATTTTAAGCCCTTAACATATATAGGATCTCCCTTCTTGCAGGCAACCAAAACACTTGAACATGGGGCTGATCTTCCTTGCTCCAATCTTTGGGGAGTTAGGTACTTGGCAGCCAACATTTGAGCCCAAGGTGCTCCTTGATCACTAGCCAACCTCCAACACAACTTAGCAAGAATGGCTAGGTTCCTATCCTTCATAGAGTGAAGACCCAAACCACCCAAATCTTTAGGCAATGTCACTGTGCTCCACTTAACCATGTGCATTCTTCTTTTCTCCTCAGTTGAGTCCTACAGAAAGTCTCTGATAATCTTGTCGACTGCATCACACACTTTGGAACGGAGGGCTTGGCATTGCATGTAATATTCTGCTATTGGTGCAGCTGCTGTTTTGGCAAGCACAAGCTTCCCTGCCCTCAATAGAAGCTTAGAGGCTGTTTGGATTGAGTTTTTTGATAACTCAATTCTCTGTTTCCATAACTCATAACTCAAAAATGGTGGGACCCATAGTAAAAAGTTTGTTTGGCAAACAATAACTCTGTTTCCATAACTCTATTTCCATCACTCAATTCTCTGATTTTTGAGTTATGAGTTATGGAAACTGAAAACAACTTTTGGCTGTTTTCAGTTTCCATAACTCATAACTCAATGGCAATATTGTAATTAAACACACATAGGGGACCCACAGCCGCAACTTTTGACCACCTTTTGACTTTTTTTTTTTTTTTTCTGGTTTGGCGTTGGCTGTTTGATTTTTTTTTTTTTTTTTTTTCTTTTCCTGGGTTGGCCGTTCAATTTTTTTTTTTTTTTTTTTTTCTGGGTTGGCGTTGTTCTTTTTTTTTTTTTTCTTTTCTTGGGTTGGCTGTTCGGTTTTTTTTTTTTTTTTTTTTTTTCCTGGGTTGGCGTTGTTCTTTTTTTTTTTTCTTTTTCTTTTTCTTTTCCTGGGTTGGCTGTTCAGTTTTTTTTTTTTCCTGGGTTGGCATTGTTCTTTTTTTTTTTTTTCTTTTTCTTTTCCTGGGTTGGCTATTCTGTTCGGTTTGGTTTTTTTTATTTTTTTATTTTTTATATATATATATTAGCTTCGGTGAGTTGGGTACTAAAAAAAAACTGTACTGGCTGACAGGTGTGGGACCCATGAATAGTGTGAAAAAATTGAGTGATGAAAATAAAAGTGATGTTGCCAAATGAGTGTGAAAAAATGAGTGATGAGTGATGAGTTATGAGTGATGAGTGATGGAAATTGAGTGACGGAAATTGAGTGATAAAAAAAGCTTACCCAAACAGGCTCTTAGTCTTCCAGCCAGCAAGTTTGTTTTGAATTTTTTCCACCAAAAAATTGAATGTAGCCCTAGCTCTGCTCTGTTGAAGGATTGGAAAGCCAAGATATCTTCCAAGATTAGTTGTTGCATGGATTCCCAATTTCCCACATATGAATCTCTTCCTTCTCCTAGTGACATTTGGGGAAAAAAGTATTTTGGACTTCCCCGAACTAACTTTCTGCCCTGCAAGATTACAAAAGTTATCTAGAACTTCAATGATAGCCTCACAATTCTTATGATCAGCCTAGGCAAACAACATCAAATCATCAGCAAAGAAAACATGGGAGAAGCTTGGCCCATTCCTAGAGGCTTTGATCTTATCCCACCTCCTAAACTCACACATGCTAGTGATTTGGCTTCCAAGAAACTCCATGCACAACAGAAATAGACAAGGTGATATTGGATCACCTTGTCTAAACCCTCTAGAAGGTTGGAAAGCTTCTAACTTACTGCCATTAAAAAGTAGGGTTGTGGTTGTTGTGGAAATACAACTCATAATGAGATTGATAATATTTTGGGGGAGGCCAAAGTGTTCAAGAACCATTTTAACAATGCTCCACTCAAGGCGATCATAAGCCTTTTCAAGGTCAATTTTGACTACCATGTACCCTTCCTTGCCCTTCCTTCTTTTCAGAGAATATATCAATTCTTGGGCAATAACAACATTATCCAAGGCCCTTCTCCCTTCTAAGAAGGCAGTCTGCATGGGAGAGATCAAAGATGGAAGGAGGGGTCTCAGCCTTTGGACAATGATCTTTGTGATGACCTTATATATAAACCGTATTGCAAAGGCTTATAGGTCTGTAGTGGCTGACAATTTCAAGTCTAAGTTGTTTTGGAATAAGAGCAATAAGAGTCTAATTGAGGTATTCTGGGACTTTTTGACTTGTGAAAGCTTTAATGACTTCCTTCTTTACCGAATCGCTAACAATAAGCCAGAATCTCTAAAAAATGCCTGCATGTAGTCCATCAACCCCTAGGGCTTTATAGGGTTTCATAGACTTTAAGGTAGTCCAAATTTCCTTATCAGAAGGGATGTGAGACAACCCTCTTGCTTCCTCAAGACTAACTTTAGCACCCCATTTAGAATTCCATTGAGGGGTAATGGGACAATAAACTTGCTCAGTCTAGTAAAGCTTCATGAAAATTGAAGTGAATATACCCTTAACTTCTTCAGCATTGTGCGCCCACTCCCCATCACCATTCTGAATGCTCGTGATTCTGTTCTTGCTTCTCCGTGCAAGTGTTGACATATGAAAATAGGAAGTATTTATCTCCCCCAATATGATCCAGTTAGTTCTTGCTTTCATTGCCCATATTTCCTCCTCCATTTGGAGAATAAGATTATACTCCTCAGATAATTGATTTTGGAGATTGATAAGGAAGGGGTTTGGATAGGAGGCTAACGCTTTCTGAGTACCCAGCAGCTTGGCCGTAATTTGCTTCTTCTTGTCAAAAACATTCCCAAATACCTCCTTATTCCATCTCTGAGCTTTCACTGTAAAGTCCAAGATAGCACCCTTCAACCTAACATCCTGTCCTTCCCAGGTTGCCTTAACCACCATTGGGAATTCCTTATGGTTGAGCCAAATGGACTGAAATCTAAAGGGTCTATCAAAGACGTTACCCATATTAGGATTCAAATTTAAAACCAGGGGGCAGTGATCAGAATTGACTCTGGCCAAGTGAGTGACATTGGCCTTTAAGTAGAATTCCTTCCACTTTGGATTAGCCCAACACCTATCCAGCCTGCATTGAATTAGGTCTCCAATCTCCCTCTTATTGGACCAAATAAACTTTGGCCCTGAGAAACCTAAATCCATCACATGGCAAGCATCCATACATTCTTTCATTGCTCTAACCCTCTTTAAGCAAACCAGGTTCCCACCAGATTTTTCCTCCTCTGAGAGCACTTCATTAAAATCCCTCATAAGGGCCCAAGGAAGGTCATGAAGATTTGCTAACATTTTTAAATTATCTCAAAGAATACATCTTTCTCAGAATCTAGGGCTAGCATAAATAGCACTAATTAACCAGTTTAGGGATTGAGATCTTACCCGAATAATAGCATGAATCTTCTGCTCTATTGTTGCCAGAATATCCACATGCACCAGATTAAAGCTCCAAAGCAACCAAATCCCTCCTGTAAACCCAACGGTGTCAGTCACTTCTACCCTATCAAAAGGGAGAGTTTCAATTATCTCCATTGCCCTCGCACCGCTTAATCTTGTTTTCGTAATCACCATGATAATTGGGGAATGCCAAGCTACCAAGTCCATAACAGTCTTCCTAAAGAGGGGTTTCATAGCTCCCCTACAATTCCATAGCAAAATATTCATGATTCTATTTGGGTTTGTTGCAAAATCAAAATGAGACATAGAAGAAGCATCTTCAATGTCCCTCAACCTCCATGCATCCATCAGTTCCATCCTCGACTCCAAACTCCCCCGAAGTAGAGTTGTGGAGTGTTTGATGATCCCCAATGTGTCTTGTGTTGCCCTGATAAGGATTGTTCCATTGATCATTGGCTCTGCAAATTGGATCATTTTTACCCGATGTAAGTTGCCCATCATCAAGCATTACACCAGTTTGTCCTCCAAGATCTTCCTCATGGTTATCACTGGCTGTGTCCATTCCACCTCTGCCTCTGACAATAATTTTTCTGAAATCAGCGTGCTTGATTCTGCTACTAATGACCCTAAGCTTATTGTCGACGACATTGGTATTGACGACCTGTCTGTTAGAAACCTCCACTAAAGGTTTGGAGTTGTAACCCAAGCTTTGTCCTTTAACGGCAGGTATCCCAACCTTCTGCTCGTCTCTGTCAATGGGAATATGTTCTTCCAGGCCATCATTAGCTCCACCTCAAACCACCCCCAAATCTTGGTTGGATCTTGCCTTATCCACCAAATGGTTTCTTCCCCCACAGGTATGATCTTCCCTTTGTAAAAAATCCCCTATTTTGTCTTTCCCCTCCATTGTTACTGACTTTATAAAGAGTAGTGTCTGTATCCTTGTATTTGGCTTCCGTGTATTTATCATCCTCAAATGGGCTGGAGAAAATGAATGGGCCTTGGCAGGCCCCATCCACTCCCATAAAATCTTTGCCCGATCCACTAGGGTCTGCACCCGTTTTAAAACTAAGGCCCACCCCATTTGGTTGACTTCCAACTATACTTATAGCTTTTTGGTTGGCCTTGGCACGGGAACTCATTCCTTTTGCTCCTTTACCTTGATTTGGTTTGTTGAGATTTGACGTGGAAGACTTGCTGACCTCACTGATTGACACAACAGGTTGCGTGTGAGTAGCTTTTCTTTTTCCTTCCCATTTGTACTAATTCGCCACCCTATGCCCAGCTAGGGAGCTATGTTCTGAGCTAGCCTCACCCGTTTGGCTCTGCTCCAATGTTTGCTGCCTGGTTCTCATCTTGCCACTGGGCTTCCGCCAGCTAACCACCATCCATTCCCCATAATCTTTCATCTTATTCAGCTCCATGTCTTCTTTCCCAACCCCTTGGTCATTGCCGTGTTCTTGAGTGCAAGTACCCCGCTCCTTCATTGCCTCCTTTGAAGTCTCTCTAATGATATAAGGGCACGCCTCAATCTTGTGACCAATCCTGCCACAAGAGAACCATAATGCATTGATCCCTTCATACTGCACACATTGGGCTAACTTACCAAGGTATACAGTCTTTATCAAAGGTTTGTCTAGATTAACTTGAATGCATAATCTCGCAAAACGGCCTCTTTCTCCATTGGCCGTGTGTGAGTCTATCCGAAGGACTGGACCAATGGCTCGCCCAATCTTGAGGAGCACATTAATCTCATAAAACTCTATGGGCAACTCTGGTAGCCTTATCCACACCGCCACCGAAGATAGGGTTGCAGATGACACTTTAAACTCAAGTTCCCATTGCCTTATAGCCAAAAAGTGTTGCCCAATGAACCACGGGCCACCCTTAAGGATATGATCCACATCATCCACTAGCTCAAATTTAACTAGATAGTAGTCAAAACCCAAATCAATACAATTCATACCCCCAGATGGATTCCACATGCTTCGGATCTTTTCAACAAGAAAGGAGAAACCCATTATTCTCCCAAAAGTTTTAAAAATCAGAGCTCTTTGCCAAGGAGATCTCATACGGATCTTATCCTCTTTGGAAAAGCATACCCTGGTGCTACCTTCATGGCCATGTTCCTCTTCATTGTCCAATTTAAGGTCTTCATGCATGGAGCACTCAAAGCCAAACGCTTGCTCAAATGCACCAGGGATTGCACCCACCAACCTATCTTTGTAACTCCCAATTTTCTTACCCAAACCATTCTCTTTCTCCCATGCAGATGAATGGCTATCTTTGAATTTCTTGGTACTACGAGCCAGTGTGTCTTCCTCTTCGTCAGAGCGCTTAAGCCTATCTCTCTCCATCTCTTTTCAATACCCAATTTACTGTCACTTTCACAACTACTCTTTCTCTATTTACATCATGGAGGGTTGTACCTTTTCTTTTTCTTTTTCTTTTTCTTTTTTTTTTTTGGTGCTAAATAATGGAGGGTTATACTTGTACAATTGATTTTGAAAATAGCATGGTTTTAAAACTCGGATTTTAAATGTATTCTTCATATTATAATTTTTATAAAGCAAATAAGAAATATTAAATCCTAAACAAATAATATAGGAATCATTTCTTGTTTTCATAAAAAGAATACGAAACTACCATAAAAAAATATAGGAAATGTTTTTAATGTAATTTGTACCAAGTTCGAACTACAAGTTCAAAGCACAGACAAATAATATAGGAGAAGGTATTCACTTGTCACAATTACAAATTTTTGGAATCAAAAGTAACTTAGGATCTACCTAATTATATTGTTACAAAATGTTCTTTGAATAAGAAAGTTGGGTTTGAATATCAAGCTTACAACAAAAAAACAATTTATTGTTTTGACTTTATAATAAAGAATAATTATCATAAAGTGGTCCTCATGTTAGTTTAAAAAGTTAAAATATAGGTATAGCACTCAATCATGTAATAATTTTTAGTTTTATCGGAAAGATAAAAATTGATGAATAAAAACTTAAAAATTGTAATCGGAACATATCCTATATGATAATTCTTTTTTTATTATATTCTATTTTAAATATTTGATTTCTTATTTATAATGTTAATTTTATATAACTTAAAAGTTTTTTTTTTTTTTTTGGTTGAGCATTAAACAAATACTAAAAGAGATGGAAAACTTGTACCTAACCTGAACTCTAGGAAAATACACGACCTAAGTCCAAATTTTTTTTAACAAAGTAAAAACGGATTGACTCATGACCAAACCTGTTTTTTTAATTGTTTTAAAAAATTCATATTAGAAATCCTTAATATTAAATAATGGGTGCACTCTTTCCCAGTTATGCTTATATTGAGAACATATTTCTTATTCAAAACAAGTGCCCTAGATTGATGTGAAACAGGTGCCCTAGCAAACCACCATGTAGTAGAATATGAATTTAGGCAAAAAGCACATTTTAGTCCCTACATTTTCAGGCGATTCCCATTTTAGTCTCTAAATTTTATTTTTACCGCTTTTAGTCCCTATCCTGAAAAACGCTTCCGTTTTGGTCCTTGTCGTTACTCATTTAACAGAAATATCCTACGTGGCAAATGGTCCAACAGTAAATGCTGACGTGTCTATTAAAATAATATTAAAAAAAGCCACGTCAAATAAAAATAATATTAAAAAATGCCACATCAGCAATTTAATTTTTGAAAAAAGTCAAGTCATATAAAAATAATATAAAAATTTCTAATTAAATTTTTTTCCTTTTTTTTGGAAGAAGATGAAGAACGTTCCAGGAGATGTTTCCCATTCCTCTTTCTCTATTCACAGTTCTCCATCTCTCCCTTTATATCTCTCTTCTACGTCTCCCATTCCTCTTTCTCTATTCACAGCATGTTTTGCTCATCTATCTCTTCTCATCTGACTAAGTTTTGGTTGGATCGAATCGGTGGTTGCTGGGTTTTAGTGGTGGCGTTTCGGTGGTGGGTTTCGGTTGTGGAGTTGAATCGATGGCCGGCTTTGGTGGTGGGTTTTTTTCGGTGTTTGCTGGGTTTTAGTGGTGGCGTTTCGGTGGTGGGTTTCAGTTGTGGAGTTGAATCGGTGGCCGGCTTTGGTGGTGGGTTTTTTTCGGTGTTTGCTGGGTTTTAGTGGTGGCATTTCGGTGGTGGGTTTCGATTGTGGAGTTGAATCGGTGGCCGGATTTGATCCATTTGGTGGTGGCGTTTTGGTGGTGGGTTTCGGTTGTGGAGTTCAAATCGGTGGCCGGCTTTGGTGGTGGGTTTTTTTCGGTGTTTGCTAGATCCATTTGGTGGTGGGTTTCGGTGCTTGCTGGGTCTGTTTGGTGGCTGGGTTTCGTTGGTAGCCGAGTTTTGGTGGTGGCTGGGTTCTGTTTGATGTGGTGGTGGTCGTGCCGGGTTTCGTTACGCTTTCTCTAAGATCTTATTCAGGCTTCGTTGGGTTTGGTTGTGCATGGAGGCCGAAAATTTGGGTTTGAGTTTTGTGTTTTTTGTGTTTGGTTTCAAAGCATAAGAAAATCTTGTTGAATGTTTGTGTTTTGTAAATTTTTATGGGCATATCTTTTTATTTTGTAAATTTGAGTGATTTTATGATTTTGGTTGCTAAGAAAATGCAAGAAAAGAAAAGTAAATTTTTAATTTTTAATTTTCTGGGCAAGCTTAGTTGGGGAAGAAAAATGAAGAACACGTTCTTCATGTTCTTCCAAAAAAAAGGAAAAAATTTTAATTTAACTAATTTCTTTTATTTTTTAAAAAAATAATTAGGTTAGAAATTTTTATATTATTTTTATCTGATTTGGCTTTTTTTCAAAAATTAAATTGCTGGCGTGGCATTTTTTAATATTATTTTTATCTGACGTGGCTTTTTTTAATATTATTTTAATAGACACGTAAGCATTTACTGTTGGACCGTTTGCCACGTAGGATATTTCTGTTAAATGAGTAACGGCAGGGACCAAAACGGAAGCGTTTTTCAGGATAGGGACTAAAAGCGGTAAAAATAAAATTTAGAGACTAAAATGGGAATCGCTTAAAAATGTAGGGACTAAAATGTGCTTTTCGCAATGAATTTAATTAGCGTGCTTTTGTTCAAAACTGAGAAATTGGATTTTTTTTTTTTTTTTTTCATTATTTCAGTTGTCTTACAAAGATAAGGCAATGGGTAGATTAATGTGTGGATTTTACAGGTAAACTACCGCAAGTAATCACAATCTTTGATTTCTTTAATTATCTTATCTAAACAAAAGAAAAAAAAAACTTTTGTATGGCGATTTGCATAGGGCTCCTATTTTTTCATTAATGTTGTTTGTGAAGAAGAAAGTGAACATTTTCTAATTCTCGCAAATAATTTCACTAATGAGTAATGCTAGAGATACAAACTTTTTTATAAAAAAAATTTACAAATTGCTAATGTGTTGAGTGATTATTGGTAAATGAAAAAAACTATTTTAATAGTAGGCTTAGATGAAAACCAATAAGAAATTAATCATATCAACAGTTTGTATTAAATATTATAAATAATTTGTAACTATAGCCTTATTCTTTCACTAATACCTTTCTTCTTGGCAAAGTAAAAAGGGCATCAAAAGGAAAATGTATGTTATTGTTATTGTCCTTCCGAGTTAGTATTAATGTATTTTGGGAAGTATCCTATAAAATTTTGGTTTAGAATCCCCATGTTCTTTCACTTAAAGATGATTTTATTTAGGCGAAAATACCAATTTGGTCCCTACATTTTGATAGCAATTAATTTGGTTGCTACTATTTTCAACTTGCACTCAATTTAGTCTCTACAGTTAACTCACTAACAGAAAATGCCAAACGATTTGTACAGTTGGCATGCCTAATATTAAAATATTAAATTAGATGCTAATGTGTCTAAATTTGAGTGATTGATATGGCCACGTCAGTGCTTAAATGGAAAAAAATTACCACATCAGCTTTTAATAATAATAATTATATATATATATATATATTACCATTTTTTTTCCTTTTCTTTATATTTTTCTTTTTCTTTTGGAAACCCACAGCCTCACAAAAACTGAAACACACGTATGAATCTTTTGTTTTTTTTTTCATCTCTCTCAGTGGTTAATCTTTTGTTCTAAACCCAGATCCACAAAGCCACTCCCCTTCATCTCCATTGAACCAACTACATCTTCTTCCACCATTCTCTGATCAAAATCTCTCACTTTTTCTCTTACAAAGATCCATCCCTTTTCTATTAAAGCTAATCTTTGGGAAAGTCCTAACCGGCAAAGACCATCCATTTGGAGGTGGAAAGCTCCAATATGATTGACAACGTGAAAGCCAAAATCCAAAGATGAAGAAGTCATCCCCCAATCAATAGTGTTTAATCTTCACCGGAAAGCAATCGAAATGTACTCTCGCCAATTACAACATCTAGAACAAGTTCACATGCAATGCAAGAAAAGAATTAGAATTAAAGCTCAAATTAGTGTGAAAACACTAATGCTTGTTCAGATCCCAATTTTAAAATTACGGCTAGATTTCTTTTACTCTAATTTATCAAGTGTGGAATAAGAGTAAATAAGCACAATAAACCGGTAACATTACTCTAAGCCATATTCAACCATAATGAACAATAAAAGAAAAGCTTTAAGAGTAGGGAAGAGAGATGCAAACACAAGATAACACCAAGACGTGTTATTGAAGAGAAAACCAAAGAACTCAGTGAAAAACCTCTCCGCAACCCTCCAAGTCAAAATCGATCCACTAGTGAATAAGTTGGAGTACACGAATAACAAAAGACCCTCCATGCCTAGTCTATCTCATGTACTTGAGCCCTCCAAGCTCCTGCTACCAATGGACTTCTCGGAGTCTTGTCCTCACTAGCTTTTCGGATCCCGCAATTCAGCCCGATTGCATCCGCTACTTAATGGCTCCTTCCAATGCTTCTCAAAGGTACCAAAACTTGACTCAACACTCAAATTGGGTGAGGTAAATATTTAGCCTAAGAATCTCTCAAGGATGTAGAGATGGAGAGGTAGGAATAGAGGAAAACCAAGAGAAAATGTGTAAATGATTGTGGGTATAACAATCTCTAACTCTTAAGTGTTTTTGCTAGGGTTTTCTCTCTGAATAACACTCCTTACATTTCGTGGGTAATGAGGGTATATATAGTGTGGGTAAAGAATTTGGTAAAATACTTTTTCTTTTTGCCAAACAGAGAGTTTTGCGGGTACTTCATGAGATGGCCTTTCTCGCAAAGTAATTGCGAATTGGACAGCCTGGCATGACTCTTCAGCTTTTAGTCATGTGCTTCATACGTGGCCTTTCGCGGGTTACTCTTCTCGAGAGCTAGTCACAAACTGCATTGATTCTTCTTTAAAGCTTGATTTTCCACCAATCTCTCACACTCATCCCTTACAAATAAACCCACATAAATACAGGGAAATGATTGAAGAAATTACAATCAAATTTGATTCGGAATTAAAGCCAACAAAGGCTAGTTGGAAATCACAACTTTACACTCCATCTTTTATAATGCTGTCAATAGGGACTACAAGGACAAGCAATAGTCTATATGGTGTGGAAGTGCTCTGCTGGCACATTTGATTTCTGAGTAAGCCTATTGGTAAGTGGTTTGCTAGTTGATACTAGAAACAATGACTAGCATGCTTCTAGATTGGATATGTGTTGTCAATAAGCAAAACCTTTCCACTAAAAGTAGAAGCCAAAGGAATATGGAAGACCCAAATGGTGAAAGATAATTGAAAGTTCAAATAGTGTAAAAACACCCTTGAACGTTTAGACCCCCAATTTACAAATTAACCAATTCAAGCTTTATGTCAAACAACTAGTGTGCGGAAAATGAACAAAAGCTATAATATAGAATTAGAAAAACTATTTAAGCCAAATTAAAATCACATCCCACAGCAGATAATAAAAGGCAAAGATAAAAGGGAAGGAAGATGCAAACACAAAGACAACACGCGATGTGTTATTGAAGAGGAAACCGAAGCCCTCGGCGTAAAACCTCTCCGCCGCCCTCCAAGCGGTAAACAATCCACTAGAAAATGTAGTTGGGATATATGGACAGCAATAGACCCTCCAAGCCTAATCTACCCAGTGCACCTAAGCCCTCCAAGCTTCTTGCTCCAACGAGGTTGCGCCGAACCTTTTTCTTTTCTAGCTTCCTGGATTCCGCTACTAGACCATAGCATCAACCAATGTAGATTGGTTCCTTCCTAACTGCTTCCTAGAACACCAAACAGCCCTCTCACAGTAATGAATATGGTGAGAACAAGGTTTTGGTAAAATGCCTCTCTAGGGTTTGACAATGGAGAGGAAGAGAGTTGAGGAATTTGAAGAGACTCTAATGTATAGATTGTAGGTGAATCAATCTTGTTTTACTCTAGGGTTTCTCTCTCAAAATTCTCTCTGGAAGCTCTCTTTCATTTGTGGGTATAAGGGGTATTTATACTGAGGTGAGAGGAGAATGTGAAACGTTAGGTTTTTCAAAACAGGGGTGGCTCGCGGCTTGGCCTCGCGACTTGACTGAGTCGCGAGCTCCAGTCGCGAGATAAGCGTCTGGCCAGTTGTCCTGTTTTGTCCTGTAGTGCTCCAGCTAGCATGATTGTTCACCTTCTGGCATGCTTGGCACGTGTGCTGCATCTGGCGGCTTTCAGCCGCGAGTTACCCGCGAGACAAAACCGCGAGTCTCTATTTTCTTACACACTCTTGAGCAATCAACACTCTATCTCACTCATTACCCTTACAACAAAACCCACTTAAATACAGGGTTACTAAATGCTGAAATACAAGCAAATTTGGCATGGAATAAAGCCAACAAGATGGTTGATTAAATTCAACCTTACAATCTCCCCCTTTGGCTATTCCGTGACAAAACCCTAAAACAGACTCTAGACTTAACATGTGAGTTGGGAACAGTTGAGCAAAACTCGCTCACACCTAACTCTAGAAGCTGTGAAGAACTTGAATCATAAGAACATGAAACTCCTGAAACACAACAATACACCATGATCATTGTATGCAGAAAAGCATGAAATGCATATGAAACAGGCTTAAAATGATCAAGCAAAGATGAAGAGAAGAACCAACTCATGGCTTGATCAAACAGGTAACCACTACAAGGTAGTGATCACAGTGCTCATTCACACTTGGAATGAACACTTGAACATACAGGTTAACAAGAACAATGCAAGTTACTTGTATGCCCAACACTCAACCAATGCATAATACACTAAGTATATGCATCTAGGAACAATCCTACAAGGGCACAAGAGTGATAGTACTTAAAAGAAAATGCAAGACATTTAGATAGAAGTACTGATTTAAACAAAACATAAAAGAAAGGCTGCATAAAGCATGGTACAGACCATAAAGCCTACAGATATGCATAAAACATAACCCTAAAAGCTTACATAAGCAACATGGATACAAACCACAAAATACTGAATATAAACTTAAACAATATAAACTAAAAGTGCTTAAAGTTTCTCCCCTTCAAAGTGATGAGAAGCAGTGATGCACTTGGAACATATATACTTGTAACCTGAAACACTTGCACAAAACACATTAGACCCTCAAGGTAAAACAAGTAATAAAAGGGCAAGTATAATGTAACAAGTAAATTGCGATCAAGTAAATATGATGTGAAACATGTGAGCAACTTGATCATAAACCAAAACAGTCATATAGAAATGGCTACAATGATCACATAGCAAAGCAAATGATCATCCAAACATGCATTCAATGGAGCATAATAGCATAGGGATATATGCATGTCCAAAACAAAAACATGATGCGATGAGAACCACAAAGCATAACTCAAAGCACCATAAAGCCAACAAGAAAACAAACAGAACAAAGTTTTCTTATTATCTCAATGTCTTCTCCCCCTTGGTATATGCATCTCCCCTATGGAATATCTCTCCCCCTACAAATGTGCATGAGAAATAGAATTTCTCCCCCTAAGGATGTGCACAAGAGTCATATAGAAATGAAAAAACACTCCGGTATACTCTCTAGAGTATACTCTCCCCCTTTTTGTCAGGAATAGACAAAGGGTCAAGAAGAAACAAGGGCAAGAGATGAAGGTACGAACAATGCTAATGATGTATGAGGGGTGCGAGATGAATGAGAAAATGAAGCTCAAACCTAAGACAATGTAAAATGCTACAGAGCATACGGTAGACATGACATGCTAGGATGAAGAAGCAAGGTCTAAACCAATGCATGACAAGGGTAGCAAAGGTGTGTGCAAGAGGTGGCTGTGTGCAATGCATGACCAATGCATGAAAAATGCACATGTGGGGCAAAGTGTGTTAAATACACAACCAATGAACCAAACATGTTCCTAATGAGGAAACATGAGAAACCCCAAAGTTTGGTACTCATTGGAGTCCAAACAAGCGAGAAAATGTCTAAGAGGCATTTTATCAAACACCTAGCATGCACACTATGAACAATAATGTGAAACAATGCATGAACATCATGAAATCCACCCTTAATACATGTTCTTTCTGCCACAAGGGGCCAACATCCAATGCAAATCAGCAAAAGAAACCAATCCCATGAAGAAATTTGACAAAAAATAAGTTTTCCCAACCCCTATGATAAAAATCCCAACCAAGAGCACAAAACTCTCCAAAACATAATCTAAAGATCAAAATTAATGAAAAGAGTTTATAATTACCTTAGAAATGTTAATGGAATGAAAAACCATTCAAATTGATTGGGTTTAGATGTAAAAATAGTAAAAGAGGGGTTTAAGAGAGGATGGGAAAGGTTTAAAACAGGTTTCCCACAAAAAGCCCTTTAAAAAGCTATTTTTGGGCGTTTCGCGACTGGGCGAGTCGCGAGGTTCAGTCGCGAAAATTTTTGCGAGTCGCGAGTGAGTCGCGAGCAAGCCGCGAGTGAGTCGCCAAAAGCTTTTGGATGAACTCACAACTGGGGTTTCGCGACTGGCAAGTCGCCAGCTGAGCCGCAAAAAACTCTGACACCTATTTTTTTCAATACAGAACATGTTTAAACAATGAAAAACAAAGTAAACACTAAACATGAACACAAAGAGTGATAAAAATCACTTCCAAAAACATATAAAATGATCAAAAATCTATTTAGATTAATCCATATATGATTGAGCACACACACATCACATTTAGACAAGTACAATCTAACAAATGAATAAGACATTCATTGAACATTAGGCATGTGTGTTGTGTGTGTGTATCAAATGTGGAATAGTCCTTAGTCTAGAGTGAAGCTTCAATGATCAATTCAATCAAGTCATACACAACTAGTACTAAGTCAAGTGGTCTATCTCAATTATAGAAATGAACATATATGACCTCCCATAAGAAAATGATTAAATATGATGAAGCTTTTCATTAGGCTTCTTTACAATTCATAACATTTGATCATTTTGAATCAAAACATCTCATTTTGAGATCGATGCCTGAAATTTGTGATATTTCAATTTGATGAACAAGCCTTTGGCTTTTTGGGCATCATACATGACAGTTCAAAAACGTGTACAAAACACCTTTGAACGTTTAGACCCCCAAATAACAACTTAACCAATACAAGCAATATGTCAAACAACTAGTGTGCAGAAACTTAACACATGCTATAATACGAAATTGGTTAAAGACTATCTAAGCCATAACAAAATAAAACCACAGCAGATAATAAAAAAGGCAAAGATAGAGAGGAAGGAAGATGCAAACACAAAGACAACACGCGATGTGTTATCGAAGAGGAAACCGAAGTCCTCGGTGAAAAACCTCTCCGCCGCCCTCCAAGCGGTAAACAATCCACTAGAAAATACAATTGGGATACAAGGACAGCAATAGACCCTCCAAGCCTAATCTACCCAGTGCACCTAAGCCCTCCAAGCTTCTTGCTCCAACGAGGTTGCGCCGAACCTTTTTCTTTTCTAGCTTCCCGGATTCCGCTACTAGACCGTAGCATCAACCAATGAAGATTGGTTCCTTCCTAACTGCTTCCCAGAAATCCAAACAACTGTCTCACAGTGATGATGATGGTGAGAACCAGGTTTGGTATAATGCCTCTCAAGGATTTGACAATGGAGAGGAAGAGAGTAAAGGAATTTGAAGAGACTCTAAGGTATAGATTGTGGGTGAAACAATCTTGTTTTTCTTTAGGGTTTCTCTCTCAAAATTCTCTCTGGAAGCTCTCTTTCAATCGTGGGTAAAAGGGGTATTTATACTGGAGTGGGAGAGGAATGTGAAACGTCAGATTTTACAAAACAGGGGTGGCTCGCGGCTTGACCTCGCGGCTTGACTAAGTCGCGAGATCCAGTCGCGAGTTAACCGTATGGCCAGTTGTCCTGTTTTGTCCTGTAGTGCTCCAGCTAGCATGACTGTTCATCTTCCAGCATGCACGTGTGCTGCTTCTGGCGGCTTGCAGCCGCGAGTCTCTGTTTTCTTGCACACTCTTGAGCAATCTTCACTCTATCTCACTCACTACCCTTACAACAAACCCACCTAAATACAGGGTTACTAAATGCTGAATTACAAGCAAATTTGGTACGGAATAAAGCCAATTAGATGGTTGAATAAATTCAACCTTACAATACATTTTCATATAAGTCGTTTTCCCTTTTTCCTAGTCGAATACTAGTATGTGCGACGGCTTTTGCAGCTCATTATCTCTTTTCATTTTGAGATTTACATTTATTGAGCTCTTTAAGCAATAAAAATAAAAGAGTGGGAAGAGATATAGGCACAAGCTACGCATGTATCAAAACCAACATGACAATTGACTAATCATTCATGACAAGCGTGAAGATCGATTTACAACAATCACACAGAGATGTCAATATTTTTCCCACAAAGAAATAAGTGCATAAAGAACAAGCTAAGCTCGTAAATGCACAAAGCCATTTGTACAAAGGTACAAGGCCAAATTCACATGTGATATGTGCTCAAACAAATACGATCAAACTTTTTGAATTTTTCACTTTTTATGTGGTTTTGGATTTTTTACTCACACAAAACTGAAATATAAAAGTAAGATAAAAAACAAAACAATGCATACAAATAAATGCAAGATGCACAAAATGCATGAAGATATGACATTTAATGCATGAAGGGTCCTACAAAGATCGAAAGAATTAGATCAAGGACCAAAAGAGCAAAAGCTCAACCATAGGAACCCTTCCTCATCCAAACGGAATGATTGTTTGGAATGAGTGTCTCATGGAAAGTGAGACGAGGGTTGGAAGAATGAGAACCGGAGATGCACATAGACAAGGAGGTAAGAGCATTAACCACTTTCTTCAACAACTTACCATTTTCCATCCAATCCGGTTTAGCTTTCAAAGCACAACTTCCAAAAAGCTCAAGTTTCTCTTTTCTTTTGATTCTCTTAAGAGCTTGAAACTTAGAGCAATGAGGTCTTAGATGACCAAAGGCACCACAATGGTGACAAACAATGTGTTTAGGTCCACTAGGCTTTTTGGGAAGGGATCTAACAACCAAGGTTTGTTCTCTTTTTAACTTGGGGCATTGGGGTCTTATGTGACCGATCACACCGCAATTGTGGCAAGTAGGAACAAACTTAGATCCACTCAATTCCCTAGAATGGGACCTAAACAGAGGCTTAGGCTTAAGAGCCTTTCTCTCCACTTTTTGATTTCTTTTGTGTGGAGGAATGTACACCTATTAGTCCTTTGAGGTAGAACACACAATAGGCACAAAATCGGGTACCACAATATGATTGCAACATATATTTTCTTCCATTTTAGCAACAGGTTCAGCAATCAAACACTTGGCATGCATCTTAAGAGATTCATTTTCAGATTTAAGATCATCAACAAGTTTGTTAGACAAAACAAGTTTAGCATCCAAGTCCCTATTTAAACATTGAAACTCTTTTAGCTTTTCAAGAGAAATTTCAACAAGATTCTTATATTTCTCAACCAATTTGTTGGATTCATTGAGTTTAGTAATCAAATCATCTTTTTCACAAACTAACTTGCTCAAATTCTTTTGAAACTTCTTAGCTCCTTTCTTCAAGAGTTTGTCAACAACACCCATAGATTCAAGTAACATGTCATCACAATTATGAGGATTAACACTCATAGAGGCATTTTCACAAACACATGGCATGTTACAATCAACAATATCCATAGAAGCATACAAAGCATTATCCATGGCAAAACACACAAGGGGTCAAGGATCACACTTAGGTAATAAAACCAAAACAAGTGTACCTACTCTGATACCAATTGAAAGTTCAAATAGTGTAAAAACACCCTTGAACGTTTAGACCCCCAATTTACAAATTAACCAATTCAAGTTTTATGTCAAACAACTAGTGTGCGGAAATGAACAAAAGCTATAATATAGAATTGGAAAAACTATCTAAGCCAAATTAAAATCACAACCCACAGCAGATAATAAAAGGCAAAGATAAAAGGGAAGGAAGATGCAAACACAAAGACAACACGCGATGTGTTATCGAAGAGGAAACCGAAGCCCTCGGCGTAAAACCTCTCTGCCGCCCTCCAGGCGGTAAACAATCCACTAGAAAATGTAGTTGGGATACATGGACAGCAATAGACCCTCCAAGCCTAATCTACCCAGTGCACCTAAGCCCTCCAAGCTTCTTGCTCCAATGAGGTTGCGACGAACCTTTTTCTTTTCTAGCTTCCCGGATTCCGCTACTAGACCATAGCATCAACCAATGTAGATTGGTTCCTTCCTAACTGCTTCCCAGAACACCAAACAGCACTCTCACAGTAATGAATATGGTGAGAACAAGGTTTTGGTAAAATGCCTCTCAAGGGTTTGACAATGGAGAGGAAGAGAGTTGAGGAATTTGAAAAGACTCTAATGTATAGATTGTAGGTGAATCAATCTTGTTTTACTCTAGGGTTTCTCTCTCAAAATTCTCTCTGGAAGCTCTCTTTCATTTGTGGGTATAAAGGGTATTTATACTGAGGTGAGAGGAGAATGTGAAACGTCAGGTTTTTCAAAACAGGGGTGGCTCGCGACTTGGCCTCGCGACTTGATTGAGTTGCGAGCTCCAGTCGCGAGATAACCGTATGGCCAGTTGTCCTGTTTTGTCCTGTAGTGCTCCAGCTAGCATGACTGTTCACCTTCTGGCATGCTTGGCACGTGTGCTGCATCTGGCGGCTTTCAGCCGCGAGTTACCCGCGAAATCAAGCCGCAAGTCTCTGTTTTCTTGCACACTCTTGAGCAATCAACACTCTATCTCACTCACTACCCTTACAACAAAACCCACCTAAATACAGGGTTACTAAATGCTGAAATACAAGCAAATTTGGCACGGAATAAAACCAACAAGATGGTTGATTAAATTCAACCTTACAATAATGTTGTATGTTGAGAGAGCAAAGAGAGAGAAGCTTTAAGTTCTTGCATTTGAAAGAGTCGTGAAGACCTTGCATTTATAGAAAACCCTTTTGGGTTGAGAAAAATATTTAACTGTCTCATCGAAGGCTAAAAGCATTCTCTATGGACTTTGATTCTAGCTGTGTTTTAGTTTAGTATATTGCCTCAAGAAAATGAGGTGCTTCATGGGAAAACTTTTGTTACAAACTTAATCTTTTTATTTTTGGTAATCAAATCTTATTTTCTTTCACAATTTATTGCAGATGTGTTAAGCCAATACTGGTTGTGTACTAACAGATTTATGGCACTCCAATGTACAATGCAAGATGGTAAGCTGCATTGGCGGCTCCACATGTAGTTCATGGTGGTCACAGGACCACCCTGACCTGCCAAAACAATTAATTATTATATATAAATTTTAAAAAATTTATGATTTTATTATCCTTAAAAAATATTTGTGACCACCCTAAAATTTTTCAAACCCAACATAATTAAATTTTGGACGAAATTTGGCAACAAATTTGATTGTAGACTTAAACTATAACTCTACTCAATCTCTATTTATCGGATGTGAATTGTAAAAAATTCACCATTGGATTACATTTTCTTCTTATATCCTCTATACTTGCAAAATTTTAAGAAGATCAAAGATCAATAATTATGTCATCAATCAAATCTTTAAATTTTAAGTTTTTGTAGTCTAAAATTGCATAAAAATTTAAGTTTATAGATCAAATAATAAATAATATCTGATTGACATGAAATTTGACATGTGTTTTAAGAATATAAAGAACATGTAATTCAACGGTTAGATTTTCAAAATATATAGTCACAGTAATTTGTTTAGTGAGAGTTCTAGTTTTAGGCTACAACTAAGTTTGTAACCAAACTTTGTCTTTAAATTTGGCCCCTTTAACAATATACCAGGTTCTTACCAAAAAAAAGAAAAATCCCAATAAATTTTTTATCTAACTAAATTTTTGAAAGAGATGTAACTAGCCACATTAATAATGAGAATATCATGCAAAGATTTCAAAATAAGAAAATTCCTAGAAGAAAATTGTCAAATTGTGTGTGTGTGTTTTGGTCAATATATGAAGTTTTTTTTTAATTAAATTTTGGTCAATAATGACCACCCTAAAAAATATTCCTAGAGCCGCCACTGGTAAGCTGCATTTAAAAAAAAATAAAAAAATAAAAAAATAAAAATAAAAAAAACCTTTGTAGCCAACCTAGACCAGCCTATCTTGTTCATTATATGAACCAAGGTTGTTAAAATCGGGATCCTACGTAGGATTGTGGGAGGTAGGTAAGATCGTGAATCGTAGGATCGGATCGTGGATTGTTAGATCCTACATTATTTGAGAAAAAAAAAACACATTGGTATGTTAAATAATTACATAAATTATACATTTATTCATAAATTTGCATCCATTTGATGTAATTACCATACATCACCACATCCAAAAGAGGCCAAAAATCTCAAAACGTGACACTTTATTGGGATGTTATTTTTCATTTGAATCCAATTAACACTCTCTCTACATTAGAATAGCAAAACTTCTTGGTCTATTAGGACTTTATTTTTCATATAGGTCCAACTGAACCTTCTGTTTTTTTGTTTTTTTTAGAAACAAACACACACACACACACACACAAGGAAGAGGGAAAGAAGTTCTAACACAAAAGCACACCACAACTCCACTCAAAAGTCATGGTAACTGAACCTTCTATTAAGTTAAAGAAGATTATAAGAAACCAGGATCGTTTGGGATTGTCAGAATCGTATGATCCTATCGATCTTGAACGATCGCAAAGATCCTTGAAAGATCCGGATCGTTTTGGGCAGGTGAAATCATAAAATCTTAGGATCGTAAGATTCAGATCGGAATTTTGACAACTATGATATGAACCAAGGGAAGCGACTTAATGACTAAAGCAACACGTGTTTCAAACAATCTGTTAAATTTCCATTCCACCCACTTCACTGCACATCAAATTGAGATATAGGGCATATTGGTGTGGGCATTATGGAATGCAAGGAACATGTTTTACTTTTGAGGGGAAACAGCTTCACCCAAACTAGGTAATAGATATGGCCAATCTACTGCTACAAGATTACGAGGAGACTACTGTGTATACACCAAATAGCAGCACAAAGGAGGAAAGACACCCAGCATGGGTTCAAGTGATAGTTCTTTGATTTTATTTGTTAGGGCTTTCCCGTTTAATATACCAGACCAAATCGTTCAGTGGTTTTATGTGCTGCTCAATGCTTTTATACATCATTAATTGTTAGCATGTACGCCACATCAAACCGATTTTACTAGCTCTAATGATCCCTCATCTATCTCTATGTATTTTTTTGAAAGTTAATAAAAAAAAAGTTTAAACTTTTATCTTTTTTTTTTTTTTTTTTTTTTTTTTTTTTTTTTTTTTTTTTTTTTTTTTCTATTTCACTTTGTACTAAACACTAAAAAATATTTTACACAACATTTTCATGTACACTGCCAAACACTGTAAAATAAAATTATTTTCCTACAAATATTTTACATTGAAACAAACGGAGCGCAATTTGTCAAAAAATATCATGTTGTTTTTGTGTCTTATGCATATCATGCATCAATGCATGTATTTAGATTTGGCGAAATTGGAAATGGTTCCGTTACCCCCAATTCAAACTCAAAGGAAATTACCTGAACTAGCTTGAATATTTTAGGACGTGGAGCAAAAATAGGCCGACTTGTAGTTAACTTGATTTTTAAAGTGATTTTATTTTTATTTTTTTGTAAACATGCAAAACACACTCAAAATCCATAGACCACTCTCAAAAGGGTACACAAGTTGTGGACTTTGAAACTATGACTCGCACCACGGCACCAGTACTTGAAACCGCTATGTTGTCTCTGCCACAACAACTACAATCTTCAAATACCAAAAAAGAAGATGACCCAGATGGGAAAAATAAGGACTTTATTGAGAATTTGCAGCCTAAGGTATTGGCCTTGAAGGCAGAATTGGATAAGAGCAACCACACCAGCTCATGAATAGTCTTCTAGAATCTAAAATACAAAAAATGCTCAATTTTACACATTTTAACCCAAAAACCCCGCACATCAGTCTTTGTAAAAATGTCTAAATATGCACAATGGTCTTGCAAATGAACAATAACCGTGTATATATACACGGTTACTGTTCACCGTGTAAATGATTTTTTTATTCTTTTTTTCTCTCTCCTCTCTTCACCTCACTCTCTTTTCCTTTCTCTCTCCTCTCACAGTTACTGTTCACAGTGTTAAAAAATGAATATTTTATTTGAATAAATGTGTATAATAGACAAACTGATGTGGGTGTTTTGTAAAAATAAATGTGTAAAATAGAAAAAGTAGGTTTTAGATGTGCAAAATGGAAAAAAATTTGCACATACTGATGTGGATGCTCAAAGCTCATAGTTTCAATGTGGACTCAGTTTCACAGAACAAGAACCTCTTTGAGGAAATCTCTTCTTCTTTTATGATTTAGACCTTTTTTATTTTTAATTAATCATTTTTTTTTTTTAGATAATAATAAAATATTCAGAAAATCATTTAAAAAAACAAACAAAACAAAACGGTGCCGTTTTATATTAGCCTAACAAAATAGAATAATAAAGCTAAAGATAAAGTCTTGATTGAATATATTTGATACTCAATTAAACAAAAGTAAAATTAGAGATATTTGAAATAAATTTTGATGAAATTTAAAAGGTAAGTTTTATATTTTTTCTTTTTTTATTTCTTTTTTTATTTTTTTTATAAGTTTGTTACATGGATTTGATAGTAATTTAATTCATTTATAGAGAATAGTTAGTATAATTTTAAATTTTAAACTACTTAGGCTAGGTTTGGATACAAATTATTTTTCTAGGCGTTTGCGTTTGGCGTTTCCAAACAGTGGGACCCATGCTACAGTCGCAACGCGTTACCTTTTTGTCTGCGTTTCACTTTTTTTTTTTTTTTTTTTTTTTTGAGAAGTGTTTATGTGCCTGTAGGTGTTTTCTAGTAGGTCCCGTGCACTGTTAACAGGACCCACAAATCTCTTTTTTCTCCAAAACTTTCATTAAAAATGGGTCTCATGGCACTGTTCACACATTTAAAAATTAGTTTGTTACAGTATTTTCAGTTTTCAGTTTTTAATTTTTAGCAAAATAAATTGTATCCAAACCGATCCTAATTGTATTACTCAAAAAGAATATGTATTATAAACTACTTACTCTTTACTCAAAACAATATATATATTCCGTTAAAAGACACCTATTTCCCACCCAAAGATATGCAGAAAATCACAGTCAATGGAGGAGATTGGGTCCCACGCGATGGCTCCGAATCAATCCTGGTGTTCACCGTTGGGCGAACGAAAAAACAAAAAACACGCTTTCAAATTCCTCCGTAAAGGCAACCTACGAAAAAAAGATGGATATTTTTTAGCTCCGTCAAAATAGAAATAAAGCCAGAAAGTCCTTCCCACTACCCACAAACATATGAACAATGTTTTTGCTAGGAGAACTGGAGAAGGATTTGCACGTGAACATTCAACGATTAATTACTTGTGGTGCTATCAGCTGTGTATGACTTTGTCAGCCAAAAGTTACAAATTTGAACTTCCCCTTTGGACTTGTCCTGTATCTGGGTCCACGAAGCTTCATTTGGGAATAATATAGTGGTACCATACTTAAATCTTACCGAATCAAGCAACTACAATCACAATTCACAAAAACTACATATCAATTCATAGATTTTGGAACCACGTATGGAGGTAGGTGTTCGAAATTCTTGTGAGTTGTGAGTCATCACACTTATGGATTTGAGAATTGTAAAGTTAAATAATGGAAGCCCCATTAGTGTCACATTGATTCTGACGCCATAATGCAATATAAGATAAATGGCCACATCTGAGAGCCTTTTTTTTTTTCTTGAAAAAGAAACTCAGTTTCTTATGAGAGCCTTGGTAGAGAAAATCCCTTCCCCTTCGTCAGTTAGCCCAGTGAAATATGGCATGCCGTTGTCTCTATGACTTTCGTAGAGTTGCTTTTTTCCATCTTGATAGATAAGAGAATAAGCTAGCACATTTGTTAGTAACATATATTCTTGGCAATATTGATTTTTTAATTTGGATTAAAGAGAGTCATTACTTCTTTGAGCAAGCTATTCTCCAAAATATAATTTTTTTTTTTTCCATCTAAATACAGTTGACAATTTTTCTATATATATATATATATCACCAAAATTACACATATTTTAAACTATTGATTTATATTTGATTTAATAATAAAGACCATTTGTGGCAATGTCAAGTAATTAGTGAATAAAGCAAACTTACATGTCACTTTTTTTTTTAGTCTTTTTAATTTGTTTTAAAAACTTATAAATCATTTAACAAAAAATTTAAAAAAGAAAAAAAGAAAAAAGAAATTGCACATTTGAAGAGAAGATCTCATGGCACCGAGCTTGTTTTCGCCAGAAACAAACCGAAATCTTGCCGGGGACAAACTTACACAATGTAAAAGTATTATTAAGAAGAAGAAATTAAAGAAGAAAGTTGAAGAAGAAGCTGCAGTGTCTTAAGCTACAGTGGTATCGTATTGTTGTGTATATTTGTAAACTACATGTAATTTAGTATTAGGTGATTAGTTAGTGGATGACAGCTGTTAAACTTGTAACTAACTTAGATTAGAGCGGGAAATTCTGTTAGTTGGTTAATATAGTTTGTACATATACCTCTTGTACTGATTAATAAGTGATTATTCAATATATGAGATCATTTTGCTTTCTCACACAAATTTTATACGCAACAAAGCTTATACAAAAAATTTTGGAAAATATATGACCGCAAGTTGCGCTAATAGAACACTTTTGTGGGTTTGATTTTTGTGTTCTCAATTGGAAATTTAGAATTCACGATGTACTTTTTCAATGGTCAAATAAACCTATCTTACTTTACTCTCCTTCTCCCCCCTTCAATCCAAATGAACTAGCAAGGTTTACCCATCACTTATCAATTAGGTGGTCTTGCCTATGTTTGAAGTTTCTATCTTGACCATTGACGCGGTCTATTCTACGGTACTAAGTAGTAACACTGACAAGTTGCATTGACTTTGGGTCTACACTCTACAAGCCATAGATTTTTCTAAAATACCTCCAGCTCCAGGATTTAATGTATACTTTTTCTTTCTTTCTTTCTTCCTTTTTTTATTTTTTATTTTTTTTATTTTTAATATGAAGAAGATTTTATTCTTTAAAAAACTTGAAACCCAACCAAGATCTGATTTTATTCTTCCTTTTCTCAAGTGTATATTTAGTATTTACATGTGCTTATTTACATTCGATTATGTTATTTATTGTGTGAAAGTACAACTATATTAAATTATAAATATGATACTTTAAAAAAATTTATATCCCCTTTTGTGAGGCATCTTAGTAAAAATTGTCAGATGTTTGGCAATTTTTATGAAGAGCTTTAAAGGACCGTTTTAAGTTGAAAAACTGAAATTCAAAGTTTTAGCACCAAAACTAATATAGAATTTTTTTTTTTTTTTTTTTTTTTTTTTTTTTTTGAGGAAGTAGAAATAATGAATTGAGATGCTTATTTTTCAATATAAAACTTACAAGTAAAACTCTACTTCGTACTGTAGTGCCAAACGAAACGAATAACTCTAACACTTGTTTCTCATACCACATTTCCATATATCTCACACAAGAAAAGTAATCGTAACAATCTCCCTTTTTCAATATAAGGCCTTTATTGATACGTTGCTGTGGTGGATTATACAGTCTTTATTGTCTTGTTAATTACCAAAAAAAAAAAGACAATGAAAATTTTAAGGGGAATTATATTATTCCTCCTATAATTTACAGTTAGTTTTAAATTAAACCCTTAAATTTTGAAAATTTTCAATTAAAACCATTAATTTTTTAAATCATCTTTATTTGCCACCTAAATGACGTATTAATTAATAAAAAAACATAATGAAAATTCATATGATTAAGTTTTATATAACCAATCTATACATCACAAATGATTTCATTAGAATCACTTAAAGAATTCGGTACTCAAAAAAAAAAAAAAAAAAAAAATTAAAGAGGAAACTTAAAAAATCTTAACAGATAAATGCAAATTAATGAAGCTGCATGTGATCAATTTGTGATGTTGGTGGTTTGATTATCCTAATCCATGAATGTTTTGGAGTGGCATGCAAGACTTGAATTCTATTTCAGGTAGGATTCTATTTCCTATTTCAAGTGCATCTATATTTCCTAATTGTAATAGACTAGGATTCATAGCAATTTTGGTGCAAAGCAATCACTACTAACCAACTAGCTCTATGTATAAATAGGACATAGGTGTTGCGGCAATTGGATAGAAAAGAGTGACAAAAAATAGTGTGTGAATGGAAGAAAAGAGGCTTTCTCTTGGTTTGGTTATTTGATATTTGTGGGTTGCAATTTGGAATAGTGAGAGAGGTTTGTTGCTGCTTGGTTCTACAGTTTGGTGATTCGCTCTCTTTTGGTACGTTGCAACTTTTGGAATTGTTTTGTGGCTCTCTCTTTGATTTGTGCGCAATTCGCATTAGGTATTTGGTATTTGTATTTGGTATTTGTGAACCTTTGGTTTGTATTTGTGAGAGAGAGTTATTTGGGTGTATTTGGGATTTGGGTTTGTGAGAGTGCCTCTACACCAATTTCAATTATCCCAAATTTGTTATAGTAAATTTTGTTCGTCGTCGCCTGTGGATGTAGGCTATTGCAGAACCACGTAAATCTTGCTATTTTGTGTCTATTTTCTTTTGGATTAATTTTCTTTGTTCCTATTGTTAGTTTGAAGATCTTTCACAAGCCTAAAATATTTTCACAATCAATCTTGGTCATTTGAGCTTCTGCTATTTTACAACAAATTGGTATCAGAGCCCAAGTTCGCTACCTAGACGTTTGGATTTGTTCTCTTTGGAGATTTTGGTGATTGGTTCGTGGATCTAATTATTGGGAAGAAAGATGTCAGGTGATTCCTCTACAAAATCTTCGGCGGATTCTTCTAGAAGTCAAAGTCTTCTGCAAAACCTTTGGTAGTTAGGACGATGGTTTCTAATGCCAAATTTGAAGTAGAGAAATTTGATGGAACGAACAACTTTGGCATGTGGCAATGCGAAGTTATGGATGTCTTGGTCAACAAGAGTTGGATATTACTTTGGAAGACAAACCTAAAGGAATGTTAGACAAGGATTGGGAAAAGATTAATAGACAAGATTGTGGCATCATTCATTTGTGTTTGGCCAAGAATCAAAAGTATTTTGTTATGAGGGAGACGAATGCTAAAGAGCTTTGGAAGAAATTGGAGGACAAGTATATGACCAAGACTGTGGAGAATCATCTCTACTTAAAGAAGAAGCTCTTCTGTTTCCAATATCGTGCAGGTGTTTCTATGTCTGAGCACTTGAATTATTACAATAAAATACTTGCTGATTTGAAAATTCTGGAAGTTGATATTAGCAGTGAGGATAAAGCTCTCTTGTTATTGAATTCATTGCCTGATACTTATGATCATCTAATTACTACACTTCTGTATGGAAAAGATGAAATTAAGTTTGATGATGTGTCCAATGCTTTGACTAGTAATGAGTATCGTATGAAAGATAAGCAAGCTCAAACGGACACGATGACTAAGGCTTTGATTGTTAAGGTCATGTCTAATGATAAGAAACTCAAGAAAGATGAGTGTGCCTATTGTCACAAAAAGGGGCATTGGAAGAAAGATTGTCCTTTGTTGCAAAACAAAGACGAGAAGGATTCTAATGCAAATGTAGCACATGATTGTGATGAGGATTCTGATTTTGCATTGACTAGCTCATCATTTGTTTGCCATTCAAATGAGTGGGTTTTGGATTCAACTTGCACCTTCCATATGTGTCCCAAAAAAGAATGGTTTTACAACCTAGAAGAGTTGGAACTTGGTTCAGTCGTCATGGGTAATGATCAAACCTATGAGATTTTGGGGAAAGGTAAAATCAAGCTGAAATTGCATGATGGAACAATTCGTTTTCTGAATGAGGTTTGATATGTACCTGAATTGAAAAGGAATCTCATCTCAGTTGGTTTATTAGAATCCAAGAGTTTCAATACTGCTATGGAGAATGGTACTTTGAAGGTACAACATGGTGCTTTGGTAGTGATGATGGCCACACGTTGTAGGAACATGTATTTCCTCAAAGGGAGTACTGTTTTAGGTGGAGTAATGATTGGGTAGGTTACTTCAGACACTATTAGACATTTGGAGCATGCCAACGATAATACTTTGTTTGAGAGTGCCAAGAACTGCAAATTTGAAGTTTGTGAACCTCATGCTTTGGAGAAGCAAACTAAGGCCAAGTTTGGTACAATGGTTCATCATACTAAGGGTTTGCTTGATTATGTACACAGTGATGTATGGGAGCCTATTAAGGATACTTCTTTTGGAGGTAGGAATCACGATGTTATTTTTGGTGGTGACATGGTGATTAAGCCTTTGCACAAGTTCAAGTGTTGCTTGGACTTATTCCGTATTTGCAAATTGAATTAACCTGTAGGGACTTTGGTGGTGGCGATGAAGAAGTTTCGTTTGTGGTGATATGCACTTTGTTTTGGACTCTTATTTGGATTTGGCACCATCTTTGGGTGCATTTGGTGTCCATTGGCGGATTTGGAAGTGGTTTTGGATAGTTTGCACTTTTTTTTTTTTGTTAAGCTCTAATTGATTGAGCGCTTTGCATTAATGGTTTGATAGATGTCTTGTCAAGGTGGAGACTTGTTAAGGATTTGTATTTGGTGGTCTGCAAATGTCATTTGTGAAGTTTGATTGGATTCAAGCCAAGGTGGAGATTTGTGATGTTGGTGGCTTGATTATCCTAATCCATGAATGTTTTGGAGTGGCATGCAAGACTTGAATTCTATTTCAAGTGGGATTCTATTTCCTATTTCAAGTGCATCTATATTTCCTAATTGTAATAGACTAGGATTCATAGCAATTTTGGTGCAATGCAATCACTACTAGCCCACTAGCTCTATGTATAAATAGGACATAGGTGTTGCGGCAATTGGATAGAAAAGAGTGAAAAAAATAGAGTGTGTGAATGGAAGAAAAGTGGCTTTCTCTTGGTTTGGTTATTTGATATTTGTGGGTTACAATTTGGAATAGTGAGAGAGGTTTGTTGCTGCTTGGTTCTACAGTTTGGTGATTCGCTCTCTTTTGGTATGTTGCAACTTTTGGAATTGCTTTGTGGCTCTCTCTTTGGTTTATGCGCAATTCGTATTAGGTATTTGGTATTCGTATTTAGTATTTGTGAACCTTTGGTTTTGTATTTGTGAGAGAGTTTTATTTGGGTGTATTTGCGATTTGGGTTTGTGAGAATGCCTCTACACCAATTTGTATTATCCCAAATTTATTATAGTAAAATTTGTTCGTCATCGCCCGTGGATGTAGGCTATTGCCGAACCACGTAAATCTTAGTGTTTTGTGTCTATTTTCTTTTGGATTAATTTTCTTCGTTTCTATTATTAGCTTGAAGATCTTTCACAAGCCTAAAATATTTTCACAATCAATCTTGGTAATTTGAGCTTTCGCTATTTTACAATACAATTATGTGAGTTTAATTTGTAATAAAATACCACATGACGTTCTTGGGGTCCAGATAAGTCCAATGTTCATTTTATTTGGTTACTTTAATAATGACTATGTGAATAGTCGAATTAAAATAATTTATTATCGAAAAATCTAAGATTTTAATAGTAACTATTAAAAATTTTGGGTTTCAATTGAAACTAACTTTGTTTTTTTTTTTTGTTTTTTTTTTTTTTTTTTTTTTTTTTATATAACAAAATTGAAACTAACTCTTGAACCAAGTCAAATGTAATTTTTTGAAACTTTAGCAGGTGGACCATAAGGAAATAAAAAATTACAACAGTAATAGTTTCACAACAAATCTTAAATAGTAAGTAGTTATTGTTATAATTCAAGCTTACCACTAACATGATTTTTTTAGCTAACAATAGCTATCTGCCACCTAAAATTTGTTATGAAAATATTACAAAAGTGTTGTAAACTTAACATTTCTCAATATAAATAAGCCAAAAACCAATTTCTTTTTTTCTCAAAAAAAAAAAAAAAAAAACCAATTTCTTTAGGAGCTTATTATTGGCTTATATGCGGTTCTAGTCCTAGTCACAAGAATATAATATGACAATAATCATAAAGATTATTGGGCACATGAAATTTGGTTGAATGCATGTAAAATTTCCAATGAAATTTTTGATATAATAGGAAGTCATTGCAAAATATACGGCAATCTTCCAATTGAACTGAGATACAATTTCTATTTTATATAATTTTTTTCTTATGAATTATGAATATTTTGTTTATCTATTTTACCTGTATTTAAGCTTGATCTAGCCAATTTGGACTTGGATACTTTTTGATCTATCAAGCTCATAATTTCTTTCTCTATTTCAGATGTTGAGAAGTTCGTAGAAAGTTTGGGCTATCGTTGACACGACGGTGCATGAGAGAAGAGTATTAGGATTTGTATTACAAATATGTCACACATTAGTGTTTAGTCACTTTTAGAAAATTTGATAGTTCAAAGTTGCTAAATTTCTTGTCAGTTGTAATATTCTAGGAAATTTCTTTTAGCTATTGCCTTTTTTAGAGATTAGCTAATGTTGAACTGTTTGATTTTGTTTTTGAGAGAATAGTCAATGAAATTTTAATATGTTATTGAATCTTTATGGATGTATGGTCATTATCACATATCTAGCTTGTGTATCACATATCTAGCTTGTATGTTGGGTTTGAACTTTGAAACATGACATAATGAAATTCGGGTGGTTTTCTATTGTGTGAAACTTGCTTGCAACATCCCTCATACATGAGACTATGAGAGTGTATCTCACACTTATGGAATTCACACGAATGAAATTACATTTACATGCAACAATTACTCCATAATAAATTTTTTGTGTGCTCCCTTTGCATCAGCCTATTTCCTCAATTCCTCACTATCAAAAGAAATAGTAATAATATTCTTTTAAAAAAAGAAATAATAATAATAATAATTTCCGTTTTGGACCGCAAGACTGTCAATTCGAATTCGAATGGCTAGAAACTAGAAAGAGCCTCTTATTTTAATTTTTTTTTTTTTTGGATGACTATTGCCAATTGCATTGTCCAATAGAGAAAAACTCCAATGCCCTGTAGTTTCTTGTTGGCTGAAGAAACTAACTCATTGCGAGGAAAATTATTAGGTACTCCTGGAGTATTATAAATGCGTACTCCCCCTTTATATAAATGGTGGATTTCACCATGAATTTAATTAGTAGAACCCACCATTCATATGAAAGGAGGGAGTACGCATTTATAGTACTCTAGGAGTACACAATAATTTCCCCTCTGGCGAAACCAACCAAGAAAATTAAAATTAAAACATAAAATAACTATGGATGTTTCTGATAACGTCTATCTAAAACGTGTGTGATGTCCAAAAGCTCACTTTCTAGCCACATCCTAGGCAACATAGTATTAGTATATTCAGAATAATATCATTCATTTTCCACTACCATTGCGCCATGCTTTTAAACAATTAATGGTGCATTCTTTACGCACAGTAACAAACAAATTATACAATGGACAAAGATGTAGTGACAACTAAAACAATTATTTGTACAAATCTGCAATGTGCCATGCCATGTAATGGTGCCTTTTTTCTTACACAACAATGTAGAGGTGCTAAGTGCTTAAAAGACTAAGCAGGCAAAAAAGTCTGTTAATTCACTGTGATGAGTCCAGTTTCGACATAGCCTCTCTACAAAAGAAATTAAAGAACATCTGCTCACAAGTCACAACCAAAGATCTACCTCCTTCCTATCCTGTGTCGCAATGCATACTGAATTTTATTCTGCAATGCAAATTATAATACTCCGAGATATGAGAGAGAAAAGGCATAAAAAGAACACTCCTCACACCTTAAATGTCATTGGTATTTCACACTTTACAATTGAATACTTTCATCCAACTTTACATGCAACATTGATCATACCTTTGTACTGACAATAATGAATAAAAAAACAAATCAATTGGGACGGTCATTTTCCATATATCTCACACAAGAAAAGTAATCGTAACAATCTCCCTTTTTCAATATAAGGTCTTTATTGATACGTTGCTGTGGTGGATTATACAGTCTTTATTTTCTTGTTAATTACCAAAAAAAAAAAAAAAGACAATGAAAATTTTAAGGGGAATTATATTATTCCTCCTATAATTTACAGTTAGTTTTAAATTAAACCCTTAAAATTTGAAAATTCTCAATTAAAACCATTAATTTTTTAAATCATCTTTATTTGCCACCTAAATGACGTATTACTAACAAAATATAATGAAAATTCATATGATTAAGTTTTATATAACCAATCTATACATCACAAATGATTTCATTCAAATCACTTAAAGAATTTTGGTACTCAAAAAAAAATTTTAAAAGAGGAAACTTAAAAAATCTTAACAGATAAATGCAAATTAATGAAGCTGCATGTGATCAATTATGTGAGTTTAATTTGTAATAAAATACCACATGACGTTCTTGGGGTCCAGATAAGTCCAATGTGCATTTTATTTGATTACTTTAATAATGACTATGTGAATAGTCGAATTAAAATAATTTATTATCGAAAAATTAAATAATCTATGATTTTAATAGTAACTATTAAAAATTTTGGGTTTCAATTGAAACTAACTTTGTTTTTTTTTTTTTTTTTTTTTTTTTACTTATATATATATATATATATATATAAAAAAATTGAAACTAACTCTTGAACCAAGTCAAATGTAATTTTTTGAAACTTTAGCATGTGGACCATAAGGAAATAAAAAATTACAACAACAATAGTTTTACAACAAATCTTAAATAGTAGGTAGCTATTGTTATAATTCAAGCCTACCACTAATATGTAATCTAACAATAGATTTATTAAAATTCATATCGAATTAAGAAATATAGGGTTGAGTTCGAGTTACACCTGACGAAATTCTAAAAAAATGTTATACTACCCAATAACTTATTACTAAATTCATATTTTGAAAATCCAACTGTTAGATTACATATTCTATATAATCTTAACATGTATGCCAATTTAAGATAATGCATAAAAGATTTGACAATTCAACTGTTGTGAAAACTTTGTGATAATTTGTTGTATTGTAATACAATTTATAATTTTTATTTTATAAAATTCCTTCCACGATAGACACGTATCCCATCAAGCCACCTTTTACTTTAATTTATTTATTTTTACTTCTCCTTTTTTTTCTCAACCACACGTTCACCCTTACACTTATCTTATCCCAACCTTTCTGCTTCTCCTTTCTCAACTTTTAAAATTTTTATGTTATCTCGTATGAAACTCTTGGCTCAACTTCCTTGTCTTCTATTTTTTTTTTCACAGCTTTCTTTTCTAACTCAGTTCGTCTCCTCCTTGATTTCCCCTCCATCAACCCAGTTCGTCTCCCTCAAAAAAATTTTATGTTCTCCCATATGTTCTTATGGGTTTTTTTTTTTGGATGTACTGATGTAGTTGTTTTCTTGTGAAATGGGTTTTTTTTTTTGATCTACTGATACTTTGTTGTTTCCTGAGGATTGTAATTTTAGTTTTTTTATTTTTTATATATATATTTATTTATGTTTGTTGTTTCCTGTGAGAGGGTTGTGATTTCAGTTTTTTCTTTTCTGTAAAATGTTTGTTGTTGTTTTCCTGTGAAAGACGCATGAATTTTCAAATTTTCCTGTGTGAGATGCTTGACTAAGCTTGAGTTAGTGAGAGACGTGAAAAAAGGTATTTTGTTCTTTTGCTCAATTTTCTTTTTTCCTATAAGACTGACCCACATCTGATAAAAAGACACATAAAGTTGTGTAAAAGACTACAAAAAAGTTAAGTATTAACGGGCACAATTAACACCATTTTTATTATTATAGATTTTGTTAATATGTATCTTAAGGATATACATTATTTTTTATTTTTAGAAACATTTTTCGTGAAAGTTGAAAAAATATTAACAGTGTTTTTAATATCAAGTCAGACATCAGACTTTCGCTGGCCATGGTGTGAGAATTTAGCGCCTTAATTCGACAAAAAAAAAGTTGAAAGATCAAACTCCGATGTGGATGTGATGGTTGAGACCAACATCCAATTGGTGCGAGAATTTCCTAAAAGATGAGGAAAGTTAATAAAACCCAACTCTGGTAGCTGGATTTGGTTGAAGTCAACATTTAGTTTTTAAATCTTCTCAACTACAATGTTCAGTATTTAACTTTATCAAAAAAAAAAAAAAAAATGTTCAGTATTTAACAATTGTCCTGAAAAACTCCTTGACAGAATGGACCGTGGACATAAATGAATGTCTCCAGAATTGTTCAACAATCGCAATAAGTGCTCAAAACCAAACTTCATGTCAGTTTCAAAAAAAAAAAAAAAAAAAAAAAAAAAACCAAACTTCATGTCAAGGTCAGAATTCAGATACATCCTTTTTCTAAAATCAAATCAAGGGTTGAAGTCAACATTTAGGTCCGTTTAGTAGATGAATTTGTATAATGTTGTTTGAGTTTTTTTAATTACATGTAGATAAAAAAATGGGTGAAAATATATGGAATGTTGTTTAAAAAATATGAAAATGTGTGTTTGAGTTACTCTACCTGCCTTAGTTTTTAAATCTTCTCAACTACAATGTTCAGTATTTAACAATTGTCCTGAAAAACTTCTGACATAATGGACCATAGACGTAAATGAATGTCTCCAGAATTGTTCAACAATTGCTGAAAACCAAACTTCATGTCAAAGTCAGAATTCAGATACATCCTTTTTCTAAACTCAAATCAAGGAGTAAAGCAAATTCAGATACATCACCTAATTAACTTGAAGAATGTTCTCATTATAGACGATATTACAACATTAAAGAAGATGATTAAGCACATTTATATTCAAGTCACACCTCAACCAGTATTCTAAGAAGTTCAGGGACTAGCAAACATGACAACAAGTTTTATAAGGCTCTCTTGATTGTGTTTTTTTTTTTTTTTTTGAAAGTCGGAATAAGTTGATAGATATCAACATCCACACAAGGGAGTCCAAATCTTTTATCACTCTTTCTACTCCATTATATACTCCACAAATAAAAACATGCCACATATCCATCTTTTTTATTAAATACTAAATTTATGTCTTCTATTATTTCAATTATCTAAATATGTTGGGTTATTTATTTATTTATTTTAGGAAATTGAAATAATAGAAGGCATAAATTTAGAATTTAATAAAATAAATGAACATGTGGTATGTTTTGATTTGTAGAGTATATAGTGGACATGGAAGAGTAGGATAGAAGATTTGGACTCCATACAAGGCGTCTTCACCTCTATTAAGTGTTATAACTCTAGACATAACTTCAAGAAGATGAGAGAAATTTTTTAGCCAAGCAATATGGCAACAAATAAATTACCATATGGAGAAATGGATCAAACTCAATACTTTATGTTTTGATAAGCTATTATGAGACTGTGAATTTCATCATTTAATTATAAATCTAAAAAAAATCTAGGTTCTAGAAAAAATTTATTCTTGTATGCAAATAAAGTGGTGCAGCTATGATTTCACTTTAGGAAGGGAAAAACTAAATAAAAAACAAATAAAGTTTTTAATTTTCCCCAAAAAAAATTAATAAAGATTTTAATAATTAAATAATACTTATTTTAATTTACCGAAGAGTTTTAATTATCAATAGGAATTCAATTAGACTTTAATTAAATTATAACCCTATATTAAGTTTTTAAATTAATAATTAAAATTTTTTAATTAAAAAGAATAAAAATAAATACATAATATGGTTTGATAACTTTAAATACATAATTATGCATCTTGTCCAATTTTGGTACATAGTGGGATTGACTCTTTCTTTTGGCTATTTAGACAATTGCCTAAGGCTTCAAATGGAAGAACATCTCATGAGTCATGACTTTAGTTTTATAAAATAATACAATAATTGAAGAATATATCAAATATATTTCATATAGACTTTCTTTTAAAAAAAATATTAGAAAGTGGTCGATTTTTTACTTAAGAAGAAAACCGTATACCTTTGTGTGCACTATTAGCCTATTATGGCTTGAATTTTTAGGTTCATTATGTTAGGTTCTAGAACTGACAAATTTGATGTAACAAATAATGTGTCCAAGAGGGCCGTAACTAATGTAACTCAAAGAAATTGATGAACTAAAGGTTTTGTCAAGTGAAAGCTAGATTCACTTGACTGGTCATTATAATTAGACTGAAATTTCACTAGATTCTCGCTCGATCCTCGCTAGTAAGATAACGAAAATCTTATTCCTAATTCCTGTCAGAGACTAATTCGTGTTGATTTTTAACTTGCTAATGTAGATAGCCTCTCAAGCACAAATTTATGGGTGAGGGAGGATGCCATGTCTAGCATCAAATAATTTCAAGAGAGACCATATAGGTATAGGGGACAGATGTTGATCCCAATGATTAAGAGACCAATGTTGATCCTGTGAATTTAGGAGACAAAGGTCACTCATATGGATTCAAGAGACTAATGTCGATCGTTTCTATTTAGGAGACTAATGGAGATCTTATGGATTGTAATTTGTAAGAATAAGGCATGAGATTTGGAATGAAAATTTATTCTGTGACTGATTTTTTTAATACACTTTTTGTGACTCTATTTTTTTTCTCCTGTATTTTCTTTGTCAAATCATGATGTTGCAAAACAAGACTGGCCTTTTTAACCAAAAAGTACCAAGATCATTAAATCTTTGTAAATAAAATTTCCACTTAGTTTAAGAATGCAAGGTTGAATCTTTTAAAAGCAACAAAAGGAATTGAATAATGGGTGAGTATTGACGAGAGTTGTCACTTGTCAATGGCAGAAAAATCAATCTTGATGTCTGTTTGAAAGTCAAAATGAGATGATAAAAATTTATTTCGGAATGAAGAAAAGTGGCAATATCTGGACTCACGAGGCCAATGAAGTTAAGGTAGTCAATACCATATCGGTACCGGCCGTATCAACAGGTATGTACCGTATCAATATGTATATCGGTATCGAAACATCAACGTTTCGTACCGGTTTAAATATCGACCATACCGGTCATGTACCAACCATACCGGTCAATTTCGGACAGTACCGGCCAGTACAGAATTTTTTTTTTTTTTTTTTTTTTTTTTTTTTTTTTTATGTTTTGTAATTTTTGAATTTTTTGTTAGGGCAGAATAGTAATTTATTTGTATTAACTTATCTATATATATATATATATATATATATAAAACCGAAACCTCTGCTAGCTCCACAATTTTTCATGTCAGCATTTTTTTTTTTTTTAATTTTTAAATATGGTTTTGTTCTTTTTATAAAAAAAAAAAAAATATATATATATATATATAGTCTCCGTCTATTAATAAGCGACTTTAAGTTTTTCTATCGATCTCTCTCTCTCTCACACACAATGGCTGACAACGCCACTGCCACCACCACCACGACAGTGCCACTGCCTCAAGAAAACACCACGGCGGCAGTTGCTGCTCCGCCGTCGCCACCGCCACAAGAAATCCCCGTTCCAAAGACGGAGATGAAACGCTGGGTGACGAAGAAGACGACGAGCCTTTGGAGGACACAGCTACAGCAGGACAAAGTCGCCGCCGAACTCAACGTCGAGGCCTTAACCATCGACGACACCAAAACGCTCACATCACTGCGGTACCATCAATCTCTCACATCACCAAGATTTGAATTTCTTTATTTCCCTGATCCTAATTAGGGTTTCGATCAACTTAATACCTTTGCTGCTACTTTTTGTTAAAATATAATAAAGTACTAATTTTGATTATAGTTTGAGATCCTGATTTGAATTTCTTTATTTGCCTGATCCTAATTAGGGTTTCGATCAACTCAATACCTTTGCTGCTACTTTTGGTTAAAATATATTAAAGTACTGATTTTGATTATAGTTTGAGATCCTAATTAGGGTTTTGAATCTTTATCATTGATATTAATTTTTGTTTTGATGCTTATACAATGTGGCAAGAGATATAGTGTTCTATAGTTTTAATTCCTATTATTATGTTACTTGGAACATGAATGCAGAAACACATATGTATAGTTGAATCTGTCAAAAGAACTTCTGAAGGATTTATAAATTGAGATGAAATTCCAGAAGCCAAGTAAAATTCAAGCTATTAGTTTGCCCATGATTTTGACTCCTCCCCATAAGGATTTGATAGCCTAGGCACATAATGGTTTTTCTGTCAATTTAAGGATTTCGTTTTTAATTAGGTTTTTCTGTCAATTTAGGGATTTCAATTCCTAATCCCTTTTTCTCTCTATTCATTTTTGTTGAAGTCAGGGAAACACTCATAGAAAATTAAATTCTACAAGTTTTGTAAGAAAGTGGAGATAGTATTGAAGAGGCTCCCAACTGTCAAAATCTGACAACAATCCTACAGGTTTTGCTTTATTTTGCTATCTAGGTTTTTTAGCACATCTGATTTAGCTTAGCTTAATCGTATGTTTGATTAAATAATTATTTGGGCACCTAAAACGTCAGCCTTCTTTGTCTCCACTCAGTCCCCTATTTTTTTTTTTTTTTTCAAACCTTCATGTTTATTTTTGTGTTGTTCCTTCCTTGCAACAACAAAGCGGGTTTCATTCTTAATTTTTGTTCTTCCATTCACTTTTATTTAGATTTAATATTCCTGATTAATTTCTGCTTTTTTATTGCCTTTCTCTTCAGTCTTTTCCTCCATTCGAATCAAGGTTAAAGGTATGGTATTCGTTTGCCTTTGTACTAAATTTCTGAATTTTTTTTAGTATAGGGTTAACTATTTGTCTATGTACATCTAATTTCTAAATATTGTAGTGTTCTCTTTACATTTAAAGAACTCATGAAACTCAATTTGAATTGGTACTTATCATGTATAAATAATTTTTTTTTTGAATTTTTAGTAATTAATAATTGCATTGGTATGCTGTTGAGACACATAATCCAAATAAAATTGTAAAAGTGTCATGAAGGTTGGTTGAATTTTACTCTATTTTAATGATCATGTTGATTATGTGTGCTTTACCTATAAACAATTGCATTGTTGTATCTTCTGGAGTTTTATTTTTATAGACTTAACTTGAATGTTTTAAAGCTAGAACTGACATGAGCACATTAACCATCCTGCCCCAGGAGGCAGATTTCATAATAGCTGAATCTCCAAGTTCTAAGTCTTTTTACTATGAAATCTTAAGTAAGTGACCAGGAAGACAGGGAAAGCCTTGAAACAGCAAACATATATGATTGGTAGTATTTAAAACATGAGCATTAAGAACCTTGGTTCTCAAATCTTCTTATTTATACCAGGTTAACTTGATTAACAATACTGGGGATTATGACATGTTCTAATTCTACACCTAATTACATACACATCTGTGGGATTTTTTTTTTTTTTTTAATATCATTATTGGTTTATTTAAGTTTAATCTAAACTGTATATGTAATACTATGGCTCTATTTGGATTTTGAAGTATTATAGCTTATTACCAGAAGTATTTGCTATATAAAATGCAAAAATTGCATGTATTGCCCAAACTTATGCTTTAAATTTAATTTTTACTCTTCAGCTTGCTTTACTTTTGTAAATTAAAGGGTTTAGGGGTTTATCTAACAAACTAAGTCTTGAGTCTAAATATTCAGAGGATAAATGATTTTCACAGCAAGTAGGACTTCATTTCTGATTGTAGTTGCTGTTGGATTCATATGTTATTTGTACTGCTCATTTTGCATCTATGTTCATCAAATTTTCACTTGCTTTGAACTTCTCCAATCCCAAAACAAAGAGAGAAGGAATGAAAATTCCACTAACATGAGCACCAGCCTAAGCACCATCTTTACCAGTTACAACTCCAGCTTCCAATTCAATATCACAAATTCTGCCAACACAGATGGAATGATATCAAAATTTGATTGATCCAGATAGGCTTTTCAGTTTTTTATGATGGGTTTTGCTTGGTTTTGTATTTTGTATTATGCATAATTGGTTGTTGTACATTTGGTTGGAGTCAGTGATACGCTATTGTTATGATGAATATTTGTGCATAGTACTTTCAAATGATCATCTAAACAACATTTACAAGCAATAAAATTTTAGTGTTTAAACAATTTACAATTATTAACGCATGATAGATAACATTATTCTAACAGTAAGACTCCAACATTACTTCTTTTTTTTTGTTTTATTTTTTATTATAGATTAAAAGTTCTGCTTTTAAACATAATTGTCATTGAACTGTTCATGCTCTTTTCCCAGTTAATTGAAGTACTTTTATTAATTTATTGTCAATATTCCTTCCCAAATTCAGAGCCCAGATTCTATTCCCAGAATTCTCTTAAAATAGTAGTGTCTAAATACAATATAATTTTACCTTTTAGGGTAAAAACAACTTCAGAAAAAATAGCAATATTCATAAATAACAACAAATCCAATTTGGGAAGTCAAAATAGCCATAACTCACCCAGATATATCACATGATTTTTTTTTTTTCATGATTGGTCCTGCATGATGGTCACACTTCACATGTCAATTGTCAAATAATTGTACATTATATGCATGACTATATTTGAGGAATACTATAATCTCAGCTGCTTACAAATATGATATTTAAGATGTATATGTTATGGCCTATCTTAAACCTCAAATGAAATGGAATTGTATTGTGTTTTGGTTTAGGTTCTTTAAATTTGGGTTTAGATATGATTTAGGTCTGGGTATTTTGATTGGATTGGATTGGATTGGATTGCATTCAGGTTTTGGCTTAGATTCGGTTTGAGTAAGAAATTTGGGTTAGAATTGTTTTTAATATCAGTTATCTGTGTTAGATTTGGTATTTCTTTTGGATATTTGGGTTAAATTTGTTTTGAGTGTGTCTTGGCTCCAAAGAGAAATCTCTGGAGATCTTCATGGATTGATTTAGTTCTGAAGAACATAGATTCATGTTACCAAAAAATAAAGCTCTATTTGCCATTTCATTTATGCCGTTTTTAATTTTTTTGTTGAAATATATTCCCCTCTTTATATTTTCATTTCCCATGTTTCTTTTCTACCATTGTTGTCAAGTTTTCTCAGTATATATTTTTCTAAAATTAAAGTTTTTCCTGGGTTATGATATAAAGGCCATGTTGTTCACATATCACAATGAGTAGGTCAATTTTATTATTAAATTGTATTTCGTTAGTATACACACACACTCTGTAATGTTAGAGATGAGTTTTGTCATATTTGATCAACGAGGCTAATAATGCAAACTTTGCATCTGAATTGGATTTCCATTTCTACTTTAGTATGTCAAATATTTGAGCTTCAAGTCTCAATATCTATTTATTTCAATTTTTTGTTTAATGATGTGCTCTGCCTGTTTGTTAAAAGAACTGAGTCAATAAATTTTTCAGAAATTGTTGTTTCCTTTATGGCATGAGATTAACAATATGAACTATTTGAACTACCCTTTATTCTTTTGTTATGGAATTCTTGTTTTAAATTTTAATGCATCTTAATTTGTGATAATATCTTGCTATCTTGGAGGGTTAGTCATGTTGTGCAAGTCCACTAGATTCACCAAGTACATTCTCATGTTTGTAAGATTTCAACTTTTTTTTTTTTTTTAAATCTGAATTTTAAAAATCGTTCACTGGGTGAATTACTAAATACTCCTCAATGTCATTTTGTCTTTGTAAGTGCATCAAAAATCTAACAAAGAGGTACTTAAGAAGATTTTTGACTTCGTGAGAAAGATAGAAAGAATTCAGGTAATTTCAAATGTAGTTAATCCAGGTGATTTAGGTTTCAGTACTACTTCAAACATGATTTACATATGATCTATAAAAGACTTTGTCTGGCCTTCCACTGCAACAAAAATCCAAACCAACATAATTTTTTGCTCCCAAAAACACCATCTAAACTAAAACAGGTATTTTGGTTGGATTGATTTTGAACTTATGGTCTTTCAAAAATGGCATTAAATATGATTAGTTTTGGGTATTCTGGTCGGATTGATTTTAAATCTTTGATTTTTATTTCTAGGTTAGATTTTGTTTTGATAAAGGTATTTGGTTAGAATTTGCTATCTTTAGGATATTTGTGTCACATTTGGTTTGCTTTTTTGTTTAGAGTATTTGGGTTAATGGGTTTTGGGTATTTTTCAATGATGTTTTTAAAATAGAGAAAAAGAAACACAATCATGCCTTTCTTTTCCTTTTTCTTAAGAGATGGGAATGGTGACAATCTTTAAGTTTGGAAGACCCTAGATATTTTTTTCTTCAATGATGGTTACCAATTCCTGTAGATAACCATAAGTCCATAAGGCTCATTAAAAATTCTCTGGGCTTGAGTTTAATGGTAGAGTGAATTACGTCCATGGAAATAATAGTGATTTTAATGATTCAATGTGAGTGTGTGTATATATATTTTATCCTTACTGTGTTTGTTTAATCCATATAATCATGTTAAAATTAGAGATATACACATGTTTTGATCCTTGCCACTTTGAAATGTACATATATATTCTTGATTGCCATTTTGATTTATAGCTGATATTTCTGCTATAATTGTTAAAATTATGCTATAAACTTGATTTTATTGTGCTTTGCTAAGTTTGATGCTGAAATAAGCTTTATTCTGAATTACTGTACTATCGGTATATAGAAAAAGGCATATAAGAATATTTTGGGTTCAGGCTTACTGCTTATGTCCTTCGTATAATAGTAGAATGAAATAATGTTTGTAGATATTGATTTAAAGGTGATTGCTTTTGCTTTCTCTTGAAAAAAAGTTTCAGTGCATATGGTGGTATCTTGAATCTACCTATTCAATTCTTATTTAGTTTCTTTTCTTTATGTTGCATTCATTTCTTAAGTTGTATTGTAGCCATTGTAATTTGATATTGAGGTTAACATAGTTCTATGGTGCATAGGCTTATATAAAATGTGAGTACTTTTTTTTTTCTCAATGGATTTTCTTGCCTCATATTTTATTTTAAGTTCATAAATTGATGTATTATGTGATTATACCATTTAGTTGAGTTATGATGCCAGCAATTTATTCTGTTTGTATTCTATTATTGTATTTATGAACTAAATGAGTTATGATGCTAGCAATTTGCTGCCATGGAACTCATTTGACTAAAGCAAATAAAATTTGAGCTGACAATTTTTTCTTTTAATGTTTCCCTTTTTAGGTGTATCTCTTGAACCTATTTGGTTTCCAGTTAATTGGAAATGTTCATAGTTTTGCATAATACTACATTCATAAATCCAACATATCAGATGAGGCGCTTTAGAAAAATTGGAGTCATCACTGTAATGGATGGGCTAATTCATGAAATGCGCCCAGTTTAAATTTTTTTATTTTATTTTTTTATTGATGTAAGTTGCGTAAGCTTTTTGTTGTAAAATTGGTAGTACCTTTAGCATTTTCCATATGTTCTTACGTTTCAATGCTTTGATTGGGGAGTTTTGTTTTGTGTGCTAATATTTTGGATGGGAATGATTATACATGGGGAATTATTATTGCAAAACTGGTAGAAGCACATGGTAGATTAATGTTATGCTTTATTTTGAAGCAAATAAAAAGAAGATGCGCTAAATAGGTTTGGTTTGAGGATAAGAAATATATAAATATATATATATATATATATATATTTTTTGCTAGAAGGGTAAAGATTGTTGAGGGATTGAGATAGTATCAAAAACTACAAGTGTGTTCCAAGATTAACTATCCCGTGCATCGCACGGGTTAGCGACTAGTTAGTATTATTTGTTTTCTTAGTATGCAATGGTAACTTTTAAGCTTTCTATTTTTTATATTGTGTTTTTTTTTTTTTAATTGATACTAAAGTTTGAAACAATGAATAATTAGTTCTGAATTTAGGAAATATTTTATGGTAAACTTTTATATTTATTATAATATATATATATATATATACACACACATACATATATATATATATATATATATTTATTTATTTATTTATAAATAAATAAAATAGTAGTAAACTCGAAACGGTACACCGATATTGACCGATATCCGAAATATATCGTACCACTGGCCAAACCGATACAGACTCCGGTACGGTATTGACTTCCTTGCAACGAAGGAAACATGTTATTAATATATGAGGTTGATGGATATGAGTTCTTTATTACCATTGAATTCATATCTTTTGATAAATTGCTGTTAGAAGGGGAGTCGTATTGGTTGTCCAAAACAATTTTAGCTGTTTACTGCTAGATGCTGGTAACTTTGACTAACTACTGAATGCATCTTGTGCTTTGACTTATTAATTGGTTTATTATTCGTTTTCTTCTTAAGAAGCTAATACTTGGGCCAAATTAAGACCAGTTTTTGGGGCACTTGTCTGTAAAATTATATTCTTTTGGGCTTTGGGCTGGTCACTTCTTTTGGCAGGTATAGAGTTCTGCTAGTCATTGAAAAATTTGGTCACTTTTGGGCTTTCTACTTGTCTTAAATTTCCCAACAATAAGTTGTGCTGAACTGACAGAGATCAATATGACACTAACCTAAAGAAGATACATGTGCAGGTCGCCAAACTCACTCCACTACAAGTATTCAGAAAAGTCTTTCAATCTGACACTACCAGTTATTAAATTATTCCTCAAGATTTCTGCAGAGCCTTAAGTACTCATCTCCTGAACCAACAAATAGCACGGTACTGCTTGAACAGTCGAGGAACAATCTATCTCCATCCAGCTGTGTTCAAAATGGACTTATTTCAATTGCACAATCATCTCAGCTGGACTTCTGCAGAAAGTGGAACCCCTCCATCCTTTACGGTTATAGTTTGAAACTACAAATGCATCCTTTGATGTGCTTTTGACTATACCATTAACCTCAAATTCAATGGAAGAATTACATAACACAGGGTTGTCCACAAAAGTAACATTTAAAACAGCAATGCTGTATACTGGAACTTGTTTTGGAAGTAATTGCAATAAGGAGTGAAGCTTTATTTTCCTTTCTCTGCTTTTCTTAGAAATAGCATCTTCAACTGCAGATGCTATTTTCCCTTTAAAACCATCCACTTCCCAGGAGTGAAAGAATTTAGTGCATAAGTATTTAAGGTTTTCAATTTGTAAGATGCATTAGACCATGGAATGCAGATTCAGACAGAAAATAATAGAGATTAATAAAATATGATGTTCATTATCAATTAACTTATCAGTTTTGAAGTTAGTACCATTGAAGTGGGAAGGGATCAATACTTCTATGACATGTTTATTTTTCGGTGGGCTGGGAGGGGGGGAGGGTGGGGCTTGAAAAGGTAAGCTCTTTCTAGACACTACGATACTAATTTAGGGAAAATATTTTTAACCAATAGAGTTGGTATAAAGTTTAGATTTACAGATGGAGCAGGCCAGGAAATCACATGAATTCTGATAAGTTCATAATTTAGGACCAAATGCTTACACAATCTTGTATTTTCGGCTCTCCTGTTAAACCCCATTCTGAAACAAAATCTCATCTGCTGTGTTATAATCTTGGATTGAAATCAAGGTAAGCCTTGAATCTGAAGAAGAGAAATGAAGGGGAAATTTCTAACAATATATTCCTAGGACGTAAAATACTAGTACGTCCCACTGAGGCAATCCAACTTCACACATTAAACCACTTACATTTCTATAACATCTATGTAGCTATCAAACTTCCCACAATCAAAAATGATCTGATGGAAAATCCAACAAATAATTTAAAAAATAAAAAATAATTTTGACCAAAGAAGAGAAGCAAATCTGAATTGAATCTCAGTTGATGCTCCACTGCAAAGAAAAAATATAACCTCTTGACTAGAACATACAGGAACTGACTGTATAGCAGTAGAACTTGCTTACATAGGAGGACTGCATTCCCCTGGTAAATCCAATATGCTCCACCATCCAACTTTATTTATATTTCCTTCTTGGTTCTTCGGAGTTGCAATTATCAGACCCATCTCTCAGAACAAAATTTCCATCATCTTGAAGCACTGCTTCTAGAGCACCAGAGCTCGTAGGGCTCAAATTTGTTGACCAAATTGGAATTTGAGACTCAATGAACAGAACTAAATTACCATCTGAGATTCTCAATACAGAAGAACCTATATCAGAGACTGGTGTCTCTCTGTTTGCCACCCAAACTATGGTTTTGCGAGAGACTTTCTTGTACCACATGCCTATATAGAAGTTAGAACGAGAAGAGTTACCTGGTGTGAAGAAACCGAGCTCAAAGTTCCCACCGTTAGAGATAATAGTTTGGTCACCAGAGAGAGATTGGTTTGCAGAGATAGTGTCAGCTCCATGGGAAAGATGATTGTTGAGAGATAGGCAGATGAAGAAAAAAGAAAGCATGAGCCATGGATTCTTCTTGTTATCCGTGGCTGCACAGAATTTTGCGGAGAAGCTGTGCTAAAATTTGACTTTGAAAGAGAGAACAAATGAATGGATCTTGAATTCTAGTTTTAGATTGGAAAATTGTTTTGTTATGGGCTCTGCCCCTTCAGTATTTTCTGGTGTAATTCTCTCTGAGCTTGTTCTTTTTTGAGCTCTCCTTTGTTACCCTTTTTGCACTCAATGAAGTATTTCTGCAAATTAATAAAAAAATTAATGTTGGCCACCTAGCCAAGGCCATGTTTATTTAAATAGGTGAATTCAATTTGCTCTCCATTTTTCAGCTTGTAGTATTCGCAGTAGTTTCATCGATTTTACCTACCAAATTAAATACCGATTCACGCCTTATGGAATGCAAGGAACATGTTTTACTTTTGAGGGGAAACAGCTTCACCCAAACTAGGTAATAGATATGGCGAATCTACTGCTACAAGATTACGAGGAGACTACTTTGTATACACCAGATAGCAACACAAAGGAGGAAAGACACCCAGCATGGGTTCAAGTGATAGTTCTTTGATTTTATTTGTCAGGGCTTTCCCGTTTAATATACCAGACCAAATCGTTCAGTGGTTTTATGTGCTGCTCAATGCTTTTATACATCATTAAATGTTAGCATGTACACCACATCAAACCGATGCATATTGTGCTGGAAGGTGATGCACAAGTAGTAACAGATGCGTTGATGGGCTGTAGCTCCCCCCCTACCTCTATCCAGATGATTATCGAAGGCATCCAGAGGCTGAATTGTAATGTCCTGGATTGGAAAGCCAGAAATGTTCGCAGAACAAGCAATATGGCTAGGAGTGCAAAATTTATGAATGATTCTGTTATCTGGGTTGAGGATATTCCACCCATCATTGAATTCCAACTAAAGAAAGATGTAACTGTTTTGGACCACGGTCCAGTTTAATGAATGTTGTTTGAAGTTTGAACATCAAAAAAAAAAAACCGATTTTACTAGCTCTAATGATCCCTCATCTATCTCTATGTATTTTTTTGAAAGTTAATTAAAAAAAAAAAAAAAGTTAAAATTTTTACCTTTTTTTTTTTTTTTTTTTTTTTTTTTTTTTTTTTTACGTTGTACCAAACAATAAAAAATATTTTACACAACATTTTTATGTATGTTGCCAAACACTGTAAAATAAAAATATTTTCCTACTAATATTTTACATGTAAAATATTTTACCTTTGTAAATAAGAGAGAAAAGGCATAAAAAGAACAGTCCTCGCACCTTAAATGTCATTGGTATTTCAAACTTCACAATTGAATACTTTCATGATTTCATCCAACTTTACATGCAACATTGATCATACCTTTGTACTGACAATAATGAATGAGAAAACAAATCAATTGGGACGGTCATTTTCCTCAATCTTTGCACCACGCTTTTTTCGTCTCAGTGCACTCATCCTGCTCACATGAATACCTGAACTTTTGACCTTCACAGTCATTGTTCTTTTCCTCTCCAACCCAGCAGAAGCACCACATCTAAAGGTAGTTTTGTTATTGACAGCTAGAACTCTTTCAACTCTCTCTTTTCTCTTATTGTGAGGTAAACTTTGAGCTGATTGGTAGGCTCCACAAAGGCGGCCAAAATAGTATAGAGGATCAACATAGCACGATGATGAAGAGACAATGCCTTTCATGTTGGTTGGCTGGACAAGTTTTACAAAATCCTCTATCTCTGCAAAGCATGAGTGATCTGAGTATGGAACAGAATATATGTACTTATGAAACTTTTCCACAGAACCTAAATTTCCATTTGGCTTTTCAGTATGGTTCCCACCATTTCCGCTCCATTTGCTTCTGTTGTAACGAGAAGTTAAAAGGGAACCGAAAAGTTTGTCACCATTTTCAAGAGGGCTCACCACCCATGGAAGACCAGATGGCATGATACCTATAGTTGGGTGCATTGTGTTTAGTCCCTCTAAAGTTTCAACGCTAAAACTGTAACGAGGAACAGCTCGCACTCTTGTAAGAGAAGTCTTGGTTGTGAATATGTCATGGAACCCAAGAAGATGCATAGTTTGCAAGCGTTCTGGCCACACCCAAATCTTTAATAAAGAAAACAACAAAATTGGGTGAACAAATGAACAGGAAACAAATAAGAACAAGAACAATTAGATAAAAAGTGTCAAATATATGCATTTAACTACTTAATTTGATGTAGAGGGAAAAAAGTAGTAAGAATATCAGTGTACTTTTAGACTTCTAGTCATATGATAAATGACACTGTAAGTTCTCCAGACAATTCACGGTATTTTGTAAATTTTTAAACAACCAAAAGGAAATAAATTTATGATCAAAGATTAGATCATTTGGTCTTCTTCCAGTGATTTCCAAATTGGAAATCCAACTTAGCCGCATATTCGCAATAGTATGTCAGGTTCTTTTACAGAGACCATCATAATAATCCACAAATAAAAAAGATGGGTCTTCCTCTTACCTTTATTTTAAGTTCATGTGAAATGTGAAGCAAAAGGTCTTCTTTTCCCAGAGAGTCAATCCCAATAATTATGTCATGTTCAGGATGGGAGACAATGATATCAATAACCTGTAACCAGCCATCAAATAATTAGACTGTAAAACAAATTTCTTCTAGTATCATGATATTTTTCAGAGAAAAGTAGAATGATATTTTATGGAATAGATCTCAATTATGTAAAAATCCTAAACTAGAGAGTACCAGTAATTTATTCTGTACGAGCAATTCACAGCTGCTTGTGACCAAGATATGTTAAAACCGAAGTGGTATTCAGAAGGTTTAACAAAGTAGAACTAGTTCTTCAGTTAATTGCCCCTATGAAATGCATAAAACTATATCATACGATCTAAGCAAAACTAAAGAAATCCCAGAGAAATGTGCAAATGCACCTGTTGAGCAACAATTGCTCGAGATGGAAAAGCGTATGATGGATTGCAGTATGTGTTATCCAAGTAAAGGATGTCGACTACATCATCCTTAAGAGCATTGAGGAGCATGGTCCTTCCTATCTCTGCCCTCTTACTAGTTGTTTCCCAGCGGAAATCGCCAGTGTAAAGCAAGCAGCCAAACTCCCCACGGAACAAGAACATAACTGCACCTGTTTGGATAAAGAACTATCAAGCAATTTCTATGATGATGCAGTTTAAATGAATAAGACCTCGCAATGGACAAATGAGGTCCAAAATTAGAACAAGGTCCATGTTTCAAATATATTATCAGTGGATAACGTTTTCACCATACAAATCAAAAGATTCAAGCACATCTTCCATTAAAAAAAAAAAAACCACAACCAGATTCCACGAACAAATTTAATTAGAATAGGAATGTAATGACATTGATGCAATTAAAACTGGGTTTGCAGGAAAATGAACAGTTTCCAACTGGATGCAAGTTACAGTGTCTAATTAATATATACTGACTGGCACAAATAAGATGGAAATTCTGTTTAGCTAAAAATTAAGCTAGAGAAGAATGTTGGTTTGAGAAGATGAAGCAAACAATTGGGGAGCAATGTAAAAATACCGGGACAATGGTGAGCGTCGATGGGCATGACTTGAAGAGTGGAAGAAGAAGCGGAGGAAGGGGAGACGAGAGAGATGGAGTGCCAAGTGCCGACGGCCAGTAGGCGGAGGAGGGAGAGGTTGAAGCCAGGGAATTTGAAGGGGAAGAGCTTGGCGGTGAGTCGGGAGCAGAAGATTGGACCCTTGGCCCAGCTGGAAGATAACCCTTGGGTGTGGTCCGAATGCAGGTGCGTCAAGAAGTACGCCTGGCTGTGCCCCGTCCACCTGTCCACCGATATCAGACCCTTCTCCATTTCCACAGAATCTCTCTGAGAGAGAGAGAGAGAGAGCAAGAGAGGTTTCTGTTGTTTTGGTTTTGGGCGGCGAAATTGGTTGTTTTTTAAATTTTAAGCGATTTTGGATTTTATAAATAGTTATGGGAATAAAATTACAGCTAAACAATTAATCAAAAATTAAATATTTTAAATAAAATTACTCTATTGTCTTTTGTTTGGTTTTCCTTCACTTCTCAACAACAAAATAATAAGAAAGTAATTTAATATTATATCATTACACATTCACTCAAATAAGTAGAATAAAAAATTAAAAAATCATGACTCAAAATTTTTCCACACTTTGAATGTCAAAATCTTAAAACGATAAAAATAAATATGCCAAATAGTTTTCTTTCAACCTAATTCCTCCTTTTCCACCACTTATTTGGCAACCAAACAATAAGAAACAAATTCAGAGTCTCAGACTATAACTAGAGTACAAAAAATAAAAAGTAAAAGACCAAATTATTCCAAGGACCTATTTGCTTCGGTGCAGATCATTTTTCATAAAATATTTTCTTCATTTTTCAACATTTTCCCTAATTGGGTAATTGGGTAATTTTGTTATTTTCACAATATTCCATTCTATTTAACATGGTTTTTAGAATTCAAAGAACCGATAAAGGAAGAGGTTCAAGGATTTTAAGGTCAGACTGAGGTTTGACCAAGGTCAAACCGTGATAATGTCATAATTACTTTAATAATTAATTAAAACCCAAATATAGATATTAAATTTATAAAATTAGCAAAATTGACTAATATATCTATATGTGTGAGGAAAATTTAATGACTTTCAAGCATATTTTTACAAATTAAATAAGAAATTTAATAAAATAAAATAATAAAGCATGAAAACATTAAAAGCTATGATTAATTTTTGAAGTAAAGTTGAATATTTTTGAAGGATTTTAATTATAATTTTTTTTATACGTTCCCTTTAAGAGGTGGATAATTTAATTCAGTAGAATAGAATTGTGTTAAGTTGTTTTCAATATATATATATATATAAATATATATTGCGTTGAGCATCAACTTGCAAGCGTAGCTTAGTGGTTAGACTTTAGCTCTAACTCTGATAAGCTGTGCCTAGGTTGTAAACCTGGTAAGCGCACTTTTTTTTTTAAGCCTAAAGAGGCCTAACAGAATTGAGTCATTATAGTAGGAATAACAGAACAATATGTCAGGAAATGAGGGAAATCAAGAAGTGGGCTAAAGAAATATAAGGTCCATCATCAAATAAAGCCCAGCTCCTAAAAGGAGCGGGAAATCAAAACGTAGCCCATATAAAAGGTCAAAGAAAATGGACGGCAGGCTATGCAGGCAAGCCTTCAGACCACGGCAGACGAATGGGCAGCAGGCAAATTTTGGACACATATGGAAGGAAGGCACGCGCAAGGCCCAGGCACCACCAGCCTGTACCCAGCCAATATAGAGCATGGTGAGGTCGGGGGTCAGAGATTCAGAGGGCATGGTTTGGTGGTGGGGAGAGGGGAAAGATCTATTTTTGAGGTTCTAACTCAAGCTCTTTCGGGGAGGTGTCCTGCTGGGATGATTTACTACCCAAAAGAGGCAAGCTGAGTTGGAACCATTAGGTGCATGTCATGAGGGATAGGAAGAGAGAAAGAGCCTAGACCGTAGTAGGAAAGGGTGCCACGGCAGACAAGCAAACAAAATACTCTTCTTTGTCTGGTGATGGGGGGTGGCATCCAGACGGAATAGTGATGGTCGGCCAATACACCCAGACCAGACAAAGGAGGTTAAGGGCTAAAACAGTTAAATCCGGTCACGGCAGACACTATAAAAAAAGGGTCTTATCGCGAACAGAAACGGAGGAACAGTGGGAACTTTGACTAAGAAATAGGAATTTGAAAAGAGAAACTAAGAAATAGAAAAAGAAACAAGTGGGAAAGAAAGAAAACAACCAGAAAGAAAACAAAGTGAGAATTAAAACGACAGGCATGCACCGGTAGATTGATTCCCTCTCTCCCTCATGAAGTCCTGCTCTCTGTGAAAACCACAAGGAGCTTTTGTGCATAAACCACTCAAGTCCGTTTCCCTCAAGACAATTAATCTCCACGGCAGGATTTTTTTTCCTGAGAGATTAATTGCGTTGAGAAGGAACGTTCTTTCCTCTTTGGCTTTGCTCCTACGGACCGGACTTTAGTTGATTTCCTAACATTCTGATTAACCCATACATATTAATACTTGTTCACTTCTGTTCTGTTCTTTCTCTTCCGTAAAAATGATTAATATTGCTGTTGTAATTGTGTTCAAGGGCTGTTTGGTCATTTCCCACTGAATGGCCAGATATTTTATTTATTTTATTATTATTATCTCTGTCTGCCACAACTTGTCTAAAACAGTTCTGCCTGCCGTAAGCACATTCCTAGCAAACCTGGCCTAGTTTGCGCACAAGCCGGACCAACTTAAGTTGTAGCTAAACCGGTCCCAACTCCCTTATCTAGAAAACTTGGGCCTAGTGCCGCAGGAAGCAGCCCAACACCATTAGCACAGCCCACCACCTTACAATTGGCAACTCCACTAGGGAGTTGGGAAACAGATAGAGATGAAAAAACAGAACCCTTTGCAAACAATGCCACTAAAGTAAAGAACGACACGAAATATGAGTGTCGTGCCCTCGCAAGCAAAGTCCAGGCCAATAACACCTCACCAACAGCAACTTAACCAAACGGAAGGTGCCAACAAAACGGGGGTTGATCCTCAACCGTAGCCAAGAATTCCCACAGACAATGTCAGTACTTTTATTGAAGTATTGCAATCACTGCAACACTTGCAGCAACAAATGATGGAAGAAATCCGTCAACTAAAAGCAGACAAGACAAAGGAGAAAGGCAGCCAGCATGACCCAGAGCATGCGGCAGACAGAGAAGAGACACTAGCAGGAGGTGTCCCATGGAATGCTGAACAACGTTTCATTACTATAGCCGAAGTAGCGGCTCTCCTAGAACAAGAGAGAGCCAGAACACCTAAGGAGAGGTTTTACGCATGAAGGCCTTCTTACCCATTAAAAGTACTCAGTAAACCATACCTCGAGAGGTATGAGCCGAGGGCCTTTGCATAATACAACGGTAAGAAGGGAAGTGCAGTTGAGCACATGAGCAAGTTTATTGATACCCTTGGCCCTCACGCCGCAAACGAAGACTTATGTCTTCTAGAATTTTCAAAGTCACTGTGTGACCAGGCATACACCTGGTACATCGGCTTAAAACTAGGATCGATCCTAACTTGGGATGACATGGTGGATGTATTTTGCACTAAGTACTTCCACGGAGAGGAAACAGTAACGCTCACAACCCTACAAGCGACCAAGCAAAGGAGTGGCGAAGATTTGATGGAATACATCAAGAGGTTCAGGGACATAGCACTTGACTGCTATAATCATTGTGAAGAAAGGACCTTAGTAGAAATGTGTATGACTAACATGATTCGGGAATTTGGAGCTGTCCTAGAAAATCTAGAAATTTCCCAGTTTGCACAGCTATTGCAGAAAGCCAGGAAGACGGCCCAGTCCGTAAAACCAAGTTCACACAAAAGAAACGCCCCGCAAGCTATGGCGGTGTCCATTGGAGAGCGGAGAAGGAAAACTGAAGGGAGGGAATATGATACGCCCCCACCCATACCATGACTCCTAAGGAGCTGGATGTGCTACTAGACAAATGGATAGCAGACGGAATCTTTAAATCCAACCAGGTTTCCAGAGAACCCACGGAGGAAGAAAGAAGAGATTCTCGCTTCTGCCACCTGCACAACTATGTACAACATCCCACCGTAGAATGCTGGGCGCTTTGCAGATTGGTACACTGCAGGATTAAAGAAGGCACATTGGAGTTAACCTAGTAAGAAGTCCAAAGAAACCCATTCCTGAACCACAAGGGAAAGGATATAGCAGCAGTGGTGATATGCGCAGACCCGGGGGAGGACGAGGAGGAGAACCTGGCCCTACCTGTCGCGGTAATTACCACTCTATAGCAAAGTGCCAAATTCAAAAGTTTGTTTGACTAGTTGGGACTCACATCAAAGGAAAGAAAGATAGCCACAGAGGCTTTGGTGAGTATCGCCTCTGGGGCAGGGGTAGAATGCTTATCAGCAAAAATGCCAGAAGATAGAGCCCTCCTACAAGAATCAACCGAGATCACGTTTAGCAATAAGGATATGGAGGTGGGACACCCAGATCACAGGAGACCTCTCTATTTGGCAACATCCATAAACCAAATCCCCATCAAGAGGGCCTTGGTAGATTCAGGTGCTTCCGTAAACCTCATTCCGTTGAACACCTTGCAAGCGGCAGGAATTTCAGAAAGAAAGATCCAAGGATGCTCGATGGAAGTAACAGGGTTCGGCGGAAGAGGCAAGTACACCGCAGGCCACATTCAGTTGTGGTTGAAAGTAGGTCCTATAGCTTCTTTAACTCGTTTCCATGTGGTCAGAATGGAAGTATACTATCATGTGCTTTTGGGAAGGCCCTGGCTGCACAAACACCGATTGGTCCCGTCCACCTATCACCAGTGTGTGAAAGGAAGATTGAATGGTAGGATGATATGTATAGCTGCAAACCCCTCGCCATTCAAGCAAGTAGAAGCTCACCTAGTGGAAACCATGTTTTACGACCAATTGGCTCCATCTGGGGAAAGATCGGTTTTAAAGCCACGAGGTTCCTTCATGCCTAGATGGGAAGATGTCCAAGGTGACCCAGAATCCGATCTAAGGGAGTTACTAGCGTGAAAGAAGAAAAGAAAAGAAGTGCCTACCGTAGAATCAGATAACACACCCCAATGCATCAGGGTCTAAGACCTTGATGGTAAGATTGTGTATAAGTTATGAAGGCGCGTGGGGCCCACGAGTGAGATGCAAGCAAGCCCCACCCGAGAATGGCAGCACGGGAGTTTGGCGTGTTATGTCGCTCAAGAAAATTTGGGAAAAGAAAAAGAAAAGGATGGGGAAGTTGTGGCAGAAAAAGATGCACATGTGGTGGCAGAAGAAAAATTGGAAGAAGTTGACTTAGGGTTTGGTTCACAGGAACCAAGGCCTATTTCAATTAGTGCAAGTTTGACAAAAAAAGAGAAGTCAGAACTGATACTGCTGTTGAAAGAGTTCAAAGATGTTTTCACTTGGGACTATAATGAAATGCCAAAATTAGACCTTGGGCTATTTGTGCATACATTAAATGTAGACCCAGAGGCCAAGCCGGTGGCCCAACCTGCTAGGATATTTCATACAGAAGTAGAAGGGCAGATAGTTAAAGAAGTACAGAAATTGCTAGCCGCAGGATTCATCGAGCCTATTCAACATCCTCACTGGCTATCCAACATAGTACCAGTAAAGAAGAAGAACGGCCAGATAAGATGTTGTGTAGATTTCAGAAATCTCAACAAAGCCTGTCCAAAGGACGAGTTCCCACTGCCAAACTTGGATTTACTAATAGATTCTGCGGCAAGAAGCGCCATGTTTTCGTTCATGGATGGGTTCAGCGGATACAATCAGATCAAGATGGCACCAAAAGATGTAGAGAAAACTGCTTTCAGAACACCTGTGGGCAATTTCTACTACACTGTGATGCCCTTCGGGTTAAAAAATGCAGACACAACTTATTAACGAGCAATGACGGCCATATTTCACAACATGATGCACCAGGAACTAGAGGACTATGTGGATGACACAGTGGTTAAATCAAAGAGGAGAGAAGAACACTTCTACATGTTGAAAAGGGTATTCGAAAGATGCAGAGCCTTTAAGCTAAGAATGAACCCCCTCAAGTGCGCATTTGGGGTGTCCTCTAGGAAATTCTTGGGTTTCCTGGTTCACAGCAGAGGGATAGATGTGAACCCAGCCAAAGCCACGGCTATAGTGACTATGAGATCTCCGATCACAGTAAAAGAGTTAAAAAGTTTCTTAGGAAAATTCTCATATATCCGAAGATTCATTCTTGAGTTGACATCAATTACTTCTGCTTTCACCAAGTTGCTCAAGAAGGGGCAAAGTTTTGAGTAGGGAGAAGCATAGCAGACAGCCTTCAAGAGGCTACAGCAAATAATGATGAATCTCCCCACGGTGCAGGCCCCTATCCACAAAAAACCATTGTTACTTTACTTGGCCACCAACTCGTATGCCATTGGTGCACTAATTGCCCAAGAGGACGGAAGTGGCATCGAGTAACCAGTGTACTACATCAGTCACGTCTTAAAAGATGCAGAAACTTGTTATTCAAGGGCAGATAGAGCATGCCTGGCCATTGTATATGCTTCGCAAAGGTTGCATCATTATTTCTTGGCCTACGAAGTATGGTTGATGACTAAGTTCCATGCCATTAAAGCTTTGTTACAGCAACTGATCCTCTCTGGCAGAATATCCCAGTGGTTGTTATAATTGTCACAATACGACTTAAGAATGGGGACGCCTAGGGCGGTGAAAATTCAGGCTATAGCGGATCTATTGGCACAGTTTCCGGGAGAGGAAGAATTCCCATTGGATGATGAAGTTCCAGGGGAAGTAGTCGTGGCGGAAGAGGTAAGAGAACAATGGGTAATGAAGTTTGATGGGTCTTCTACTACCCAGTTTGGAGGGGTGGGAGTAGTCTTGTATCGTGAAGAAGACAAGGCAATGGCGCTATCGTTCAAGCTGGAATTCTCCTGTTCAAACAACACGGCCGAATACGAAACCTACCTAACCAGGCTAGCCACGGCTCTCGTAATGGGAGCCAAACATTTAAGAGTATTGGGAAATTCGAACCTGGTTGTCTGCCAGGCCAAGGGAAGCTTTTCCTTAAAAGAGCCCAGCCTAGCCCCATATAGAGTGATGGCCCAAGGGATGGAAATAGAGCATGCTCCAAAAAACGAAAACCAGTTTGCGGACGCATTAGCCACACTGGGGTCACAAATAATTTTCAAAGGGGATAGCACCAGGATAGAAGTCAGCAAAAGGGAAGAATCCATCATTGAGGTGTTGAAGGAAAAGTTCCGGGAGGAATAGGGCGAAGGAGATTGGCGAATCCCCATAAGGGAAGTCTTGATAAAGGGAGAAGATGCCGTAGAATTAAAAATACTAAAAGACTACGCCTTGGTAAGAAAGGAGTTGTACCATAGGATGCCAGGTGGGGTCTTGTCCAGATGTGTGGGGCAAGAGAAAGCCCAAAGAAAATTGCAAGTACACGATAAGACTTGCGGGTCCTGTGGGGAAGTCAGCCTTTACCGCAAACTTCAAAGAGCAGGCTTCTATTGGCCAAGTATGGGTAAAAACGCAGATCAAGTCTAAACCCAGTGTGGGTCCTGCCAGCTTGCAGCAAATAGAGAGGAAAGTTATGCTGTATTCATAAGCGAAGACTGGAGAAGCCCTTTCATACGATACCTAACAGAAGGCATCCTACCATAAAAGTACAGTAAAATATACAAGCTTAAGAGGTTGGCAACACGTTACTTTTTGCATAACATGGTCCTTTTCAAAAAAGAATACGATGGAGACCCTTTGAGGTGCTTGGGCCCTGAAGAAGCAAAAGAAATGATAAAAGTACATTTAGGGGAATGTGATGAACACCAGGGGAAGAAAAAGCTTTACAAATGCCTGCTGCAGATGGGCTACTACTGGCCTACCATGAAAAGAGATGTAGCAAAATTTGTAAAAAAGTGCCACAATTGTCAAGTACAAGCCAACTTAATTCATACCCATCCGTAGAATTTACATAGCATGGTCACCCCATGGCCCTTCCACACTTATGGGCTAGATTTAGTAAGACCAGTTAACCCACCATCACGTAGACACATATGGATATTAGTGGCTACAGAGTATTTTACTAAGTGGGTAGAGGCAGTACCACTCCATAAGGCCACAGGAGGAGCAATGGCAAATTTTATCAAAGAAAATATAATTGTAAGGTTTGAGGTGCCCCACAGGATCATCAGTAACAATGGCACACCATTTGTCAACAGTGATGTAAGGAAGATGTTAGAGTTCTACCAAGTCAAACACCACCGGTCATCGCCTTATTACCCTCAAGGGAATGGGAAAGCAGAGGCAACAAACAAAACTCTTACAAAGATTATCAGTAAAATGAGCCAAAAGTATATGGGAGAATGGGCGACACACCTGCCAGACGCTCTTTAGGCTTATAGAAAATCACCAAAGTCAACCACAGGCTTTTCATCTTTTTCCTTAGTCTACGGAACTGAGGTAGTAAGCCCAGCAGAAATAATGACACCGTCCTTGAGAGTCATGCAAATGCGAGAAAAAGAAAATGAGGGAGAATTCTTTGCGGTAGAAAGGTGCGAAGATCTAGAAGGACTTGATGAAAAGAGAGAAAAGGTCCAGGAACACAGCCGTAGATACAGATAAAAGATGATTGAAGCATATGGTAGGATGACCAAGGAGAGAGTATTCGCAGAAGGACAACTTGTGCTAAAGGTGGCAGACTATGTCAGGCGAGGCATGGTAGGACCATCTAAGTTTGCACCGAAGTGGGAAGGACCCCTTATGATAAGGGAAGCACATCAAAGTGGGTATTACCGTCTAACTTAAATGGATGGCAGAGACTTAATGGATCCCATCAATGGGAAGTGGCTGAAACGTTATTATGCCTAGGGAAAAGAGTTATATGGTTGTCACTTTCTTTTGTCTTGCTAAAAGCTTTTATGTTTCCTTTACTTTTTTTTTTCCTTCAAGTGATTATGTCATAGGACAAAAAAAAAAAAAAAAAAAAAAATTGTAACGTGCTTTCATGAATATGTAATGAAAAAGTACGAAGTATTAACACTATGTCAAAGCAATAGTAAAAGTAGTAGCAAAGTGTAGCATCATAATTACAAACCCAAACTGTGGCAAACACACGCCAAATAAGTGCTATAGGAAACATATAACTGTTCTGGACGAAATAATAAAGGAAGGAAAGCAAAAAAAAAAAGATGGGGGGGAGGGAAGGTAACTGCATCATCATCAATGGAGTCCAGAAATGAGAGTCTGATCTCCAAAACATCTGGGCCCACCAATACTAAAAAGAAGGTGCTCACGACGACTCTCCAAGTCCGACACCTCCTTCTTCAGAATCTCGATCCGGACATCTATAGCATCAACAGCTAGCTGAACTCTTCTCATAAAAAGGGCTCGGGCAACCTCACGGAGGTGATCTAGAACAAACCTCTATGGCAAAACCCACGCTGATAAGCTCCTAAATTGCGACCCTCCACTACAAGATCCTTTTGGTAGAGATAGTGTCAACAAAGCTGTGCTCAATGTCGTTCAACACGTATCCTAACATCTTCAAGAAATGCTCCCTAGCAGAACGGCCAAGACGGAATCATTGCATAAAATCGCCACAGCTGCTGTAGATCATCACCAAATGGGAAACACAACCCTTGGGAACTCGAAAGCCATAAAAAACCACGTAAGGAGGACCAGAAGCCCAAAAGTCTGCCGGGCCAAGGTCATTAACCTCTGGCTGGTCAAAGCGGGCGAAAAAGGCTGTAGCATCATTTGTAGGGTTTGGGATGGCGGAAAAACTGCTACCCACCTCAAACTGAGAAGGGGCAGTGGGAAGCGGACCTATTAAGAAAAACGCAAGGCAAAATGAGAAGCCATGGTCTAGGAAGGAAAGACTTACAAAAAGAAAATGAAGGGGAAGATAAAAGGGAAAGGAAACTTACCGAGGCCAGCAGGAATAGGGGCTGCGGGTACAGCAGGAACAAGTACTGTGGGTACAGCAGAAACAGGTGCTGTGGGTACGGCAGATAAAGGTGCAGAAAGTGCAGCAGGAATGGGTGCTACAGGTATGGTAGGAGCAGTCATTCCTACGCTTGTTGCAAATCTTGGCACCTCAAAAATCTCTGCAAGCAGGGAGATAGGTGAACAAATGAAATGCAAATACATATAAGGAAAAAAAAAAAAGAAAAAAAAAAGAGTGAACTTAGCAGAAAAGTAGAGAAGACACATACCCAAAAAATCAGGCTCGGGAGCACTCTCCTCTTCGTCAGAATCAGAAATTCTCTTCTTTAGGATAGGCGCATCATCAGGATCCTCAAGAATGTCATTGGACCTCTCAGAGGATAAGTCTATGTTAAGACCATGTGTAGCAAAACCGGGAATGGAGGAAGGAGTAACAACCAAAAAAGCACCGTCCTTTGTAGCCTGGGGGAGAGCCGCAGTGGGGTCACTGGTGGAAATAACAAGTGGAAGAACAGAGGAAGTGGTCTTGGTCTAAACGGCAGTAGGAGAAATGGCTCTCTCTGGAGGAGCAGGTGTCTCGGCGGACAGAGGTGTAGTCTTACCAACCCCTTCGGTATGAGTACCCTCTTCTCTGCGTACTGGCTCGGCGAAAGGGGTGGGAGCTTTGGCAGGAACCTTATGTGCAGCAGTAGAGGGAGTGGGTGTTGCGAATGCCACATCGGCCCATAAAAAAAGCCCACCATGGGTACACCCATGGAGGCGGAGATCTCCTCGATAGTAGGGCGATATACGGAGAGAGGTTTGGGCTCCTCCTAAAAAAAAAGAAGGGGAATATAAATACTGATGTGAAGACCAAAGGAACTATTAACTATATGAGGCAAACAAAAGACATGTGGCAGAGGGAGCACGTGGGAAGAAGAAAAAAAAAAAAGAAGTAAAGAAAAGAGATGTACCTCAGATTCAGGCTCATCAAGTAGAATAGAACGGGTAACTGACGAGTCCTCCTTATGCTTAGACTAAGAAAAAGAGAAGGAGGAAATTAACAAGGTTAGCCGCAAGAAAGTTAAGAGGTCTTTTCTTAAAAAAAAGATAACTTACCCTCCGCTCAGCAGCAGACACATTTTGTTGCCTCGGGTTCTGCTAGCAAGGGAAGCACTTGTAGGTGGCAGTGGAGTGGTAGGCTTGGATTTACTGGCAGATTTAAGCTTGGCAGGAGCTTTCTTACTTGGTGTAGAAATGTTTGTCACTTTAACCTTTTTCTCCCAATCGAGAGGATAATCGCTAGCGTGCCAGTACCATCCTTCTTTCTCTTCATCCCATTCGAAGATGGCTGACCGGTTCTGTTTTCTAGCATATGCCAAAGCAGACTTGGAAGGAAGAAACAAGCGAGGGTTAACTGAGATGACCATACTGAGCCCATCAGGGGGAATAAGAGAGAAGCCGCGGCTACCCACTAGCTCATTCTCAAATGTAGTCATCATCGCTTGCCAATAACCATGCATGGGAGGAGTGTAGAGGCCCTCCCTTAGTGAATCAGGAACTGTAATTGCACTGAAACGCTACCTCCAGAATTCAAAGGCAGTATGCTGCAGAAAAGGGCGAACTGAAGTAGGAGACTCCATAAGGAAGGAAATGTCATCGGGAATATCCTGATCTAACCCAAACTGTCTTCTTACTAGGTTAGCAAGATAGTAAACGAACCTGATGCCTTCATCGGCTAAGTAAGGCAGCCATCCGGCATTAATGGCCGCCAAATAAGTGATCCCCGTCTCGTCAAAACCAGCCAAGGGAGTAGTAGTCCTAACAGTATCGACAAATGAACCCATGACAGAATCTATGCATGTATAATTCACACCCAAATTTCTATAAGCCCTCCAAGAAAAACCAACACTTTCATCAAAAGACTCAACAACAGAATAACCAATAGGCTTCAAGCCAGACCAGCGGAAAGCCAGAGGAAAATCAGACTCAAACCTACGGCAGAAATCAGTGATTACTCTCGGACATGATTGGTACTTATCTCTAGCAAAATGAGTAGGTCTACACTTTGTCAAATATTGGGCACAATGTTCAAATAACAACTGCTGCAGAATAGTACAGTGGACGGAAGAGGTAACTATATGACAGGATCCTGCCTGACTCTCGTCACTTCGCAGGATGTCTAATTGGACATATAGATGCCCCAAGAACATGGGGGCCAACGGCAGGCTCACCCCAGCAGATATTTTGATGGCTAAATGAAAGTATAAGGGCTTTATGGCATAGTGGGGGTGGGACCCAAAAACAAATTTACAAAGTCAAAACGTAACAAAAGCCGCACGGCGGGTAGCTACAAAGAACTTAGAAGAACTAACCCAGTATGACAGTTTGGCGTTCTCGACCATCCTCTTCCTCAATTCGGCATCAATAGCCTTTTCTTCCGGAGAAAATTCTAGAGTGGTAGGATCAGCATCACCAAGAATAGGCAGAAGTAACTGATTAGCCACGTCTTCAAGGGTAACGGTGAGTTCGTCGCACGAGAAAAAGAAGGTGTGGGTGGTGGTACACCATTGTCGGACCAAGTGTCGAAGGTTGTAGAGGTCCCGAAATTTTGACAAGCAGCGAGATGAGACGATGGCTTTCAGGACACCGGCTCGTTGCAACAACCCCATGAAACCCACATCAGATAACTCATTATCTACCCATTCTCTCCAACCCAAGGCAGTACCTGACTCAAATTTGAAATGGATGGGCACGAGAAGTGAGATGCCTTGGCGAATGGCTAGATCAGGGATTGAGGATGCTAATGGAGCCCAAGAGACGTCAGGGTTCCGCCGGCTAAGGGCGAGCCACACGCGACCCGGCAGTGGCAGCGCATATTCGCCGGGAACCTTTGGGAAGTGAGCGTGGACTTTGTACCACAGATCGATCAGAGGGGCGCATTCACTGTCGGGGTTGCGCTATGTCTCTTCCCCAGCTGAGTGCTTTGACTCAAAATACTCTGCCTCCTTGCCTACGTTAGGTATGGCAGGAGGGTTGGAAGTGATTTCTTTCCCTTTACAGTGGGAAAAGCCTTGACTTTTCACCGGTGCCATGGCAATAGGGCTTGACCGGAGAAGATGGGTATGAGTGTTTGAAAAGAAAAAGACAGTGAAGAGAAGGAGACGGAGAGAATGTGTTCTAGGAAAAGAAGGAGTTTATGTTTAATGTGCAGAAGGACTCCTCTATAAATACCCAAGTCATTAATAATGGTACGATGGAAGGCGACGGGTCAGCCATCAGAATGGGATGAAATTAATGAAACGACGGCTATGCTTAAAGAATAACTGCCAAACTGGGAAATTCGAAGAGACAACCCTATTCGTGGCAGGAGAAGAAAGAAAAAAAAAAAATATATATATATATATATATATATATATATGAGGAGGGGTTCATTGCTTAAAAAGGCCCGCGAAGGAAAAGAAAGAAGATAGGAGAGAGGACAGAAACATCTTTTCATTCACATATGAACCACAGGAACGTTTCATATGTTCAGGGGGCTAAATGTTGAAGGCCATTTGTGAGAATCCAGGTAGAAAAAAGAAAATCCCAATAACAAGGGCAGTAAAAAATTGGCAAGCAGATAGCAAAACCATTAGGCCTAAGCGGCAAGAATAATGGATCACAGGCCCATGAAATAAACAAATGGGCCTTAAAGAGGCAAGTGGGCTTAAAGAAGTCTAGAAAGGGAGAAATAGCATCCCATGGGCAGTATATAATGTAGAAAAGTGAGAAAGGGCTACCGCAGGCCCAAAGTAATACAAACTAAGAAAATAAGGGGTTTATGGCAGACCCATTAACCCCAAGGATGAGGATAAGGTAATTGGGCCGGGGAATCCCAATAAAGTTAGTAAAAATCCATGGGAATGCAGAATTAGCAAAAGGGCCAAAGAAGCCCAAAAAAAGTAAATGGGCCAAGGATGCCCAAGAGAAAAACAAAAGGGACATAAGAACCCATAAGTAAGAAAAACCAGTGGCCATACCAAGCTACTGGGGGAAAGAGTAAATGGCTGGCCTAAAGAGGCCCAGCAAGATTGAGTCATTACAGCAGGAATAACAGAACAATATGGCAGGAAATGAGGGAAATCAAGAAGTGGGCCAAAGAAATATAAGGTCCATCATCAAATAAAGCCCAGCTCCTAAGAGGAGCGGGAAATCAAAAAGCAGCCCACATAAAAGGTAAAAAAAAACGGACGGCAGGCTGTGCAGGCAAGCCTCCAGACCACGGCAGACGGATGGGCAGCAGACAGATTTTGGACACATATGGAAGAAAGGCATGCGTAAGGCCCAGGCAGCACCAACCTATACCCAGCCAATACAGAGCATGGTGAGGTCGGGGGTCAGAGATTCAGAGGACATGGTTTAGTGGTGGGGAGAGGGGAAAGATCTATTTTTGAGGTTTCGACTCAAGCTCTTTCGGGGAGGTGTCCTACTGGAATGACTTACTACCCAAAAGAGGCAAGCTGAGTTGGAACCACTAGGTGCATGCCATGAAGGATAGGGAGAGAGAAAGAACCCAAACCGTAGCAGGAAAGGGTGCCATGGCAGACAAGCAAACAAAATACTCTTCTTTTTCTAGTGATGGGGGGTGGCATCCAGACGGAACAGTGATGGTCGGCCAGTACACCTAGACCAGACAAAGGAGGTTAAAGGCTAAAATAGTAAAATCTGGTCATGGCAGGCACTATAAAAAGAGGGTCTTGCTGTGAACAGAAACGGAGGAACAACGGTAACTTTGACTAAAACATAGGAATTTGAAAAGAGAAACTAAGAAATAGAAAAAGAAACGAGTGGGAAAGAAAGAAAGAAAACAACCAGAAAGAAAACAAAGTGAGAATTAAAATGGCAGGCATGCACCGGTAGATTGATTCCCTCTCTCCCTCATGAAGTCATACTCTCTGTGAAAACCACAAGGAGCCTCTGTGCATAAACCACTCAAGTTCATTCCCCTCAAGGCAGTAAATCTTCATGGCAGGATTTTTTTTCCTGAGAGATTAATTGCGTTGAGAAGGAACGTTCTTTCCTTTCTGGCTTTGCTCCTGCAGACCGGACTTTAGTTGATTTCCTAATATTCTGATTAATCCATACATATTAATACTTGTTCACTTCTATTCTGTTCTTTCCCTTCCGTAAAGATGATTAATATTGCTGCTGTAATTGTGTTCAAGGGCTGTTTGGTCATTTCCCACTGAATGGCCAGATATTTTATTTATTTTATTATTATTATATCTGTCTGCCACAACTTTTCTGAAACAATTCTGCCTACCGTAAGCATGTTCCTAGCAAACCTGGCCTAGTTTGCGCACAAGCCGGACCAACTTGAGTTGCAGCTAGACCGGTCCCAACTCCCTTATCCAGAAAACTTGGGCGTAGTGCTGTAGGAAGCAGTCCAACACCACTAGCACAGCCCACCACCTTACAACAAGCAAGCTTGGACCATGATTGAACCACCATTAGTTCTACCTAAACCGTGCGGTACAAACTCGATTTAAAGGGTTCACTAGATTTCAAAGAAATTTGATTCTATATGTATAAAAAATTGAATTTCAATCCAGTTTTCGGTTAACCTGGTTAAACCGTCTAGTCCAGTTTGAATTTGACAACCTTGCTATTAAAGCCCCATTTTTGTGCACAAACAATCAAATTGGAGGGAATTTCAAGATCTTGAATTCAAGAAGTTTTTTTTTTATTCAAGATGAAAATTAATATGATCAAATGATCAAATTTTTTAGTTAAAGCTTGGCTAAATTTGGACAACCCAATGAAAACTAATTGAAAGAAGAAAAAAAAGGGGTTTGACATATTTAAATCAATGAATCCCTTGATTCAAAACTAGTTTTCCACCAAAATTTAGGGATTTGGCAAAATACTATATCAATAGTAATATGTGTCAACATTCCTTTATGGGTCTTATTAATAAATACCCTAATGGTACAAGTTAAAAATTAATAAATGTTCAATTATGAATTACAATGTACGTTTTCAAAGAATAAAATAAACTTGTAAATGATGCATTGTCATGCATATACAAATTCATTGTCGTTATGTGTGTTTTTTTTTTTTTTTTTTTGGGATATAAAGATATATATATTATTTTTTAAGTGAATTAAAAAATTATTAATAAAGCATTAATGCACCTTAACCATCGCCCTTAAGCACACTTTTCTGATTTTTTTCTTAATTAACATGCAAGCTTGGACCATGATTGAACCACCACCAATTCTACCTAAACCGTACAGTCCAACTACATTTAAGGGGTTCACGAGAATTGAAAGAAATTTGGTTCTGTATGTTTAAAAATCCGGATTTCAATCTAGTTTCCAGTTAACTTGGTCGAACCGTCTGGTCTGGTCCAAGTCTAACAACCTTGCTATTTAAGCCCCATTTTTTGCACAAACAATAAAATTGGAGGGAATTTCAAGATCTTGAATTCAATACGATTTTTTTTATTCAAGACAATAATATGATAATACAATTAGAATTTTTAATTAAAGCTTAGCTAAATTTGGACAACCTAATGCAAACTAATTGAAATCTACAAAAATATGGTTTGACATATTTAAATCAATGAATCCCTTGTTTAAAACTAGTTTTACACAAAAATTTAGGGATTTGGAAAAAATACAATATCAATAGTAATAAGCATCAATTTTCCTTTATGGGTCTTGTTAATAAATGCCCAAAGGGTACATGTTAAAAATTAATAAATGTTCAATTATGAATTACAATATACATTTTTCTAAGAATAAAATAAACTTGTAAATCATGCATTGTCATGCATAAACAAATTCATTGTTGTTATGTGTATTTTTTTTGGATATAAAAAAAAAAAATATATATATATATATATATATATTGATGACGTCGAAAATTGTCACTAATGGGTCACACCGTACTCGCGACTCGAATCGAACCTGCACGACAGAAGCAATCGAAAGAATCCTTTAGAGAGCACCGGTGTGGTGCCGGCCAAAGGCTCTCCGACGGTCAAGTTAGAATTCTTCTGTTTTACTTAGAGCGTAAGAGAGGGTCAATTAAAGCGTACCTCAATTTCTGAGGGTGGCAGGCCTTTTATAGTGGCAAAGGGTTGACTTTTCTTCTTGGTTTCCAAATCTTTTCCATGTGGGACTCTAATACAAATTCCTCTGAGTGTGGTGAGCAAGGATTTCCATTTTTGGCTCTTAAGGCTTTTCTAGGCGATATGGACCTCGGATCATGGGCCCTTACTACGTCTGTCAGCAATAGGCCTTCAAAGTGCAGGGGATCATCTTTATACAGGCCCACCAGTTCCGATCCGTCAGGCCCATTAAGGCAGGCCCATCAACTCTATGTTTTACCATCTTCAGTTGCCCCCTTCACCCCAATGGTCCGTCACCTTTTAGGTCAAAGGATCAATGGGGTGACGGTCCTTACGTATGGGTATGACGGTCATTTTATGACGGATTCATGCAAGATAGGACGACGGTTCTAGATGGATCAACCTGTTAGAGGAAGATTCGTCAAGTTGACGGTTACATGACGGGTACAAATCTGTTGGTAAGTACTGACAGGTTGTCAGCATTTATTAAGCATGCCACGTGTCACTCTCTGAATGGTCGTTGTATAGGATCGAAGCGTCGCTTCGTCTTCCGTGCACCTCCTATATATATAAGGCGCCTCACTCTCTCATTTTTTAATTTTCACTCAGAAATCATTTGTCAGAGCGGAGCCGTCAACCTTGTCAGAGTAATCCGTCGAGGACGAATATCTACTGATTACGCCAACCGTCCCCTCTCCTCTACTAAGTTTGGTAAGTGCTTCTAATTCACTATAGTCAAGTTACATTTCCGTCCATGCATTGTTGTTAGGCTTTCCATACCCGTCAACACTTTCAAACCCGTCGGTCTTAGGTTTCATTGTCAATTGTAGGAAATGTCTAGTGCGTCAAGTAACCAGTCGGTGATTCGTGATGGGACGGAATACGAGGATGTATACCCGTTCGGTCATAAAGACCAAGAGAGCCCCGGCGAAGATAGGAGTCCGTCTGCCTCCTCTTCATCCTCAACAAATGAGGATGTGGAGATAGTTGAAATAGAGGGTTCTGATGAAGACGGGGATCAAGCACTGGAGTCCGTTGTAGGTGCTGATGGACTAAGGCAGTTCATCATGTTGCCAGAGTGGACGGTGCATAGGTTTACGTCCGTCATCAGGGAGAAACACTTCAGCACCTTCAGAACCAACTTCCAAATCCCTGACTATGTTTCCATCCGTCTACCATACGCGTCGGAGAAGTGTTACTATGAAGGGGTAGACGGTGTCGGAGTGTACGAGCAGGCGTTGAAGGCTGGACTTCGATTCCCGCTTTCTACACTTCATAGGGAACTTTTACAGTATCTGGGGTTGTCCGTCACCCAGATATCCCCTAACGCCTGGAGGGTCTTCATAGCCATGGAGATTCTTTACGGTGCAATGTCAGGTGGGGAAAGGAAACTGACGGTCCGTGAATTTCTTCACTGTTACCGTCCAGACGAGATTTCTGGATCAAGGGGGATGTATAGTTTTGCTAGTCGGAGCCCCTTGTTGAAGGTGATCTTTGAGACCCCAGACTCAAATAGAGACTGGAAGAGTCGCTACTTCTTCCTGGAGGGTGACAGATGGATGAGCCATCCAGGGGAGACGGATTACATGCCCGTCGACACAACTTGGGCAGTGATAAATCAATCGTGTATGCATCCGTCTTAATTTTGTAGAGCTTTTCATATCCGTCCATTTTTATGTGTATATCTTGATCGTCTCTCTCTGCAGGTAGACGGCGCCCACAAGTCAGCCTTGAGGAGTTTAGTTTCCTTGAAAAGGTTTGCAGGAAAACTACGCCGGAGGAAAGGACTTGGGCTAAGTTGGTGAACCCGAGGACCATACATTGGTACTACGACGGTCCTGAGCCCACCCAAGAGGCAATTAGATACGACGAACGAGTTCATAGACATAAGCCCGTCAACTTTACTTTGCCATTTAACTGACCTTACTTTGTTTTAATTTCATTTGTCATTATTTGCAGAGATGGAAGACGCAAAAAGGAGAGCTTTGATCAAATCCCAAGCCGTCAAGAAGAGGGAATCTGGCGATGAGGTACCTAAGGTGTCGGCTTTAGCCCCTAAAAGGAAACCGACATCAAAATCCGACCGTCCATTTAAGCAACCAAAGGTCTCTCTTGAACCTGTGGTCGGTTTAATGGCTGAGGGTAACAAGACCGTCACCCCAGCTAAGCAGGGGACGGGTAAAGGATTGATGACGGCCCCAGAAGGTAAGCAAGAGAGACCTCTTTCCCTTCTCCGCGACGACTCCAAGTATGCATTGGGGAAGCTGTCGTCCATCATCACGGCGGAAGACTATGAAGATCTTGGAAACCATTCGACGGAGGCCATGGGGGAGACGGGCCTCTTTGCCGTCGCTCAGGTTGGTTATGTCCGTCAAATAAGTTTATTTTTCTTTTTTGTTGTTATTTACATTGTGTGACGGTCTCTTTTCTATTCGCAGTCCTTGGTCATGATGAAGGGACTATTGGACCGGTGTCTCAACCGTGAGAGTAATTTGGACCGGGTGCGCGCGAAGGCGGAGCAGACGGAGGAAGAGCTCGGACAACTCCATAAATGGAGGTCCAAGATGGAGAAGAAGCTGGAGCTTTCTGAGAAGGCAAGGAAGGAGCTGGAGGAGAAGACGGCCTCTGCGCTGACGGCCATAGAGAAAAAAGAGGCGGAGATCAAAGAACTCAAGGAAGAGATCCGTCATGTGAAAGAGGTAGCCGTCGAGGAGTACCGATGCTCAGAGTCCTGCTTGGGCGAGCTGTCAGATTCTTTCCTTCAAGGCTTCGATGATTCTCTCCGTCAAGTCAAGAAGGCCTATCCAGAGCTGGATTTGTCAATGGTCAAACTTGAGGACCAAGCCCAGACTTCTGCCCTCCCCGTCGCCTTCGAAAATACGGAGGACCTCTTTGGCGAAGGCGCTGCTCAAGGAGACGGAGAGTCCGTCCCGTCGAAGGATGTCCAAGTTGCTGAACAAAAGGAAGATTAATGTCTATGTAATTCATTTTGAGAACAATCCGTCCTTTCTCTTTTTTTTTATTATTATTATTTTTTTTTTCACATTTCAGGACAATCCGTCCTCTTTAATTGTATTAAACACTTGCCTTTGGGGCTTTTGGCTTAATGTTCATATATGCTTTTTATCATTGTTTGGTACTTTGTTTAAAGGTCTGTCCTCCTTCTTGAGGAAGGATTTTTGTGAGAATATCTATCTGTGATACTCCGTCCACATTGCAGACTTGTTATCTTGTGTTGATTGAGCATTTACATCCGTGAGGATTTTTCTTCTCCGTCTATTTTTAGAGGTTCATTATGAGGAACCGTCCATGTTGTACATCACTTTTTAAATGTAATGCCTATTTAATGGACTTGTAAAAAATTTTAACGTAGTCAGTGGTCCGTCCACTTCGCTTGCATGTTCTTCCATTATTTCCGTCCACCTTGTGGACTTGAGTTATCATCCTTGTAGGATGTCATCATCCTTGTGGGATGGCCCGTCGGCCTTGTGGACTTTATTTCATGTCCGTCCATTTAAGGACTCACAGTGATCGTCCTTGTAGGACGATCCGTCCGTCTTGTGGACTTTCGATTGTATCCGTCCACCTTGTGGACTTGAGTCATCATCCCTGTGGGATGGTCCGTCCATCTTGTGGACTTTGGCTACTATCTTTGTAGGATAATCCGTCCATCTTGTGGACTTTATTTTGAGTCTGTCCATTTTATGGACTGACAGTGATCGTCCTTGTGGGGTGATCCGTCCACCTTGTGGACATTTTGTGTCCGTCAATTTTGCGGATTGAGGGCGATCGTCCTTGTAGGGCGATCCGTCCATCTTGTGGACCGCAATTATATCCGTCCATCTTGTGGACTTGAATGATTATTCCTGTAGTATCTTATCATCCCCGTAGGATGATCCGTCCATCGTGTGGACATTTTGTGTCCGTCAATCTTGCGGATTGAGGGCGATCGTCCTTGTAGGGCGATCCGTCCATCTTGTGGACCGCATTTATATCCGTCCATCTTGTGGACTTGAATGATTATTCCTGTTAGTTTTGTAGACAATTATAGTGACATCCAAGTAGAAGATCAAAGTAATATCTGATTATAGAAATGCGTAAAGGAAAAAGTGCCTGCCCCCTTTGGGCTTAAAAAGGGCACAACAAAATTGTAGCAAAAAGACAGTTAAAAGAGAAACTTGTAAAAAGCTCAAACAAAAACTGGTTGCTGTGTCACTACTACTGGTAGTATTTCCTCAAATGCTCGGCATTCCATGGATGTGGCAGCTTCTCTCCATCTGTTGTCTCCAGGTGGTACGTTCCTTTCCTTTTCCATGACGTAACTCTATAAGGTCCTTCCCAGTTGGGGCCGAGTTTTCCCTGTGCAGGGTCTTTAGTTGCACCCATGACCTTCCTGAGTACGAGGTCTCCAACTTGGAAGTTTCTATGTCGGACCTGTGTGTTGTAATGTCTAGACATGCGATCCTTGTACCTAGCGATCCTTTGCTCTGCCACCGGCCTAACCTCATCTATCAGGTCCAGCTGTAGCCTCAGGGATTCGTCATTCCTGCATTCGTCATGGTTGTGAACCCTGTAGCTTGTGAGTCCAACTTCTGCTGGGATGACCGCCTCGCTCCCGTATGTCAGTCGAAATGGCGTCTCTCCTGTCGGAGTCCTCGCCATTGTCCTGTATGCCCATAGTATGCTCGGCAATTCTTCGAGCCATATGCCCTTTGCCCCCTCGAGCCGAGTCTTGATAATCTTTAACAGGGATCGGTTCGTGACTTCAACCTGGCCATTAGCCTGAGGATGGGCGGGTGATGAGTAGTGGTTTTTTATTCCTAGCTGAGTGCAGAAATCCCTGAAGTGGCCGTTGTCGAACTGCCTCCCGTTATCTGAGACGAGAACTCTTGGAATACCGAACCTGCATACGATGCACCGCCAGACAAAACTTCTAATGTTTTTTTTTCTGTAATGGTGGCCAAGGCTTCCGCCTCTACCCATTTTGTGAAGTAGTCAATACCCACTACCAAGAACTTCAGCTGCCTTACCGCCGTTGGGAAAGGTCCCATGATATCTAGTTCCCACTGAGCGAACGGCCATGGAGCCGTTATAGGGGTTAGCTCCTCAGCTGGTTGTCCGATGAAATTGCTGAACCTTTGGCATTTGTCGCAGCTTTTAACGTAAGACTCGGCATCCTTCTGCATGGTTGGCCAGTAATACCCAGCTCGTACCAGTTTGTGCACTAACGAGCGCGATCCGGAATGGTTCTCGCATATTCCTTCGTGTACTTCCCTCATCACGTAGTCTGCCTCTTCAACCCCGAGACATCTTAGGTAAGGACGGGAGAAACCTCTCTTGTAAAGAATGTCTTTTATCAAGACGAACCTTGCCGCTCGGACTTTTAGCTTTCTCGCTGCCTCCTTCTCTTCTGGAAATATCCCGTCCTTTAAGTATGAAGTTATCTGCGTAGTCTAGTTTCTTTCGGAGCGTATCTCCTGCATGTTGTCGGGGTCTATTAGCGGAAAGATTTGAACAAAGGGAAGTACATTACCCGGTGTAATCATATGTTCTGCTGAAGCGGCTTTGGCTAGCCGATCGGCGAGCTCATTGTCTCCCCTGGGGATCTGGACAAACATTGCTTTTAGCCCATCGACTCTCGCCCTTACTTGATCAAGATATCTCTTCAACCTTTCCCCTTTGCATTCATAATCTCCGTTTACTTGATTGGTCACGACTTGAGAGTCGCAATGCCGACCACACTTTCAGCTCCGGCGGCTTTGGCTAGGTCGAGTCCCGCTACCACCGCTTCGTATTCTACTTCATTGTTGGTAATGGGGAAGTCGAGACGGACCATACATTCAATCTTGTCTCCTTCAGGTGACAGCAATACTATGCCGGCTCCTCCAACTCGCTTATTGGATGATCCGTCGGTGTAGATGTTCCACTGGGGGGTTCTTCTGCCCCCTTGTCCGCGTCATGCGTAAACTCTGCTATGAAGTCGGCTACAGCTTGTCCTTTAATGGCCACACGTGGACGGTACTTGATGTCAAACTCACTCAATTCTATTGCCCACAGCGTCAGTCGACCCGCGGCTTCAGGATTACTCAGTGCCCTTCGTAAGGGCTTGTCGGTCATTACGTTCACGGTATGGGCTTGAAAGTAGGGCTTGAGCTTGCGAGCCGCCGTGACCAACGCAAAAGCGAGTTTCTCCATAGGTTGGTATCTTTCCTCGACACCGCGGAGCGCCCGGCTAGCGTAGTACACGGGCTTCTGTGCCCTGTCCTCCTCTCTGATTAAGGCCGCGCTGACGGCCACCGTGGAGACAGCCAAATAGAGGAAGAGTTCTTCACCTGGTTGCGAGGGGCTCAGTAGAGGTGGTGAAGATAGATAGGTTTTTAACTCCTCGAAGGCTCGCTGACACTCGTCCGTCCACTCGAATGACTTTTTCAATGTTCGAAGGAAGGGTAAACACTTGTCCGTCGCTCTCGACACGAATCTATTCAATGCCGCTACCTTGCCGTTAAGGCTCTGTACTTCCTTCACGTTTCTCGGGGGGGCCATCTCCATTATGGCTCGGATTTTGTCCGGGTTAGCTTCAATCCCCCTTTGAGATACCATGAATCCTAGGAATTTGCCTGCCGTTACACCGAATGCGCACTTTCCCGGATTGAGTTTCATGTTGTAGGATCGAAGTGTGCCGAATGTTTCCTTGAGATCTTCCAAGTGGTCTTCCTCCTTCCGGCTCTTCACCAACACGTCGTCGACATAGACTTGGACATTCCTCCCGATTTGCTGTGCGAACATCTTGTTCATTAGTCTCTGGTATGTTGCCCCTGCATTCTTCAGGCCGAATGGCATTACTTTGTAACAGAAGAGTCCTTGACTGGTTACAAACGAAGTCTTCTCCTGATCGTCCTCGTGCATGCGGATCTGGTTATAACCCGAGAAAGCATCCATGAAGCTTAGCAATTGGTGTTGAGCCGTCGAGTCTACTAGGATGTCGACCCTTGGAAGGGGATAGCTATCTTTGGGGCATGCTTTGTTAAGATCGGTGAAGTCCACGCACATCCGCCATTTGCCGCTCGTTTTCTTCACCATTACCACATTCGCCAGCCAATCGGGGTAGTAGACTTCCCTGATGAAGCTTGCCTCTTGGAGTTTGCGGACCTCTTCCGCTATTGCTTGGTCTCGTTCCGGGGCGAATACTCTCTTCTTTTGTCGGACGGGTGGAAACGAGGGCAACACATTCAACTTATGTACCATGACCGAGGGATCGATTCCTGGCATATCGTCATGGCTCCAGGCGAACACATCCTTATTGCTTCTCAAGAAAGCTACGAGCGCTTGACGGATTGCGGGTTTGGCAAGCGTTCCGATCTTGGTGGTTCGGTCTGGATCGGAACTGTCGAGAGTTATCTCCTCTAGCTTCTCTGTAGGTTCTGCCGTTGTTCGATGTTCTTCTATGTTCAAGGCCTGGATCTGATCTTCCACCTCCATCATAGCTACGCAGCATTCTCGTGCGGCAATTTGACTTCCGCGTAGCTCTCCTACCCCATACTCCGTTGGGAACTTGATCATCAGGTGGTAAGTTGATGTTGCCGCCTTCCACGAGTTGAGCGTGGGTCGTCCAATAATAGCATTGTAGGCTGACGAGCAATCGACCACCAAGAATGTTATGTCCTTGGTGATTTGTTGGGGGTAATCTCCTACTGTCACCGATAACGTGACTGCGCCCAAAGGGAATATCCTACTCCCTCCGAAACCAACGAGCGGGGCGTTTGTCGGTATTAGCTGCTCCCTGTCAATCCTCATTTGTTGGAACGCCGGATAATACAAGATGTCGGCCGAACTACCGTTGTCGACCAACACTCGGTGGATATTGTAGTCGCCTGCCCGCAAGGTGACGACGTGGGCATCGTCGTGTGGATGGTGTAGGCGTCTTGCATCCTCTTCCGAGAACCCGATAATGGGGCCTTCCCTTCTTGCCATCTTTGGCACTGTACCCGCCAACTGGACATTCTGTACCATCTGAAGGTATGTTTTGCGAGCCTTTTTCGACGATCCGGCCGCGGCTGTTCCTCCAATTATCATCCTTATTTCCCCTAATGGGGGCCTTGGTCGCTCGTTTTCTCGACGGGGGTGTTGTTCTTGTGGGTGTTGCTCCGTTCTCTCCTTGCTGACGAACTTCTTCAGCTTCCCTTGTCGGATAAGGGCTTCGATTTGTTGCTTCAAGTCGTAGCAATCGGTCGTGTCGTGACCATGGTCACGATGGAAGCGGCAATATTTGTCTCTGGACCTTTTGTTGGGATCACTCTTCAGCTTTCCCGGAAACGTCAGGGATCCTTCGTCCTTAATCTGCATTAGGACTTGGTCTATCGGAGCAGTCAACGGGGTGAAACTTGTGAACTTTGCGCCCATATGTTTTGGACGTCTCTCCTCCCTTCGGTCTCCCATCCTTCCTTTCTTCCGCCCCTGGTCCTGTCGGGGATCCTCTTGTCTGTCTCTTTTCTTGGGTCTATCTTCTCGGGCTAATAGTGCGTCTTCAGCGTTCATATACTTGGTGGCCCTGTAAAGCACCTCCGACATGGTCTTTGGGTCGTTTTTGTATAGGGAAAACAAAAACTTACCCCCCTTCAGCCCGTTCGTGAACGCTGCCACTAGTATCTTGTCATCGGCTTCGTCGAACGAGAGCGCTTCTTTATTGAAGCGTGATATGTAGGCCCGTAACGTCTCCTCCTCTCTCTGCTTGATGTTCATTAAACAAGCCGTGGATTTCTTATACCGATGTCCTCCGATGAAGTGCGTAGTGAATTGAGCGCTCAGCTCCTTGAAGGTGCCGATGGAGTTTGGTGTTAGCCGGCTGAACCAAATCCTTGCTGCGCCCTTTAGGGTTGTAGGGAACGCCCTGCACATAATTGCGTCTGCCACTCCCTGAAGGTGCATCAGGGTCTTGAAGGTCTCTAGGTGATCGAGAGGGTCTTTGATTCCGTCATAACTATCCATACTTGGCATGCGGAATTTACTTGGCAGGGGGAAGGAATTGACGGATGCCGTAAATGGCGAGTCAGTCCGGTTGACAAGGTCGTCAAGATCACTGGACACTCGCCCCTTGAGAGCGTTCATCAGTACTTCCATCTGTTCCTTCATCGCCTGCATCTCCGCGATGATGGGTTGTGGAGCTGTATCCGTCACTGAAGGGATGCTAGCGTCCCGTCGCACTTGTTTGCTTGGGGCGTTACTCTCCTGTGGTCCGTCATGGTTCCTCCTTTCAGCGTTGGTTCCTTCTTGATCCGCTCCTTGGTTATTGACGGCCGCACTCTTTTGGTTCAGCTGCTCTTCTAGGTCGTGGTTTTGTTTTGTGAGGCGCTCCACGGCTGCGGCGAGCGTCCTGACCTGTCTCTCAAGGGCAGTCGTAGGGGCTTCCCCTTCCTGAACGTCGTTAGTGGTTGCCATCGAGCGTGTGAGTACCATGTAACTCCTTTGTCTAGGAAGCGATAGTGCGCTATGTTACTTCTTTCCCACAGACGGCGCCAACTGATGACGTCGAAAATTGTCACCAATGGGTCACACCGTACTCGCGACTCGAATCGAACCTGCACGACAGAAGCAATCGAAAGAATCCTTCAGAGAGCACCGGTGTGGTGCCGGCCAAAGGCTCTCCGACGGTCAAGTTAGAATTCTTCTGTTTTACTTAGAGCGTAAGAGAGGGTCAATTAAAGCGTACCTCGATTTCTGAGGGTGGCAGGCCTTTTATAGTGGCAAAGGGTTGACTTTTCTTCTTGGTTTCCAAATCTTTTCCATGTGGGACTCTAATACAAATTCCTCTGAGCGTGGTGAGCAAGGATTTCCATTTTTGGCTCTTAAGGCTTTTCTAGGCGATATGGACCTCGGATCATGGGCCCTTACTACGTCTGTCAGCAATGGGCCTTCAAAGTGCAGGGGATCATCTTTATACAGGCCCACCAGTTCCGATCCGTCAGGCCCATTAAGGCAGGCCCATCAACTCTATGTTTTACCATCTTCATATATATATATTACTTTTTTAAATTGTATTAAAAAAATTATTTAATAAATCATTAATGCACCTTAACTATTGCCCTTAAGTGCACTTTTTTTATTTTTTTTTTCTTAATTAACAAGTAAGCTTGGACCGTTATTGAAACGCCACTGGTTCTACCTGAACCATGCGGTCTAACCGCAGTTTAAGGGGTTCATGGGATTTCAAAGAAATCTGATTTTGTATGTTTAAGAAACCGGATTTCAGTTCGGTTTCCGATTAGCCTGGTCAGACTATATGGTCTAGTCGGAGTCTAACAATCTTGCTATTTAAGCCCGATTTTTGTGCACAAACAATCAAATTGGAGGGAATTTCAAGATCTTATATAGATATAGATTTTTTTTTTTTTTAAGTGTATGAAAAAAATATTTAATAAAGAATTAATGTATCTTAAACATTGTCCTTAGGATACTCGTTAACAAAAGTCTTTGTGTATTAAGAGAAAGGTAACTGCCAATCTTGTCAAATTTGAGAAGATTCATGTGGTGCAAGTGCAACTAGTAGTGAGTGATGATACGGCACAGCCCACACATCCTTTGTGTGATAGTTACTCTAAAAGAGAATTAAGTATTTGTAGGATGTGGGGGGTAAGAACTAGAGTTCAAGTCTCTAAGAATAAGCATCACACATATAAACTTTGATTAGACTAGAGTAGAATTCTACCTCATATATATAAATATATATATATATATATATATATTTTAAAAAGACAATGAGTAATAAAAATTGCACAATATAATGGATGGCGGCCCGAGAAGGACCATGACCTTTAAATTGTTGTTACTTGTCAGTTTGTAAAAGTAATTTTAGGTTAAGAAAATGACCTTATAAATAGTTATTAATAAAGTTTAAAGTTAACCACTCATAGTAGGACATAGAATTTTTATTCAGTGGAGGAGCAAGGATGGGTAATCGTTGGGCAGGATGCGGTAATGATATTTATAGATAATGTCAAAACAATAATTTCTGTAATTCAGACGTCTTCTAAATCATACTAGAAGTTCTTTAGAATAGCAATAGTCCAAACACAATATAAGAAACCTGAAATCTTATCCATTCCAATTCAAAGCGTCAGTACAACAAATACGGGAAAGGATTTAAAATAACTTGAAAGAAGTATCCAGCAAAGGAAAATAATTAGGGAAAAAAATATTTATATTATCTAATTGTGAATGCACGATTAACTTTGCAGGATTAATCATAAAAAAAAAACAACAAGACTCATGATAACAAGACTCAGGATCATCGTGCTTCTAGACTATTTGTTACTTCATTAATTGATTCTGGTTTATTAGAAGAAGTTGAGCTGGATTGATCTCTCCCAATGACAAATGCTGGTCTTTTTGGGGTTGGAAGGTTCACAGTTTCACCATCTAGCATCTTAATAACAATTGACATGGTTGGGCGATCACTTGGGTTAGATTGTACACATAAGAGACCAATATTGAGACACTTCACAAACTGATCTGCAATGCAAGTATCCTGTAGGGTCTCGTCCATTAAATCCATCAGCACGTTGTCAGTCCACAATCCCCATGCCTGTGATAATAGACAAACATTGGTATGAAGTAAAAAATTACCAAAGCATAGATAATTAGAAAATTCAACATACCTACATACAGAACCTAGAATGAAGCAAAAAAGTGACACAAACATAGATAGTTATGAAAATTCAAAATACTTACATAACCTAGAAGGCTCATTGCTTGTTTTGACTTATAAAAACCTGTATTTCTCTTTCCACTTATAATCTCAAGTAGAACTACACCGAAACTAAAAACATCGGATTTGATTGAGAAGATTCCATCTATCGCATATTCCGGAGACATATAGCCACTACATTGCAACAATTGTATAAATTATAATATTAGCGAGGAAATTATGTGCATATTGTCTAAACAAGTTAAGCAAATTGAAGATTTCCCATAATATGTAAATAATTAGCTATAATAATCATACTATCTACATGAAACCTACTAAGTTCCAGCTACTTTGCTTGTGATTGCCTCAGTTTGTCTGTCACCAACAATTCTCGCCAATCCAAAGTCAGATATTTTGGGGTTCATTTTGTGATCTAGAAGAATATTGCTGGTTTTCAAATCTCTATGAATAATCCTTAATCTAGAGTCTTGGTGAAGATAAAGAATTCCTCGAGCAATTCCCAGAATGATGTTGAAACGCATCTCCCAGTCCAAACTCATACTTTGCTTTTGATCTTGCAATTTCCATTTTTCATTTTAGAATAATTTTAGCAACTAAAATAAGAAACAATGTTAACTTAACATGGATGGTAAAATGGTAGGAGTTAGGTTTAGAAGCCAACCAAATATAAAGAAGTCTAAACTTTTGTTAGGCATGTACTCATAAAGTAAAATCTTTTCACTCCCTTCTATGCAATATCCATGGAGCCTGACAAGGTTTCGATGCTGAAGTTTTGCAATCAATAGCACCTCATTCTTAAATTCTTTTAAACCTTGACCTGAGACTCGTGAAAGCCTCTTTACTGCAATTTCTTGACCACTTGGAAGCTTACCCTAAGACCAAAATTCCCAATGCACAATTAATATTACCATTTACCAAAACAGGCAGACATGAACATTAATGACCAAAAAATATTGCTAGAATTACCTTGTAAACAGGCCCATAGCCTCCTTCTCCAAGCTTGTTTTCATATGAGAAGTTACCTGTAGCGACTCGTATGCTTTCCAAATCATAAAAAGGTAAATCTAAGCCTTTCTCATCTTCTTCTTTCAACTCACCCAAGTCTATCAATTCTTGGACATGGCTTTCACTGTGTAACATGCGGTGTGCTTGATTTCTTTTATTAATTTGTCTATTTTCTAAATTCAGAAGACATTGACGTATCTTAGTTTGCTTGATAATTACGTGGAGGAACGTATTACTGGCTTTATTCTGATTCAAATAACAAAAAACTCAGCGTGGTGCATCATATGCATTTTGCAAAGTGCTTACCCTTTCTCTTGCTCATCTTTCTTTGCCATATGCACATAGAAATACTGGCGCAAAGAACAATCACACTAGTTATTCCAATAATAAGAAGCAATGTCATCCTTTTTTTGGATGGAGGAGAAACTACAAGAAAAAAATAAAGACTAGTCATATTTCAATATATAGAATGTGAACTGAAATCTCTCACTTCATGTTTTGTTAAATTGAACAAGCTGAAATGATTGAATTAAATGATAATCAGTCGAAATTTAAAAATATTATGTTTTCATCAATTTCTACAATTTTGATGGTTTTTAAGTGGAATTGTGGTGCATATTTGTATTAGAACTCATTTCTCTCTCCCTTGTATATGTGTGTTTGTTTCTCAAAAAAAAAAAAAAGTATTTGTCCCACATTGCTTAAGAGACTATGTTATGTGTAGTATAACTTGCTCCACCCTCCCTTAAAAGTTATCATGACTTTTGAGTAAAATTGTGGTGTGTTTTTGTGTTAGAATCTCTTTCTCTCTTCCTTTTGTGTGTGTGTGTGTCTGTTTCTAAAAAAATTTATGTTTATTGTTGTGCAGAATACAAACTATAACAATATATGACATGATAATCACATTTAAATTTTCTAAAGACAATTTTGTGAAGTTTTTGAAAGACCTCTCAAATTTCAAAAGTAACATTAAAAGTGATTATACATAAGTAAAAGAGAATTCTTGGAAATCAGGATTTTTTCTCGATTAAAACTTAAATAGCCAGTCCTAACATTGTGGCAAATTATCAAATCAACCGTTATCATAATTTACTAAAGAAAAAAAAAAAATTCAGCGAAGCAACATTAGTCTGATTCATTGCTTCTAAATTTCTAATTAAGCAATTTTAATATGGAATAAGCACATGAAATAGAATCCTAACCTTTTGTACAAGAGTCCAAATTTGATAAGCATGTGATGCAAATAAAAGTTTTACACCCTCCAATACTAGCATACCACATCAGCATTTCACAAATGAGTGAATAAGATATACCACGCACAATAATTGCTCACCATACCCAATTTTAGAAACGTTGAAATACAGTCTTCAAAGCTTCTCTCCGCCTTGTCATTGGTTGCCAGATACGGGCTGGTCGGAGATAGAGACCAGGGTTACGATGTCAATGCTGGCAACGAAGAGGCCAATGAAGTTGACATTAGGGTCATCACAAAGAAACGTACAATGGATTTCCTTAGTCTGATAAATAGATCATCACGCGTGAATGGTGTTTTTGGCTTTGTTGCTCTTTAGGGCCACAAGCTTCCACGTCCTTCTCTATATTTTATATTTGTTTTGGGTTTTTTTTTTTTCCTCTAGTCATTGACATAGTCAAGCAATACCATCTTTGCGGTTCAAGCAAGCTGCCAAGCACTATGTTGGATTTATTGCTTTGACCATAGACATACAACTAGTTTTTCTAATTATGATTGTTAGCTCTCCGACAAGAGAGAATCTCTCGTCTTTCTTCAATGTTTATGAAACTGGGTATTATGATTTATGAGGAATTATTGTGTGTGAAAGCATGTATTCACTAACTTATAAATTGCTGATGCGTTATCATGGTATTGGAGGTTGTAAACAACAGGTTTATAGAGAGCTGATGGTGCAAAGGCACCTCCTTACACCATTTTATAGGAAAAGTCCACTTACTAGTTACCACAAACTTGAAGAGTAAGAATAATAACAAGGATAAATAATGAAAGGAAAGGAAATCAGTAAAAACATCCTAATTCAGAATTCAAATTTCAAAATCGAATTAGACTCCTATCATCTAAAAATAAAGAAAATAGAATAGAGCAAATCAATTATAGAACTGGGTAACTCAAGAACTGCTATCCCTACAACTGAAAGTCTCAAACTAAAACTATACCTACAGTAATTGCCTTACCGGATAACTCGGAAACTGCAAGTTTGAGATATAGAGTTCCTCCATTAGTGTCAGCGCTTGTGAGTTGTTGCAGATTCAAGAGATCTCCAATCCAAATTGAACAATGGTCGCCATAAGCATAAGCAGTGCAAGAGCAGTTATTCAAGCAGGTTGATTCACATTCTGATGAACTTCCAACTGCCACAGTTTGTGGATGCTCAGGCAATTTCATGTTGGGCATTTCCCAAAACTTGTCCCTCTTCCCACACTTCAAACTGGTTTTTCTTGCACACCCAGCTGAAAAATCCGACAAATTCCAACTGTTGCTGGAGGCAGGTTGAAAACCCTGCAAGCAATTACAAAAAGGCAGGAATTGCTGGTTGCATATGCCAAAAGGCCCACAAAAAGCATAAACCTCACATTGTGTTATCGGTCGAGCCCAAAACAAACTCCACTGCCTGGTTCTTTCCGACCATGAAAGCTGCCGAATCTGCCCCGATTTATCCATCACATATCCAGATATAATAGAAGGATGATATAGCGAATAGGTGAAATAGATCTCATTTTCATTTGAAACATAACTGAAGTTGTAAAAAGGAGCGAAACTGAAAATTTTTCCATCCCAAGGTCCACTGTTCCAGTATTGTACAGACTTATTCCATCGAATAATAAAGGAACTGGTATTTTGCTCTAGCTCAAGAGCGAAGAGTCCTGGTGCAGGATCCTCAGAATTCTTCCATGAAATAAGACGAATGTTTTGTTTGGTTTTATTGTTGTATGCTATCTTACCACCAGGAAGCCATGTATCGGTTGGATTATCAAAACTCTGCCACAAAAGTTTTGGTGAATTAGCAGACCCCTCTCTCAGCACAAAATTTCCATCATCTTGAAGCACAGCTTCTAGAGGACCAGAACTCGTAGAGCTCAAATTTGTTGACCAAACTGGAATTTGAGACTCATACAGAACTAAATTACCATCTGAGATTCTCAATACAGAAGAAAATCTATCAGAGACTGGCGTCTCTCTGTTTGCCACCCAAACTATGGTTCTGCGAGAGTTTTTCTTGTACCACATGCCTATATAGTAGTAATTAGAACGAGAAGAGTTACCCGGTGTGAAGAAACCGAGCTCAAAGTTCCAACCGTTAGAGATAATAGTTTGGTCACCAGAGAGAGGTTGGTGTGCAGAGATGGTGTCAATTCCAAGGGAAGGATGATTGTTGAGAGATAGGCAGATGAAGAGAAAAGAAAGCATCATAGGCCATGGATTCTTCTTGTAATCCATGAATGCACAGAATTTTGCAGAGAAGCTATGCTAATTTTTTACTTTGAAAGAGAGAACAAATGAATAGATCCTGAATTCGAGTTTCTAGATACTGAGGGAACATTCATCAGGCTATAATTGAAAGTGATGCCATGGTCTACGTTGAGGCTATCACAGACCCAAACTCTCGGTCTCCTTGGAGATTTGAGGTTCTTAGCTCTGACTCGCTGTCAAAAGCCTCCCAGGTGCAGTAGATGCAGTTCAATTGGATTCCTAGAGAAGCTAATAGGGCTGCTCATGTTTTAGCCTCTTCGTTTTTATCTAATAGATTGGCAAATTGTTTTGTTATGGGCTCTGCCCCTTTTAAGTGTTTTCTGATGTAATTCTCTCGGAGCTAGCTCTTTTTTTTATTTAATTTGCTCTCCATTTCTAAGTTTGTAGCTTTCATAATAGCTTCATCCATGTTACGTAGCAAATAAAAAACCTGTTCAGGAAGACCGTCAAATTCTCTAGAACAGTGTAAGTTAGAAAGCAGATGTAATCTGTAATGAAGTCAATCAACCATTTTGAAAAAACTACCATTACCTTCAACATTCTTAGTCAGATGTATGATGGCACGGACTGACTATGACCGTTTGATGATATCAACGTGTGTTTGACTCTAAATTAAAAAAAATTAGTTTATTTTACTATTTAGCTTATTTTTTGTACCATTTATGAGTCTTTTACTTTTTAATACTATTCATAAGTCCTATGATACTATTTCATAAAAAAATTTCAGTTTCAGTAAAATAAACCAATCCTAAATAAACCACAAAAGGAAAGAAAAAACCTACTCCTACTTTTTTGCCTGGTGAGTTCACAACAAAGCTATTAAAATAGCAACACAAACAACAAAATTGGGAGCACTAGTATTGGTAAAGGTATAAAAGTTTGTATTTTACCTTTTTTAGCAACACAAACAACAAAATTGGGAGCACTAGTATTGGTAAAGGTATAAAAGTTTGTATTTTACCTTCTAAAAATTTGCTTTATTTTTACAATACACTCACTTTCAGTTTACAATACACTCTACATTTCAGTTTTTATTTTTACATATATCTCATTAAAATAATATAACTACACAATAAAATAATATAAAATTGGACTCAAGTAATAGGGAGGAGAGAGAATATTTTTTATATTAAAAAATTCTTTACAACTTGCTACAGTAGTTTTTTATTTATAAGAACCCAGTGTAGCAAAGTTGCAAAAAAATTTGGATATGCACATCCAAATGTAGTGGGTTTTTTATGCTTTTGGATTGTAAAATAGCAATTGGGGGATTTTGCAACCATAATGCTAGTGCTCTGATATATCAAAGTTGCTAAACTTAAAAAATTTTAGCACCTAAGTTGTAGTAAACTACTAAAGATGGCAACTTACTATAGCTACAAACTTAATTAAAAAAAAATTACTCCATTCTCTCTCTTCCTCTTTTAAAAAATATTTTTTTCTCTTTTTTCTCTATTCTCTATCTTCTTCTCCTCTCCTCATTTCCATATCTCTCTCTTTATTCTCACTTTTTTTTTTCATTATTTTGCTCTCTTCTTCTTCTCCTCCAGCTTCAAACTCTCTCTCAAAAAAATTTTAAGAAATAAATACATATAGATCAACACAACCCATCACCACCTCAAACCCATAATCCACTACCATCACCACCAAGGACACAAACTCAACATCCACAACCAAAAAAAACCTAGAATCCACAAACAACAACCTGTCCCATAGTAGCACAGACACCACCATTGCACCACGCCAATCTCCACCACTACATTTTGATTTCCACCATCGCACGCTGATCTCCATGCAAAGAGAGAGAGAGAGAGAGAGAGAGAGAGAGAGAGAGAGAGAGAGAAGGCCACGAGGGAGACTAAGTCAGGGAGAGAGAAGAGGGAGAATAAAAACACATTAAATGAAGAGATAGACTCAATAAATAAGCAATTCTATTTTTATAAACACAGTTACAGTAACTTTTAAATTTAAGAAGTAACTGTAGTTATATGCTAAATTTTTTCTAGCAATACCCATCTGAATAGAGCTTTAATTTTGGTAATTAAGAGTGTAAAATAATATATTTGGGGTTTTATCCACTCCAATGCTAATGCTCTAAAGTATCAAATATTGAAAGGAATGGCATCTTTGTTCTATAGTGAGTTTAAAAACCTAAGTCTATCAGAATAACATTAAACAGAAAGAAAAACCAAAATCTCTCATCAACTACTTACAGACTCTCCTCATTTTTTATTGAAAGCTCAAAATGTGTGAAAACACAAGAGCTTGTTTAGACCCCCAATTCAAATTATGGCTTGATTGATTTTACACTAACTTAATACTAAGTGCGGAATAGTATAAACGCAATCAAAAAACAAGAGAGCTACTCTACTTCATAATTAAAGCAACACAGCAGTAAAATGAAATAAACAAGAGTAGGGAAAAGAAATGCAAACATAGATAATACCGAGACATGTTATCGAAGAGGAAACCGAATAACTCGGTGAAAAACCTCTCCGCCGCCCTCCAAACGGTAATCGATCCACTAGACAATTATTTGAGATATAAGGGTTAGCAAGAGACCCTCTAAGCCTAATCTACCCGATGTACCTAAGCCCTCCAAGCTCCTACTCCAACAAGACTTCTAAGAACCGTGTCTTGTCTAACTCTCCGGATCCCATAACAAGCTCCATGTTGCATCCGCCAACCTTGGCATCTTCCAATGCTTCCAACAACACCAAAAACACTCACTACACTCTGAAAAGGTGTGGATTGTGTTTGGGTACAAATCTCCTGTCAAGGTATGATAATGGGAGAGGGAAGGAGAAGAGGCGACAATTAATTCTCACTAAGGATGAGTAGCTCTCTCTCAAAAAGATGGGTGTGTGTGTTGTAGAAAACCTATCTAGGGTTTTTCTCTTTGAATAGCCTCTCTTACATTTGTGGGTAATGAGGATATATATATAGTATGGGTGAAAGGTAAGGAATTCACATATAATCCTCCAAGCAGAATGTTTCACGACTGTCTCGCGGGAAGGCCTTACCCGCGAGACACTCGCGAAAATGACAGCCTGGCACGACTCTTCAGCTTCTAGTCATGTGCTCCTCACATGCTCTTTTGCGGCTTAGCTTCTCGCGAAATCCACTGATTCTTCATTTAAGCTTGAGTCTTCATCAACTTAATACTAAACCTAATACAATAAAATCCCACAAAATACAAGGAACAAAATTAGAGCAATTACAACACTTTTTGTCATAGAATAAAGCCAATATAAAATATAGTTGTAAATTACAACTTTACAATCTCCCCCTTGGTTATTCCGTGACAAAACACCCTATAACAAACTCCAAACTTAAACGTGAGCTTGGGAACAATGGCAAAACTCACTCACACCTAAATCTAGAAGCTATATAGCACTTGGAACATATATACCTGTAACCTGAAACATTTGCACAAAACACATTAGACGCTCAAGGTAAATCAAGTGATAAAAGGACAAGTATAATATAACAAGTAAAATGCGATCAAGTAAACATGTTGTGAAACATATGAACAACTTGATTAAACACATGACAATTATATGGAAATGACCACAATGATCATATAGTAAAGCAAATGATCATCCGAACATGCAATCAATAAATCACAATAGCATAAGGATAAATGCATGTCCAACACTCGACCAATGCAAAATTCATGAAGTATATGCATCTAGGAACAATCCTACTAAGGGCACAAGTGTAATATAAACCAAAACAAAACAAGGAAAATGTCTTCTTCCCCTTAGTATATGCATCTCCCCTATAGCTTTCTCCCCCTACGAATGTGCACGAGGTAGAATTACTCCCCCTAAGAGTGTGCACATGAGTCATATAGAAATAACAATACAAACCTGTATACTCTCCCCTTTTTTGTCACGAATAAACAAAAAAATCAAGAGGAATGAGGGAAAGACAAGAAGATATGAGTAAGGGTATGATGCATGAGGGTGCAAGATGAATGAGAAAATGAAGCTCAAACATAAGACAAAAACATAAAATAAAAAAAATGCCATAAAGCATAAAGAACATGACATGCTAAGGATGATGGAACATGATATAAACCTAGGCATGACAAAGACACAAAAACATGTTCAGTGCTAAAAGGTCTAAAAGGACTTGACTAGCATGAGAGAAGTGCAAAACATGCCAAGTGTTAGAGAGTCTGCAGCAAAGGTGCATCTAGTGTGCATGTGAGATGCAGGACCAATGCATGAATAAGCACTCACGAGGCAAAGTGTATAAAACACACCACCAATGAGCAAAACATGATAAACATGAATAATTATGGTGATCCCCAAAGTTTGGTACTCATCGGAGTCCAAAACAACGAGAAAATGCCATTTGGGCATTTTATCAAACACTTAGAGTGCACACACTACACATGTATATTAAACAATGCAAGAACATATGAAAATATTGCCTAAATACATGTTATTTTTGCCACAAGGGGCCAACATTCAAAGATCATCATTTAAAACAAAGCTCAATAAAAAAGATTGACAAAAATTAAGTTTTCCAACTCCTATTTGAGAAAATCTCAACTATGAACATAAAACCCTAAAAAGCATAATCTAAGGATCAAAATAGATGAAAAGAGTTAAAGATTACCTTAGATATGTTTATGAAATGTAAAACATTTGAAATTAGTTGGGTTTTGATGTTAAAGCATTAAAATAAGGGTTTGGGAGAAGATGGGAGAAGTTTAAAACAAATGTCCCACAAAATGCCCTTTAAAAAGCTAATCTGGGAATTTTCGTGGGAAGTTGACTTGCAAAAGTACTCGCGAAATTTTTCGCGGGTAAGCCTTACTCGCAATCTACTCACGAAACAGTCGCGAAACTCTCTGTACAAAATTGAAAAACATGAGATTTGGACCATTTAACTCCCAGTTGAGCTTACATATGAAATGGGTCACGAAAACACCCAGAAAACATGTTTTTCATACAAAAACAACTTGAAAAACTTTGAAAAACATAGGTGATACAAATCACTTCCAAAAGCAAACAAAAAGAACAACAACAAAAAAAATCTTTTTGGTTTGATCCACATATGGTTGAGCACACACACATCACATTTGAACATGTACAACCACACAAATGAAATAGACATTCATTGAACATTAAACTTGTGTGTTGTGTGTGTGGATCAAGTGTAGAATAGTCCTTAGACTAGAGTGAAGTTTCAATGATCAATTCAATCAAGTCATACACAACTGATACAAAATCAAGTAGTCTATCTTAATTATAGAAATGAGCATATACGACCTCCCACAAGAGAATGATTAGAAAATTTAGAAGCTTTTCATTTGGCTTCAGCATAATGCATGACATTTGATCCTTTTTGGATAATACATCTCCTTTTGAGATCGGTGCTTGAAATTTTTGATATTTCAACATTGTGATTTAGCCTTTGGCTTTTTGAGCATCATACATTTCAATTTAAAAGGTTGCTTTCCCTTTCTCCTAGTCAAATACTAGTATGTGCGACAGATTTTTGTAGCTCATAATCTCTTTTTCATTTTGAGATTTACATTTGGTGAGCTCTATTTGCAAAAGCATAAAAATAAAAGTGGGAATATATATAAGCACAAGTCTATACAAGTATCAAGACAAATAAGACTATTGACCAATCATTCATGACAAGCTTGAAGATCTATTTACAACATTTACACATAGATTTCAAGATTTCTCCCACAAAGATATATGTGCATACATAACAAGCTAAGCTCGTAAATGCACTATGCCATTAGTACAAAAGTACTAGGCCAAACTCACATGTGAAAAGTGCTCAAACATATACGATCAAACTTTTTGAATTTTTCACTTTTATGTGGTTTTGGATTTTTACACACACAAAACAAAGACATAAAAGTAAGATCAAAACAAAAACAAAACAATGCATATAAAGAGATGCATGATGCACAAATGCATGACAATGAAGCATCTAATTTATGAATGGTCCTACAAAGATCGAAAGAATTAGATCAAGGACCAAAGGAGCACAAGCTCAACCATAGGAACCCTTCCTCATCCAAACAGAACAATTGTATAAAATGAGTGTCTCATGAGAAGTGAGACGAGGGTTGGAAGAATGAGAACCGGAGATGCACATAGACAAGGAGGTAAGAACATCAAAAACTTTTTCCAACAACTTACCATTTTCCCCCAAAACCGGTTTTGCTTTCATAGCACACCTTCCAAACAACTCAAGTTTCTCTTTTCTTTTGATTCTTTTAAGAGCTTTAAATTTAGAGCAATGTGGTCTAAGATGACCAAAGGCACCACAATGGTGACAAACAATGGGTTTAGGTCCACTAAGCCTTTTAGGAAGGGATCTAGCAACATGAGTTTGTTCTCTCTTTAACTTAGGGCACTGAGGTCTTATGTGACCGATTACACCACAATGGTGGCAATTAAGAACAAACTTAGATCCACTCAATTCCTTAGGATGAGACCTAAACAGAGGCTTAGGCTTAAAAGTCTTTCTCTCCACCTTTTGGTTTCTTTTGTGTGGAGGAATATACACTGATGTTTCCTTTGAGGTAGAACACACAATAGGCATAAAATCAGGTACCACAACATGATTGCAACAAATATTATCATCCTTTTTAACAGAAGGTTCGGTAATCAAACACTTGGCATGCATCTTAAGAGATTCATTTTCACATTTTAGCTCATCAACAAGTTTGTTAGATAGAACAAGTTTAGCATCCAAGTCCATTTTCAAACACTCAAACTCTTTCAGCTTTTCAAGAGAATTTTCAACAAGATTCTTATATTTCTCAACCAATTTGTTGGATTCATTGAGCTTAACAATCAATTCATCATTTTCACAAAATAACTTGCTCAAATCCTTATGAAACTTCTTAGCCTTTTTCTTGAAGAGTTTGATGTTAGGAATATCAATAACACCCAAAGATTCATGTAACATGTCATCACAATCATGAGGATTAACACTCATAGAGACATTTTCACAAACACATGGCATGTTACAATCAACAATATCCATAGAAGAATATAAAGCATTATCCATGGCAAATAAACACAAGGGGTCGAGGATCACACTTAGGTATTTAAACCACAACAAGTGTACCCGCTCTGATACCAATTGAAAGCTCGAAATGTGTGAAAACACAAGAGCTTCTTTAGACCCCTAATTCAAATTACGGCTTGATTGATTTTACACTAACTTAATACTAAGTACGAAATAGTGTAAACACAAGCAAACAAACAAGAGAGCTTCTCTACTTCATAATTAAAGCAACATAGCAGTAAAATGAAATAAACAAGAGTAGGGAAGAGAGATGCAAACACAGATAACACCGAGACGTGTTATCGAAGAGGAAACCGAAGAACACGGTGAAAAACCACTCCGCCGCCCTCCAAGCGGTAATCGATCCACTAGACAATCAGTTGAGATACATGGGTTAGCAAGAGACCCTCCAAGTCCAATCTACCCAATGTACCTAAGCCCTCCAAGCTCCTATTCCAACAAGGCTTCTCGGAATTGTGTCTTGTCTAGCTCTCCTGATCCCGTAACAAGCTCCATGTTGCATCCGCCAACCTTGGCATCTTCCAATGTTTATTAACAACACCAAAAAAACTCACTACACTCTGAAAAGGTATGGATTGTGTTTGGGTACAAATCTCCTCTCAAGGTATGATAATGGGAGAGGGAAGGAGAAGAGGCTATAATTAATTCTCACTAAGGATGAGTAGCTCTCTCTCAAAAAGATGGGTGTGTGTGTTGTAGAAAACTTATCTAGGATTTTTCTCTCTGAATAGCCTCTCTTACATTTGTGGGTAATGAGGGTATATATAGTATGGGTGAAGGGTAAGGAATTCACACATAAAAATCCTCTAGGCAGAATGTTTCGCGACTGTCTTGCGGGAAGGCCTTACCGGTGAGACACTCGCGAAAACGACAACCTGGTACGACTCTTCAGCTTCCAGTCATATGCTCCTCACATGCTCTTTTGTGGCTTAGCTTCTCACGAGCTTCTCGTGAAATCCACTGATTCTTCATTTAAGCTTGAGTTTTCACCAACTTAATACTAAACCCAATACAATAAAATCCCACAAAATACAAGGAAAAAAATTAGAGCAATTGCAACACTTTTTGTTATGGAATAAAGCCAACAAAAAACAAAGTTGTAAATCACAACTTTACAATTATATAATTTGACACATTCCATATCTTTGCAAATACATCTTAATAATATACTTAAATCTAAACTTTTGGAAAAATTGACATAGAAAAAAAAAAAATTGTAATTATCATATCCCATCATATTGTATTCTGATTTTTCAAAAAATATCATGTTGTTTTTGTCACTTATATATATCATGCATGTATTTAGATCTAGCAAAATTGGAAACAATTTTGCAACCCCCAATTCAAACCTAAAGGAAATTACTTGCACTAACTTGGAAATTTTAGGACATGGAGCAAAAATAGGTCAACTTGTAGTCGATTCATTTTTTTTTTAAGTGATCTTCTTTTTAATTAAAAATGCAAAACACACTCTAAGTTTCACTAAAATTCATTTCAAGCCTTTAACTTTACTTTCGCTCAATTGAATTCTCTAAGTTTCAAATGATTAAATCAAAGCCTTCTTGTTTGGCTCCTTTAGGCCAATATAAAATGGCATCATCTTTTATTTTTTTAAATATTTTTTTATTATTAGAAAATTAAAAATTAAAAATAAAAGCCTAAAATGTGAACGACGTTGTATGTAGCCTAAGTAAAATCAAAAAAAAAAAAATTAAGGTAAATCCTTAACCCAATGAGAGAGAGAGAGAGAGAGAGAGAGAGGTGTTACTGCCAAGTGGTTGAACCACTAACACCGAAGTCGAGGTTTTGGGTTTGATTTGAGATTTGAGAATGTTTTACCGTGGTGCAAGGACTGACGAAGTGTTATGGACGAAACCATAAAAAAAAAAAAAAAAAAAAAAAAAAAAAAAGAGAACATCTCTTGTTTTGAACAAGCCTAAATCCATAGACCACTCTTAAAAGGGAACACAAGTTGTGGACTTTGGAGCTATGACTTGCACTAGTACCGGAAACCGCCATGTTGCGGAGCAATATGTTCAGCCACAATAACTACAATCTTCAAATTCCATAAACAAAGATGACTCGAATGGGAAAATAAGGACTTGATTGAGAATTTGCTATATAAGGTATGGGCCTTGAAGGTGGAGTTGGATAAGGCCTAGAGTTTCAATGAGGACTTTGTTTCGTAGAAAAAGAAGCGCATTGAGGAAATCTCTTCTTCTCTTATGATTTAGGCTATGTTTGGTTGGAGTTATTTTAGGGAGGATGGAAAATGAAGGAGAGAAAAGTGGAGAGAAAATGATGTTTTTAGTTGTTTGGTTGAGGGTGGAAAAGAGGAGAGATTTTGGTGGGGCCCACAAGTTTTCTCTCCTTCCCCTCCAAAACACAATCTCTCCAAATTGGAGAGAAAATGGAAGTGAAAAGTAGACAAAATTGCCCACATTTTCTTTTTACTTTTCTTTTTTTGGCAACTTCAACCTAGCTGAAATAAACGTGGGTTGCCTACCATTTTTTTTTTTTTTTTTTCCTTTTGGGTTTCACTAGACTCTGGTTTTTTTTTTTTTTTTTTTTTTTACTATGATGATGGAATCTGTGATTCACCATAGTACCATATAGTGCTTTTTTTGGGGGGACTTTTTTTCTTTTTAATTTTTTAAATTTATTTCTTATTTTTTATTGGACATGAATTTTCCTTTTTAATAAACTTTGGATGATTGCATTTTTTTTGGTTGTTTGTTTGCCCCTTTTTTCCCCTTAATTGAGCATTATTTTTAATAAGGACATATGAGTAAATTCGTACAAACTCCATTTTCAATCCTCCTATTTCTCTTTGCAACCAAACAAAAAAGTTTTCAATCTCTCCACTTTTCCACCCTTCCAACCAAACACAAATAAGGGAAACTAAAATCTTTTCTATCCTTCCACTTTTCATCCTCCCTTTATTTTCTATCTTCCTATTTTTCCATCCTCTAAACCAAACAGACCCTTAGGCTTTTTTTTATTAGTCCCTTTTTTTATTTTTAGACAATAATAAAATATTCAAAAAATTATTTTTTTTTAAAATAAAACAGTACCTTTTTATATTAGCCTAATGAAATAGACTAATGAAGCCAAATAGAAGCCTTGATTGAATATATTTGAAACTTTGAAAACTCAATTGAACGAAAGTAAAATTAGAAACTTGAAATGAATTTTGATGAAATTTAGAAGGTTAGTTTTGCATTATTTTTAAGTTGGTTAGACGGATTTGAAAGTAATTTAATTCATCTATATATAATCGAAGTCTTTGACTTTTTATAAGATAAAAAAGCTTGTAATAATTGAAATTTAAGGTTGTTGCTACTGTATATGTTTGCTTCACCTCATGATATAAAAGTACGTTAATTTATTGGGCAAAAAGCTTATATATGATATACTAAGAGGAGGTATGGCTTTCATTGTTTCAACATAGGCTCCTACTCAACATTTTTTGGCATGGGTCACATGCTAATAAGGTTTGTTTAAAGTTTAGACGTATTAAAATTTAAAACCTATTGCTTTATGGATTCGTATACTTTTTTCTTTTTATTATGTTTCTCTTTTGAATAGTTGTATATTTTTTTAATTGTTTTAATAACTTATTCTTTAATTATATATCTTTTTTGGCATTTTGGAAGTTTTAACATTTGAATTTGTGTAGTCACATATATATGTATATGTGTGTGTGTGTATATATATAACTTGTAGGCTCTAAATTTTTTGATTCCTTTAAATAGTTATAACCATGGATTATTATTTTAAATGTAATCTATCTTTCTCTTATGTTTCTCTATTGTTTAGTTATATATATTTTGTTTTGTTTCAATAATTTCTAAGCCATGAATCATCTGATTCTTTAATATTTGTTAGTCTTTCAAAAGTTTTAATATCTGAATTTTTGAGTTTTTTTTTTTTTGCAGTATTTGAAACTTTCTTTCCAGGTCTTAATGGGTACCTTATTACTATGCTTAAGATGAAAGAAGAATGCTTTTTTTTTTTTAGATGTGTTTCTTTCTAAGATGAGTGAATTTTTTTTTTTAATCTAAAAGATGATGTTAATTGATTCTTAGTAACATTTAATTTCATTTTTCTTATGGTGTACGTTGAGTGTTTCTCATACTGTTCATTTTGTTTGGTGTCATGTGTTCAACCACCAATGGCTTGAAGCATTCCACCCTTCGTGGTGGAGTGCGGTCATAGGTCCAATCTTTTATCAGCTCCCTTTTTAATGAATTGAATAGATCCCTTTTTAATGAATGACGATCATTTCTACATTTTGCCTACTTTTTAGTACCTATGTTTAAAAATCGATCGCAATTGGTCCCTTCCATCTACTTATTCAAACTTCGTTTAGTGTGTGCTCATGTAAAGATTGATTAGTTCATATTATGTTGGGATGTTAGGATGCTGATTATTTATAATGGAACGTAAAAAAAGAAAAGAAAGAAGAAGATAACCAGATTATTAATATATATATATATATATATATATTTTGAAGCTTTAGATATTGGTTTTTTTTTTTTTTTTTTTGGTATGTGGGCTAAAGCTAACAAAAAGTTATCTTTCTTTTATCTTCAACTCTCTTTCTCTTTTGTGGCTGAAGAAATTGTGAGGAACAAGGTGAAGAACACAAGTTAACTTTGGATTTTTTCTGAAAGTTGTAAACTTAGCTTGAGCAAATTAAGTAAATTCTAGTTAAAAACTTATAAAACACTATATATACTTGTGATATTGGAAATTGGTTTTGTGGTGGGTTGTTGTGTTGAAACAAGTGGGTGGGTTGCATGGTATTATAAGGTGGTTTAAATACATATTGGAAGTGTTTTTCATTTTTTGCAAATGTGAATGAACCTTGTTAATTAGATGTAATGAATAGTATTTTATTTGATTTCAATACTTGTAAGCATTATAGTTGTGATGTTTGTGATTGGTTTTGTGGTGGGTTGTTGTGTTGGAGCAAGTGGGTGGCTTGCATGGTGTTATAAGGTGGTTTAAATACATATTGGGAGTGTTTTTCAATTCTTGCAAATGTGAATGAGTATTGTTGATTAGATGTGATGAATAGTATTTTATTTGATTTAAATACTTGTAAAACTCTATATTTGTAATGTTGGAAATTGATTTTGTGGTAGGTTGTTGTGTTGGAGCAATCGGGTGGCTTGCATAGTGTTATAAGGTGGTTTAAACTAATATTGGGAGTGTTTGAGTGTGCAATGTATATTTGTTTAAGTATTAATATAGACTTGTGCATTCATGAATGAGATAGAACTTTTTCTAAGTAGCTTATAGACTTAGATGTTAGAATATATTATGCATGAGTTGTCTTTATTTTACTAAAGTAGCATTCATCTTGTAATTGTAGTCAAACATGGATAAAAGTTGAATGACAATGGGTAAGACACCCAATGGCAGATTAAGTCATCCATATATTGAAGGGGTCAATGCATTTATTAATTTGGAAAAGCGGTTGTGGACTTGAGTGGTAATATTCTATGCCTGTGTATTCACTGTGTGAATTGCTATCGACAATCTCCTCATACTGTGCGTATCCAGTTGCTTCATCGTAGGATTATGCAATCTTACATTAATTGGTATAATCATGGAGAACCTCGTGTATTGAACGAGAACATTCATGATAATGAAATGTTGGATGGTGATCATATGGATGGTATCGATGCCTTGGTAGGTGACCAAATTAAAAGGGAACCAAGAAATGCAACCGAAGATAAGGAGGTGCGTCATTTTGACAAACTTGAGGAAGATGTAAAGCATGAGTTGTATTTGGGTTGCACTAATTATAGTATCTTAAAACTTGTTATTGAGATGTTGAATGTAAAGGTAATGACCAATTTAAGTAATAAAGGACTTGATATGATGCTAGAATTGCTGATAAAGGTTTTACCAAAAGGTAACTTGGTTCCAAGGTCAACTTATAAAGTAAAGAAGATATTAAGTGACTTGGGCAAGTCATACGAGCATATAAATGCATGCAAAAATGATTGTGCACTATTTTGGAAGGATACACATGCCCAAGGTAAGAAGATTCCTCATAAGGTATTACGTTACTTTCCATTGACATCGAAACTAAAGAGATTGTACATGTCAGGCCAAAGAGCTAAGGACATGAGATGGTAAATAGACAAACGTGTGGATGATGGGATAATGAGACATTCAGCTAATAGTGAGGAGTGGAAGGAGTTTGATTTGCAACATCCTGATTTTGCCCTCGAACCTCGTAATGTAAGGTTGGGGTTGACTACAGATGGATTTAACCCTTTTAGGAATATGAATAACAACTATAATATGTGGCTTGTCATACTTATCCCCTACAACCTACCGCCTTGGTTGGTTATGAAATAACCATATTTTATGTTGTCCTTGCTTATTCCTGGTCCCCATCAACCAGGAAATGAGATTGATATTTACTTGAAACCATTGGTTGACGAGTTGAAGGAGTTGTGGGAAGAAGGTGTAGAAACTTATGATGCTTATAGTAAATAGCATTTTCATATGTGTGTAACTTTGTTGTGAACAATACATGACTATCCTGGATTTTGTAATGCGTCTGGGTGGAGGACAAAGGGTTATCATTCTTGTTACATTTGCAATGATAAATCATATTCAAAAGGTTTGGAAAGTAAAATTTGATTCATTAACCATCAAGCTTATTTGCCTATGGAACATCGTTGGAGACATAGTTGGTTGCATAATGGTTTATTGGAGAAACAGAAGAGATCTTTAGAATTACAAGTGGGAAAGATACAAGAGCAGCTAGATAGAATGTCAAATATAATTTTAGGAAAGCATCCAAGTAAAAAGAAAAGACAACTCATTGGGGAGCCAAATCGGTCAAAAGTATATTAGTGAGAGTACTTTCGGTACTTTGTTGGACATTGAGGGGAGAAACAAGGATACTGGTAAGGCACGGATAGATTTGTAAAATATGAACTTTATGCACACGTTGCATTTGAAACAACATCCTGATAGATCATATGACAAGCCTCGAGCTTTCTTTTCATTAAGCCCAAATGAAAGGGATGATTTCTATGACTTTTTGAAATCAGTCAAGTACTCAGATGGCTATGCAACCAACATATCAATGTCAGTGAATGCAAAAAAATGATAGATTATCTGGTTTGAAAAGCCACTACTGTCATGTGCTACTACAACAAATTCTTCCAATTGGGTTGCGAGGGTTTGCACATAAAGACATTAGTATTGTATTGTTTGAGTTAGGCAGCTTCTTCCAAGACTTATGCTCAAGGACCTTAAAGCAGAATGAATTGGAAAAACTAGAAGAACGTATAATTCTTATACTCTGCAAGCTTGAGAGGTTCTTTCCTCCGGCATTCTTTGATGTTATGGTCCACCTTGCTATTCACTTGCCTCGAGAAGCAATTCTAGGAGGCCCGATACAATATCGATGGATGTACCCAATTGAAAGGTAATTAGATCCTTTAATGCATCCATCAATTGCATGTTTCCCATGTGATATAAAATCACATAATGTGCATATTTTTTCCTCGTAGGTACCTTAGAAAATTGAAAAGATATGTTTCCAACCAAGCTCGACCAAAAGATTCGATTGCAGAGGCTTACATTCTCAAAGAATGTATTAACAACTGGTCTTTGTATATTGATGGGTTCAAAACTGTGCATAATCGAAGAGAAAGAAATGAAGATTTTGGTGAATCTAGTGAAGGATTGATAGTTTTTTCACTGACTGCCCAACCTACAAGTGGTAGGCGGAATGATGGCAACTTATCTCGTGCATTGCTTGATACTGCTCATTGGTACTTGTTGTACAATAGTCCTAAGCTAAAGCCTTATTTAAAGTATGTGATTTTATATGCATGTATTGTTTGATCAAGTTTTGAATATTATCTACAATGTTTAGCTGAAAATAAATCACTTTATTTTTAACAATGCACACAAAAGCACATCGCGTAATCTCACTAGAGAAGTTATAACTTAAATCCAACGACAAGAGTTTCCCAAGTGGTTCAAAGAACGTGTAAGGCATTTGAAATTTAATCACACTAATAAAAATTAAACATTTAAATAGTTTCGTCATTGTTTATTACTAATTAATATCACTTGTTGTATGTCATTATAGATGAATAAATTGAAAGTTAACGAGTCACCAGAAGCTACTAAATAATTATGGTCATTAGCAAATGGTCCTAAGCCACATGTGAAGGAGTACACAGTTTGTATGGTCAATGGTGTAAAGTTTCATACAAGGGATTTAGACAATCGTCATGTAACCCAAAACAGTAGTGTATGTATGGAAAGGGGACCATAAGGGAGAAATGCACGACTTCTTTGGTCATGTGTGCAAAATTTGGGAATTGGAGTATATGTTCCACCATAAAGTTATTTTGTTCCAATGTGAATGGTAAAATATTGGTACCAACGGTCAAAGGAGAATGATAAGAATCGATGCACACTGCACAAACATTGATGTTACAAGTCGGTGGTATGAAAATGACCCTTTTATACTTCTTAGTCAAGCGAGACAAGTTTTTTTACCTTTAAGAACCAAATTAGGTGAACCTCGGAAAATTGTGCAATCTATCCAATACAGGGGAATGTTTAATGTCCTAGAAGTCGGGAGTGGAGAATCCAATGATAATACAGAAAATAGTGACGCATTCTAACAAGAAGCAATTGTTGATGTTGTCTCTATCAATGTTGAGGACAATATTATTGACTATTGTATGGGTGATGTTGAAACTGAGGTTGTTCTTGAAGGTGGAACTTCAAGAGATGTTAATCAAAATGAAGAGCATGACATACCTAATGTTGATCTTGATATAGATTATGATATGTAGAGTTCATAACAATTGTCTTAAATGTTGTGTGCTTATCTTAAAGTTTTATACTTGTCTAAGTAGCAATTGTTTTGTACTTATCTTGAACTTGATATGGATATTGATGTGGTTATTTGTTATGTTGAGTTAGTAATAATTGTGTTCAAATTTAGCACTTGTGAATTGCTTGATATTGATAATGGTGTAGACTATGATATGTAAAGTTAGTAGTAATTGTTATTGAGATGTTTTGTACTTATCTTGAACTTGATATGAATATTGATGTGGTCATTTGTTGTGTTAAATTAGTAGCAATTATGTTCAAATTTTATACTTGTGAATTGCTTGATATGGATAATGGTGTGGACTTTGATATTAAGTTAGTAGCAATTGTACTTATCTTTCATGCCAATACATAGTTTCAAAAAATGCCCAAAAAGGCCAAATACACTCATAATATACCGGGGTATGAGATGGCAAGATTGGATAGAATGAGGCAAAACCAAGAGATAATTGATACTTTGGGATTGAAGCACATCTCAACTTCTCTAAAGGATTCTGCTCAGTCCAATTGTGCAAAAAGGAAAAGAAGTAGAGCTAATGTTATGGTAGATGATGATTATGTACCACCTATTGATGAAGATGACAATGATAATGAGTCATCTAATTTTGTAATCCATAAAGTACAATAGATGTTTCATAGGGTACAATAGATGATAATAATTTTATTGTTCCATTACTTGTAATGACTTTGTTGTTCCATTATATGTATGTTTGTTAGTTACAGATGACACCAAGATGACTTACATGCTCGCGAGGTGAGGCATCTATCCCGATGGTCCAATCTACGGAAATACCTCCTGAAGCAAATCTTGCCGCTGAAAGTTCTTCTAGTGCGGAGGCATTAACTAGCACGACTGGTAATTACATAGAACATACTTAATTACAACTGCACCTTGTTTTTACTATTGAGATTATACTTCACTTAATTTAGCTATAATGTATATGGAATGTATAATTTTTTAACATTAATAATGTTTAAATATGATCTGCTAGCAGAACTACCCATGGAACAATACATGGTATAGTAGTACGGGCACTTGTTGAAAAAAGTGGTAAGCTACCAGTATGTATAGCTGCAGAGTATGATGCTCCTGTTGGGAAGAATGTGTGCAAGCTTGTCAATCAAATTGGCATACAAGTGCGATGTAATTTGTCCACTTTCAACATGAAAAATTGGAAAAATGTTGATGCTGCTACTAGAGATGTGGTGCTTCAAAGTATCGCGGCAAATTTACATTGATAACGTCTAACTTGTCTAATTCATAAAAGATGTTCATTTCAATCCAAATACAAATATGTGAACACATCATGAGGATGAAGCGACATATGTATGTGTATCATTCCATTCCTATCATTCCATCTCTATAATATTTGTAAAGCTATAACATATGTAGTATTAATGTTGTGATTATTTGTTTTTTTTCCCTCTTTCAAATGATAGGAAAATATTCTCAAAGTGCAAGTGGATCATTGTCAAGATCCTAATGCAATTCCCTTTACACAAGAGGAGATCTCAAACTTGGTTTTTAAGAAGAAGTCCGGTATTGTAAAAGGACTTGGCATGAGACCTTCCACCTCTTTAGTAACCATCGCCTCATCTAATTCCTCGGTGGAGTATATCCAACGGTTAGAAAACGAGATAATTGAGCTCAAAGAGGCAAGAGCTAGGGACCAAGAGGAGCGAGCTAAGGACCAAGAGGCGCGAGCTAGGGACCAAGAGGCGCGAGCTAAGCAACATGAGGTCCAAAAGAATATTCTTAACTTTTTGAGGAATAAGGGTTATGATGATGCTCTTACCTATGGGGGTGGTTCAACTTCAAGTTAAACCACTTTTTGGTTAGTACTTTATTTTAGCAATACCCAACTTCAAGTTATAACATAGTTAATGTTTTTACTTCATGATTTTAATGTAGTATTGTTTTTATATTTGTGCAGATTTCTTATTGGTGGTTTTTAGGGGATTTACTTTTGGCATTACTTGAAGACATATAAGGACATCTTCCGTTAGTTCTAATTATATTATGCTATCTTTTTTGTATTGTTATAAAACATCTTAAGTTATTGTATGTATTGCAAACAATTATTGTATGGAAGGAGTTTGAATTCGATACTTGTTTTATTTTTTACTTGTGGAATGTATGATTCTTTTTTTATAAATGTATTGTTGAAATAAATGTGCTATTCAAATGTGAGGTTTTAATAATGTAATGACAGATTACAGGTTAATATCAAAGCCATGAAAAAAATAAAAACAGAAAATAAGTTTTAGAGATGAATTTTTTTCGTCACAAATATAGCAACAAAAAATTGTTTTAGTGACGGAATATTTCGTCGCTAAATGTAGCAAAATTTTATAAGAAATGGTTTTAGTGATGAAAATTTTCGTCACTATATGTACTTAGATTTTCTTAAAAATAGTTTTAGTGACGAACTTTTTTGTCACTATATATACCCGAGCATAGTTTTAGTGACGAAATTATTCGTCACTAAATATGATTTAATAAACTAAAGTGTTTTTAGTGAGGAAAACATTTAGTGACGAAATGTTTTCGTCTCTAAAGTTTTTTTTTTTTTTTTTAAATCAAATCGGACTTTTAGTGATGAAATTTTTCGTTGCCAGGACTTTTAGTGATGAGGTTTCAATGATGAAATGAGTTTCGTCACTAAAAGTCCAATTTCGTCACTAAAGGTTCTTAGTGACGAATTTTTTCATCACTGAAAATACATTTTGTTGTAGTGAAGCCAAAATCCAAAGATGAAGAAGTCATCCCCCAATCAATAGCGTTTAATCTTAACCAGAAAGCAATCAAAATGTACTCTTACCGATTACAACATCTAGAACAAGTTCACATGCAATGCAAGAAAAGAATTAGAATGAAAGCTCAAATTAGTGTGAAAACAGTAATGCTTGTTCGGATCCTAATTTTAAAATTAAGGCTAGATTGCTTTTACTCTAACTTATCAAGTGCAGAATAATAGTAAATAAGCACAATAAACCGATAACATTACTCTAAGCCGTATTCAACCACAATGAACAATAAAAGAAAAGCTTAAAGGATAGGGAAGAGAGATGCAAACACAAGATAACACCAAGATATGTTATTAAAGAGAAAACCGAAGAACTCAGTGAAAAACCTCTCCGCAACCCTCCAAGTCGAAATTGATCCACTAGTGAATAAGTTGGAGTACACGAATAGCGAAAGAACCTCCAAGTCTAGTCTACCTCATGTACTTGAGCCCTCCAAACTCCTGCTACCAATGGACTTTTCAAAGTCTTGTCCTCATTAGCTTTCCGGATCCCGCTATTCAGCCCGATTGCATCCGCCACTTAATGGCTCCTTCCAATGCTTCTCAAAGGTACCAAAACTTGACTCAACATTTAGATTAGGTGAGGTAAGTATTTAGGCTAAGAATCTCTCAAGGATGTAGAGATGTAGAGGTAGGAGTAGAGGAAAACCAAGAGAAAATGTGTAGACGATTGTGGGTATAACAATCTCTAACTCTTAAGTGTTTTTGCTAGGGACTTCTCTCTAAAAAGGACTCCTTACATTTCGTGGATAATAAGTATATATGGTGTGGGTAAAGAATTTGGCAAAGCACTTTTTCTTTTTTTTCAAACAGAAAGTTTTGCAGGTACCTCACGAGATGGTCTTTCTCGCAAAGTAATCACAAATTTGACAATCTAGCATGACTCTTCAGCTTCTAGTCATGTGCTTCACACGTGGCCTTTCGCAGATTACTCTTCTCGTGAGCTTCTCGAGAGCTAGTCACGAATTGCACTGATTCTTCTTTAAAGCTTGATTCTTCACTAATCTCTCACACTCATCCCTTACAAATAAACCCACATAAATATAAAGAAATGATTGAAGAAATTACAATCAAATTCGGCATGGAATTAAAGCAAACAAAAGCTAGTTGGAAATCACAACTTTACACTCCATCTTTTATAATGCTGTCAATAGGGAATACAAGGACAAGCAATAGTCTATACAGTGTGGAAGTGATCTGCTGGCACATTTGATTTCTGAGTAAGCTTATTGGTAAGTGTTTTGCTAGCTGATACTAGAAACAATGACTAGCATGCTTCTAGATTGGATATGTGTTATCAATAAGCAAAACCTTTCCACTAAAAGTAGAAGCCAAAGAAGTATGGAAGACCCAAATGGTGAAAGATAATGTTGTATGCTGAAAGAGAAGCTCTAAGTTATTGCATTTGAAAGAGTCAGTGAAGACCTTGCATTTATAGGAAGCCCTTTTGGGTTAAGAAAAATATTTAACCGTCTTATCAAAGGCTAAAAGCATTCTCTATGGACTTTGATTCTAGCTGTGTTTTAGTTTAGTATATTGCCTCAAGAAACTAAGGTGCTTCATGGGAAAACTTTTGTTACAAACTTAATCTTTTTATTTTTGGTAATCAAATCTTATTTTCTTTCACTATTTATTGCAGATGTGTTAAGCCAATACTGGTTGTGTACTACCAGATTTATGGCACTCCAATGTACAATGCAAGATGGTAAGCTACTAAGCTGCATTTACCAAAAAAAAAAAAAAAAAAAACCCTTGGGAGCCAATCTAGACCAGCCTATCTTGTTCATTATATGAACCAAGGGAAGTGACTTAATGATTAAAGCAACAAGTTTATCAAACAATCTGTTAAATTTCCAATCCACCCACTTCACTACACATCAAATTGAGATATCGGGCATGTTGGGGTGGGCATTATGGAATGCAAGGAACATGTTTTACTTATAAGGGGAAACAGCTTCACCCAAACTAGGTAATAGATATGGCCAATCTACTGCTACAAGATTATGAGGAGACTATTGTGTATACACCAAATAGCAGCATAGAGGAGGAAAGACACCCAGCATGGGTTCAAGTGATAGTTCTTTGATTTTATTTGTCAGGGCTTTCCCGTTTAATATACCAGACCAAATCGTTCAATGGTTTTATGTGTTGCTCAATGCTTTTATACATCATTAATTGTTAGCATGTACGCCACATCAAACTGATTTTACTAGCTCTAATGATCCCTCATCTATCTCTATGTATTTTTTTTGAAAGTTAATAAAAAAAAAAAGTTTAAATTTTTACCATTTTTTTTCTATTTTACGTTGTACCAAACACTGTGAGATAAAAATATTTTCCTACAAATATTTTACATGTAAAATATTTTACCTTTGCAAATATTTTACATCAAAACAAACGGAGTTCTAATTTTTCAAAAAATATCATGTTGTTTTTGTGTCTTATGCCTATCATGCATCAATGCATGTATTTAGATTTGGCGAAATTGGAAATGGTTCTGTTACCCCCAATTCAAACCCAAAGGAAATTACCTAAACTAGCTTGAATATTTTAGGAGAAATTATACAATTCTCTGGTGAACAACGTTACTTATCCACCATTCCACTAAAAGACTCCCACTTGTTTAAAATTGCTGAGTCAATAATTAGTTTCTGTTTAAAAAAATTTCCTAATTCAGCAATTTTAAACAGGTAAAATTTTTTTAGTAGAACGGTGGACGGTGGACCACGTCACTTGTCTATTATGAAAACGTTATAATTTCTCATATTTTAGGACGTGGAGCAAAAATAGGCCGTCAACTCGTTTTTAAAGTGATTTTATTTTTATTTTATTTTTGTAAAAATGCAAAACACACTCTAAATCCATAGACCACTCTCAAAAGGGTCACAAGTTGTGGACTTTGAAACAATGACTCGCACCACGGCACCAGTACTTGAAACCGCCATGTTGTCTCAGCCACAACAACTACAATCTTCAAATCCCAAAAAAGAAGATGATCCAGATGGGAAAAATAAGGACTTTATTGAGAATTTGCAGCCTAACGTATTGGCCTTGAAGGCAGAATTGGATATGGCTCAGAGTTTCAAAGTGGACTCAGTTTCACAGAACAAGAACCTCATTGAGGAAATCTCCTCTTCTTTTATGATTTAGACCTTTTTTTGTTATTAATCGTTATTATTTTTTTTTTGTTTATAATAAAATATTCAAAAAATCATTTAAAAACAAAAAAAACAAAACAAAACGGTGCCGTTTTATATTAGCCTAACAAAATTGGATAATAAAGCCAAAGATAAAGTCTTGATTGAACTCAATTAAACAAAAGTAAAATTAGAGATACTTGAAATCAAAATAATGAAATTTAAAAAGTGAGTTTTATATTTTTGCTTTTTTATTTTTTATTTTTTACATGGATTTGATAGTAATTTAATTCATTTAGAGAATAGTTAGTATATCTCTCAAAAAAAAAAAAGAGAATAATTAGTATAATTTTAAATTTTAAACTACTTACTGTATTACTAAAAAAAAAAATGTATTATAAACTACTTACTATTTACTCAAAAAAAAATATATATTCCGTTAAAGACAGCTATTTCCGACCCAAAGATATGCAGAAAATCACAGTCAATGGAGGAGATTGGGTCCCACGCGATGGCTCCGAGTCAATCCTGACGTTCACCGTGGGCGAACGAAAAAACAAAAAAGACAAAAAACACGCTTTCAAATTCCTCCGTAAAGGCAACCCACGAAAAAAAAGATGGATATTTTTTAGCTCCGTCAAAATAAAAATAAAGCGAAAAAGTCCTTCCCACTACCCACAAGCATACGAACAATTTTTCCTTTGTTTTTGCTAGGAGAACTGGAGAAGGATTTGCATGTGAACATTCAACGATTAATTACTTGTAGTGCTATCAGCTGTGTATGACTTTGTCGGCCAAAAGTTACAAATTTGAACTTCCCCTTTGGACTTGTCCTGTATCTGGGTCCACGAAGCTTCATTTGGGAATAATATAGTGGTACCATATTTAAATCTTACCGAATCAAGCAACTACAACCACAATTCACAAAAACTACATATCAATTCCTAGATTTTGGAACCACGTATGGAGGTAGGTGTTCGAAATTCTTGTGAGTTGTGAGTCATCACACTTATGGATTTGAGAATTGTAAAGTTAAATAATGGAAGCCTCATTAGTGTCACATTGATTCTCACGCCATAATGCAATATAAGATAAATGGCCACATCTGAGAGCCTTTTTTTTTTTTTTTTCTTGATAAAAAAACTCAGTTTCTTATGAGAGCCTTGGTAGAGAAAATCCCTTCCCCTTCGTCAATTAGCCCAGTGAAATATGGCATGCCGTTGTCTCTATGACTTTCGTAGAGTTGCTTTTTTCCATCTTGATAGATAAGAGAATAAGCTAGCACATTTGTTAGTAACATATATTCTTGGCAATATTGATTTTTTAATTTGGATTAAAGAGAGTCATTACTTCTTTGACCAAGCTATTGTCCAAAATATATTTTTTTTTTCCATCTAAATACAGTTGACAATTTTTCTATATATATATCACCAAAATTACACATATTTTAAACTATTGATTTATATTTGATTTAATAATAAAGACCATTTGTGGCAATGTCAAGTAATTAGTGAATAAAGCAAACTTACATGTCACCTTTTTTTTTAGTCTTTTTAATTTGTTTTAAAAACTTATAAATCATTTAACAAAAAATTTAAAAAAGAAAAAAGAAATTGCACATTTGAAGAGAAGATCTCATGGCACCGAGCTTGTTTTCGCCAGAAACAAACCGAAATCTTGCCGGGGACAAACTTACACAATGTAAAAGTATTATTAAGAAGAAGAAATTAAAGAAGAAAGTTGAAGAAGCTGCAGTGTCTTAAGCTACAGTGGTATCGTATTGTTGTGTATATTTGTAAACTACATGTAATTTAGAGTCTGTTTGGATAGAACTTATTTTGCTGAAATTAAAAACTGAAAACTGAAAACACTGTAGCAAAATAATTTTTAAATGTGTGAATAGTATCGTGGGACCCATTTTTAATGAAAAAGTTGCTGAAAAGTGGAATTTGTGGGTCCGTGAACAGTAAATAGGACCCACTAGTGTGCATTCCACGGCTTATTTTGTTGTGAACAGTACTGAGTTTGATGAAAAGTGTACAGTGAATAGGCTGAAAAGTCAAAAACAACGGCAGAAGAAAAAAAAAAAAAAAAAAAAAAGACACAAAAACGCAAACGCAAACGCAGAAAAGTTGAATCCAAACTCTGCCTTAGTATTAGGTGATTAGTTAGTGGATGACAGCTGTTAAACTTGTAACTAACTTAGATTAGAGCGGGAAATTCTGTTAGTTGGTTAATATAGTTTGTACGTATACCTCTTGTACTGATTAATAAGTGATTATTCAATATATGAGATCATTTTGCTTTCTCACACAAATTTTATACGCAACAAAGCTTAAACAAAAAATTTTGGAAAATAAATGACCGCAAGTTGCGCTAATAGAACACTTTTGTGGGTTTGATTTTTGTGTTCTCAATTGGAAATTTAGAATTCACGATGTACTTTTTCAATGGTCAAATAAACCTATCTTACTTTACTCTCCTTCTTCCCCCTTCAATCCAAATGAACTAGCAAGGTTTACCCATCACTTATCAATTAGGTGGTCTTGCCTATGTTTGAAGTTTCTATCTTGACCATTGACGCGGTCTATTCTACGGTACTAAGTAGTAACACTGACAAGTTGCATTGACTTTGGGTCTACACTCTACAAGCCATAGATTTTTCTAAAATACCTCCAGCTCCAGGATTTAATGTATACTTTTTCTTTCTTTCTTTCTTCTTTTTTATTTTTTTTATTTTTTTTTATTTTTAATATGAAGAAGATTTTATTCTTTAAAAAACTTGAAACCCAACCAAGATCTGATTTTATTCTTCCTTTTCTCAAGTGTATATTTAGTATTTACATGTGCTTATTTACATTCGATTATGTTATTTATTGTGTGAAAGTACAACTATATTAAATTATAAATATGATACTTTAAAAAAATTTATATCCCCTTTTGTGAGGCATCTTAGTAAAAATTGTCAGATGTTTGGCAATTTTTATGAAGAGCTTTAAAGGACCGTTTTAAGTTGAAAAACTGAAATTCAAAGTTTTAGCACCAAAACTAATATAGAATTTTTTTTTTTTTTTTTTTTTTTTTTTTTTTTTGAGGAAGTAGAAATAATGAATTGAGATGCTTATTTTTCAATATAAAACTTACAAGTAAAACTCTACTTCGTACTGTAGTGCCAAACGAAACGAATAACTCTAACACTTGTTTCTCATTCCACATTTCCATATATCTCACACAAGAAAAGTAATCGTAACAATCTCCCTTTTTCAATATAAGGCCTTTATTGATACGTTGCTGTGGTGGATTATACAGTCTTTATTGTCTTGTTAATTACCAAAAAAAAAAAGACAATGAAAATTTTAAGGGGAATTATATTATTCCTCCTATAATTTACAGTTAGTTTTAAATTAAACCCTTAAATTTTGAAAATTTTCAATTAAAACCATTAATTTTTTAAATCATCTTTATTTGCCACCTAAATGACGTATTAATTAATAAAAAAACATAATGAAAATTCATATGATTAAGTTTTATATAACCAATCTATACATCACAAATGATTTCATTAGAATCACTTAAAGAATTCGGTACTCAAAAAAAAAAAAAAAAAAAAAATTAAAGGGGAAACTTAAAAAATCTTAACAGATAAATGCAAATTAATGAAGCTGCATGTGATCAATTTGTGATGTTGGTGGTTTGATTATCCTAATCCATGAATGTTTTGGAGTGGCATGCAAGACTTGAATTCTATTTCAGGTAGGATTCTATTTCCTATTTCAAGTGCATCTATATTTCCTAATTGTAATAGACTAGGATTCATAGCAATTTTGGTGCAAAGCAATCACTACTAACCAACTAGCTCTATGTATAAATAGGACATAGGTGTTGCGGCAATTGGATAGAAAAGAGTGACAAAAAATAGTGTGTGAATGGAAGAAAAGAGGCTTTCTCTTGGTTTGGTTATTTGATATTTGTGGGTTGCAATTTGGAATAGTGAGAGAGGTTTGTTGCTGCTTGGTTCTACAGTTTGGTGATTCGCTCTCTTTTGGTACGTTGCAACTTTTGGAATTGTTTTGTGGCTCTCTCTTTGATTTGTGCGCAATTCGCATTAGGTATTTGGTATTTGTATTTGGTATTTGTGAACCTTTGGTTTGTATTTGTGAGAGAGAGTTATTTGGGTGTATTTGGGATTTGGGTTTGTGAGAGTGCCTCTACACCAATTTCAATTATCCCAAATTTGTTATAGTAAATTTTGTTCGTCGTCGCCTGTGGATGTAGGCTATTGCAGAACCACGTAAATCTTGCTATTTTGTGTCTATTTTCTTTTGGATTAATTTTCTTTGTTCCTATTGTTAGTTTGAAGATCTTTCACAAGCCTAAAATATTTTCACAATCAATCTTGGTCATTTGAGCTTCTGCTATTTTACAACAAATTGGTATCAGAGCCCAAGTTCGCTACCTAGACGTTTGGATTTGTTCTCTTTGGAGATTTTGGTGATTGGTTCGTGGATCTAATTATTGGGAAGAAAGATGTCAGGTGATTCCTCTACAAAATCTTCGGCGGATTCTTCTAGAAGTCAAAGTCTTCTGCAAAACCTTTGGTAGTTAGGACGATGGTTTCTAATGCCAAATTTGAAGTAGAGAAATTTGATGGAACGAACAACTTTGGCATGTGGCAATGCGAAGTTATGGATGTCTTGGTCAACAAGAGTTGGATATTACTTTGGAAGACAAACCTAAAGGAATGTTAGACAAGGATTGGGAAAAGATTAATAGACAAGATTGTGGCATCATTCATTTGTGTTTGGCCAAGAATCAAAAGTATTTTGTTATGAGGGAGACGAATGCTAAAGAGCTTTGGAAGAAATTGGAGGACAAGTATATGACCAAGACTGTGGAGAATCATCTCTACTTAAAGAAGAAGCTCTTCTGTTTCCAATATCGTGCAGGTGTTTCTATGTCTGAGCACTTGAATTATTACAATAAAATACTTGCTGATTTGAAAATTCTGGAAGTTGATATTAGCAGTGAGGATAAAGCTCTCTTGTTATTGAATTCATTGCCTGATACTTATGATCATCTAATTACTACACTTCTGTATGGAAAAGATGAAATTAAGTTTGATGATGTGTCCAATGCTTTGACTAGTAATGAGTATCGTATGAAAGATAAGCAAGCTCAAACGGACACGATGACTAAGGCTTTGATTGTTAAGGTCATGTCTAATGATAAGAAACTCAAGAAAGATGAGTGTGCCTATTGTCACAAAAAGGGGCATTGGAAGAAAGATTGTCCTTTGTTGCAAAACAAAGACGAGAAGGATTCTAATGCAAATGTAGCACATGATTGTGATGAGGATTCTGATTTTGCATTGACTAGCTCATCATTTGTTTGCCATTCAAATGAGTGGGTTTTGGATTCAACTTGCACCTTCCATATGTGTCCCAAAAAAGAATGGTTTTACAACCTAGAAGAGTTGGAACTTGGTTCAGTCGTCATGGGTAATGATCAAACCTATGAGATTTTGGGGAAAGGTAAAATCAAGCTGAAATTGCATGATGGAACAATTCGTTTTCTGAATGAGGTTTGATATGTACCTGAATTGAAAAGGAATCTCATCTCAGTTGGTTTATTAGAATCCAAGAGTTTCAATACTGCTATGGAGAATGGTACTTTGAAGGTACAACATGGTGCTTTGGTAGTGATGATGGCCACACGTTGTAGGAACATGTATTTCCTCAAAGGGAGTACTGTTTTAGGTGGAGTAATGATTGGGTAGGTTACTTCAGACACTATTAGACATTTGGAGCATGCCAACGATAATACTTTGTTTGAGAGTGCCAAGAACTGCAAATTTGAAGTTTGTGAACCTCATGCTTTGGAGAAGCAAACTAAGGCCAAGTTTGGTACAATGGTTCATCATACTAAGGGTTTGCTTGATTATGTACACAGTGATGTATGGGAGCCTATTAAGGATACTTCTTTTGGAGGTAGGAATCACGATGTTATTTTTGGTGGTGACATGGTGATTAAGCCTTTGCACAAGTTCAAGTGTTGCTTGGACTTATTCCGTATTTGCAAATTGAATTAACCTGTAGGGACTTTGGTGGTGGCGACGAAGAAGTTTCGTTTGTGGTGATATGCACTTTGTTTTGGACTCTTATTTGGATTTGGCACCATCTTTGGGTGCATTTGGTGTCCATTGGCGGATTTGGAAGTGGTTTTGGATAGTTTGCACTTTTTTTTTTTTGTTAAGCTCTAATTGATTGAGCGCTTTGCATTAATGGTTTGATAGATGTCTTGTCAAGGTGGAGACTTGTTAAGGATTTGTATTTGGTGGTCTGCAAATGTCATTTGTGAAGTTTGATTGGATTCAAGCCAAGGTGGAGATTTGTGATGTTGGTGGCTTGATTATCCTAATCCATGAATGTTTTGGAGTGGCATGCAAGACTTGAATTCTATTTCAAGTGGGATTCTATTTCCTATTTCAAGTGCATCTATATTTCCTAATTGTAATAGACTAGGATTCATAGCAATTTTGGTGCAATGCAATCACTACTAGCCCACTAGCTCTATGTATAAATAGGACATAGGTGTTGCGGCAATTGGATAGAAAAGAGTGAAAAAAATAGAGTGTGTGAATGGAAGAAAAGTGGCTTTCTCTTGGTTTGGTTATTTGATATTTGTGGGTTACAATTTGGAATAGTGAGAGAGGTTTGTTGCTGCTTGGTTCTACAGTTTGGTGATTCGCTCTCTTTTGGTATGTTGCAACTTTTGGAATTGCTTTGTGGCTCTCTCTTTGGTTTATGCGCAATTCGTATTAGGTATTTGGTATTCGTATTTAGTATTTGTGAACCTTTGGTTTTGTATTTGTGAGAGAGTTTTATTTGGGTGTATTTGCGATTTGGGTTTGTGAGAATGCCTCTACACCAATTTGTATTATCCCAAATTTATTATAGTAAAATTTGTTCGTCATCGCCCGTGGATGTAGGCTATTGCCGAACCACGTAAATCTTAGTGTTTTGTGTCTATTTTCTTTTGGATTAATTTTCTTCGTTTCTATTATTAGCTTGAAGATCTTTCACAAGCCTAAAATATTTTCACAATCAATCTTGGTAATTTGAGCTTTCGCTATTTTACAATACAATTATGTGAGTTTAATTTGTAATAAAATACCACATGACGTTCTTGGGGTCCAGATAAGTCCAATGTTCATTTTATTTGGTTACTTTAATAATGACTATGTGAATAGTCGAATTAAAATAATTTATTATCGAAAAATCTAAGATTTTAATAGTAACTATTAAAAATTTTGGGTTTCAATTGAAACTAACTTTGTTTTTTTTTTTTGTTTTTTTTTTTTTTTTTTTTGTTTTATATAACAAAATTGAAACTAACTCTTGAACCAAGTCAAATGTAATTTTTTGAAACTTTAGCAGGTGGACCATAAGGAAATAAAAAATTACAACAGTAATAGTTTCACAACAAATCTTAAATAGTAAGTAGTTATTGTTATAATTCAAGCTTACCACTAACATGATTTTTTTAGCTAACAATAGCTATCTGCCACCTAAAATTTGTTATGAAAATATTACAAAAGTGTTGTAAACTTAACATTTCTCAATATAAATAAGCCAAAAACCAATTTCTTTTTTTCTCAAAAAAAAAAAAAAAAAAACCAATTTCTTTAGGAGCTTATTATTGGCTTATATGCGGTTCTAGTCCTAGTCACAAGAATATAATATGACAATAATCATAAAGATTATTGGGCACATGAAATTTGGTTGAATGCATGTAAAATTTCCAATGAAATTTTTGATATAATAGGAAGTCATTGCAAAATATACGGCAATCTTCCAATTGAACTGAGATACAATTTCTATTTTATATAATTTTTTTCTTATGAATTATGAATATTTTGTTTATCTATTTTACCTGTATTTAAGCTTGATCTAGCCAATTTGGACTTGGATACTTTTTGATCTATCAAGCTCATAATTTCTTTCTCTATTTCAGATGTTGAGAAGTTCGTAGAAAGTTTGGGCTATCGTTGACACGACGGTGCATGAGAGAAGAGTATTAGGATTTGTATTACAAATATGTCACACATTAGTGTTTAGTCACTTTTAGAAAATTTGATAGTTCAAAGTTGCTAAATTTCTTGTCAGTTGTAATATTCTAGGAAATTTCTTTTAGCTATTGCCTTTTTTAGAGATTAGCTAATGTTGAACTGTTTGATTTTGTTTTTGAGAGAATAGTCAATGAAATTTTAATATGTTATTGAATCTTTATGGATGTATGGTCATTATCACATATCTAGCTTGTGTATCACATATCTAGCTTGTATGTTGGGTTTGAACTTTGAAACATGACATAATGAAATTCGGGTGGTTTTCTATTGTGTGAAACTTGCTTGCAACATCCCTCATACATGAGACTATGAGAGTGTATCTCACACTTATGGAATTCACACGAATGAAATTACATTTACATGCAACAATTACTCCATAATAAATTTTTTGTGTGCTCCCTTTGCATCAGCCTATTTCCTCAATTCCTCACTATCAAAAGAAATAGTAATAATATTCTTTTAAAAAAAGAAATAATAATAATAATAATTTCCGTTTTGGACCGCAAGACTGTCAATTCGAATTCGAATGGCTAGAAACTAGAAAGAGCCTCTTATTTTAAATTTTTTTTTTTTTGGATGACTATTGCCAATTGCATTGTCCAATAGAGAAAAACTCCAATGCCCTGTAGTTTCTTGTTGGCTGAAGAAACTAACTCATTGCGAGGAAAATTATTAGGTACTCCTGGAGTATTATAAATGCGTACTCCCCCTTTATATAAATGGTGGATTTCACCATGAATTTAATTAGTAGAACCCACCATTCATATGAAAGGAGGGAGTACGCATTTATAGTACTCTAGGAGTACACAATAATTTCCCCTCTGGCGAAACCAACCAAGAAAATTAAAATTAAAACATAAAATAACTATGGATGTTTCTGATAACGTCTATCTAAAACGTGTGTGATGTCCAAAAGCTCACTTTCTAGCCACATCCTAGGCAACATAGTATTAGTATATTCAGAATAATATCATTCATTTTCCACTACCATTGCGCCATGCTTTTAAACAATTAATGGTGCATTCTTTACGCACAGTAACAAACAAATTATACAATGGACAAAGATGTAGTGACAACTAAAACAATTATTTGTACAAATCTGCAATGTGCCATGCCATGTAATGGTGCCTTTTTTCTTACACAACAATGTAGAGGTGCTAAGTGCTTAAAAGACTAAGCAGGCAAAAAAGTCTGTTAATTCACTGTGATGAGTCCAGTTTCGACATAGCCTCTCTACAAAAGAAATTAAAGAACATCTGCTCACAAGTCACAACCAAAGATCTACCTCCTTCCTATCCTGTGTCGCAATGCATACTGAATTTTATTCTGCAATGCAAATTATAATACTCCGAGATATGAGAGAGAAAAGGCATAAAAAGAACACTCCTCACACCTTAAATGTCATTGGTATTTCACACTTTACAATTGAATACTTTCATCCAACTTTACATGCAACATTGATCATACCTTTGTACTGACAATAATGAATAAAAAAACAAATCAATTGGGACGGTCATTTTCCATATATCTCACACAAGAAAAGTAATCGTAACAATCTCCCTTTTTCAATATAAGGTCTTTATTGATACGTTGCTGTGGTGGATTATACAGTCTTTATTTTCTTGTTAATTACCAAAAAAAAAAAAAAAGACAATGAAAATTTTAAGGGGAATTATATTATTCCTCCTATAATTTACAGTTAGTTTTAAATTAAACCCTTAAAATTTGAAAATTCTCAATTAAAACCATTAATTTTTTAAATCATCTTTATTTGCCACCTAAATGACGTATTACTAACAAAATATAATGAAAATTCATATGATTAAGTTTTATATAACCAATCTATACATCACAAATGATTTCATTCAAATCACTTAAAGAATTTTGGTACTCAAAAAAAAATTTTAAAAGAGGAAACTTAAAAAATCTTGACAGATAAATGCAAATTAATGAAGCTGCATGTGATCAATTATGTGAGTTTAATTTGTAATAAAATACCACATGACGTTCTTGGGGTCCAGATAAGTCCAATGTGCATTTTATTTGATTACTTTAATAATGACTATGTGAATAGTCGAATTAAAATAATTTATTATCGAAAAATTAAATAATCTATGATTTTAATAGTAACTATTAAAAATTTTGGGTTTCAATTGAAACTAACTTTGTTTTTTTTTTTTTTTTTTTTTTTTTACTTATATATATATATATATATATATAACAAAATTGAAACTAACTCTTGAACCAAGTCAAATGTAATTTTTTGAAACTTTAGCATGTGGACCATAAGGAAATAAAAAATTACAACAACAATAGTTTTACAACAAATCTTAAATAGTAGGTAGCTATTGTTATAATTCAAGCCTACCACTAATATGTAATCTAACAATAGATTTATTAAAATTCATATCGAATTAAGAAATATAGGGTTGAGTTCGAGTTACACCTGACGAAATTCTAAAAAAATGTTATACTACCCAATAACTTATTACTAAATTCATATTTTGAAAATCCAACTGTTAGATTACATATTCTATATAATCTTAACATGTATGCCAATTTAAGATAATGCATAAAAGATTTGACAATTCAACTGTTGTGAAAACTTTGTGATAATTTGTTGTATTGTAATACAATTTATAATTTTTATTTTATAAAATTCCTTCCACGATAGACACGTATCCCATCAAGCCACCTTTTACTTTAATTTATTTATTTTTACTTCTCCTTTTTTTTCTCAACCACACGTTCACCCTTACACTTATCTTATCCCAACCTTTCTGCTTCTCCTTTCTCAACTTTTAAAATTTTTATGTTATCTCGTATGAAACTCTTGGCTCAACTTCCTTGTCTTCTATTTTTTTTTTCACAGCTTTCTTTTCTAACTCAGTTCGTCTCCTCCTTGATTTCCCCTCCATCAACCCAGTTCGTCTCCCTCAAAAAAATTTTATGTTCTCCCATATGTTCTTATGGGTTTTTTTTTTTGGATGTACTGATGTAGTTGTTTTCTTGTGAAATGGGTTTTTTTTTTTGATCTACTGATACTTTGTTGTTTCCTGAGGATTGTAATTTTAGTTTTTTTATTTTTTATATATATATTTATTTATGTTTGTTGTTTCCTGTGAGAGGGTTGTGATTTCAGTTTTTTCTTTTCTGTAAAATGTTTGTTGTTGTTTTCCTGTGAAAGACGCATGAATTTTCAAATTTTCCTGTGTGAGATGCTTGACTAAGCTTGAGTTAGTGAGAGACGTGAAAAAAGGTATTTTGTTCTTTTGCTCAATTTTCTTTTTTCCTATAAGACTGACCCACATCTGATAAAAAGACACATAAAGTTGTGTAAAAGACTACAAAAAAGTTAAGTATTAACGGGCACAATTAACACCATTTTTATTATTATAGATTTTGTTAATATGTATCTTAAGGATATACATTATTTTTTATTTTTAGAAACATTTTTCGTGAAAGTTGAAAAAATATTAACAGTGTTTTTAATATCAAGTCAGACATCAGACTTTCGCTGGCCATGGTGTGAGAATTTAGCGCCTTAATTCGACAAAAAAAAAGTTGAAAGATCAAACTCCGATGTGGATGTGATGGTTGAGACCAACATCCAATTGGTGCGAGAATTTCCTAAAAGATGAGGAAAGTTAATAAAACCCAACTCTGGTAGCTGGATTTGGTTGAAGTCAACATTTAGTTTTTAAATCTTCTCAACTACAATGTTCAGTATTTAACTTTATCAAAAAAAAAAAAAAAAATGTTCAGTATTTAACAATTGTCCTGAAAAACTCCTTGACAGAATGGACCGTGGACATAAATGAATGTCTCCAGAATTGTTCAACAATCGCAATAAGTGCTCAAAACCAAACTTCATGTCAGTTTCAAAAAAAAAAAAAAAAAAAAAAAAAAAACCAAACTTCATGTCAAGGTCAGAATTCAGATACATCCTTTTTCTAAAATCAAATCAAGGGTTGAAGTCAACATTTAGGTCCGTTTAGTAGATGAATTTGTATAATGTTGTTTGAGTTTTTTTAATTACATGTAGATAAAAAAATGGGTGAAAATATATGGAATGTTGTTTAAAAAATATGAAAATGTGTGTTTGAGTTACTCTACCTGCCTTAGTTTTTAAATCTTCTCAACTACAATGTTCAGTATTTAACAATTGTCCTGAAAAACTTCTGACATAATGGACCATAGACGTAAATGAATGTCTCCAGAATTGTTCAACAATTGCTGAAAACCAAACTTCATGTCAAAGTCAGAATTCAGATACATCCTTTTTCTAAACTCAAATCAAGGAGTAAAGCAAATTCAGATACATCACCTAATTAACTTGAAGAATGTTCTCATTATAGACGATATTACAACATTAAAGAAGATGATTAAGCACATTTATATTCAAGTCACACCTCAACCAGTATTCTAAGAAGTTCAGGGACTAGCAAACATGACAACAAGTTTTATAAGGCTCTCTTGATTGTGTTTTTTTTTTTTTTTTTGAAAGTCGGAATAAGTTGATAGATATCAACATCCACACAAGGGAGTCCAAATCTTTTATCACTCTTTCTACTCCATTATATACTCCACAAATAAAAACATGCCACATATCCATCTTTTTTATTAAATACTAAATTTATGTCTTCTATTATTTCAATTATCTAAATATGTTGGGTTATTTATTTATTTATTTTAGGAAATTGAAATAATAGAAGGCATAAATTTAGAATTTAATAAAATAAATGAACATGTGGTATGTTTTGATTTGTAGAGTATATAGTGGACATGGAAGAGTAGGATAGAAGATTTGGACTCCATACAAGGCGTCTTCACCTCTATTAAGTGTTATAACTCTAGACATAACTTCAAGAAGATGAGAGAAATTTTTTAGCCAAGCAATATGGCAACAAATAAATTACCATATGGAGAAATGGATCAAACTCAATACTTTATGTTTTGATAAGCTATTATGAGACTGTGAATTTCATCATTTAATTATAAATCTAAAAAAAATCTAGGTTCTAGAAAAAATTTATTCTTGTATGCAAATAAAGTGGTGCAGCTATGATTTCACTTTAGGAAGGGAAAAACTAAATAAAAAACAAATAAAGTTTTTAATTTTCCCCAAAAAAAATTAATAAAGATTTTAATAATTAAATAATACTTATTTTAATTTACCGAAGAGTTTTAATTATCAATAGGAATTCAATTAGACTTTAATTAAATTATAACCCTATATTAAGTTTTTAAATTAATAATTAAAATTTTTTAATTAAAAAGAATAAAAATAAATACATAATATGGTTTGATAACTTTAAATACATAATTATGCATCTTGTCCAATTTTGGTACATAGTGGGATTGACTCTTTCTTTTGGCTATTTAGACAATTGCCTAAGGCTTCAAATGGAAGAACATCTCATGAGTCATGACTTTAGTTTTATAAAATAATACAATAATTGAAGAATATATCAAATATATTTCATATAGACTTTCTTTTAAAAAAAATATTAGAAAGTGGTCGATTTTTTACTTAAGAAGAAAACCGTATACCTTTGTGTGCACTATTAGCCTATTATGGCTTGAATTTTTAGGTTCATTATGTTAGGTTCTAGAACTGACAAATTTGATGTAACAAATAATGTGTCCAAGAGGGCCGTAACTAATGTAACTCAAAGAAATTGATGAACTAAAGGTTTTGTCAAGTGAAAGCTAGATTCACTTGACTGGTCATTATAATTAGACTGAAATTTCACTAGATTCTCGCTCGATCCTCGCTAGTAAGATAACGAAAATCTTATTCCTAATTCCTGTCAGAGACTAATTCGTGTTGATTTTTAACTTGCTAATGTAGATAGCCTCTCAAGCACAAATTTATGGGTGAGGGAGGATGCCATGTCTAGCATCAAATAATTTCAAGAGAGACCATATAGGTATAGGGGACAGATGTTGATCCCAATGATTAAGAGACCAATGTTGATCCTGTGAATTTAGGAGACAAAGGTCACTCATATGGATTCAAGAGACTAATGTCGATCGTTTCTATTTAGGAGACTAATGGAGATCTTATGGATTGTAATTTGTAAGAATAAGGCATGAGATTTGGAATGAAAATTTATTCTGTGACTGATTTTTTTAATACACTTTTTGTGACTCTATTTTTTTTCTCCTGTATTTTCTTTGTCAAATCATGATGTTGCAAAACAAGACTGGCCTTTTTAACCAAAAAGTACCAAGATCATTAAATCTTTGTAAATAAAATTTCCACTTAGTTTAAGAATGCAAGGTTGAATCTTTTAAAAGCAACAAAAGGAATTGAATAATGGGTGAGTATTGACGAGAGTTGTCACTTGTCAATGGCAGAAAAATCAATCTTGATGTCTGTTTGAAAGTCAAAATGAGATGATAAAAATTTATTTCGGAATGAAGAAAAGTGGCAATATCTGGACTCACGAGGCCAATGAAGTTAAGGTAGTCAATACCATATCGGTACCGGCCGTATCAACAGGTATGTACCGTATCAATATGTATATCGGTATCGAAACATCAACGTTTCGTACCGGTTTAAATATCGACCATACCGGTCATGTACCAACCATACCGGTCAATTTCGGACAGTACCGGCCAGTACAGAATTTTTTTTTTTTTTTTTTTTTTTTTTTTTTTTTTTTATGTTTTGTAATTTTTGAATTTTTTGTTAGGGCAGAATAGTAATTTATTTGTATTAACTTATCTATATATATATATATATATATATATAAAACCGAAACCTCTGCTAGCTCCACAATTTTTCATGTCAGCATTTTTTTTTTTTTTAATTTTTAAATATGGTTTTGTTCTTTTTATAAAAAAAAAAAATATATATATATATATATATAGTCTCCGTCTATTAATAAGCGACTTTAAGTTTTTCTATCGATCTCTCTCTCTCTCACACACAATGGCTGACAACGCCACTGCCACCACCACCACGACAGTGCCACTGCCTCAAGAAAACACCACGGCGGCAGTTGCTGCTCCGCCGTCGCCACCGCCACAAGAAATCCCCGTTCCAAAGACGGAGATGAAACGCTGGGTGACGAAGAAGACGACGAGCCTTTGGAGGACACAGCTACAGCAGGACAAAGTCGCCGCCGAACTCAACGTCGAGGCCTTAACCATCGACGACACCAAAACGCTCACATCACTGCGGTACCATCAATCTCTCACATCACCAAGATTTGAATTTCTTTATTTCCCTGATCCTAATTAGGGTTTCGATCAACTTAATACCTTTGCTGCTACTTTTTGTTAAAATATAATAAAGTACTAATTTTGATTATAGTTTGAGATCCTGATTTGAATTTCTTTATTTGCCTGATCCTAATTAGGGTTTCGATCAACTCAATACCTTTGCTGCTACTTTTGGTTAAAATATATTAAAGTACTGATTTTGATTATAGTTTGAGATCCTAATTAGGGTTTTGAATCTTTATCATTGATATTAATTTTTGTTTTGATGCTTATACAATGTGGCAAGAGATATAGTGTTCTATAGTTTTAATTCCTATTATTATGTTACTTGGAACATGAATGCAGAAACACATATGTATAGTTGAATCTGTCAAAAGAACTTCTGAAGGATTTATAAATTGAGATGAAATTCCAGAAGCCAAGTAAAATTCAAGCTATTAGTTTGCCCATGATTTTGACTCCTCCCCATAAGGATTTGATAGCCTAGGCACATAATGGTTTTTCTGTCAATTTAAGGATTTCGTTTTTAATTAGGTTTTTCTGTCAATTTAGGGATTTCAATTCCTAATCCCTTTTTCTCTCTATTCATTTTTGTTGAAGTCAGGGAAACACTCATAGAAAATTAAATTCTACAAGTTTTGTAAGAAAGTGGAGATAGTATTGAAGAGGCTCCCAACTGTCAAAATCTGACAACAATCCTACAGGTTTTGCTTTATTTTGCTATCTAGGTTTTTTAGCACATCTGATTTAGCTTAGCTTAATCGTATGTTTGATTAAATAATTATTTGGGCACCTAAAACGTCAGCCTTCTTTGTCTCCACTCAGTCCCCTATTTTTTTTTTTTTTTTTCAAACCTTCATGTTTATTTTTGTGTTGTTCCTTCCTTGCAACAACAAAGCGGGTTTCATTCTTAATTTTTGTTCTTCCATTCACTTTTATTTAGATTTAATATTCCTGATTAATTTCTGCTTTTTTATTGCCTTTCTCTTCAGTCTTTTCCTCCATTCGAATCAAGGTTAAAGGTATGGTATTCGTTTGCCTTTGTACTAAATTTCTGAATTTTTTTTAGTATAGGGTTAACTATTTGTCTATGTACATCTAATTTCTAAATATTGTAGTGTTCTCTTTACATTTAAAGAACTCATGAAACTCAATTTGAATTGGTACTTATCATGTATAAATAATTTTTTTTTTGAATTTTTAGTAATTAATAATTGCATTGGTATGCTGTTGAGACACATAATCCAAATAAAATTGTAAAAGTGTCATGAAGGTTGGTTGAATTTTACTCTATTTTAATGATCATGTTGATTATGTGTGCTTTACCTATAAACAATTGCATTGTTGTATCTTCTGGAGTTTTATTTTTATAGACTTAACTTGAATGTTTTAAAGCTAGAACTGACATGAGCACATTAACCATCCTGCCCCAGGAGGCAGATTTCATAATAGCTGAATCTCCAAGTTCTAAGTCTTTTTACTATGAAATCTTAAGTAAGTGACCAGGAAGACAGGGAAAGCCTTGAAACAGCAAACATATATGATTGGTAGTATTTAAAACATGAGCATTAAGAACCTTGGTTCTCAAATCTTCTTATTTATACCAGGTTAACTTGATTAACAATACTGGGGATTATGACATGTTCTAATTCTACACCTAATTACATACACATCTGTGGGATTTTTTTTTTTTTTTAATATCATTATTGGTTTATTTAAGTTTAATCTAAACTGTATATGTAATACTATGGCTCTATTTGGATTTTGAAGTATTATAGCTTATTACCAGAAGTATTTGCTATATAAAATGCAAAAATTGCATGTATTGCCCAAACTTATGCTAAATTTAATTTTTACTCTTCAGCTTGCTTTACTTTTGTAAATTAAAGGGTTTAGGGGTTTATCTAACAAACTAAGTCTTGAGTCTAAATATTCAGAGGATAAATGATTTTCACAGCAAGTAGGACTTCATTTCTGATTGTAGTTGCTGTTGGATTCATATGTTATTTGTACTGCTCATTTTGCATCTATGTTCATCAAATTTTCACTTGCTTTGAACTTCTCCAATCCCAAAACAAAGAGAGAAGGAATGAAAATTCCACTAACATGAGCACCAGCCTAAGCACCATCTTTACCAGTTACAACTCCAGCTTCCAATTCAATATCACAAATTCTGCCAACACAGATGGAATGATATCAAAATTTGATTGATCCAGATAGGCTTTTCAGTTTTTTATGATGGGTTTTGCTTGGTTTTGTATTTTGTATTATGCATAATTGGTTGTTGTACATTTGGTTGGAGTCAGTGATACGCTATTGTTATGATGAATATTTGTGCATAGTACTTTCAAATGATCATCTAAACAACATTTACAAGCAATAAAATTTTAGTGTTTAAACAATTTACAATTATTAACGCATGATAGATAACATTATTCTAACAGTAAGACTCCAACATTACTTCTTTTTTTTTGTTTTATTTTTTATTATAGATTAAAAGTTCTGCTTTTAAACATAATTGTCATTGAACTGTTCATGCTCTTTTCCCAGTTAATTGAAGTACTTTTATTAATTTATTGTCAATATTCCTTCCCAAATTCAGAGCCCAGATTCTATTCCCAGAATTCTCTTAAAATAGTAGTGTCTAAATACAATATAATTTTACCTTTTAGGGTAAAAACAACTTCAGAAAAAATAGCAATATTCATAAATAACAACAAATCCAATTTGGGAAGTCAAAATAGCCATAACTCACCCAGATATATCACATGATTTTTTTTTTTTCATGATTGGTCCTGCATGATGGTCACACTTCACATGTCAATTGTCAAATAATTGTACATTATATGCATGACTATATTTGAGGAATACTATAATCTCAGCTGCTTACAAATATGATATTTAAGATGTATATGTTATGGCCTATCTTAAACCTCAAATGAAATGGAATTGTATTGTGTTTTGGTTTAGGTTCTTTAAATTTGGGTTTAGATATGATTTAGGTCTGGGTATTTTGATTGGATTGGATTGGATTGGATTGCATTCAGGTTTTGGCTTAGATTCGGTTTGAGTAAGAAATTTGGGTTAGAATTGTTTTTAATATCAGTTATCTGTGTTAGATTTGGTATTTCTTTTGGATATTTGGGTTAAATTTGTTTTGAGTGTGTCTTGGCTCCAAAGAGAAATCTCTGGAGATCTTCATGGATTGATTTAGTTCTGAAGAACATAGATTCATGTTACCAAAAAATAAAGCTCTATTTGCCATTTCATTTATGCCGTTTTTAATTTTTTTGTTGAAATATATTCCCCTCTTTATATTTTCATTTCCCATGTTTCTTTTCTACCATTGTTGTCAAGTTTTCTCAGTATATATTTTTCTAAAATTAAAGTTTTTCCTGGGTTATGATATAAAGGCCATGTTGTTCACATATCACAATGAGTAGGTCAATTTTATTATTAAATTGTATTTCGTTAGTATACACACACACTCTGTAATGTTAGAGATGAGTTTTGTCATATTTGATCAACGAGGCTAATAATGCAAACTTTGCATCTGAATTGGATTTCCATTTCTACTTTAGTATGTCAAATATTTGAGCTTCAAGTCTCAATATCTATTTATTTCAATTTTTTGTTTAATGATGTGCTCTGCCTGTTTGTTAAAAGAACTGAGTCAATAAATTTTTCAGAAATTGTTGTTTCCTTTATGGCATGAGATTAACAATATGAACTATTTGAACTACCCTTTATTCTTTTGTTATGGAATTCTTGTTTTAAATTTTAATGCATCTTAATTTGTGATAATATCTTGCTATCTTGGAGGGTTAGTCATGTTGTGCAAGTCCACTAGATTCACCAAGTACATTCTCATGTTTGTAAGATTTCAACTTTTTTTTTTTTTTTAAATCTGAATTTTAAAAATCGTTCACTGGGTGAATTACTAAATACTCCTCAATGTCATTTTGTCTTTGTAAGTGCATCAAAAATCTAACAAAGAGGTACTTAAGAAGATTTTTGACTTCGTGAGAAAGATAGAAAGAATTCAGGTAATTTCAAATGTAGTTAATCCAGGTGATTTAGGTTTCAGTACTACTTCAAACATGATTTACATATGATCTATAAAAGACTTTGTCTGGCCTTCCACTGCAACAAAAATCCAAACCAACATAATTTTTTGCTCCCAAAAACACCATCTAAACTAAAACAGGTATTTTGGTTGGATTGATTTTGAACTTATGGTCTTTCAAAAATGGCATTAAATATGATTAGTTTTGGGTATTCTGGTCGGATTGATTTTAAATCTTTGATTTTTATTTCTAGGTTAGATTTTGTTTTGATAAAGGTATTTGGTTAGAATTTGCTATCTTTAGGATATTTGTGTCACATTTGGTTTGCTTTTTTGTTTAGAGTATTTGGGTTAATGGGTTTTGGGTATTTTTCAATGATGTTTTTAAAATAGAGAAAAAGAAACACAATCATGCCTTTCTTTTCCTTTTTCTTAAGAGATGGGAATGGTGACAATCTTTAAGTTTGGAAGACCCTAGATATTTTTTTCTTCAATGATGGTTACCAATTCCTGTAGATAACCATAAGTCCATAAGGCTCATTAAAAATTCTCTGGGCTTGAGTTTAATGGTAGAGTGAATTACGTCCATGGAAATAATAGTGATTTTAATGATTCAATGTGAGTGTGTGTATATATATTTTATCCTTACTGTGTTTGTTTAATCCATATAATCATGTTAAAATTAGAGATATACACATGTTTTGATCCTTGCCACTTTGAAATGTACATATATATTCTTGATTGCCATTTTGATTTATAGCTGATATTTCTGCTATAATTGTTAAAATTATGCTATAAACTTGATTTTATTGTGCTTTGCTAAGTTTGATGCTGAAATAAGCTTTATTCTGAATTACTGTACTATCGGTATATAGAAAAAGGCATATAAGAATATTTTGGGTTCAGGCTTACTGCTTATGTCCTTCGTATAATAGTAGAATGAAATAATGTTTGTAGATATTGATTTAAAGGTGATTGCTTTTGCTTTCTCTTGAAAAAAAGTTTCAGTGCATATGGTGGTATCTTGAATCTACCTATTCAATTCTTATTTAGTTTCTTTTCTTTATGTTGCATTCATTTCTTAAGTTGTATTGTAGCCATTGTAATTTGATATTGAGGTTAACATAGTTCTATGGTGCATAGGCTTATATAAAATGTGAGTACTTTTTTTTTTCTCAATGGATTTTCTTGCCTCATATTTTATTTTAAGTTCATAAATTGATGTATTATGTGATTATACCATTTAGTTGAGTTATGATGCCAGCAATTTATTCTGTTTGTATTCTATTATTGTATTTATGAACTAAATGAGTTATGATGCTAGCAATTTGCTGCCATGGAACTCATTTGACTAAAGCAAATAAAATTTGAGCTGACAATTTTTTCTTTTAATGTTTCCCTTTTTAGGTGTATCTCTTGAACCTATTTGGTTTCCAGTTAATTGGAAATGTTCATAGTTTTGCATAATACTACATTCATAAATCCAACATATCAGATGAGGCGCTTTAGAAAAATTGGAGTCATCACTGTAATGGATGGGCTAATTCATGAAATGCGCCCAGTTTAAATTTTTTTATTTTATTTTTTTATTGATGTAAGTTGCGTAAGCTTTTTGTTGTAAAATTGGTAGTACCTTTAGCATTTTCCATATGTTCTTACGTTTCAATGCTTTGATTGGGGAGTTTTGTTTTGTGTGCTAATATTTTGGATGGGAATGATTATACATGGGGAATTATTATTGCAAAACTGGTAGAAGCACATGGTAGATTAATGTTATGCTTTATTTTGAAGCAAATAAAAAGAAGATGCGCTAAATAGGTTTGGTTTGAGGATAAGAAATATATAAATATATATATATATATATATATATTTTTTGCTAGAAGGGTAAAGATTGTTGAGGGATTGAGATAGTATCAAAAACTACAAGTGTGTTCCAAGATTAACTATCCCGTGCATCGCACGGGTTAGCGACTAGTTAGTATTATTTGTTTTCTTAGTATGCAATGGTAACTTTTAAGCTTTCTATTTTTTATATTGTGTTTTTTTTTTTTAATTGATACTAAAGTTTGAAACAATGAATAATTAGTTCTGAATTTAGGAAATATTTTATGGTAAACTTTTATATTTATTATAATATATATATATATATATACACACACATACATATATATATATATATATATATTTATTTATTTATTTATAAATAAATAAAATAGTAGTAAACTCGAAACGGTACACCGATATTGACCGATATCCGAAATATATCGTACCACTGGCCAAACCGATACAGACTCCGGTACGGTATTGACTTCCTTGCAACGAAGGAAACATGTTATTAATATATGAGGTTGATGGATATGAGTTCTTTATTACCATTGAATTCATATCTTTTGATAAATTGCTGTTAGAAGGGGAGTCGTATTGGTTGTCCAAAACAATTTTAGCTGTTTACTGCTAGATGCTGGTAACTTTGACTAACTACTGAATGCATCTTGTGCTTTGACTTATTAATTGGTTTATTATTCGTTTTCTTCTTAAGAAGCTAATACTTGGGCCAAATTAAGACCAGTTTTTGGGGCACTTGTCTGTAAAATTATATTCTTTTGGGCTTTGGGCTGGTCACTTCTTTTGGCAGGTATAGAGTTCTGCTAGTCATTGAAAAATTTGGTCACTTTTGGGCTTTCTACTTGTCTTAAATTTCCCAACAATAAGTTGTGCTGAACTGACAGAGATCAATATGACACTAACCTAAAGAAGATACATGTGCAGGTCGCCAAACTCACTCCACTACAAGTATTCAGAAAAGTCTTTCAATCTGACACTACCAGTTATTAAATTATTCCTCAAGATTTCTGCAGAGCCTTAAGTACTCATCTCCTGAACCAACAAATAGCACGGTACTGCTTGAACAGTCGAGGAACAATCTATCTCCATCCAGCTGTGTTCAAAATGGACTTATTTCAATTGCACAATCATCTCAGCTGGACTTCTGCAGAAAGTGGAACCCCTCCATCCTTTACGGTTATAGTTTGAAACTACAAATGCATCCTTTGATGTGCTTTTGACTATACCATTAACCTCAAATTCAATGGAAGAATTACATAACACAGGGTTGTCCACAAAAGTAACATTTAAAACAGCAATGCTGTATACTGGAACTTGTTTTGGAAGTAATTGCAATAAGGAGTGAAGCTTTATTTTCCTTTCTCTGCTTTTCTTAGAAATAGCATCTTCAACTGCAGATGCTATTTTCCCTTTAAAACCATCCACTTCCCAGGAGTGAAAGAATTTAGTGCATAAGTATTTAAGGTTTTCAATTTGTAAGATGCATTAGACCATGGAATGCAGATTCAGACAGAAAATAATAGAGATTAATAAAATATGATGTTCATTATCAATTAACTTATCAGTTTTGAAGTTAGTACCATTGAAGTGGGAAGGGATCAATACTTCTATGACATGTTTATTTTTCGGTGGGCTGGGAGGGGGGGAGGGTGGGGCTTGAAAAGGTAAGCTCTTTCTAGACACTACGATACTAATTTAGGGAAAATATTTTTAACCAATAGAGTTGGTATAAAGTTTAGATTTACAGATGGAGCAGGCCAGGAAATCACATGAATTCTGATAAGTTCATAATTTAGGACCAAATGCTTACACAATCTTGTATTTTCGGCTCTCCTGTTAAACCCCATTCTGAAACAAAATCTCATCTGCTGTGTTATAATCTTGGATTGAAATCAAGGTAAGCCTTGAATCTGAAGAAGAGAAATGAAGGGGAAATTTCTAACAATATATTCCTAGGACGTAAAATACTAGTACGTCCCACTGAGGCAATCCAACTTCACACATTAAACCACTTACATTTCTATAACATCTATGTAGCTATCAAACTTCCCACAATCAAAAATGATCTGATGGAAAATCCAACAAATAATTTAAAAAATAAAAAATAATTTTGACCAAAGAAGAGAAGCAAATCTGAATTGAATCTCAGTTGATGCTCCACTGCAAAGAAAAAATATAACCTCTTGACTAGAACATACAGGAACTGACTGTATAGCAGTAGAACTTGCTTACATAGGAGGACTGCATTCCCCTGGTAAATCCAATATGCTCCACCATCCAACTTTATTTATATTTCCTTCTTGGTTCTTCGGAGTTGCAATTATCAGACCCATCTCTCAGAACAAAATTTCCATCATCTTGAAGCACTGCTTCTAGAGCACCAGAGCTCGTAGGGCTCAAATTTGTTGACCAAATTGGAATTTGAGACTCAATGAACAGAACTAAATTACCATCTGAGATTCTCAATACAGAAGAACCTATATCAGAGACTGGTGTCTCTCTGTTTGCCACCCAAACTATGGTTTTGCGAGAGACTTTCTTGTACCACATGCCTATATAGAAGTTAGAACGAGAAGAGTTACCTGGTGTGAAGAAACCGAGCTCAAAGTTCCCACCGTTAGAGATAATAGTTTGGTCACCAGAGAGAGATTGGTTTGCAGAGATAGTGTCAGCTCCATGGGAAAGATGATTGTTGAGAGATAGGCAGATGAAGAAAAAAGAAAGCATGAGCCATGGATTCTTCTTGTTATCCGTGGCTGCACAGAATTTTGCGGAGAAGCTGTGCTAAAATTTGACTTTGAAAGAGAGAACAAATGAATGGATCTTGAATTCTAGTTTTAGATTGGAAAATTGTTTTGTTATGGGCTCTGCCCCTTCAGTATTTTCTGGTGTAATTCTCTCTGAGCTTGTTCTTTTTTGAGCTCTCCTTTGTTACCCTTTTTGCACTCAATGAAGTATTTCTGCAAATTAATAAAAAAATTAATGTTGGCCACCTAGCCAAGGCCATGTTTATTTAAATAGGTGAATTCAATTTGCTCTCCATTTTTCAGCTTGTAGTATTCGCAGTAGTTTCATCGATTTTACCTACCAAATTAAATACCGATTCACGCCTTATGGAATGCAAGGAACATGTTTTACTTTTGAGGGGAAACAGCTTCACCCAAACTAGGTAATAGATATGGCGAATCTACTGCTACAAGATTACGAGGAGACTACTTTGTATACACCAGATAGCAACACAAAGGAGGAAAGACACCCAGCATGGGTTCAAGTGATAGTTCTTTGATTTTATTTGTCAGGGCTTTCCCGTTTAATATACCAGACCAAATCGTTCAGTGGTTTTATGTGCTGCTCAATGCTTTTATACATCATTAAATGTTAGCATGTACACCACATCAAACCGATGCATATTGTGCTGGAAGGTGATGCACAAGTAGTAACAGATGCGTTGATGGGCTGTAGCTCCCCCCCTACCTCTATCCAGATGATTATCGAAGGCATCCAGAGGCTGAATTGTAATGTCCTGGATTGGAAAGCCAGAAATGTTCGCAGAACAAGCAATATGGCTAGGAGTGCAAAATTTATGAATGATTCTGTTATCTGGGTTGAGGATATTCCACCCATCATTGAATTCCAACTAAAGAAAGATGTAACTGTTTTGGACCACGGTCCAGTTTAATGAATGTTGTTTGAAGTTTGAACATCAAAAAAAAAAAACCGATTTTACTAGCTCTAATGATCCCTCATCTATCTCTATGTATTTTTTTGAAAGTTAATTAAAAAAAAAAAAAAATTTAAAATTTTTACCTTTTTTTTTTTTTTTTTTTTTTTTTTTTTTTTTTTTACGTTGTACCAAACAATAAAAAATATTTTACACAACATTTTTATGTATGTTGCCAAACACTGTAAAATAAAAATATTTTCCTACTAATATTTTACATGTAAAATATTTTACCTTTGTAAATAAGAGAGAAAAGGCATAAAAAGAACAGTCCTCGCACCTTAAATGTCATTGGTATTTCAAACTTCACAATTGAATACTTTCATGATTTCATCCAACTTTACATGCAACATTGATCATACCTTTGTACTGACAATAATGAATGAGAAAACAAATCAATTGGGACGGTCATTTTCCTCAATCTTTGCACCACGCTTTTTTCGTCTCAGTGCACTCATCCTGCTCACATGAATACCTGAACTTTTGACCTTCACAGTCATTGTTCTTTTCCTCTCCAACCCAGCAGAAGCACCACATCTAAAGGTAGTTTTGTTATTGACAGCTAGAACTCTTTCAACTCTCTCTTTTCTCTTATTGTGAGGTAAACTTTGAGCTGATTGGTAGGCTCCACAAAGGCGGCCAAAATAGTATAGAGGATCAACATAGCACGATGATGAAGAGACAATGCCTTTCATGTTGGTTGGCTGGACAAGTTTTACAAAATCCTCTATCTCTGCAAAGCATGAGTGATCTGAGTATGGAACAGAATATATGTACTTATGAAACTTTTCCACAGAACCTAAATTTCCATTTGGCTTTTCAGTATGGTTCCCACCATTTCCGCTCCATTTGCTTCTGTTGTAACGAGAAGTTAAAAGGGAACCGAAAAGTTTGTCACCATTTTCAAGAGGGCTCACCACCCATGGAAGACCAGATGGCATGATACCTATAGTTGGGTGCATTGTGTTTAGTCCCTCTAAAGTTTCAACGCTAAAACTGTAACGAGGAACAGCTCGCACTCTTGTAAGAGAAGTCTTGGTTGTGAATATGTCATGGAACCCAAGAAGATGCATAGTTTGCAAGCGTTCTGGCCACACCCAAATCTTTAATAAAGAAAACAACAAAATTGGGTGAACAAATGAACAGGAAACAAATAAGAACAAGAACAATTAGATAAAAAGTGTCAAATATATGCATTTAACTACTTAATTTGATGTAGAGGGAAAAAAGTAGTAAGAATATCAGTGTACTTTTAGACTTCTAGTCATATGATAAATGACACTGTAAGTTCTCCAGACAATTCACGGTATTTTGTAAATTTTTAAACAACCAAAAGGAAATAAATTTATGATCAAAGATTAGATCATTTGGTCTTCTTCCAGTGATTTCCAAATTGGAAATCCAACTTAGCCGCATATTCGCAATAGTATGTCAGGTTCTTTTACAGAGACCATCATAATAATCCACAAATAAAAAAGATGGGTCTTCCTCTTACCTTTATTTTAAGTTCATGTGAAATGTGAAGCAAAAGGTCTTCTTTTCCCAGAGAGTCAATCCCAATAATTATGTCATGTTCAGGATGGGAGACAATGATATCAATAACCTGTAACCAGCCATCAAATAATTAGACTGTAAAACAAATTTCTTCTAGTATCATGATATTTTTCAGAGAAAAGTAGAATGATATTTTATGGAATAGATCTCAATTATGTAAAAATCCTAAACTAGAGAGTACCAGTAATTTATTCTGTACGAGCAATTCACAGCTGCTTGTGACCAAGATATGTTAAAACCGAAGTGGTATTCAGAAGGTTTAACAAAGTAGAACTAGTTCTTCAGTTAATTGCCCCTATGAAATGCATAAAACTATATCATACGATCTAAGCAAAACTAAAGAAATCCCAGAGAAATGTGCAAATGCACCTGTTGAGCAACAATTGCTCGAGATGGAAAAGCGTATGATGGATTGCAGTATGTGTTATCCAAGTAAAGGATGTCGACTACATCATCCTTAAGAGCATTGAGGAGCATGGTCCTTCCTATCTCTGCCCTCTTACTAGTTGTTTCCCAGCGGAAATCGCCAGTGTAAAGCAAGCAGCCAAACTCCCCACGGAACAAGAACATAACTGCACCTGTTTGGATAAAGAACTATCAAGCAATTTCTATGATGATGCAGTTTAAATGAATAAGACCTCGCAATGGACAAATGAGGTCCAAAATTAGAACAAGGTCCATGTTTCAAATATATTATCAGTGGATAACGTTTTCACCATACAAATCAAAAGATTCAAGCACATCTTCCATTAAAAAAAAAAAAACCACAACCAGATTCCACGAACAAATTTAATTAGAATAGGAATGTAATGACATTGATGCAATTAAAACTGGGTTTGCAGGAAAATGAACAGTTTCCAACTGGATGCAAGTTACAGTGTCTAATTAATATATACTGACTGGCACAAATAAGATGGAAATTCTGTTTAGCTAAAAATTAAGCTAGAGAAGAATGTTGGTTTGAGAAGATGAAGCAAACAATTGGGGAGCAATGTAAAAATACCGGGACAATGGTGAGCGTCGATGGGCATGACTTGAAGAGTGGAAGAAGAAGCGGAGGAAGGGGAGACGAGAGAGATGGAGTGCCAAGTGCCGACGGCCAGTAGGCGGAGGAGGGAGAGGTTGAAGCCAGGGAATTTGAAGGGGAAGAGCTTGGCGGTGAGTCGGGAGCAGAAGATTGGACCCTTGGCCCAGCTGGAAGATAACCCTTGGGTGTGGTCCGAATGCAGGTGCGTCAAGAAGTACGCCTGGCTGTGCCCCGTCCACCTGTCCACCGATATCAGACCCTTCTCCATTTCCACAGAATCTCTCTGAGAGAGAGAGAGAGAGAGCAAGAGAGGTTTCTGTTGTTTTGGTTTTGGGCGGCGAAATTGGTTGTTTTTTAAATTTTAAGCGATTTTGGATTTTATAAATAGTTATGGGAATAAAATTACAGCTAAACAATTAATCAAAAATTAAATATTTTAAATAAAATTACTCTATTGTCTTTTGTTTGGTTTTCCTTCACTTCTCAACAACAAAATAATAAGAAAGTAATTTAATATTATATCATTACACATTCACTCAAATAAGTAGAATAAAAAATTAAAAAATCATGACTCAAAATTTTTCCACACTTTGAATGTCAAAATCTTAAAACGATAAAAATAAATATGCCAAATAGTTTTCTTTCAACCTAATTCCTCCTTTTCCACCACTTATTTGGCAACCAAACAATAAGAAACAAATTCAGAGTCTCAGACTATAACTAGAGTACAAAAAATAAAAAGTAAAAGACCAAATTATTCCAAGGACCTATTTGCTTCGGTGCAGATCATTTTTCATAAAATATTTTCTTCATTTTTCAACATTTTCCCTAATTGGGTAATTGGGTAATTTTGTTATTTTCACAATATTCCATTCTATTTAACATGGTTTTTAGAATTCAAAGAACCGATAAAGGAAGAGGTTCAAGGATTTTAAGGTCAGACTGAGGTTTGACCAAGGTCAAACCGTGATAATGTCATAATTACTTTAATAATTAATTAAAACCCAAATATAGATATTAAATTTATAAAATTAGCAAAATTGACTAATATATCTATATGTGTGAGGAAAATTTAATGACTTTCAAGCATATTTTTACAAATTAAATAAGAAATTTAATAAAATAAAATAATAAAGCATGAAAACATTAAAAGCTATGATTAATTTTTGAAGTAAAGTTGAATATTTTTGAAGGATTTTAATTATAATTTTTTTTATACGTTCCCTTTAAGAGGTGGATAATTTAATTCAGTAGAATAGAATTGTGTTAAGTTGTTTTCAATATATATATATATATAAATATATATTGCGTTGAGCATCAACTTGCAAGCGTAGCTTAGTGGTTAGACTTTAGCTCTAACTCTGATAAGCTGTGCCTAGGTTGTAAACCTGGTAAGCGCACTTTTTTTTTTAAGCCTAAAGAGGCCTAACAGAATTGAGTCATTATAGTAGGAATAACAGAACAATATGTCAGGAAATGAGGGAAATCAAGAAGTGGGCTAAAGAAATATAAGGTCCATCATCAAATAAAGCCCAGCTCCTAAAAGGAGCGGGAAATCAAAACGTAGCCCATATAAAAGGTCAAAGAAAATGGACGGCAGGCTATGCAGGCAAGCCTTCAGACCACGGCAGACGAATGGGCAGCAGGCAAATTTTGGACACATATGGAAGGAAGGCACGCGCAAGGCCCAGGCACCACCAGCCTGTACCCAGCCAATATAGAGCATGGTGAGGTCGGGGGTCAGAGATTCAGAGGGCATGGTTTGGTGGTGGGGAGAGGGGAAAGATCTATTTTTGAGGTTCTAACTCAAGCTCTTTCGGGGAGGTGTCCTGCTGGGATGATTTACTACCCAAAAGAGGCAAGCTGAGTTGGAACCATTAGGTGCATGTCATGAGGGATAGGAAGAGAGAAAGAGCCTAGACCGTAGTAGGAAAGGGTGCCACGGCAGACAAGCAAACAAAATACTCTTCTTTGTCTGGTGATGGGGGGTGGCATCCAGACGGAATAGTGATGGTCGGCCAATACACCCAGACCAGACAAAGGAGGTTAAGGGCTAAAACAGTTAAATCCGGTCACGGCAGACACTATAAAAAAAGGGTCTTATCGCGAACAGAAACGGAGGAACAGTGGGAACTTTGACTAAGAAATAGGAATTTGAAAAGAGAAACTAAGAAATAGAAAAAGAAACAAGTGGGAAAGAAAGAAAACAACCAGAAAGAAAACAAAGTGAGAATTAAAACGACAGGCATGCACCGGTAGATTGATTCCCTCTCTCCCTCATGAAGTCCTGCTCTCTGTGAAAACCACAAGGAGCTTTTGTGCATAAACCACTCAAGTCCGTTTCCCTCAAGACAATTAATCTCCACGGCAGGATTTTTTTTCCTGAGAGATTAATTGCGTTGAGAAGGAACGTTCTTTCCTCTTTGGCTTTGCTCCTACGGACCGGACTTTAGTTGATTTCCTAACATTCTGATTAACCCATACATATTAATACTTGTTCACTTCTGTTCTGTTCTTTCTCTTCCGTAAAAATGATTAATATTGCTGTTGTAATTGTGTTCAAGGGCTGTTTGGTCATTTCCCACTGAATGGCCAGATATTTTATTTATTTTATTATTATTATCTCTGTCTGCCACAACTTGTCTAAAACAGTTCTGCCTGCCGTAAGCACATTCCTAGCAAACCTGGCCTAGTTTGCGCACAAGCCGGACCAACTTAAGTTGTAGCTAAACCGGTCCCAACTCCCTTATCTAGAAAACTTGGGCCTAGTGCCGCAGGAAGCAGCCCAACACCATTAGCACAGCCCACCACCTTACAATTGGCAACTCCACTAGGGAGTTGGGAAACAGATAGAGATGAAAAAACAGAACCCTTTGCAAACAATGCCACTAAAGTAAAGAACGACACGAAATATGAGTGTCGTGCCCTCGCAAGCAAAGTCCAGGCCAATAACACCTCACCAACAGCAACTTAACCAAACGGAAGGTGCCAACAAAACGGGGGTTGATCCTCAACCGTAGCCAAGAATTCCCACAGACAATGTCAGTACTTTTATTGAAGTATTGCAATCACTGCAACACTTGCAGCAACAAATGATGGAAGAAATCCGTCAACTAAAAGCAGACAAGACAAAGGAGAAAGGCAGCCAGCATGACCCAGAGCATGCGGCAGACAGAGAAGAGACACTAGCAGGAGGTGTCCCATGGAATGCTGAACAACGTTTCATTACTATAGCCGAAGTAGCGGCTCTCCTAGAACAAGAGAGAGCCAGAACACCTAAGGAGAGGTTTTACGCATGAAGGCCTTCTTACCCATTAAAAGTACTCAGTAAACCATACCTCGAGAGGTATGAGCCGAGGGCCTTTGCATAATACAACGGTAAGAAGGGAAGTGCAGTTGAGCACATGAGCAAGTTTATTGATACCCTTGGCCCTCACGCCGCAAACGAAGACTTATGTCTTCTAGAATTTTCAAAGTCACTGTGTGACCAGGCATACACCTGGTACATCGGCTTAAAACTAGGATCGATCCTAACTTGGGATGACATGGTGGATGTATTTTGCACTAAGTACTTCCACGGAGAGGAAACAGTAACGCTCACAACCCTACAAGCGACCAAGCAAAGGAGTGGCGAAGATTTGATGGAATACATCAAGAGGTTCAGGGACATAGCACTTGACTGCTATAATCATTGTGAAGAAAGGACCTTAGTAGAAATGTGTATGACTAACATGATTCGGGAATTTGGAGCTGTCCTAGAAAATCTAGAAATTTCCCAGTTTGCACAGCTATTGCAGAAAGCCAGGAAGACGGCCCAGTCCGTAAAACCAAGTTCACACAAAAGAAACGCCCCGCAAGCTATGGCGGTGTCCATTGGAGAGCGGAGAAGGAAAACTGAAGGGAGGGAATATGATACGCCCCCACCCATACCATGACTCCTAAGGAGCTGGATGTGCTACTAGACAAATGGATAGCAGACGGAATCTTTAAATCCAACCAGGTTTCCAGAGAACCCACGGAGGAAGAAAGAAGAGATTCTCGCTTCTGCCACCTGCACAACTATGTACAACATCCCACCGTAGAATGCTGGGCGCTTTGCAGATTGGTACACTGCAGGATTAAAGAAGGCACATTGGAGTTAACCTAGTAAGAAGTCCAAAGAAACCCATTCCTGAACCACAAGGGAAAGGATATAGCAGCAGTGGTGATATGCGCAGACCCGGGGGAGGACGAGGAGGAGAACCTGGCCCTACCTGTCGCGGTAATTACCACTCTATAGCAAAGTGCCAAATTCAAAAGTTTGTTTGACTAGTTGGGACTCACATCAAAGGAAAGAAAGATAGCCACAGAGGCTTTGGTGAGTATCGCCTCTGGGGCAGGGGTAGAATGCTTATCAGCAAAAATGCCAGAAGATAGAGCCCTCCTACAAGAATCAACCGAGATCACGTTTAGCAATAAGGATATGGAGGTGGGACACCCAGATCACAGGAGACCTCTCTATTTGGCAACATCCATAAACCAAATCCCCATCAAGAGGGCCTTGGTAGATTCAGGTGCTTCCGTAAACCTCATTCCGTTGAACACCTTGCAAGCGGCAGGAATTTCAGAAAGAAAGATCCAAGGATGCTCGATGGAAGTAACAGGGTTCGGCGGAAGAGGCAAGTACACCGCAGGCCACATTCAGTTGTGGTTGAAAGTAGGTCCTATAGCTTCTTTAACTCGTTTCCATGTGGTCAGAATGGAAGTATACTATCATGTGCTTTTGGGAAGGCCCTGGCTGCACAAACACCGATTGGTCCCGTCCACCTATCACCAGTGTGTGAAAGGAAGATTGAATGGTAGGATGATATGTATAGCTGCAAACCCCTCGCCATTCAAGCAAGTAGAAGCTCACCTAGTGGAAACCATGTTTTACGACCAATTGGCTCCATCTGGGGAAAGATCGGTTTTAAAGCCACGAGGTTCCTTCATGCCTAGATGGGAAGATGTCCAAGGTGACCCAGAATCCGATCTAAGGGAGTTACTAGCGTGAAAGAAGAAAAGAAAAGAAGTGCCTACCGTAGAATCAGATAACACACCCCAATGCATCAGGGTCTAAGACCTTGATGGTAAGATTGTGTATAAGTTATGAAGGCGCGTGGGGCCCACGAGTGAGATGCAAGCAAGCCCCACCCGAGAATGGCAGCACGGGAGTTTGGCGTGTTATGTCGCTCAAGAAAATTTGGGAAAAGAAAAAGAAAAGGATGGGGAAGTTGTGGCAGAAAAAGATGCACATGTGGTGGCAGAAGAAAAATTGGAAGAAGTTGACTTAGGGTTTGGTTCACAGGAACCAAGGCCTATTTCAATTAGTGCAAGTTTGACAAAAAAAGAGAAGTCAGAACTGATACTGCTGTTGAAAGAGTTCAAAGATGTTTTCACTTGGGACTATAATGAAATGCCAAAATTAGACCTTGGGCTATTTGTGCATACATTAAATGTAGACCCAGAGGCCAAGCCGGTGGCCCAACCTGCTAGGATATTTCATACAGAAGTAGAAGGGCAGATAGTTAAAGAAGTACAGAAATTGCTAGCCGCAGGATTCATCGAGCCTATTCAACATCCTCACTGGCTATCCAACATAGTACCAGTAAAGAAGAAGAACGGCCAGATAAGATGTTGTGTAGATTTCAGAAATCTCAACAAAGCCTGTCCAAAGGACGAGTTCCCACTGCCAAACTTGGATTTACTAATAGATTCTGCGGCAAGAAGCGCCATGTTTTCGTTCATGGATGGGTTCAGCGGATACAATCAGATCAAGATGGCACCAAAAGATGTAGAGAAAACTGCTTTCAGAACACCTGTGGGCAATTTCTACTACACTGTGATGCCCTTCGGGTTAAAAAATGCAGACACAACTTATTAACGAGCAATGACGGCCATATTTCACAACATGATGCACCAGGAACTAGAGGACTATGTGGATGACACAGTGGTTAAATCAAAGAGGAGAGAAGAACACTTCTACATGTTGAAAAGGGTATTCGAAAGATGCAGAGCCTTTAAGCTAAGAATGAACCCCCTCAAGTGCGCATTTGGGGTGTCCTCTAGGAAATTCTTGGGTTTCCTGGTTCACAGCAGAGGGATAGATGTGAACCCAGCCAAAGCCACGGCTATAGTGACTATGAGATCTCCGATCACAGTAAAAGAGTTAAAAAGTTTCTTAGGAAAATTCTCATATATCCGAAGATTCATTCTTGAGTTGACATCAATTACTTCTGCTTTCACCAAGTTGCTCAAGAAGGGGCAAAGTTTTGAGTAGGGAGAAGCATAGCAGACAGCCTTCAAGAGGCTACAGCAAATAATGATGAATCTCCCCACGGTGCAGGCCCCTATCCACAAAAAACCATTGTTACTTTACTTGGCCACCAACTCGTATGCCATTGGTGCACTAATTGCCCAAGAGGACGGAAGTGGCATCGAGTAACCAGTGTACTACATCAGTCACGTCTTAAAAGATGCAGAAACTTGTTATTCAAGGGCAGATAGAGCATGCCTGGCCATTGTATATGCTTCGCAAAGGTTGCATCATTATTTCTTGGCCTACGAAGTATGGTTGATGACTAAGTTCCATGCCATTAAAGCTTTGTTACAGCAACTGATCCTCTCTGGCAGAATATCCCAGTGGTTGTTATAATTGTCACAATACGACTTAAGAATGGGGACGCCTAGGGCGGTGAAAATTCAGGCTATAGCGGATCTATTGGCACAGTTTCCGGGAGAGGAAGAATTCCCATTGGATGATGAAGTTCCAGGGGAAGTAGTCGTGGCGGAAGAGGTAAGAGAACAATGGGTAATGAAGTTTGATGGGTCTTCTACTACCCAGTTTGGAGGGGTGGGAGTAGTCTTGTATCGTGAAGAAGACAAGGCAATGGCGCTATCGTTCAAGCTGGAATTCTCCTGTTCAAACAACACGGCCGAATACGAAACCTACCTAACCAGGCTAGCCACGGCTCTCGTAATGGGAGCCAAACATTTAAGAGTATTGGGAAATTCGAACCTGGTTGTCTGCCAGGCCAAGGGAAGCTTTTCCTTAAAAGAGCCCAGCCTAGCCCCATATAGAGTGATGGCCCAAGGGATGGAAATAGAGCATGCTCCAAAAAACGAAAACCAGTTTGCGGACGCATTAGCCACACTGGGGTCACAAATAATTTTCAAAGGGGATAGCACCAGGATAGAAGTCAGCAAAAGGGAAGAATCCATCATTGAGGTGTTGAAGGAAAAGTTCCGGGAGGAATAGGGCGAAGGAGATTGGCGAATCCCCATAAGGGAAGTCTTGATAAAGGGAGAAGATGCCGTAGAATTAAAAATACTAAAAGACTACGCCTTGGTAAGAAAGGAGTTGTACCATAGGATGCCAGGTGGGGTCTTGTCCAGATGTGTGGGGCAAGAGAAAGCCCAAAGAAAATTGCAAGTACACGATAAGACTTGCGGGTCCTGTGGGGAAGTCAGCCTTTACCGCAAACTTCAAAGAGCAGGCTTCTATTGGCCAAGTATGGGTAAAAACGCAGATCAAGTCTAAACCCAGTGTGGGTCCTGCCAGCTTGCAGCAAATAGAGAGGAAAGTTATGCTGTATTCATAAGCGAAGACTGGAGAAGCCCTTTCATACGATACCTAACAGAAGGCATCCTACCATAAAAGTACAGTAAAATATACAAGCTTAAGAGGTTGGCAACACGTTACTTTTTGCATAACATGGTCCTTTTCAAAAAAGAATACGATGGAGACCCTTTGAGGTGCTTGGGCCCTGAAGAAGCAAAAGAAATGATAAAAGTACATTTAGGGGAATGTGATGAACACCAGGGGAAGAAAAAGCTTTACAAATGCCTGCTGCAGATGGGCTACTACTGGCCTACCATGAAAAGAGATGTAGCAAAATTTGTAAAAAAGTGCCACAATTGTCAAGTACAAGCCAACTTAATTCATACCCATCCGTAGAATTTACATAGCATGGTCACCCCATGGCCCTTCCACACTTATGGGCTAGATTTAGTAAGACCAGTTAACCCACCATCACGTAGACACATATGGATATTAGTGGCTACAGAGTATTTTACTAAGTGGGTAGAGGCAGTACCACTCCATAAGGCCACAGGAGGAGCAATGGCAAATTTTATCAAAGAAAATATAATTGTAAGGTTTGAGGTGCCCCACAGGATCATCAGTAACAATGGCACACCATTTGTCAACAGTGATGTAAGGAAGATGTTAGAGTTCTACCAAGTCAAACACCACCGGTCATCGCCTTATTACCCTCAAGGGAATGGGAAAGCAGAGGCAACAAACAAAACTCTTACAAAGATTATCAGTAAAATGAGCCAAAAGTATATGGGAGAATGGGCGACACACCTGCCAGACGCTCTTTAGGCTTATAGAAAATCACCAAAGTCAACCACAGGCTTTTCATCTTTTTCCTTAGTCTACGGAACTGAGGTAGTAAGCCCAGCAGAAATAATGACACCGTCCTTGAGAGTCATGCAAATGCGAGAAAAAGAAAATGAGGGAGAATTCTTTGCGGTAGAAAGGTGCGAAGATCTAGAAGGACTTGATGAAAAGAGAGAAAAGGTCCAGGAACACAGCCGTAGATACAGATAAAAGATGATTGAAGCATATGGTAGGATGACCAAGGAGAGAGTATTCGCAGAAGGACAACTTGTGCTAAAGGTGGCAGACTATGTCAGGCGAGGCATGGTAGGACCATCTAAGTTTGCACCGAAGTGGGAAGGACCCCTTATGATAAGGGAAGCACATCAAAGTGGGTATTACCGTCTAACTTAAATGGATGGCAGAGACTTAATGGATCCCATCAATGGGAAGTGGCTGAAACGTTATTATGCCTAGGGAAAAGAGTTATATGGTTGTCACTTTCTTTTGTCTTGCTAAAAGCTTTTATGTTTCCTTTACTTTTTTTTTTCCTTCAAGTGATTATGTCATAGGACAAAAAAAAAAAAAAAAAAAAAAATTGTAACGTGCTTTCATGAATATGTAATGAAAAAGTACGAAGTATTAACACTATGTCAAAGCAATAGTAAAAGTAGTAGCAAAGTGTAGCATCATAATTACAAACCCAAACTGTGGCAAACACACGCCAAATAAGTGCTATAGGAAACATATAACTGTTCTGGACGAAATAATAAAGGAAGGAAAGCAAAAAAAAAAAGATGGGGGGGAGGGAAGGTAACTGCATCATCATCAATGGAGTCCAGAAATGAGAGTCTGATCTCCAAAACATCTGGGCCCACCAATACTAAAAAGAAGGTGCTCACGACGACTCTCCAAGTCCGACACCTCCTTCTTCAGAATCTCGATCCGGACATCTATAGCATCAACAGCTAGCTGAACTCTTCTCATAAAAAGGGCTCGGGCAACCTCACGGAGGTGATCTAGAACAAACCTCTATGGCAAAACCCACGCTGATAAGCTCCTAAATTGCGACCCTCCACTACAAGATCCTTTTGGTAGAGATAGTGTCAACAAAGCTGTGCTCAATGTCGTTCAACACGTATCCTAACATCTTCAAGAAATGCTCCCTAGCAGAACGGCCAAGACGGAATCATTGCATAAAATCGCCACAGCTGCTGTAGATCATCACCAAATGGGAAACACAACCCTTGGGAACTCGAAAGCCATAAAAAACCACGTAAGGAGGACCAGAAGCCCAAAAGTCTGCCGGGCCAAGGTCATTAACCTCTGGCTGGTCAAAGCGGGCGAAAAAGGCTGTAGCATCATTTGTAGGGTTTGGGATGGCGGAAAAACTGCTACCCACCTCAAACTGAGAAGGGGCAGTGGGAAGCGGACCTATTAAGAAAAACGCAAGGCAAAATGAGAAGCCATGGTCTAGGAAGGAAAGACTTACAAAAAGAAAATGAAGGGGAAGATAAAAGGGAAAGGAAACTTACCGAGGCCAGCAGGAATAGGGGCTGCGGGTACAGCAGGAACAAGTACTGTGGGTACAGCAGAAACAGGTGCTGTGGGTACGGCAGATAAAGGTGCAGAAAGTGCAGCAGGAATGGGTGCTACAGGTATGGTAGGAGCAGTCATTCCTACGCTTGTTGCAAATCTTGGCACCTCAAAAATCTCTGCAAGCAGGGAGATAGGTGAACAAATGAAATGCAAATACATATAAGGAAAAAAAAAAAAGAAAAAAAAAAGAGTGAACTTAGCAGAAAAGTAGAGAAGACACATACCCAAAAAATCAGGCTCGGGAGCACTCTCCTCTTCGTCAGAATCAGAAATTCTCTTCTTTAGGATAGGCGCATCATCAGGATCCTCAAGAATGTCATTGGACCTCTCAGAGGATAAGTCTATGTTAAGACCATGTGTAGCAAAACCGGGAATGGAGGAAGGAGTAACAACCAAAAAAGCACCGTCCTTTGTAGCCTGGGGGAGAGCCGCAGTGGGGTCACTGGTGGAAATAACAAGTGGAAGAACAGAGGAAGTGGTCTTGGTCTAAACGGCAGTAGGAGAAATGGCTCTCTCTGGAGGAGCAGGTGTCTCGGCGGACAGAGGTGTAGTCTTACCAACCCCTTCGGTATGAGTACCCTCTTCTCTGCGTACTGGCTCGGCGAAAGGGGTGGGAGCTTTGGCAGGAACCTTATGTGCAGCAGTAGAGGGAGTGGGTGTTGCGAATGCCACATCGGCCCATAAAAAAAGCCCACCATGGGTACACCCATGGAGGCGGAGATCTCCTCGATAGTAGGGCGATATACGGAGAGAGGTTTGGGCTCCTCCTAAAAAAAAAGAAGGGGAATATAAATACTGATGTGAAGACCAAAGGAACTATTAACTATATGAGGCAAACAAAAGACATGTGGCAGAGGGAGCACGTGGGAAGAAGAAAAAAAAAAAAGAAGTAAAGAAAAGAGATGTACCTCAGATTCAGGCTCATCAAGTAGAATAGAACGGGTAACTGACGAGTCCTCCTTATGCTTAGACTAAGAAAAAGAGAAGGAGGAAATTAACAAGGTTAGCCGCAAGAAAGTTAAGAGGTCTTTTCTTAAAAAAAAGATAACTTACCCTCCGCTCAGCAGCAGACACATTTTGTTGCCTCGGGTTCTGCTAGCAAGGGAAGCACTTGTAGGTGGCAGTGGAGTGGTAGGCTTGGATTTACTGGCAGATTTAAGCTTGGCAGGAGCTTTCTTACTTGGTGTAGAAATGTTTGTCACTTTAACCTTTTTCTCCCAATCGAGAGGATAATCGCTAGCGTGCCAGTACCATCCTTCTTTCTCTTCATCCCATTCGAAGATGGCTGACCGGTTCTGTTTTCTAGCATATGCCAAAGCAGACTTGGAAGGAAGAAACAAGCGAGGGTTAACTGAGATGACCATACTGAGCCCATCAGGGGGAATAAGAGAGAAGCCGCGGCTACCCACTAGCTCATTCTCAAATGTAGTCATCATCGCTTGCCAATAACCATGCATGGGAGGAGTGTAGAGGCCCTCCCTTAGTGAATCAGGAACTGTAATTGCACTGAAACGCTACCTCCAGAATTCAAAGGCAGTATGCTGCAGAAAAGGGCGAACTGAAGTAGGAGACTCCATAAGGAAGGAAATGTCATCGGGAATATCCTGATCTAACCCAAACTGTCTTCTTACTAGGTTAGCAAGATAGTAAACGAACCTGATGCCTTCATCGGCTAAGTAAGGCAGCCATCCGGCATTAATGGCCGCCAAATAAGTGATCCCCGTCTCGTCAAAACCAGCCAAGGGAGTAGTAGTCCTAACAGTATCGACAAATGAACCCATGACAGAATCTATGCATGTATAATTCACACCCAAATTTCTATAAGCCCTCCAAGAAAAACCAACACTTTCATCAAAAGACTCAACAACAGAATAACCAATAGGCTTCAAGCCAGACCAGCGGAAAGCCAGAGGAAAATCAGACTCAAACCTACGGCAGAAATCAGTGATTACTCTCGGACATGATTGGTACTTATCTCTAGCAAAATGAGTAGGTCTACACTTTGTCAAATATTGGGCACAATGTTCAAATAACAACTGCTGCAGAATAGTACAGTGGACGGAAGAGGTAACTATATGACAGGATCCTGCCTGACTCTCGTCACTTCGCAGGATGTCTAATTGGACATATAGATGCCCCAAGAACATGGGGGCCAACGGCAGGCTCACCCCAGCAGATATTTTGATGGCTAAATGAAAGTATAAGGGCTTTATGGCATAGTGGGGGTGGGACCCAAAAACAAATTTACAAAGTCAAAACGTAACAAAAGCCGCACGGCGGGTAGCTACAAAGAACTTAGAAGAACTAACCCAGTATGACAGTTTGGCGTTCTCGACCATCCTCTTCCTCAATTCGGCATCAATAGCCTTTTCTTCCGGAGAAAATTCTAGAGTGGTAGGATCAGCATCACCAAGAATAGGCAGAAGTAACTGATTAGCCACGTCTTCAAGGGTAACGGTGAGTTCGTCGCACGAGAAAAAGAAGGTGTGGGTGGTGGTACACCATTGTCGGACCAAGTGTCGAAGGTTGTAGAGGTCCCGAAATTTTGACAAGCAGCGAGATGAGACGATGGCTTTCAGGACACCGGCTCGTTGCAACAACCCCATGAAACCCACATCAGATAACTCATTATCTACCCATTCTCTCCAACCCAAGGCAGTACCTGACTCAAATTTGAAATGGATGGGCACGAGAAGTGAGATGCCTTGGCGAATGGCTAGATCAGGGATTGAGGATGCTAATGGAGCCCAAGAGACGTCAGGGTTCCGCCGGCTAAGGGCGAGCCACACGCGACCCGGCAGTGGCAGCGCATATTCGCCGGGAACCTTTGGGAAGTGAGCGTGGACTTTGTACCACAGATCGATCAGAGGGGCGCATTCACTGTCGGGGTTGCGCTATGTCTCTTCCCCAGCTGAGTGCTTTGACTCAAAATACTCTGCCTCCTTGCCTACGTTAGGTATGGCAGGAGGGTTGGAAGTGATTTCTTTCCCTTTACAGTGGGAAAAGCCTTGACTTTTCACCGGTGCCATGGCAATAGGGCTTGACCGGAGAAGATGGGTATGAGTGTTTGAAAAGAAAAAGACAGTGAAGAGAAGGAGACGGAGAGAATGTGTTCTAGGAAAAGAAGGAGTTTATGTTTAATGTGCAGAAGGACTCCTCTATAAATACCCAAGTCATTAATAATGGTACGATGGAAGGCGACGGGTCAGCCATCAGAATGGGATGAAATTAATGAAACGACGGCTATGCTTAAAGAATAACTGCCAAACTGGGAAATTCGAAGAGACAACCCTATTCGTGGCAGGAGAAGAAAGAAAAAAAAAAAATATATATATATATATATATATATATATATGAGGAGGGGTTCATTGCTTAAAAAGGCCCGCGAAGGAAAAGAAAGAAGATAGGAGAGAGGACAGAAACATCTTTTCATTCACATATGAACCACAGGAACGTTTCATATGTTCAGGGGGCTAAATGTTGAAGGCCATTTGTGAGAATCCAGGTAGAAAAAAGAAAATCCCAATAACAAGGGCAGTAAAAAATTGGCAAGCAGATAGCAAAACCATTAGGCCTAAGCGGCAAGAATAATGGATCACAGGCCCATGAAATAAACAAATGGGCCTTAAAGAGGCAAGTGGGCTTAAAGAAGTCTAGAAAGGGAGAAATAGCATCCCATGGGCAGTATATAATGTAGAAAAGTGAGAAAGGGCTACCGCAGGCCCAAAGTAATACAAACTAAGAAAATAAGGGGTTTATGGCAGACCCATTAACCCCAAGGATGAGGATAAGGTAATTGGGCCGGGGAATCCCAATAAAGTTAGTAAAAATCCATGGGAATGCAGAATTAGCAAAAGGGCCAAAGAAGCCCAAAAAAAGTAAATGGGCCAAGGATGCCCAAGAGAAAAACAAAAGGGACATAAGAACCCATAAGTAAGAAAAACCAGTGGCCATACCAAGCTACTGGGGGAAAGAGTAAATGGCTGGCCTAAAGAGGCCCAGCAAGATTGAGTCATTACAGCAGGAATAACAGAACAATATGGCAGGAAATGAGGGAAATCAAGAAGTGGGCCAAAGAAATATAAGGTCCATCATCAAATAAAGCCCAGCTCCTAAGAGGAGCGGGAAATCAAAAAGCAGCCCACATAAAAGGTAAAAAAAAACGGACGGCAGGCTGTGCAGGCAAGCCTCCAGACCACGGCAGAC